>NC_049258.1:6325000-6957500 GCF_011100685.1 Canis lupus familiaris
GATTGGGCAATATTACACTTCATTCTTACATAGAAATGATTTACTAGTTCATATAATTCTCTTGAGAAAGTAACTTCTGGTTTCTTTGCCCTCTTTCATTAGAGTAACTAAAGAATATGTAAATATTTTTTCTTTCCTTTTCTGAAAAAAATTAATTTGATGGAAAATTGTCTAATCAAAGGCTAAAGATTTTCTCAAGTGGTTTCTCTTTATTCTTCTCAGTCCTCTTCTTCTTTAGAAAAAACATTATTTATTTATTCATGAAGACACAGAGAAGCAAAGGGAGAGGGAGAAGCAGGCTTCCTGCAAGGACCCCAGTGTGAGCCTCGATTCCAGGACTCGGGGATCATGCCCTGAGCTGAAGGCAAATACTCAACCACTGAGCCACTCAGGCATCCCTTCTTCTCAGTCTTCTTTGACTGAATCAGCAACTTTGAAAATATGTATTATTTTTAAAAGATGAATAATATATACATCTTCAACTCATTCCCCTGTTCTCAAGCTAAATTTTTAAACAGACATAAAGAATATCTTATATCTTTTCAGTAATTTGAGAAGGACTTAATTACCACAAATTCTCTGACATTTAAAAAAGTACCCACCTTTGATCCTATAATATCTACATATCTTCTTTTTTTAGATTAATTTCCTTGCCTAAACAAGAATACTAGTATGTCCTCCTCTGGTGGACATATAATTATGCCTGGCTATCAAGTATCAAGCTAACTTGACTTTTCTTGTCTCTAACCTGAATTACGAGCCCCAGGGATTATATGGATAAGACAGTATGTTGTATTTTGAGCCCTACCACCGTGTACAGTAACATGCCTTTTGGACATACTAAAAATACAATAGCATCAATTCTTCCCCTATATTCCAAGATGTAATTTTTCTTTTTTTCCACCTATCCCCTATAATTTTTCTTAAAAAAGGTTCCTTAACAAGCTAGAGAATTTATTATAACTATCCATGATGCTATTTTCCAATTTATACCAACATTTAACCTTCTCTTTCTAATGTAGCATATTTTACACACGGAATTCAAATTTTCTAATGTTCACAAATTTAATAATAATCGCCATCTAGTTCTCACCAGGTTGTTGTGAGAATCAAATGAGATAATGCATATAAAAATTTTGATTTAATTTTGATTTGTAAGTTTTATAAATTATAGAATTAAAGGACTTAAACTTTAAAATTCTGCTATGCCTGGATTATAAAACACAACAGGCAAAAAAATAAAATAAAAATAATAGAAGGCACAATAAAATTTTAATGAATTTTAAAGCTATTATATAATTTTTCTGACTAATCATTATTATTTATGCCTAGGTTACACAATTCTGCAAATTATAATGATGTTGAGTGTACTTTCATAGTTCTATGACTTGATAAATTATTTTTGTAATACTATTTGCTTATGAACATTAGAAAGACACTCCCGAAAAGGATTTAAAGTATTTGAACATGTTTATTTTTAATATAATTTACTTTTTATTTTTACAAACTAAACACACACAACATAAAAAGTTATTTGAAAATGTTCATTTCTATGACAGAGCCTACTAATTTTACTAGACTATTAATTATGGTATAGTATGAGCAACATGATATCTTAATTTGTTTGAGAATCAGGAATCAGCTCTCACTTGTAGAAATCAAAGCATCACTTTAAAGCCAGGGGTGGCCAACTATGATTTGTCTGCCAAGAATGGCTTTTCAATTTTATTAAAGTGGGAAAAAAGCAGAAAAAGGAAAGATGAAAAAGAAAGCAGCTGTAGTAGTAGCAGGAGCAAGAGATGATATTTGGTTTGTTAAAATATTTTATTATCTTGCCCTTTCCAGAGAAAGTTTACAACCCTTGCCTTATAATACTTATTTACAAGGCAATCAATAATCAACCAGAAATCTCTTACCTGTCCAAGTATTTGTGAAAAGGAAGTCTTAACTGTCACCTAGTTTAAAATAATCATTAAAAGAAAAAAAAGGTTATTTCTCCTGAAACCTTCTAGTTCACATTTTATTAAATTGAGCACTTTTGCACATCTCTAAGCACAATCATTTATTTTTTAATAATCAACCTAAATGCACTTAGAGTCTTGTAAGAATCCTCTGACAACAAATTTTAACTTATATGAAGCGTAGTTTTATTGTTCAGTATATTTTCCTGGATTCTAATTTTTTGACAACTGGATGAATGCTATGGTACATATGGTAACCTTTTACTAACTAGAATATTTGATTAACCAGAATATCTTAGTACCAGATCATGCAAGCTAAAGAAAATGATTGAATGACTGAATCTAGAAGCTATACATATGTTTGCTGAACAATTAAGCACAAATTAATCTACATATAACTAATATTTTAAAATCCCAAACCTACTACTGTGTAGCACTAGGTATAGTTAAGCTAAGCCATTTCTAAGTAAATTTCATAAAAATAAATTTCATATGAGATAAGATCAGGAACAAACAGAGCATATTTGGTAACATTTAAGCCAAAACAATATTTTAAAAAGAAATTCATTATTAATTATCTCTATTATAAATACAGCTTTTTTGATATTAGGAAGTCTGGGAAAAGGAAATACGTATTTCATATGGAAATGATAAAATGACTATTCAAAATACTTTTAAAAACATAAAGTACTTATAAAAACATGAACATTTTAAGAGTGTGCAGTATTTGGAGCCAAATTATTAATGCAATTCTCACTATTGCTATTAGAAATATGAAGGCACATGTTAAAAACCATCACAGCCTTACAAGATCCTTCAGTGTTAAAACAGAAAACAAGATACCAAAGCATTAATAAATTCCACAAAATCTAAAATAACTCATAGCTTAGGTCCAACTGAAACTTGTTGCTACCTATATAGTCTATCCTACCAATTCTAGCTCACTCCAAGAAAGTTCTAATGAAGAATCTAAATATCTAAGGTTGGCTTAAAGGAACTGAATAGAAAGAAGATATTTCACATAAACCAGAAACTGCCATTAAAATGTATACTTCAATCTCTTAAATCTGGAATCCTTAGAACCCGGGATGTTCTGATACAGAGGGAATCTTGTAGTTCATGAATCCTTAAGAGTAAATGTTTTTCAAGTCTATTTTCCCTTCTCTGGAGCAGAGATGTACTGTGATTGTAAAACAAACACAGCAGGCATACTGCTCTGCACATATTAACGACAATAGATTTTAAAAGCTAATGAAAAGGAAAGATTCTCAAACTTATCCAGTGGAGCTGGAAACCATTACATATCATGGCAATTGTTTCAGTAAAGTCATGTCAGCTGATTTCATGATGTTCTTCAATTTATACAGAATTCTGGACTTTGGGCTTCCAAATCTAGAACGTTAATCTATAGTATCAATTTTTATTTCTATTACTTCTTAAGATGTATACTTTTAATGGTTCAGCTAAGGAAATACAGGTGGTGCTAAAAGGCAAAATGGAGAATATTTAAAGCACCATAAATGTCTATTACATATTTATATTGGTTTCCACATTGCCATGTATCTAAGGCTAATATAAAAATATATTGGCTATTTATTCAATAATTATTATCTTAAAAATTAAGTAAATATACAACTTACTTCATACTGACAATCTGAAGATGTATACATTTTTAATAATGCTACATGGCTGTCATTTTCTGGTTGAGCAATATGTAGTTTCAGAGAAATTTCTGTGGAAGATGGTACCCTGAAAAGATAACTTAAATATTAATTCTCAAATACAAAATGCTGTTTTCTGTCCATCACTCAGTCCTCACACAACACAATGAAACAATGAAGAGGAAGACAGTTGTCAGACATGTTATTATAAATGGACACTTTTCCAAATGTACCACAGTTGTTTGAATGCTCTTTCATCTAGGATAGGCACTGGAGGACAGTCTAGGAAGGGGTGATGATCCAAGCAAATACGGTTTAAATTCTAGATCATTCAGACAGATAAAAATACTATATTATCTTAAAATATTATCTTATGAGCACAGTGCTACCTAACAGATAGTTACATTTTATTAAGAAGCACTTAAATAAAAAAATAATAATAAAAAGCACTTAAATAGTTTCATTAAAATTGCACTATGATTTAAATAAACCAAGCAGAATATGTATTATTCAAAATGACCAAAGTTTAAGATAAACTCTTTCATTTACTTACTGTGCAATAGTTAGTGAATCTTCATAAGACCAAGGAATATGAAGTTTATAGATACTAGTTATTTCTTCTGTGAAAATATAAAGGAAATACATTATTAACCTTATGTTACACTAAATGTTACATAAGCTACTATAATATCTAACTACATAGTTACTCATTTCATAAAAAATAACCGGTAAGAGTTATATCACGTAAGAAATTATGGAAAATTATTAAATAATGTCTATTAAGACTTAAAATAGATATTAGGCCATATGGGAAGTATTAAGAAACTGGTAAAAAAGCTAAATCTGAATTACTACTATAATGAGACAGAAGGATACATAGTATTTTTTAAATGTAGGTATTTAAACTGATATAGTTGAAGATGCTTAGTGTTAAGAAAGGGTCTATGTTAAATCTCTTGGAAATATAGACAACTTTTCTACTATCATATATTTAATTTTAATTCACATAAAATAAACAAGTTTTATAGAAAATTCAAACAAAGATCTATCGATTATTCAAATGACAATATCATTCTTCGCAGAAAATACACTTACCTTTGACTCCTGAGCACTTGCTTACTACATTGATTTTAAAAGCCTGGTAAATCTAATAAGAGTTTGACCACAAAGACAAAAAAAACAAAAGTTTATTGGTTTGCTTAACTAAATAGTAAAGTAAAATTAAATGCTTGTTATAATCAGAATAATTACCTGTCCAAAGTTTAGGAGTTCTATATTATAAAACAGACCACTTGTATTTAATATCACTTTGCTTGAAGACAGTCCTGTTGAATTGAAAGTACTGTATTACTTATAATACCAAACAGTTTTTTTTAAAAAGTACTGATTGCTTACCAATGTTTAACTAATGCTAATATACTTTTAATATTAAAAAAGAGTTTATAGGTTTTCATTTCCATTATGTAGGCATGAACTCCTAAAGTTCCTAACCTAGGGATCCCTGGGTGGCGTAGCGGTTTAGCGCCTGCCTTTGGCCCAGGGCGCGATCCTGGAGACCCAGGATCGAATCCCACGTCGGGCTCCTGGTGCATGGAGCCTGCTTCTCCCTCTGCCTGTGTCTCTGCCTCTCTCTCTCTCACTGTGTGCCTATCATAAGTAAATAAAAATTAAAAAAAAAAAATAAAGTTCCTAACCTCTTTCCATAAGCTCTGAACATTCATAATGTAATGTGTTTTAAAAAGTATGTATTTCCAATTTTGAAAAGGTATGCTTCCTTAGATCTCTTAATTTATGAATCCGTTAACTTTAATGAGATGAGTGATTCTGACTTGTCATGTCTGTATTGCTCTTAGAATATTTACCAAAAAAAAAAAAAAAAAAGTGGGTAAAAATCTAAAAGAAAGTTTCTGCTCTAAAGTAACAGATTCTTTTCACTAATGAAATATTAAAAAATACACATTTTCAGGATGGGCCATGTCAAAAAAGGCAAAGGGCCAATCTAAAATGAGCTCCCAATATCCAAAGTTGGAACAACTTAAGGAAATAAATGTAATGATAGTATTAAATTATAATCCAATGAAGAAAATAAATACCCATGAGTCATACTGACATAAACAAAAAGTAAAAAAAAAAAGGCAAGTAAGTAAATAAATGGAGAAGGAAAAACTTTCCTTTTATAAGAATTCCAATAAATAAAGAATACCAGTAATAATTGCCTCAGACTAGAACAACCAATGAATGCTAAAATTAGTGGGTTATTTTGAAGATAAAGGGTACTTAAACATTCTCAAAGTAGGTCCCACTCAAGACATTTATCCAATACAAAAAGGAAACAAATAAATTTACAGTGGTGGAACCTGGCAGACACCGCATTAATCAAGTAATCAAGGTTAACACTGCTAGAATTAGACTTGGCGACATGAGTCCAATCACAGGAAACACTAAGAAGTACACATAACTCCAGTGATATTCTTGCTAAAAATGCATAACCTGAATCTAATCTTAAGAAAGCATTAGACAAGTCCAAGTATTTGATATTCTACAAAATAACTGACAAATACTCTTCAAAAGGTGTCAAGCTTATGAAAGACAAGGAAAGATTGAGGAACTACCAAAGATAGAGGAAATGAACAGGACATGACAACTGTGGGAACCTGGAGAACACTGGTGGAAAAACTGATGAAAACCAAATAAAGCCTGTAGTTTAGTTAACAGTATTGTATGAATACTAATTTCCAAGTTTTGACAACTGTATTGTTTACGTAAAAGTGAGTGAAGGATATAGGAGAACTCTGCTCTTTCTGTAACTGTTCTGAGTGCTCAAAATCATTTCAAAATAAATTTATTTATTTATTATTTTTAAAATATTTTATTTATTTATTCATGAGAAACACACACACACACACACACACACACACACACACACAGAGAGAAAATGAGAGAGAGAGAGAGGGGCAGAGACACAGGCAGAAGGAGAAGCAGGCTCCATGCAGGGAGCCTGATGTGAGACTCGATCGCAGGGCTCCAGGATCAGGCCCTGAGCCAAAGGCAGACGCTCAACCTCTGAGCCACCCAGGTGTCCCCAAAATAAAATTTATTTACTTATTTATTTTTTCCAAAATAAAATTTAAAAGTATATTTAGTTACACGTATTTTACCACAATAAAAATGGTAAAAAATATTTAGAGAAAATCTTGAAACCTTCATAGGGCAGATTGCAATTTACACCTTATAATAACATTTTATTAAAAGGGCCACTATGTAGTATAAATTCATAGAAGAATACACACACATACACAGATACACACACACGATTACTTGCAAATGCATATGACTAGGGAGAAAGTTAAACTTCACTTCTCAGAAGATGACTGCTGTCCCAGTGTTAAATAAGAAACCACTGGACCACATCATATGGTTATTCTAAAAACTATATTTAAAATACACAATACTGGGATCCTTGGGTGGCGCAGAGGTTTATCGCCTGCCTTTGGCCCAGGGCACGATCCTGGAGACCCGGGATCGAATCCCACGTCGGGCTCCCGGTGCATGGAGCCTGCTTCTCCATCTGCCTATGTCTCTGCCTCTCTCTCTCTCTCTCTCTCTCTCTCTCTGTGACTATCATAAATAAATAAAAATTAAAAAAAAAAAGAAAAGAAAATACACAATACTTAATGTTAGAGGCTCTCCATTATTGCAACTGACTAGCAAAAACAAATCAGCACTCTGTTGAAAATAAAAATAGTTCTTGGGTGGTCAGTCAGTTGACTGTTGATTTCAGCTCAGGTCCTGACCCTGGGTCCTGAGTTCAAGCCTTGCTCTGGGTTCCACACTGGGCATCAAGCCTACTTAAGAAAAAAAAAAGGCAATTCTTAAGATTTCCAAAATCAGGGATGCCTGAGTAGCTCAGGGGTTGAGCGGCTACCCTTGGTTCCAGTCATGATCCTAGGGTCCTGGGATCAAGTTCCATATCAGGCTCCCCACAGAGAGCCTGCTTATGTCTCTGCCTCTCTCTGTGTATCTCTCATGAATAAATAAATAAAATCTAAAAAAAAAAATCTAAAATCAAAGTACTTACCAAAGGAAAAAAGATGAGTTACAGGAAGCTGAATGGATCTCGTCTCTTTTTTAAAGAATTCACAATCTATAACAAACTAAAATATAAAACATTGACTCATTAGGAAAAATAGAAATATGTTTATGGTAAAATATCTTTGCTTGATGTTTGAGTGGAAAATAAAAGTCTATAAATAAATTTTAGCTTTGCAGAAGCTATTACCTATCATATTCTAACTCTGGCTATACTTAAATGGCAACAATTACTCAAAGAGCCACGCTAAACTAAGAAAATTTGATAAACAAGCTTAACATAGTAAATTACTGGAGGATCACTTTTACAATAGCTGATGAATACCACAGTTTCCTTCCAGTTAGTTTTAGGTGTTTGTAGAATTAGGGACCTTTAAAGGATGGATCAAAGCATTAAGAATTAAGGTTAATTCAAGATTAATTAGAGATTTAGATAAAAATTTCCAAATACTTTCAAAGTCAAAAAGAAATGTGATTCTGTTACACTTACTATTTAAGAATCTCCTATAAATGATGTATCTGCAATACTCTAACTAGACTACAAGACTAGGAGATGGACATATTGCCATTCATCTACAGATGGCTGAAGTTATTTGTATAAAATTATTTCAAACTAGTGATTCGAATAAAGGTTTACTATCTAGAAAGCAAGAAAAAGAAATGCTACCCGTACCTAAGAATTCAAGGGTCTATCTAAATCTCTAATTGGCCTTAATTATTTTGTTTTCTGTCATAAAAAAACCACAAATAATTCCATATTTACATTTTGAAAAGTATATTGTCAGTTGACTGCAAAAAATTTTCAAACTGTATACTTAAATGTATGTATCCTGATGATGGGTTAAAACAGATATGTAGAAATTATAAAAGGTCTAAATTAACATCCTTGTGAGTCTGGGTATGCAACAATAGAGTCAGCAAGTGTTACTTTCCAAAGACCATTAAGACACATTAAGTATTCATTAGGCACTAAGGCTGGCTATTTGTGAAAGGCTCATTAATTTCTTGGAAAAACCAGACAGAGCCTTTCCAAGGTTGGGAAAGATGTTTAAATTCATTCAAAACCAACTTACCGGACAGAAAAAAAAACCCTAAAGAGAGGTTTTTATTTTTATTATAAATTTTTTTTTAAAATTTATTTATTTATGATAGAGAGAGAGAGAGAGAGGCAGAGACATAGGCAGAGGGAGAAGCAGACTCCATGCACCGGGAGCCTAACGTGGGATTCGATCCCGGGTCTCCAGGATGGCCCTGGGCCAAAGGCAGGCGCTAAACCACTGTGCCACCCAGGGATCCCTAAAGAGAGGTTTTTAGAATTGCAGATTTTGAATTACCCCTTACCTGAGCTAAACAAAACAAAACAATGAATTCATTATAAGGTACTTGTGAGACTCAGTCTTTGAGTTACCTCCCAACTACATTCCCTTTTCCCTTTATCTTTAAATTTTTCCTAATGGTTCTGGCCTCAAATCTCAACAACTTCTCATTAAAGAAGTATTTTTTGAGGATTTACATGGCAGGAAGTTGCTAAAGGTTAAGGATGCAAAGTAGAATAAAATCTATTTGGTCTTACTCCCAAAGAATTCACAATATGATGACAGTAATAGAGAGATAAATAAATTGTAATTCAGCATAATTCCTCAAAGAAGTTATAAATAAGGTGTCATGGAAGTAAGAGGTTACCGGGACAAGTCATGAAAAGACTAACAGGAACATTGAGGTTAGATACTGAAGGATAAGTTTGTTGGGTGAAACGTGGAAAGGGAAATAAAGGGTCTTTTACTTCCATCTTCTTCATCTTCTTGCTCAGCCCCGCCACCGCCCACCCCCCCCCCCCCCCCCCCCCCCCCCCCCGCCACCAGTTTCTCTCAAAAATCACCATCCTTTTATTTCTACTCTTACTTCCCTAGTTCAAACCCTCATAATCCCTTAGGTAGCAGCTCATCTCTCTGATTCTAATCCATGCACATCATAAATAGATTCATCTTCCAAAATGGCTCTGATCTCATTTCTGTTACTGTGAAAATCCTTCAGCTGCCTACTAACTCCTGAATTCTATGAAGTTCTCTGCATCTTCCAACTGAGGTCCTCCATAGTACCATGAACTGCTTTCCCAGACTTTTCTTCTACTACTATTCTCATCATGGTGGCCATCTTTTTAAAATTACTATTCACTGTTTTCCAAACACTTTCATACTTCCATGCTTAGATTTCATAATTTCTTTGTCCCAGCAGTGCTGTTCATGGTAACTTTCTGCAATGATGTTACTATTGAGCATCTGGAATGTGGCTAGTACAACTAAGGAACTGAATTTTTAATTTTATTAGTTTTAATTACTTGTAATTTAAATAGCCACATGTGCTAGTAGCTCCCATATTGGACAGCTCAGGTCTACAATGCTCATCCTACCCATAAAAACATAACTACACTTTTTTTTTTCATAACTATACTTTAGGGCAAATTTAAATATCATCTCATAATAAAGCCTTTCCTCATTCTATCATTCATTTCCCTTTTTATACTTTTCATTTATTTGCTATATTCTGATTTGTATTATATTTTTGGGTACCTCTTTTATTCTCACTCTTCCATTTCCAAATGTTTCTCTCTCCCTACCCAACAATACGTAGCTTTTTGAGATTAGGATTCATGTCTTATTTGTGTGCCTCCTATAATTCCACAGAGTCTTGCACATAAAAGGGTACTTAATAATGAATAGATTTTGAAAGACTAATTTATAAAGTTAGTTCCCACTTTAAACACAGAGACTTGGGTTTATTCTGCTTAGTTCAAGTTATAGTAGACGATCCTAATGATTTAACAGTCTTAGGTGGATCATCAAACAGGCCATTGTTTCAGATAAGCACTATGCTGAAGAATTCATCAGAAAATAACTTATTTAGCCAGAGTATCCACAAAACATTCCGATAATAACTTTAATCCATTTGTTACCTTACTTCCATGAACAGATGGCACATAAACAACAAGATGAGACAAAGATGGATAATCTTGAAGTCTTAACGTCAGAGACTAAAAAATAAATAAATAAAAAAACATCAAAAGCTGATTCTATTTCTGAGGGTATATAGAACTTAAAGCATGTTAAAAGATATATTACAAACACTTATTTCTTGCTTAATTGGTTATAAAGAAACTGATTTCAAACTTTACATTTAGTACCTTTTAAAATGCCTATGTTTGGGGGATCCCTGGGTGGCTCAGCGGTTTAGCACCTGCCTTTGGCCCAGGGCGTGATCCTGGAGACCCAGGATCGAGTCCCACATCGGGCTCCCTGCATGGAGCCTGCTTCTCCCTCTGCCTGTGTCTCTGCCTTTCTCTCTCTGTATCTCTCATGAGTAAATAAATAAAATATTAAAATAAAATAAAATAAAATAAAATGCCTATGTTTACATTTTCAGGTCAATTATCTTCTGAGGTCAATCCCTAATAGTTTTGTAAATATGGACTGTCAAAAATATTCCTTGAACTGTATCCCTTCAGGTAAAACAAATGACACTTAATAGTAAATATAATTATTTCCATATCTGGTATCTTTTATAATTTGTCGATTTGTTCTTTATAACATTACAATATGATTTCTACACTTATTTTGGTAGCATATGACAAAGAGCATTCAAATAGTTGATGAATGAATGAATGCTACAAAACAGAGTTGCAACTTAATCTCAAATGATTCTAATCTAGCCCAAGCAGTAGAGTTGTTGTCTAATGATGTATATGAATATCATCCCCCAGAACTTATTCAGTAAATGACACGAAGACATAATAAGACCTCATCAGATGAACATCTATTTTCAAAATTAAGACCAGATCCTATAGTCTATACTTTGAGGGATGAATAGATAAGAGATTGGTCTATTTAATGAAAAGCCAGAGCACCAAATACGGTTTTTATTTATTTTTAATTTTTTTAAATTTTTATTTATTTATGATAGAGAGAGAGAGAGAGAGAGAGAGGCAGAGACATAGGCAGAGGGAGAAGCAGGCTCCATGCACCAGGAGCCCGACGTGGGATTCGATCCCGGGTCTCCAGGATCATGCCCTGGGCCAAAGGCAGGCGCTAAACCGCTGTGCCACCCAGGGATCCCTAAATACGGTTGGTTATTTATTTATTTATTTATTTATTTATTTATTTATTTATTTAATACGGTTTTTAAATCCAGGTTTTATCCTAAAGTAGATATGGGGGCAGCAATAGTTATACATGGTAACAATTTGTAGGCATTTAGAAACTTTTTTCACATTAAGAAACTTCTGCAGTTAACTTTCTCCAGTGTTCTTCAGAAGCACCTATGTGAGCAAATTGAACAGAAGTGCTGAAGCTAAAGAACTGTCAACAAATGGCACTCTAACAATCTGACTAGATTCACCTGTGAGTACTTTTGACTACTAGGCTTCCCCTCGACTTACTTAGCAACATCTCCGCAACAGACGTATAATGTTCTAATGTAAGTGAGAAAGCCTTAAAAGGGCCTCACAAACCACAGCAACAGGCAACTGAGACCAACCAGATGGTAGACAGTATGAAAGATAAATTAATTTGAAAGCACCATGGTTACTCTGTGTGGCTATCCACTCTACTAGCTTTTGTTACTTATTTTCAAGAATATTTTTTTTCCTCAAGAATTTCTTTGTTAGAAAAAAAAAAAAGAATTTCTTTGTTAGGATTAGAATACTTTAAAAAGGTAACAGTGTCAAAAAATTTCCTTATAAAGTTCCTACATAGTTATAATATCAGTAGGAACTTGACAATTTTATCATATTCATGAAATTGTCAGGTTGACAAGTAAGATTAATAGGAAGTTTGGAAATTTTTCAGTGTTTTAAGGGTAAAATTCCTTTAATGCTGAGACAACACACACAGGAAATCAAACAGGTTTCAATGTACAGAGCAAAGCTATGGTGCTAACGTATGCCTAAGGCAAAGTAGTGATAATATAGTTTTCTTATACAAGTTAGTTACCTTTAGAAAGGTGATTTTTTTGTTTTCGACAATAAATTCATTTTGGCTTACCAAATTTTAGCCTGCTATGTTTTGTGTGTTTTTAGAAACTTTTTCATTGTACCCATGACAGGAAAATTCCATACGATTGGTACTTAAAAATTGAATTTATAGGTGCTTTGCTGGAGTCTTCTATTAATAGTTCAGTCAGCAGAAATAGTAAGAATGTATGATTCTCATCTGATAGTACTTTTGTTGAGATGATATAAATATGAATGAAAGTCATAAAATCTTTTCACTTGTATCTTTTCTTTCTCTTCAACTTGATGGCAAAAGAACTATGTCCTTTTTATAAATGGCTAACATATATCATTTTTATTTTCATTAAAATGGAGACGTTTATCTGTTTTTAACAATCATAATCCTCTTCAGCTGAGAACTCCTAAGATTGTAGAATATTATAATCCTTATTTTCTAAACTTCTCTCTCCCATTTTCCCCCTCTAAATTTCAGGCGGCTTTTAATGCTGCTGGCAACTTGTTCCAGCATGCACTATAAAAAGCTAGCAGCAGCTGGGTGACCTGGTTTTGACTTAGGTCATGATCTCAGGGTCATGAGATTAAGCCTCTTGTCAGGCTCCCTGCTCAGAAGGCGAATCTGCTTGAGACTCTTATTCCCTCTCCCATTGCCCCTCCCCTCATGTGCACTCTCTCTCTCTCTCTCTCTCTTTCTGAAATAAATCTTGGGGGGAGGGGGGAAGTAAGCAGCTGGGATAGCTTGTTCTCCTGCTTTTCTGCCAACTGTGTCTTATATTTAGAAGAAACACCACAGGGGTCTAGAACTAGATGAATACATTGTTGAATATTTGAGATTAAAAATATACATGAGGATTTTATTATTTAAAAAGTAATTTTTTAAAATCAAGCAAATAACATTCTACCCAGATTTTAGTAATTTATTTCTTCTTAACTCTTAAACTACTGTTTGGATAGGATACATAACCCAATTTCAATATTCAAGGAAAGATTTATGAAAAATTATTAAGTATATCCTACTACTTTTGTTTTGCTCCTAAAGGTTAGGATAGGACCAGTGAGAGACATTAAAATGTTCATATGAGTCTAATCACTTTCCTACAATATTTTTTTCTTGAATACAAAGCCATATGAATGAATATGACCAAGGTGATAGAAAAATAACTGCAACCATTCCAAAGTCAAGCAACTTACATCCTTCTGTCATCATTCCTCTCTGTTAGTATAGTACAGATTGACTGTATTCTGAATAAATATACAGATAAATAACTGAGTTGGATTGGGAGATGATTGGGAACAACCCTGATGGCTTCACTTTCAAGTTTATGAGGCTAGTATTTATTATGAAAAACTACTTTTAAAGAAAGACTACTTTTGAAGACTGAAAATTATCACTCCCGGTATAAGACTATAAATTATAGTAAATACAGGGGATCCCTGGGTGGTGCAGCGGTTTGGCGCCTGCCTTTGGCCCAGGGCGCGATCCTGGAGACCCGGGATCAAATCCCACGTCGGGCTCCCGGTGCATGGAGCCTGCTTCTCCCTCTGCCTGTGTCTCTGCCTCTCTGTCTCTCTCTGTGTGACTATCATGAATAAATAAATAAAATCTTAAAAAAATATATATATATATATATAAATTATAGTAAATACAGCTGAGAAATTAAACAGGTAATTTCATCAAATTTTAGAATTGTTTTATTTTCTTAACAATATTAACTTTTTGTAAGAAGGCTTGCTGACCTATCAGAGTTACTTAAGGAAATCACAAACAATTATTAAATAAATCCCATGTAGTACTAGATAAAGTAGAGTTATCCAAGTGCCTGATCACAAAGTGATGTTGAAGGAGATCTGGAAAATTACTTTATGCCACTTTGAGATGCTCACTTTCCTACTACAGGTCTTCTCCCAAAAACTCAAACTACTACTCAGCTTCTATTTTAAGATAGACCATTCCAAATATACCATCAAGATGAATTTTAAAAATTTATCTAGCTCTTGGTATGATACTGTAATATAGAGCTTTCATTAGAGGATTTATAATACAGAGATTTCATTAGAGGGTTTTCATTAGAGGATTGTTAACTCACAGTTTTTATCCCTGAAAGTTAAACAAAAATTGCATGTTAAAATATATTTCCAGAGAAAATATTTATAAAATATATGTTAGCAAATCTCAATACTTAGATGAATTAATAAAAGACCATATTCTAAAATGCCTATAGACTCAAGTATTTTTCACCCAGATATTACCATTCTAAAGCCATAATTTACCTTGATTGTTGGCAGCAGTTCAGCTTTCCATGATAAATCAACTCCTTGCCGGCTTTGAAATGAATATGAAAATACAATTAAAGGACAAATATATTAAAATATTATAAATTATAAATAAGCTTCAGAGGAAAAAGAAACCATCTACAAACTTATCAGAGAAAGTTCTAATGAAGTGAAGTCCAATAAGTCTAATCCAATATACTCTTATCCATACAATCCTTTTGGGTGCAAAAAAATTGTTTTTCCTCACAACCATTTCAATGTTTGTAAATACTGATATGTTAATTTCCTTCATTTTTTATTTTAAAATCAGTATCATAGGGGTGTTTGGGTGGCTCAGTGGGTTAAGCATCTGTTTTTGACTTGGGTCATGATCCCAGGGTCCTGGGATTAAGCCCCACAGTGGGGTCCCTGCTCAGTGGGAAGTCTGCTTCTCCTTCTCCCTGCTTGTGCTCTCTTTTTCTCTGTCAAATAAATAAATAAAATAAAATAAATACTATAATGTAACATAGCAGAATGAGCTTAAACATGTATGTAGCTAAAATAGTTAAAAAGTGTGATTTGGGGTGCCTGGGTGGCTCAGTCAGTTAAGTATCCAACTCTTGATTTTGGCTCATGTCATGATCTCAGGGTGGTGGGATCAAGGCCCGAATCAGGCTCCATGCTCAGTTAGGAGTCTGCTTGAGATTCTCTCCCCTTTTCCCTTTGTCCCTACCCAATCCTCCTGGCTCCCTTTTTCTCTAACATAAACACATCTTTAAAAAGTATGACTTATTATTTCTATTGAGAAAAATGAACAATTGAGGTGCTTAGGTTCAAAAGACTTACCACATAGAAGTGCTGTTTATGCAGCCAAAAATCCAACTATTTGTATCCTGTTAATAACATAAAGCACACTAAATATTATAGAAAATAATTACATAAAATAGGCAGCTTTAACATTTTACTGTCATATGACAGGAGTAGTAGGCATGATGGAAACATAAAATAGCAACCTGTTATTCCAAAACATTTCCAAGCTATTCTCAAAGTCATACAGGTCAAGGGCAGTAGAGAAGTCTAATGTAAATATAGATAGATAAGCAAGTAACCCGGAACAGCAGTAAGAGAAAGAGTGACCTCTCTACAGCATATTGCCTAAGCAATTTTAATTTTTGAACAACACTTTTCAGAGTTCAGCAATGTCCATGCTTTAATTAGATAGTTACATAGTAAGTAACTACATTTTAAGTAAAAATAGAAGAATGAACACCTAGAAGTTGACTTTTTACAGAAAGAAAAAAAAATCCAGAGCCAAGTACTCTAAGTATAACTTGTTAGCTATCTTGAGTTCTTATTTGATTATTAGGCAAACCTTCTATGTAACTGAGAATGTGTTTAGATTGAAGGACAACTGCAAGGGCTCAAGATAAAAGCTAGGTATTACTTTATCAGGGTAACATGGGAATGCTGCAGAGATGGTATTGATATTTTAACAATATTATGTATTTATCTTCAGTCATTTAAGAGCAGTATGCCCAAAGATCTTCACTCTAACTTTTAAGGAAGTAGCAAGAGTGATGTTCCAAGAACTGATGATCCAAATAGTAAAATCCTACACCAAGGTCTAAGAGGATAAGAAACACTGCTCAGATAGCTACATAAATTTTTCCCTAATAAAGAGAGGATAGTGAAAATGAAATCAATCCTTTCATCCAACTAATATTTATGAAGTCCATTCTAGGGCTATGGGATTATGCTTAGCCTTCAAGAAAAAAATGATGAATGAGGCAGACATGGTCTCTGCCCTAATGGAGCTTAAATACAATGTAAAGACATTTTCTAAGAATATAGAAAAGAAAGCTGAAAGGAAACAAAAAACAATGTGGAATTTGTCTGCTCTTTATTGCTGGCAAAATACTTGTGTGATTTTTTTTTACGATTTTATTTATTTATTTATTCATTCATGAGACACACATACAGAGGCAGAGACATAGACAGAGGGAGAAGCAGGATCTCCACAGGGAGGCTGATGTGGGACTCGATCTCCAGATCCTGGGATCATGCCCTCAGTTGAAGGCAGATATTGAGTCATCCAGGCATCCCACTTGTGTGACTTCTATATCAGTTACCTGTGTTTCCCAGAATAATATGACATTATAAAGTAAGGTAAAAGAAAATATCTGCCTAGTTTAGACAAGGAAAATCTAGTAAGCTCTCAAGGTCCAACTCACCTTTGTAATGGGTTTTTGGAGCTACTAAGGGAGCCTATCTTCAAAGATAGCCCATGAACATGAAAGTTAATATTTTATACAACTACACTTTGGTGTATAGGAAATTCTGACTTATTCACCAAGTAGAAAAGTATTATTCAAGCCCACCTAAAGCATCACGTTGATATAATCTATAAAGTGTCAAAAGAACGATTTCAAGTTATCTAGTAAGCATCCCTAACTCAATTAATTATGAAAATTATACTGAAAATCTTAGAAAAAGTCACTCAAGAACTCTTAACCAATTCCTAAAGTATGCAGAAAAGAAAATGCTTCTTGATCATAAAATTCACAGATCTAAAAATAATCTATCTGTAGTAAAAAACGATACCCTCAGTGGCTACTAAAATTGTTAAATGAAAAACTAATTAGGAACTTTATAAAGGATAGACCATGCTGATACCACTTGAGTCCACAATAAGTCTTTCAGTCACTAAAGTGAGACAACTAGCTACTATATATCTTCTGGTAAGTATCTAGTTCTACTTATAAAACATTATTGCCACAAAAAAATTAATGGTAATTAAATAAAAAATTAATCAAGATTCTAAATCTAACTATCAGTGTACAGACAACATAAGGAAGAAGTACATGTTAAAAGATAACACAAGAGGTGAGCCTAGGGGGCTCAGCTGGTTAAGCTTCTGCCTTTGGCTCAGCATGATTCTGGGGTCCTGGGATCGAGCCTCTCCTAGGGCTCCCTGCTCAGTGGGGAGTCTACTTCTCTTTCTCCCTCTGCCCCCATCCCATGCTCTCTCGAACATTCTCTTTCTCAAATAAATACAACTTTAAAAAGAAAAAAAGACACCACAAGAATACTTAGCTAAACCCAAAATGTGGGAAATTCTGTAGAATATGTAACCCATTTGCTTAAACAAATAAATGGCATAGGGGGAAAAGAGAGGGCCATTATAAATGAAACTGAGGATCCATGAATCAAATATAATATGTGTACTGTTTAGATTCTGATTCAAATAAATCAACTTAGAATTTAACGGAAAAGAGGACAACTGAACATGGATTGGATATTACATGATATTAAGGAATTAATAATTTTGTTGGACGCAATGATATTATAGTCCCATGCACAATTCTTATGTTAGAAAACATATTGAAGTATTTAAGGATGCAAAGATAAAACACCTACAATTTGCTTTGAGAATGTTTCAGTCAAAAAAAGAGTGAGGAAGGGATAAATAAAAGTGGCAGGGTTGATAACTGTTAAAGCTATGTGATGGTTATGTGAGATTTCATTATCACAATCTCTCTACTTTTAGAAGATTGAAAACTTCTATAATACAAATTGAAAAGATTTTAAAAATTCACCACATGACTTTATACTAATTAATACCCATGGACCTTAATTATAGCAAAGGGATCTTCCAATAAGCCAAATGGAGAATTTGAACTTTGGCAAGGATTTTTCTCAATATAATACTGACATTCTGATTTGGAATTTAGTATTAAGTGAGTTTGGATATTTTAAGCCAGTAGCTTAAGGGTCAGATTCTCTTAAAATAAACTGCCCATCCAGATTTTTGGCTGAGAGATGCTAGTCTCTGTGAGAGATACAAATCTCTGGTCATCTCATTAAAATTAGTATTTATTAGTACCTAGCCCATGATGCTTGCCTATTATTTCTAAAGACTCTACTATATATCAAATGGCTGTATCTACCAACTAAGTGTCAGATTCTAGTTCTAAAGAGTAAAAAATAACCCAACAAAAGGGAGAAGTGGAAACAAATTATGAAAAACACAAATATAAAGAAACCTGGAAAATGCCCCCCCCAAAAAAAAATCAGAAAAGAGGGAAAAGAACCCAAATTGGGAACCAATTCCTGAAAATAAGAAATGCTGACAAATTATTAAATTATTACTTAAATATTCCTAATGTAACAAAGGGATGCTAAAGCATCAAACACCTTTTTTGACAATATATGATAGTAGGTATTCATTAAAAAGAAGTATATAAAATCATCACTTGGTAACTCTGAGTCTAACATTGTAACAAAGTTACTATTTTAGAGAATGTTTGGTATAAAAAGCTTTGTAAATTTAAGTATGGAAGCCAACAGAAAAACAGTATTTACTTCATAAAATCCCTACAAAATAGTTCTGTTTAAATATATCTTTTCTTTAAAGTACTACCAGAATTTTAGAATTAAAGGACATTTGAACTGAATTCCTTCATCCTAAATATAGTTTAAGGTAGAAAAACAGGGTGAAAGACCTAAAATAGAGCTAAAAGTATAATTTAATGGTAAATTATCAGCTATGGAAACATTTCAATTAATGCTTTTCAATCAAAACTCTGTTCCAAGTATTTTTCAACTTATTAGAATTAATAATAGTTCTTAGCTGAAGAAGAGATCTTAGATATTGAATCTTACAAACAAAAAAAAGTAGCCTTTTCAATTTATATACAATGTACCAATTATCTTACCAGCATGGTGCTCTGACAATAGACATGAGTGTAGATTTTCCGATGATTTGCAAGAGGAAATGTAAAATATATCTTATCAGATTCCTAAAAAAAAAAAAAAAGGAAAAATATAATAAAACTAAGAGAGTAGGTAATTTCATCATTCAAATATCCAGATAAAGCAATGAGTAATTATTCTAACTTTATCACTCTTGGTGTTGTTGAGAACTAATATTCTAGGAGTGGGAAGAAGATACAGATATCAGTCAAGGGTATCAGGTACCCTGCAGTCTTGACTATGTCTTGAAAACGGCAGTATAAATGGAAGGTTTTTTTTTTTTTTAATTTGGGTTTGGGCCTTTTTTTTTTTTTTTTTTTTTTTTTTTTTTTTTAAAGAGAAAGGCAGAGACATAGGCAGAGGGAGAAGCAGGCTCCTTATAGAGAGCCTGATGTGGGACTCAATGATCAAACTGGGATCTTGCCCTGAACCAAAGGCAGACGCTTAACAGCTGAGCCACCCAGGTGCTCCTGGTTCTGGCCTTATGATCAAGATAAAATACAATTCTTAGCTCTGACCACTGAAAAGGCCTAGAAAAGCTAACCCACTAGCTACAAATATCTCTAGTGGCCAAATTATGGTTTTTAGACACCATTACCCAAATAATAGGAGGAGCTCCTTAGAGAAAAAGTTGATTCAAGGTCTGGGGCAGGAAATGAACAAAATGAGCTTGAATATCTTCCTATACTAGGTACTGAAAAAACTATCAATAAAATACAAAGAGTGGCTTTACCTAAAAGATTCAGAAACCTAATTTGAATGGCTTCCACTGGTCAAAGACAGAAGAATTTTATATTTTAGATAGAAACAAATATATTTAAAATAGGAATTCATTATAGTACTAGAAGAAACAAACCAAAACCATTTATGATCACTGATGGAGGAGGCTTGTGAACCAACTTGCTATTCTGAAAACCAGTAAATATAAGATCCAAAGATCCAAGCAATTATAATTGTTTCCTTTTCTGATATGTTCCACTTTTAATAAATTTAGTAGATGAGAGATTTCACAATTTAGTGTTCTTGTTAAAAAAAAAATCAGAGTACCACCATTTTTTTAGCTTTTATTTTTTTAATTTTTTTTTTTATTTATGAGAGAGAGAGAGAGAGAGAGAGAGAGAGAGAAGCAGAGACACAGGCATAGGGAGAAGCAGGCTCCATGCAGGGAGCCTGATGCAGGACTCTATCCCCGGTCTCCAGGATCAGGCCCTGGGTCGAAGGCGGCGCTAAACCACTGAGCACCTGGGCTGCCCAGGGTACCACCAGTTTGCATCCTCCTAAATGAATTAAATGACTCTAGGCACTTTTTATCAATAGCTGCTAATATCACAAAAAAAGAGAGAGTCTAGCCTAAACAAAAACTGAATCTGATTAAGCAACTGAATCTGATCCAAGTATTATGGTATAGGAAAAGAGTAGACAAAGGAATATGCTAAATGGCACTGAAGGAATGTAATCAGCAAAATCAAGACTGTAAAACTCTATAGGACAAGTGATTTGTTTTTCAACAAGTAAGCTACAAAGAAAGAAAAGGGGTGGAGAAAGTATAAGAAATTAAAAGAAGAATAAGAGATATCAACAAATGACAATATGCGGACATTATTTGTAACCTCATTTAAACTGAGAAAAAATTTGAGTTACAATAAAACTGGAAAATTGAACACTAGATATTATTAAGGAATTATCATTAAGTTGTTTTAATATGGGAAAATATAGATAGTTATCTTTTTAAAAGAGTCTTTAATTTTGATTTATTTTCAAAAAAAAAATTTTTTTAACATAGAGCTCAATGCAGGGCTTAAATTCATGACCCTGAGATCACAACTTAAGTTGAAATCCAGAGTCATACATTCAATAAACTGAGCCCTAAGTCTTTATTTTTTTTTAAAATTATTTATTTGACACACAGAGAGAGCAAGTGTGCACAAGCAGGGGGAGAGGCAGGTTCCCCACTGAGCAGAGAGCCTGACCATCAGGCCCAATCCCAGGACCCTGGGATCAGATCTGAGCCAAAGACAGAAATGTAACTGAACTGAGCCACCCAGGAGCCCCAAGAATCTTTTTCTTTTTTAAAGATTTTATTTCTTTATTCATGAGGGACACAGAGAGAGGCAGAGGCAGAGACACAGGCAGAGGGAAAAGCAGGCTCCATGCAGGGAGTCTGATGTGGGACTCAGTCCTAGGATTCCAGGATCACACCCTGGGCTGAAGGGAGGTGCTCAACCATTGAGCCACCCAGGCGTCCCAAGAATCTTTAACTTTTAAAGATTAATAATAAAATGTAAACAAACAAACAAAAATAATAAAACGTTTTTGAAAAAAATTTTTAACCAGTGAGGGTATACTTACATTGTAAGCCACATAGGTCCATTTGGATACTTTTACTGGAACCCACATAGATGTCCCTAAGGTAAAGGAAATTAATTTGGCTTGTTTTTTAAATATTAAATAAAGAATGCTCACAAAGTACTTCTCGATTACAATAGGATTTGAAAAAGAATTGGTTTCCTGAACAATCACTATTTTAAAACAAAAAATCCAGTAAGATGTTATTTATGCTCATCCCCAATTAGCATTCACATCAAGTAAAGCATTTAAAATTTATTTGGTATCTTTAATAAAGTGTCAATAAAAAGGAAATAAATCATTTTATTTTCCGAGCTGAGTATAACAGGTATTATATTAACAGCAAAGGATATGCTCTTAAACCAAAAGAAGACTAAAAATGACTGATACTAAAAACTTAAGTCAATAAAAATTATAGTATTTTATGTGACTGTCAGGAAATAGACATTTAACTCTTTCTTTAAAATTTTCTACTTGTCATGTTATTTTTCAGAACAAAATTTTTATCAGCAACATCTTATAAGCTGTTTTTTCTCCTCTTTCCCTTCCTGAACCAAGAACTTTATAAGAAACCATCATAGAGAAAATAATAAAATATAACAGGATTATAATACCTGAGGTACCACAGTTTCAAAGACTTAGCTAATAACAAACTTACCTGAAAATAAAATTTGATTTAAAATAAAAACATTTTATTACCACCAACCTGTTAAGTCAGAAATTATTGCTGGATTTTCCTCAAAGTGTTTTGCTGGATGTCTTATAAAGTGGTGATTCAAAACTGACAATTTCTTCTTGGGATTCTGAGTTATCTAGAAAGAATAATGATACATTTTGAATCTTTTTATATCTACTGTTCACTGAAACTTTGCATCAAGTAATAATGATAAGAGCCAATAGTTACTTACTCCGGGCCAGGCACTGTTTGAAGTACTTAATATGTTACAAGAGCTCGAGGAGATAATAATCCTCTTATTTGCATTTTTAGGAAGAAACTAAAGCATAGAGAAATGAAGGAACTTGCCCAAGGTCATACTCCTGTTAAAGAGTCTGAGCCAGGATTCAAATTTAGGCAGTCTGGCTCCAGAGCCCATGCTTTCAATTATTATCAACTAATGTCTCTCAAGTAACAGTTACAAATTAAAAATCCAAAGGTATGGAGTCAGATGAGAACTTAAGAGATCCTCCAGTCTAGTGATTCCAACACACTAGTTTCCAAATTCAGACCAGTGCCAATCTCACAACAAAGAATTCACTGGTCATTAGAGAAAATACGAATTCCCAACTGCCCTTCCTAGGAAGCTACTTTGCTTTACTCCGTCTTACTTTCACTGTGTCTCAATATACTTTCTTTCGTGAAATGAAAATGAGAGCAGACAATAGGATTTTTTGTTGTCTGTTTTAAAATATCCTAGTAAAATAAATGTCTGCAACTTTATACCAGTTCCTCCCTTAAAGAAGAAGTACTTGGGTATAAAATCCATTAAAATCCATCTATTCAATTCTCTAGTTTAAGCACTGAGGCCTTAACAGGTAACTGATTTTCTCAACCACACAGTTGGACAGAGAGAATGACAATGAAATGACAGTGAGGACCCAGGTGAAAAGATTTACCCATTGAAAAGATTTGGAACCCCTTAGGAAGTCACACAGCATTTGCTTGAACATTTATTTCTAACTTGCTGTTGTGAAAGACTGCACATCCCAACTTTAACAATTCCTATGAGGAAAATGCTCTGCCATATTTAGAGCAAATCTCTGACTCCCTGTTACTTTGATAAATTAAGTTAGGGGCAGCCCTTCAAGAAACTGAAGACTGTTATATACATCAACTTTTTCAGAGAACTGTTTGAAACCTTCACTACCCTGACTGCCTTCCCTGGATAAACTCAAGTTTGTTAATGTCCTCCTTATAATACAACATCCAACATAGAATATAGTTCTTTAGATAATTGTGTAACTATGGTAGAGAGCAGTAGATATTTTATCTTCATTGATGCAGACTCAATACTTCAATCAACTCAATCTAATATAAAACTAGTGTTGATTTTTTTTAAAGCAGCCACATCTGTTTGCAATCAACTGAAAGTAATTGGTCTTTTTGCCAACATTTCAGTTAACTCAGGACTCTCCCATCCTTACTCTCTATGGACTCTATCCACTCGTAAGTTTCCAGCTATGTGTTTTATGCTGATAACCATCAGAAATTATTCTTTAGGGATCCCTGGGTGGCGCAGCGGTTTGGCGCCTGCCTTTGGCCCAGGGCGCGGTCCTGGAGACCCAGGATTGAATCCCACATCAGGCTCCCGGTGCATGGAGCCTGCTTCTCCCTCTGCCTATGTCTCTGCCTCTCTCTCTCTCTCTCTCTATCATAAATTAAAAAAAAAATTATTCTTTAATTCTGATTCCTTTGTACCACATGTTTGGGACTAATTATGCTTTGAGTTGTGGTTTCCCTGTATATATGTTTGCTTCTCTTCTTAATATCTTCTTGAGGAATAGCAATCATATCCTAATTTTTTATTGTCTAATGTTTAGACCAGCCCATTATATATAGTGACTTTGTGAAACAGAACTCAGTTTCATATTTTGATTCTGAGCAATATTAGTTACCAAAAATTTCTCATTTGTCCCTTAAAATGTGTCTGTAAAATACTTATCTATCCAGAATTATAATTTATTATAGATTAGTATTAAAAATTTTATCTCAGGATTTAATGGAAAACAAGATTTATTAAAATTAGTTTTATGTAGTGTGTCAACTATACAAAAAAATTAGTTTTATGTATAATTTTAAAAATATATACCTGTCTGTGATAGTACTCACAGACTGAAATGGGCTTTTTCCTAAGCCTACCAAATGTCATTCCAAATACAACTGCTCTTGGAATTTTAATAGATTCTACTACTATATCTAGTTGCATTCTCTCAAACTAACTAAAAAACATTAGCCATAGTTAAGGCTCACAAAACAAGGTTGAAAAACTGAAAAATGCATTCCATGACCAACATAGTGTTAATTCTATAAAGCTGATTTACTTTAATCACTATACTAACTTAAATAAGTATCTTATGGCTTAAAATGTGATAACACACAATTTGGGTTTCTCTCTTTTTTTTGGGGGGGGTGTCTCTGTTTTATTGTATTCTTCAGGAGAGAGATAAGTATCTATGATTCTAATAGTAATTCTGCAGCTTCTTGAAGGGTTTAAGGAAAAAACACAAACACTACCCCACTTCCAAGAGACAAAAAGTCCTATAGGAGCAAAGTTCTAAGACACAATAAGGAAAGCATTACCTAGAGACCTATTGAGAAAGAGGCCACACATACTAGTCTCTCAAAGAACTGGAGCCTTCAAGGGAAAGAATCCAAAAATATCTGAGCTAAATACTTTCCCATAATGAAGAAAATTACCTAATACATAAGGAACTTTTTCTCCAAAGGGAGAAGCCACAGCCACAGTTCCCAAAACAGGTTTCTATGAAACAGAGAAGGACTACAAGATGTCCTAAGGTTAAAAAAAAAAAAAATGTTGCTTAAGATGAAAAAGAAAATCTGTTCCCAATTCACAGAGAGATTTAAGTTCATGGATAGAATTCCTTAAATTTTGTTTAAATCCTTAATGCTCATACTATATATCTGCTGGAAGACAAGAAAGAGATGAAAAAGTAATATGATGTTCCATAAATGGCACTAGGATTTCCGGTGTCCTGCTGCTAATTGAACAACTTGGAAAATCACTGGTTTGTGCTGTTTATAAGTGAAATCTCATTACAGGAAACATTCAGCTACTAAAAATACATATTTTAAGTTCTGATGAGCTTGGGTTAGTCAATGAATGAAGACATCTGACCTTACCAGAAAGGTAAAGATGCTTTTTAAAAAATAAATTTAAACAAAAATGTCTAATAAGGTAGATCATGAAGTTTAGAACATATTACTAAAAAAAAAAAAAAGGATAAAATAGTTTGCAGTAAGGATTTTCCTTAAGTTAAATAAAAGTTAAAAGGATATATATCAAATTTTAAACAAGTAAAGGGGAATAATTGGGGGAAGATTTAGCATATCTTTTCACTTTTTCATTTTCATTGCATTCTATTAATTACTAATAGTGATCAAAGTATTATCAGATAAAAATATATTTCTAATTTGAAACTAAGTGTATATTGATATATTATATCAATATATAAAAAGCTTCTACTTTTATGAAAATAAAAAGTATTAAATCCATTCCGCTGTAACAAAAGCTTTTACTTTACTGAAGTAACTTTTAGCTTAAAAATACATACTTGTTTAGTATCAGCATCAATAAGATCAAAGAATGCTCGAATTGTAGTCAACTGTAATTGTTTACACCTAAAGAATAAAATGTTATAAATGAAACTTTTAAAAAATACATACTTTTCATACAAATATGCATAATTCTATTACTTAATGGAATAAGTGAGTTTATTGCTCTAAACTCTAAAAGTATTTAAGAAATCATTATTATTAAACATGTACCTTAAAGTCATAAACATAAAAATAAAGCAAATTAAATCCTCCTAGATGTTTGACAATGGAACTATCAGGGTTCTTCTATTTTTCCCAAGTCTCCTTGTCCATCCCAGCTATGGACAACTGTCTGCCCCATCTTTGTGTGTCTAAACTTGTGCTTCTTGCAGACACCACGGACTGCACGGCCAGAGGGAAGTGAAAAAAGAATATTTAAGCCAAAACACGTAGCAATAAGATACTGGGGTCTATGTATTTCTTGACCCTTATTTAATCTATTTATATTAAAGGTAAATCTAACTTCTACTTGGTTTTTCATGTGCTGTTCTACAAATAATTAATGCTATATTCACCAAGTCCCTGAGTTTGGTGATTGGCCAAGAGCTCAGAAGGTGCTATCACAAATACCTTTGATTCTGCCCAACTATGACAAACTCTAAATAATTTTGATATTTGATTCTAGCTTCATTTGAGACTTATGCTAGTGGTTCCTTAAGAGGAAACTTGATCAACTAAGACCAAAATCCAAGGTCAGAGTTCTAAGCCCTTAAGTCTTATCTTTCTCCCAAATCTTTATTTATGAGTAAAGTACTAACACAAAGCTAACAAACCAATCAATGCACGGACGAGAAAAAAGGACCACCACAAACCACCAAAATAAGTTATATTAATTTACCACACAATGGAGAGGTGGTCTGTTGAGACCCACGTCTTAGGCACTGCTGAACTCTAAAAGAACAAGAAAAAAAATCCAACTTAAGAAAAGCACATTTGTTACTCTCCCAAGTTTGAAATTCTCATTAGCTAATATTTAGAAACACATAACATTAGTTTCAATATTTTATGATGCACAGACATATTTAAATGATACATTTTTAGAAAGGTGACCCAAAAATATTAAGGTAGTTCCTGCATAAAGTCATTGTCATTACTACTTAGTCAAGCTTAAATTATCCTTTAAAAATTATTAAAACATCCATCAATTCCTTACTGAAGTTTAATGTCTAACTCTTTATACTCTAGTAAGAGGTTGAATTTATGATTCTTTAATAAATTACAATTATCTTAGTAATTTTAGTTCTGACTAAGACTATCCCTGGTAAATTCTAAGATGTTACTTCTTAATCAGGCGTGCCTGAGAAATACTCAGACTTGGAGAGATTTTTCAAAATAAATATGCCTGATCACAATTCCAGAGCTATCAAATCAGATTTTTTTTTTAAGAGAGAGGGAGAGAATCTTAAGCATGCTCCACATCCAGCATGGAGTCTGACATGGGGTTGGATCTCATGATCTGAGATCATGACCTGAGCCGAAATCAAGAGTTAGCCACTTAAAAGACTGAGCCACCCAGGTGCCCCCATATCAGACTCTTACAAGTATGGTCCAGAGATACTTAATTTGAAAAAATCCCTAGATTAGGATATATACTACTAGTTAGAGACATAACAGCACAAAGCTCCTTAAAAAGACAACAGTTTGAAGAAGACTACCTAACAATGGCACAGCACCCTTCAAGAACTGGAGATTCCTTTTTATACCAGACAATGACTTTCTTATGAATAGCATCTTAAAACAGGAAACATTAAGTAAATCTGGTATTTTTCACAGCATCTCTCTCTGCATTCAAGAAAGGGTTGCTTACTGGGAGCCTGGGTCCCTTAACAGAACTCCTTCAAAAACCACCCACCAACTTAAATACATACCTAGGGCGGGTATAGAAACAAAATGTTTAGGTGCCATTATCTGTATGACTGTGTATTACAGCAGTTCAGCCTAACTTACTAATAACTAATATGATCAAGATCTCTAACTTAATTTTTTCTAGTCCCAATGAATATAAATGCCAATTAACTATTCTTGAAATAATCACTAAAAAATTGTTAGTTCTTAATTATTTTTTTAAAGTAACATACATGTAGATATATGAAAGATTACAAGCTAATTGGGGGCTAAAATACTAAATAAAATTCAGACAATAACCAGGTTTGAGAAAATTCCATTAAGAGGTAAAATATTTTCATTAGAGATGCAGAAATACAAGCTGCCTTAAAAGCAAGCATATAAGCACATAAGCACATAAGCACATGCGCGCGCGCGCGCACGCGCACACACACACACACACACACACACAATTAAAGAAACCAAAGCTTTTTAAAAGATAGGCTGCAGGAAGGGACATCAATATAGCAACGTGCTCCAGGCCAAGTCTAGGAAATAATTACATCTAACTTTATATGACTAAAATATCTGTTTATTAGAGTTGATATTTAGTGTTTTGAAGACTTCCAGCAAATATCTGCCCCAAATATTTAACATAAAATAAAAAGATTCATATCAATATTATGAGGTTTCAGAGATTTACCAATTTAGTTTCAAAGCTATTATGGTTATATCACAACTCCTCTCGTAATAAGAAAATGGTGGGTAATAGCACAAAGACTTAATAATTTTGATTCTATGTGTGGCAAGCATTCAATAATAATTTTTTAATAGATGAAAAGTAATCTAAGGTGGGGAAATCGATGAACCAAGCAAGGGACTATTTATGAAGAGAACAACCATGAATCAAAGCACTATCTCCTAAAAATTAGAAGGAGCTCTGGATTTTTCTTAGAAATTAAGTTATATTTGGAGATGACATGTAGTATACACATGTATACATACCACATAAAATATCTACATACTGCATAGAGTTAAAAAGTTAAGATCTTAACTGGAGACTTAAAGATCAAAACTATAAGAAATAACATAAGTCCTAAAAGGAAACTTGAACTCACTTTACAAAGGCTATGTATCCCAGTTAAAGACCAAATACTTGATATCCTAGCAGGGAAGAATAATTAGCAAATTCATCAATCAGGGTTCTATTATACTATCATAGCTAATTTTTAAATTTTAAAATTGGTAAACACAACTTAAGTTGAGATCCAGAGTCATACATTCAATAAAATTTAAGTTTAGCATTCAAGAGTTTGATATTCCATTTCTACTGCATATAGCACTCAGATACAAGGGGCCCTTGGACTTCAGTCCACACTTTCTTTTAGTTAAAACTCTGATTGATGGGTAGGTACTTATTTTAAACAAGGAACAATTATTCATAAGAGTCATTTTCATAAATAAGTCATTTTCACAAACTTTCTAAGATCCTTTTCACTTTCTGTGGACATAAGCACCCATGCATCTATGCCTTCCCAACATATTCATATTCATATTCATTCTTTCATATTTTCTCTCATACATGTGCACATAAATAAATAGCACTACACCAACTCAGTAGTCACTTTCAAACAACTACATGTTTCTCCTTTCATACCCTACTGTATCTAACCTGCTACTATTTCAGTAGAAGCTTAAAAAAGATTACCACAACGGATAAGGCACTGGTATGATGGCTTAATTTTGGTAGAAAAGTCAGTCCTGAACGAACTTGGTAATCCCGGAATCCTCCAGCTACAGAAAGCGTGGTAAAATTAATGTGTCTAGCATTCAGAATCCAATAGTTGTTTACAGTCACATAAAAATCTGGTAGGAAATAAAGGCACACATTAAAAATTAGTAGTCGTTCCCTGTAACAATAAGGTATGATACTAATATTAAACTGAATTTCTATTTAAGCCATACTGAATGGTTAGAACAATGTTATTCACATTTCTCTATTCTGAGTAAAATCAGTATCTTTACACATAGTCTGTTTTCCCATTAAATAAGACTACAAATACTAAGAGCTACTGAAGGGATCAATAAAGAAAAAAAGACATGCAAACTTTATTAGCTTTCATAAGCCCAGATGCAAACAGGTCTGTACATCTTACGAAGATGCTGCTAAATCATGAGCTATACAGTATACCAAGTAGAAACTCCTAAAATTCTTCCAAAGATACAAGTTCACTATGCTAAAGAATTGTAGATCTTTCTACTCATGGCACTGTGAGAGCTAAGCAGCTTTCTACTATGGCCAGCCACTATTGAAATACTATTTAAGTTTTTAAATTACAATCACAGGACAATCACAATCACTTTTGTCTTGGGACTCAATGCTGCTGTGGAAAATCTAAGGGTTAAGAAGGTTCTACGCATTTAGAGTAACAAGTAGCTCAACAGGAACAATCTGCAATTTTTCCATTTTATCTATGGAAGATGAGAAAAAATAGCGTCAAAGATCTGAGATGGGGGCAGAGGAGTTCTTACTTCCTCTTCCAAATTATCAAACTTTAATGTAATCAAATCCTGGCATTTGATCCCATTGAAGGCTTCAAATATTTCGGAACAGCAAACTCCTCCCATTAAAGATCTCAGTAGTATTTACTTAGAATGTGACTAAGCAGATCCATTCCTAACATCTGCAGGTCCTGGGACAAGAGTATCAATGGGGTACATAGGCCTCATGCCTAAATATTTAAAAGTAAAAATTCCAGATAACAAACTGTTAAATCTATTGTCTCTGCCTACCTTAACAAATATATCATCAAAATAAACTGGAAGGCCAAGTTCAAATTACAAACTCCAGGACATCTCAGAGATGGACACTAGATTATGACAGCACAGGAAGGACAGATCTCTGACCCATCAGTGTACTATCGTTTCTTCCCATCCCAACCTCATCCTGCACTATAAGGTACAAGATATCCAAGCTCTATCTGTACCTCATGCAGAGTCATCCCTTAGCCACAACTCAAACTTACTTACATCCCTGCCCTCAGGACAGATTCACACATGCCAGGGAAGAAAAGTCTGAAGGCCTGGTTACCTAGATGATCTATCCAGAAGTAAAAGCACAGCCTGCATGTGGGGAGGAAGGCTGCTGGGCTTATATACTCCTCATCATATGGAGAATAACAATGCCAGACAGAGCAGGGCCCTCTAAAGTCCAGAGCCCAGTGCAGTTTCCTTTCTTCTATTTAAGGCAGTATTTCCATCAAGGAATGTACTTCTGAAGGTCATACAGGTCTTCTAAAAACCTAAGATCTTCCACTCTTTGAACTTTTGTTTTTTCACTCTAATTCTGGCTTAATGAAATATGAAATATATACAGAATAAATAATAAAGAGGCTTGCTAATTATTTTTTTAAGATTTATTTATTTATTTATTTATGAATGATAGACAGAGAGAGAGAGAGAGAGGGAGACAGAGACACAGGAGGAGGGAAAAGCAGGCTCCATGCCGGGAGCCCGACGTGGGACTCGATCCCGGGACTCCAGGATCATGCCCTGGGCCAAAGGCAGGCGCTAAACCACTGAGCCACTCAGGGATCCCCGAGGCTTGCTAATTACAGAGAGGCAACCTAACCCTAAGAATTACTTTCAGCTTGAACCTTTTAGAGACAGACCATTGCTACTCTTCAAAAACAATAAAATCAGATTCTTTTGAAAGCTCTTTCCTCAAAGAGTTTTTAAAGATATATTATGAGTAATTCTAATTTACCATACATGGTTCATCCATATAAAATGTAATAAAGAAAGTTCTTGATTGTGATGACAAGTATTATGATTTGTCTATGCCTATGATTTTTTCCCCCTAAATCTGTAAGTCATTTGTAATTATTAGAATTAGTAAAGCAAGTTTAAGCAACTTCACTGAAACTAAAATTTTTTACTGAAGGATTTCTACAGGCAAAATTTTAAGTTTAATAAGGAAAAAAATTAAACTTCACTGTAGGTACCATCGGGCCAGATATTCCAGCAAATAAATTACTCCTTGATAATGTTATGTTAAAATGGGTGCTTTGGTTTGATGTCACTGAGGTATATTTCTCATTTTCATCAAAATTAAGATAATGCAAATTTTGATAGAGTAAGAAATGGTATAAATTTACTGATCAGGAAAAAAGAATTCCTTGTTTTCAAAACTTTCTTCTATCCTACAATATTCCAATAAACTGTGAAGATAATACCTGACTTTCTCTAAACATGCAGATAATAATGGAACCTACTTCAAAGGACTGCTCTAAGCATCAAGTGAAATAATTATACATCATGTAAAGTCCTTAATACAATGTCCAACATATAGTAATAAGTATTAGCAATTTTATCTCATCATATAAAGTGCTGGCAGATCTATTCATTTTTACTGTTTTACTTAAATATAAGCTTATTTTAAATAGAGTACTGGAAGAGTTAACAAAACACGGAGAGTTTAAACATATTTTAAGAGACAGAGTCACCCCCCAAGTAACTAAACTGATGCCCAAGTGTCTAGAGATTATAAAACACATGCTCTCCATGGTAAGGCACTATGGACAGGGAAAATAGTAATAAGTATTAGCAATTTTATCTCACCATATAAAGTGCTGGCAGATCTATTCATTTTTATTGTTTTACTTAAACATAAGCTTATTTTAAATAGAGTACTGGAAGAGTTAACAAAACACGGAGAGTTTAAACATATTTTAAGAGACAGAGTCACCCCCCAAATAACTAAATTGATGCCCAAGTGTCTAGAGATTATAAAACACATGCTCTCCATGGTAAGACACTATGGACAGGGAAAACTAATAGCAGTTTCATTAGCCTAAGTTGAAAGTCCCAAAGATGCTCAGAAATGGAGGTGTTAATTTGAAACTGAGCTGCTTGCTTCACACATGGATAAATCTGCAGCACATTCAAAGAAGTAGGTGTGAGGATTGGTTTAATCCTAAGAAACGGGGAGGTCAGTTAGTGTTTATGTAATAGTACTAACCTGTTATGAAACGGTCTAATGGCATCACAGGAGCAACATGAGGGGTGGCTTGTGTAATAAGAAGATTTATCAGATCTTGTTTAAAATTTTTCAATGTAAGCAATGCTCTTGCAACAAGACCACCCATAGAATGACCAATTATTGCCACACTTTTTGGAGCAAATTCTTGACCCTGTATAAAAAAAAAATCACCAAGGCATAATGAAGTCTTAGCATCATAACAAAAAACACTAACTACTTCCCTCTAAATATGAGCTACTTTATAGGAAAAAGAAAATTAAACTATGTATATAACCTTGCATAAGACAGAGAAATACATTTTCATTTACTCATAATTAGTATATATATACTATTTTGTATTCTGCCAAATATTTTTAATAGTTATGCTTTGGTCTGAACCCAAATCAGAACACTTGGTCTAGTATATCATGAAGCTGTTTCAAAAGATAGAAATGGAAGGAAAGAAAAAAGAAAGAGAAAGAAAGAAAGAAAGAAGAAAAGAAAAGAAAGAACGAGCCAAACCCTCCATAACTGCTCTGAAACCCATCCCCTTTGGCCTTCTCTAATACATGGTTCCAGCAATTCTCACTTTTTTCTTGCATTGTTGTTTCTTCCTCTCTTACCAGGTCATTCTTGGTAGTATATAAATATAATTCTATTCTCCCTTAAAAAAATCAGAAACTCTTTTTACTCCCACTTTGCCCTTAGTGACCATATCTTTCTCTACATATCTATAGCATAATTCATCAAAAATCTGCCTATACAGTACATGCTGTCTCCGATTTCTCAACTTCCATATGCTTAAACTCATTCCAATCAGGCTTTTGCCTCAACACTACTCCAAAACTGTTATCAAGGCACCAAGAAATCTAATGGCCAAATCTCAATCCTTATCTTACTTGAGCAGCAGGATTTGACATTAGATTACTTCTTCCTCTTTGAAATGATGTATTTCGTTTCCCTGACAACATACTCTCCTGGTTCCTCTTACTTTACTGGCTGCTCCTTTTTAGTTTCTTGCTATTTCCTTCTCATCTCTCCTAATCTCTTAATATGGGAATGACTCAGGCCTCAGTCCTTCAGTTTCTTCTTTTGTATCTTGACTCCTTAATGATCTCTTCCAGTCTCATGGCTTTAAATACACCCATATCCTGTCAATCCTCAAGTTATTATCTCCAGACTGGCCCTCTTCTCTTGAACTTTCATCTTAAACTTCAACTGCATATTAACTACACTTGGGATATCTAACATGCATCTCAAATAAATCTATCTAAAACTTTTTTTTAAAAAGTAGGTTCCATGCCCAACATGTGGCATGAATTCATGACCCTGAGATCAAGAGTCACATGCTCTACCTACTGAGCGAGTCAGGCACCCCTAAAACTTAACTCTTTTTTTTTTTTTTTTAACATTTTTAAAATTTATTTATGATATCATACAGAGAGAGAGAGAGGCAGAGACACAACAGGCAGAGGGAGAAGCAGGCTCCATGCACCGGGAGCCTGATGTCGGATTCGATCCCGGGTCCCCAGGATCGCGCCCTGGGCCAAAGGCAGGCGCCAAACCGCTGCACCACCCAGGGATCCCCTAAAACTTAACTCTTAATCTCCTCCAAATCTGTCCCTCATACATTTCCGCCCCCCCCCCCAACTTACTTAATGGCATTTCAATACCTCTAGTTGTTCAGCCAAAAACTTGGGTCATCCTCAATTCTTTTCGTTTCACGTTGCCCTTCCATATCTGATCTGCCAACAAATCTTGCTGCCTTTAAGGTTTATACCAATCTGACCATTTCTTAACACCTCCAATGCTACCAACTTGATCAAACCACCATTATTTCTTGCCTGAATTACTGCAATAGCCTAACTGGTCTCTTTATTTCCACTTTTATGTCCCTTTAGTTTAACCTCGAAACCACACAGAATACTGTTAAAACCTAAATCAGAACATGTCATTCATTTGCTCAAAAATCTCAGCAATGGCTTTCCGTATCACTTCAAATAAAAGCTAAAATTCTTAAAATTGCCTACAAGGCTCTATAATTTGCCCTCCCTTCAACTTTTCCTTTCCTAACATATTATATCTGCTCCAGCCAGTAGTTTACTGTTCTTTTTTGTTTGTTTGTTTTCTCCAAGAGAGCACACGTGTGCTTACCTCGTATATTTGTTACCTCTGTCTGGAGTACTCTTTTCCTAGATACCTTCATGTTCTTTAATTTTTATCAAACCGTCTGCTTCTTAGCAGAGGTCTCGTTGGTCATCCCTCTTTCTTCTCTTTTCTTTTCTTTCTTTCTTTTAAAGATTTATTTATTTATTTATGATAGACATAGACATAAAGAGGCAGAGGAGGAGGGAGAAGCAGGCTCCATGCCGGGAGCCTGACATGGGACTCGATCCCGGGACAGGATCGCGCCCTGGGCCAAAGGCAGGCGCTAAACCGCTGAGCCACCCAGGGATCCCCGGTCATCCTTATTTATTTATTTATTTATTTATTTATTTATTTATTTATTTATTTAGATTTTATTTATTTATTCATGAGAGACAGACAGAGAGAGAGAGAGAGAGAGAGAGAGAGAGAGAGGCAGAGACACAAGCAGAGGGAGAAGCAGGCTCCATGCAGGGAGCCCGACATGGGACTCGATCCCGGGTCTCCAGGATCATACCCTGGGCTGAAGGCAGGCGCCAAACCGCTGAGCCACCCGGGCTCCCCCATCCTTATTTATAATTGTAGTCCTCTACCCTTTGCTCCCTATGTCCCTGTTTTATTTTTCTTCCTGTTATTTATCACTATATAAGATAGTATATACTTTTCTTATTTATGATGTTTACTATCTGCCTCTCCCCACTAGAACATATGGTCCATGAGGGCTTGGATTTGTTTATTCATTGGTATAATTGCAGGCAGATTGATGTGATGAATAAATGAGGTTTCTTCATCTATGTTCTCTCACTTTCCCACACTCAAATCCTATCCATTTAACAAGATTTAGTTGTCCTGAATTCCTATTGTACCCAGTTATAACAGGAATCTTGCTTTCTAAAAGCCTTAATTTAAAAGAAAGTTTATTAGTTCTATTGTAAATTTAATATGTAGTCACTAGGGAAAATATGAAAACAAAAAAAAACAGAAGGGAAAAGAACTATCTTAACACAATAAAGACATGATTATTTATTGTGAATGCCATTTAGGGAGACAAATCTCACTTCGTAATCACATCGTATTTATCTTATCCAATAAATCTGGCTTGTCTCTGCCTATAATATTCAGTACAGACTTAAGCTCAAAAAATACTTGCTATTGAAATAACTTTCAAATGCTGGCTAATGCAAAGATTTCATTTTCAAGATGCATAGGAATATCACACTGCCTGGATTACTATAGCTACACAGTTAAATCTTCAAATCAGGCAGTGTAGGTTCCCCAATTTTGTTCTTTTTCAAGATAGTTTGGCTTTTTTCAGGTACTTTGCATTTCCACCTAAGTTTCTCAGTTTAAAACAAAACAAAACAAAACAAAACAGGGCAGCCCCGGTGGCGCAGCGGTTTAGCGCCGCCTGCAGCCCAGGGCGTGATCCTGGAGACCCTGTTTCGAGTCCCATGTCAGGCTCTGTATGATGCCTGCTTCTCCCTCTGCCTGTGTCTCTGCCTCTCTCTCTGTCTCTATGAATAAATAAATAAAATCTTAAAAAAAAAACCACCCTCTGGTATTTTGATTTGTAGTGCATTAAATCTACTGCTTAATTTGGAAAGAATTCATATGTTCTTTTTAAAGATTTTTTTAATTAATTAATTTATTAATTTATTTATTTCCTTTCAGCAAGTTTTGCAGTTTTCAATGTACAGATCTTGCATATCTTTCACTAAATTTATCCATAAGAATTGCATTTTTAATACTACTGTAAATACATTTTAAAATTTCAAAAAAATAAATAAATAAATAAAATTTCACTTTCCATTATTCGTTCACTGATTTTTGAATATTGACCATTTTCCTGTGATCTGGGTAAATTCACTTATGAATTCAATAATTTTTTTGTATATTCCTTTAAATAGTTCTTAAGATTTTATTTATTTATTTGACAGAGAGAAAGAGCAAGAGAGCACAAGCATGAGGAGAGGCAGAGGGAGAAGGAGGAGCAGGTTCCCTATTAAGCAGGGAGCCCAACTCTGGGCTCCATCTCAGGACCACCTGAGCCAAAGGCAGACACTTAACCAGCTGAACCAAGTCGGTGCCTCTAAATGTTTCTGTATATTTACGTCATTTGTGAATATAGACAGTTTTAATGCTTCCTTTTTGATCTTTATTAATTTTATTTCTTTTTCTGGTCTTACTGCACCAGCTAGGTGCAGAAATAGAAGCTGAAAAATGGAAAAAAGAAAACTACCTGGCATAAAACATAAATGGCACTTACTGATTTTGTTTTGTTTTTTGGGATTTTTAAGAGATTTTATTTATTTATTTGAGGAGAGAAAAAGAGAGAGAGAGAGAGAGCACGAGCAGGAGGGAGGAGCAAAGGGAGAGGGAGAAGCAGACTCCCCTGTGAGAAGGGAGCCCAACTCAGTGCTTAATCCCAGCATCCTAGGATCATGACCTGAGCCTAAGACAGACACTTGACTTGAGTCACCCAAGCATCCCTGAAGGCATTTATTGTGAATAACATGGAAATTCCATTTTGTGATTACATCTTATTTATCTTACCAATAAATACCTTATCAAATACAGAAATAGTTCTTAAACCTGTTTCTATACCTAATGCGCTATTTTTTTTCTTAAATCATGAATGGGTGCTGAATGTATCTGAATAAGTTTTATCTATTGAGATGATCCTAGATAAATTATATTGATTGATACTTGAATATTAAACCAAATTTGCATTCTTCGGATAAATCCTATGTAGTCATATTATACTTTAAAATATTGCTGGGTTTGATAGTCTAGTTGCTTGTTGAGTATCTTACATCTATATTCATGAGGAATACTAGGTCTCTATTTTCCTTTCAAACAATGTCAATATCTGATATTGATAATCAGGGTTTGCAGGTTTCTTAAAATGAACTAAATGTATTATTTCTTCCTCTATTTTCTTAGTTTGTATAAGATGGGTATTATTTTTTCCTTAAATGTGTCACAGAATTCACCATTGAAGTCATTTAGCTCCAGTTTTCTTGGCAGTAAGATTTTTAATTACAAACAACAAATTTTAAACAGATGTAAGGCTAGACAGACATTTTGTTTCTCCTTGTGTCTATTTTGTAATTTATATTTCAAGGGATTTGAGAATTTCATCTGAGTCCTCAAATGTATTGGCGTAATGTTGTTCATAATAATCCTTTAATAACTTCTTAGTATCTGTAGGCTCTAGAAATTTCCCTTCTTTCATTCCTAATATTGTTAATTTGTATTCCCCTCCTTTTTTTCCTCAATCAATGTAGATATGGGTTTATCAATTTTTAGATCTTCTAGAAGAATCAGTAATTGGTATCATTTTTTTCTCACTAATGTTTGTCTATACTGTTTCCTCGATTTCCATTCTCAGCTTTATTGTTTCCTTACATGTACTCTGAGTTTACTTTGTTCTTTCTCTAAGCTTATGTTGAAAGGCTGGGTTATTGTTTTTAAACCTTGTTCTTTTCTAATGTAAATATTTAAGACTACAGTATTTCTTTTAACTACTTTAACCGTACAAATTAACTACTTTAATCTTACAAATTCTGATGATGCATTTTCATTTTCATTTTTTTCGAGTTTTTATTTAGATTCTAGTTAATATATAGAATAATACTGGTTTCAGGAATATAATGTAGTGATTCATCATTTACATGTAATACCCAGTGCTCATCACAACAAGTCCCATTTGGCCCATCCCCACCTCCCTCCCTCCCTCCATCAACCCTGTTTGTTCTTATAGCTAGAGTCTTTTATGGTTTGCTTCTTTTTTTCTCCCCCTACCCGAATGTTCATCTGTTTTGTCTCTTAAATTGCACATATAAGTGAAATCACATAATACTTGTCTTTCTCTGACTTATTTTGCTTGGTATAAACCACGCCAGTTCCATCTGCATTGTTGCAAATGGCACGATTTCATTCTTTTTGATGGCTGAGCAATATTCTGTTGTATGTATTACCACAAAAACCATAAACTTATAGTCATCAAGGCAGTTTGTCCCACAGGTTAAGACTCTTTCCTTTTCATCCTATCGTCCTATCTTCAAATTCACTGATCTCTTCTATAGTATTCAATCTGTTTGGAGCCTATCTGCTAAAATTTTCATTTCTTTTCTTTTCTTTCTTTTTTTTTTTTTTTAAGAGGCAGGGGAGGAGCAGAGAGTGAATCTTAAGCAGGTTCCACACCTAGCATAGAGCCCAACAAAGGGCTCAATCTTACAATCCTGAGATCATGACCTAAGCAGAAATCAAGAGTCAGACACTTAACTGACTGAGCTACCCAGACACCCCCTTAACCTTTCATATCTGATATATATTGTTTCAGTTCTAAATCGCCCTTTTTGCTCTTTTAATAGTTTCCATATCTCTGCTGAAATTCTCCATCTGTTCTCTTATGTGTATCCTTTACTTTAAATCCGTAACTTCAGTATTTTTGAGGCTTATAGTTAAGCATTAAAGTGGATCCCGGAAGAGCTCTTACGTTAGAGCTGGAGTAGCTCTATATTTAAATTGCATCCTTTCTGGGATCTCAAATGAATATCCAATGTGTTCTACTGGGTCTTTCTATTGTAGCTGATCCGAACTGCTATTTCCCAGCACATGTGACCTCTGGAATCTCAGTCAGGGCATAATTCTCCAGTAGCTTTCTTTTGCTAGGAGTTTCACTGTGGCATACCATGGAAGGCAATGGCTCACCTCAGTAGGTGGTATAGTAGTATTTTATCCCTGATACTGTTTAGAATTGTTGGCATAAAATGATTTTTAGAATGTTTTCCACTCTTAAAATTTCTCTAACAATATATATTGCCCCTTATTCCTTGCACCTGAGGTAGACATACCCCACCACCTTCTCCCTGGTATGCTATTGCCTTGTAGCTTCTTGTCCCGTGCATATGTAGCACTGCGTTCAAAGTTGAAAGATACCAAATTTATAGAGCTTCTAGCTCTGCTTAGTCCTCCTCTTTCTCATATCCACCCACAAATCTAACAACTCCAGTAGCCCAAATTCTGATCTCGGCCTTCTTTGGCTCAGTTATATCAATGTACTCTTTTTGACCTCCACCTACTTACCCCATGGTCTGAGGAATGCTTTCAGGCACAAAATCAAAGCAATCATGAAGCTCACCTCACATATTTTCCTTTTTTCAGGGGTCATGGTCCTTTACTACTTGGTTGTCCAACATCTGAAAACATGTGCTTCAGATATTTTGACTATAGTTGCTTACGTATGGAAGTAGTTTACCCTAATACCAGTTATTCATAACAAGAAGCAGATATCCATACTAATGGTCTTTAGAAAATTCAGTGCACTTCTAATTTATAAAGTTAAAAAAAGATTTTCCCTTAAATTCATGTGAGGTTTCTTGTACATTCAATTTAAACTTCAAAACCATTGAGTTCAAAATAACAGACTCCCACCAAAAAAGAAAAAAAAAAACCTTTCTATCATCTTCAACTTCCAAATAAACAAATGATTTAAAATATGTTGAAAAATAAAAAACGCTAATAGGTGGTCACTATTGATTTGCATTCTTATTTCTTACCTTATAGAGTTTGAGAATTGTTTTAATGCATTCATGTACAAACTTGGTTTGTTTCTGAAGACTTCCACCATACAGTGCCACCAGTTCTTCATTGAAATTCACACTAAAGAAGTCAAAGTGGTACTTGAAGTCAATGTCTTCTGCTTTTCTAAGTGCAATAGAACCAAGAGAACGAACTGCAGAGAAAAAGTGCAAATTAAACAAAATTTTTGAAAGTTGCATCCATTCTTGCTTCAAAGTCTCTTAACAAGTAACTTTATCCCACACTCCAAACATAAACAACCTACTTCAGGTGACGTCCTTCAATAGTATCAATTTAGAAGAACAAACCATTGTTTGTATTGTATGTTTTGTGCCCTAAGTATTTTAAAATTTAAATTAAATAAAAAGTAAACAGGTCATTCATTCTTCACCTGCTTCCACTTCATTAGGGAAAATAGCTAAAGGGAGGGGAAGAATTTTTGATACAAAATGTTGGCCATCTGTATGAATAAATCACACTTTGGGATTTTAAGAATGAGAAAATTCCTACAAGAAATGTATGCTCATCACTTTACATATGTATGCTTGATTGGTCTTTTCCTTACACATGACATCCAATTCATCAGTAAATCCTATCATCCTCTACTTTCTAAATATATGCCCAATCAACGTTTCTCACCATTTCCAATGATGTCCTCCTAATCTAAACACCATCATCTCTTGCCTTAACTACTCCAATAGTTTCCTCACTGGTCTACCTGCTTCCACACTGTTTTAGGTTTTGCTCTGTAAACCATTTCACAGATTTTGTGAATTGATTGCATTAATGGCATTAAAAGTTGCAATGTATGGTTTAGCAAACAAAATACCTATTTGCCATTCCATTTTTCTAAACATATATAATTCACATACAACTTATGTGAAAGTGTACAGTTCAATGATTTTCATTATACTCACAAAATTCTACTAATCTAATCTAACTTCAGGCATCTTTAATTACTCCCAAAAGAAAAACCTACACTCATTAGTAGTCACTTCTCATTCCTCTTCTCCCAATTCCTGGAAAGTACTAATTTACTTTCTGTCCCTATGGATTTGCCTATTCTAGACATTTCTATAAATGGGATCATATATATGGCTTTCTATGACTGGCTTCTTTCTCTTAGAGTGTTTTCAAGATTCACCCACACTGTACCATGTAATTCATGGTATTCATGGAATTATCAGTTAATCCATTCCTTTTTATTATAGAAGCTTCCAGTGTGCAGTTTTATAATTTGACATCTGTATACACTACAAAGTGATCATCACCACAAATCTATTTATCATCTATTACCACACTGTTGGCTCCCTTCACTCATTTTCTCACTCCTAACACCCTTCCCCTCTGGTAACCATAGTCTGTTCTCTGTATCTAGGAGTTTGTTTTGTTTATTCTTTTTTTTCCTTTAAGATTCCACATATCAATGAAATCATATGGTATTTGTCTTTTTCTGATTTATTTCACTTAGCATAATACCCTCAAGGTCCATCCATGTGTAAATGGTCAAGTTTCATTTCTATTATTTCTTGTCTGATAGTAGCCATTCTGACAGGTGTGAGGTAAAAAGTAGTTTTGATTTACATTTCCCTAACAATTACTGATATTGAGTAACTTTTCATGTGCCTATTGGTGATCTGTATGTCTTCTTTGGAGCAATGTCCATTCAGATCCTTTGTCCATTTTGTCGTTATGTAAGTTCTTAATATATTTTGGATATATTTGGATATTGGATATTAACCCCCTGTTTATATGGTTTACAAATATCTCCCCCCATTGAGTAGGCTGCCTTTTCATTTTAATGGTTTCCTTTGCTGTGCAGAAGCTTTTTAGTTTGATGTAGTCCCATTTATTTATCTTTGCTTTTGTTTCTCTTGCTTTGGAGTGAGATCCACAAAGATGTTGCTAAGACTGATGTCGAGGAGCTTTCTGCCTGTGTTTTCTTCTGGCAGTTTTAAGGACTCCGGTGTTATACGCAAAGGTGTTAAACCCTTTGGTGTTAATTTTTGTGCATGGTGGAAGATAGTGGCCTACTTTCACTCTTTTGCTTGTGGCTGTCCAGTTTTTCCAGAACCATTTATTGAAGTGACAGTTCTTTCTCCATTGCATGTTCTTGTCTCTTTTATCAGAGATAAATTGACCATATATATGTGAGCTTACTTCTGGGCCCTCAATCTGTTCCACTGATCTGTGGGTCTGTTTTTCTACCAATATAATATTGTTCTCATTACTACAGCTCTGGTACAGTTTGAAATCAGGGAGCATTTTTGGTTTTTTTTTTTCCATTTTTTTCCATGTTTTTTTTGTTCATGTCCAGTTTTGTTCTTTCTCAAGACTGCTTTGGCTATTCAGGATCTTCTGTGGTACCACACAAATTTTATAATTTGTTCTACTTCTGTGAAGTACACCATTGGAATTTTGATAGGTATTGCACAGAATCTATAGATTGCTTTTGGCAGTATGGACACTTTAACAATATTAATATTTCCAATCCATAAGCAGAGAATCTCTTTCCATTTATTTGTATTTTTGTTTTATTTGTTTCATCTGTGTCTTATAGATTTTCAGTGTAGAGATCTCGTAGAGCTCCTTTGTTAAATTTATTCCTAGGTTTTTTTCTCTTTTCAATGCAATTATAAATGGGATTGTTTTCTTAATTTCCCTGGTTATGTATACAGAAACACAACAGTTTCCTGTATATTGATTTTGTATCCTGCATTTTACCAAATTCATTTGTTAATTCTAACAGCTTTTTGTGGAGTCTTTAGGGTTTTCTATATATGTTACCTGCAAATAGTGACAATTTTACTTCTTCCTTTCCAATTTAGATGGCTTTTTAAAATTGTTCTTGCTTTACTGCTGTGGCTAGGACATCCAATACTATGTTGAAAAAAGTGGTAAAATTTGGCATTCTTGTCTTGTCTCTGAAATTAGAGGAAAAGCTTTCAGCTTTTCACCACTGAGTCTGATGTTAGCTATAGGACTATCATATATGGTCTTTATTGTGTTGAGGTGCATCCTCTATATCCACTCTGTTGAGTTTTTATCATAAATAAATACTGAATTCTGTCAAATGGTTTTGCTGCATCTCTTGAGATGATCATATGATTTTTATCTTTCATTGTATTACTTTAATCGTATCATATGGATATGTGGATGCTGAACCTCCTTGTATCTCTGGAATAAATCCACTTGATCATGTATTGTTGGATTTGGTTTGCTAATATGTTGCTAAAGATTTCTGCACCTATGTTCATCAAGGATATTGGCCTGTAATTTTCTTATTTTATGGTTCATTCATTTTATTGCTGAAGAATATTCCATTTTAGGGATATATTTTACTTATCTGTCATTTAGTTGATGGACATTTGGGTTGTTTCTACATTTTAGCTATTTTGAATTGTGTTGCTATAAACGTCTATAAACAAGTTTTTACGTGACTGTATGTTTTCATTTTTCTTGGGTAGATACCTATAGTGGAATTACTAAGCATAAAACTCTTATGTTTAACATTGTAAAAAATTACCAAACTATTTTTCCAAAGTGATTCTGCTATTTTATATTCCCACCAGCAATGTATAAGGGTTTCAATTTCTTCACAGCGTCATGACACTTGCTATTATCTTTTAGATTAGAGCTACCCTACTGGGTATGAAATGATATCCATTATTGTGGTTTTGATTTGTACTTCCCTGATGATTAATGATGTTTAGTATTTTTCCTTCTTCCACTCTTGCCTCTTTGCAGCATATTCTCTACACAACAAAGCCAAAGTAATCATTTTTAAAAAATAAATCACACTTACCAGACTGTAAACAATTTAAAAATCTAACAATTTCAATGCTGTCAAGGATGTGAAGCTAAAGGAAGTATAATGTACTGTTTCTGGGAGTATAAATTAACACAAACAGTAAAATTAAAAGGATACACATAACCTTTGACACGAAATTATATTACAGTAAACATCTTACAGAAGCATGGGTTTATGCGATCCAAAGTTGAAAAATGTTCGTTACTTGTAATTACTTATAAATAACACAAATGTCCAAACTAGGTATAGTCATATAATGGGATGATACAGAGTGAGGAAAATGAACAAATCACAGCTCATACCACAACTTGAATGAATTTTTAAAATGTTGAGTGGAAAAAGCCAAACACAAAAGAATACATACTAAATGTTTATGCTACAAAGTTTAAAAATAATCCCCTAAAAGTAGATTGTATTAGAGACAGAGACGCATATTTAGATACTAAAACAATAAAAGTCAAGGAAACTACTATCCTTAAGTTTGGATTGTGATTACCTCTAGAAAAGAGGGTAGAAAGTTTTATCAGGAAGGAGCATTCAGGGGGTTTCCACAGTATTGGCAATCTTCTACTTCTTGACTTAGGTTTCAGTTCTATGGGTATTCACTTTATAATAATTTTTAATTGAGTATCTATATTCTACACATTTCTCTGTATATGTGTTATATTTCAAAGATTAACAACAGAAAAATTAGATTATATCATTTCCTACCCAAAACCCTCTAAAAGTTTCCAATCACACTCGGATGAAAAATTCAGTCTCTTCCACAGCTTATATGATATAGGTTGTAGCTACTTTTCCCTCATTTCTTGCCACTGTCTCTAGGTTCATGGCCTTGAATGTACCAAGCATGTTCCTGCCTCAGCGTCTTTCCCCAAAGAGTCACATACCTCAGTTTCTTAGCTACATTCAAGCCTCTGCTCAAATGTTACATCTTCATCCTGACTTTTCCTGGCCACTTCAACTAAACTAGCCACCTTCTGATCCTATTTATCCTCTATCCCTGTGTTTTATTTTTCTAACTTTCTTTTTTAAAGATTTATTTATTTGAGAGAGAGAGAGAGAGAGTGCACAAGAGAGAGACAGCACAAAAGCAGAGGAGGCTCAGAAGGAGAGGGAGAAGCAGACTCCCTGTTCAGGGCTCAATCCCATGATCTTTCTAACTTTTAACATTACTTACATTATTTATTTGATGGCTGTCTTCCCAACAAAAATATAAGTTTAATGAGAGGGAGAAATATTATCTATCTTGGTCTGTTTTGGATCCCTAATACCTAAAACACAATTATTTACTAGATAAATGCATCGCATGTAAGTAATTATACTAAAAGCTGAAAGAATCCTATTCTTATCATATAAAAGAATACACCAGTTAATAACCAAAAAGCTCATTTTAAATGAAATTACTTCCAGATTACTTAATTGTTATGCCAGAAAGAATGGCTATTTTCTCTAGGCCAACATTCATTTTGGGATCTATACATTAAACTTCCCTTTCTGAGTTCCCATCAGTATTTCCAGATCTAATTAAAATAGCTCCAAAAGAAAGAAACCAATCTTTTCTCTTGTTTAGCAAAACAAACACCGATTTACTTCTCAAATCAGTGCTTTGGCGTATGTTTTCTGTACTTTCCATTTCCAACATAAACCTTTCTTCTGCTAATTCCTGAATCCCTGTATCATTTATCCTACCACTCTATCCTGTTCTTTTTCTTCTTACTCTTCTCTAAGTGGTCTTCAACTATTTTTTGTGCTCACATTTTTTTCTCTCAGACATAATGTCACATATTTGTGTCTCCCAGTGTGCCTAGCACAGTACTTAACACAGAGTATGTACCTGATAAATTCTCCAATAGAATTTTATAGCTTTTAAAATTTACTTCCAAGACTTACCTTGCTTATAACTTCCAGCGTTACCAGGAAGAAAGAGAACTGGAATACCTGTCAAAGGGAGAATTTTGTGTTCTTCAGCATAGGATCCTTCTCCATAAAGATATAATTCATATGCAGGATAGCGTTTTGCCAGTTTCTTTGGCAGTTCTATTTTCTGCAGCAAAAATAAATAAAAAGGCAATTTCACTTTAATCAGTTGTATTAATATAATTCAGTCAACTGTGACCAATTCTGAATTATACACATTGAAACAGTATAGTAAAAAAAAAAACAGTATAGTATAAAAATATTACTGATGATAAAACTGCACTAAGTTTTACTTTTAGTTTATTCATATGTAGAATTTGTCTTGAGTGAATTTTGAACCATGTAGTCTTCAGGAATGCATAAAATGGAACTACTTGAAATTCTAATTCAAAATAGCCACTAATAAAAGAAAAATATTGGGGTACGTCAGCAAGTTACACGCTAATTATATATATATATAAAACATAATTATATATATAATTATATTTTAACTATCCATTACATTCCTGCAAGTTACATCTAATATAATTGGAAATGCATTTAACATAGTATCAGTATCAATTATACTTAGAAATGATAAAACCTTTCCATTATCAAATTGATTCTTTTTTGCTATTTTAAACTGTCTTGTAATGTCTCTCATTTTACTTAGACCCAATTATATAGTCTAGCTGTTATATTACTCAAAAAAAAGTAAGCTTGTTTTATAATGCAGCTTTTTCACCTCTCAATTTCATATGCTTCAATCTGCAGTGTGTTTCACAAATTAATCTGAACCTTATAGCCATGTCTTGGGTCAAAATACGTACACTCTCCTCACCGTAAACATTCCAATGAGTTAGCATCTCTTTTGGTTTTCATGGTTTTTGGTTTTCAGGTATATGGTTTGTCAGCAAGCCTTAGACTACTCTGCATGCAATTCATATTATTATATAACAAATGAGCCAATAATTCATATAATTTTTTTCAACAAAATACAAATTAGGTCTTAATGTCATCCCCCAAAACTAGGCATCTATAAAAGTGGTGGTAAAGTATAAGCCCTTCTGCTGCTGCTCCTTTTTTAAGTATAGAAATCATTAAAAATGAAGCCAGTTACATTGAACAGATTTTATTTAAGTAGACATCAGTAGATTTAATGATCTAGCAGTGCTGTACATATGCTTGATAAAAATTTTAACTACTGAATGAATTTTAAAGCCTATAAATGGTAATGACACTGAAAAACCTCACTGTTCTAAAAAGCAGAATTTTGATTATTCATGCACATTCCTGAATATTCTTTAAAAAATATTACCATAAACAATCTATGTTATAACACCTGAAAACACCTTTAAAGATGGTGAGCTTATTGTTTATGACATTAGTTATTTTATATCAAATACTCAAAATTCAGAAATACCAATCCTGCAATTTACTATAGTGTGTGTGTGTGTGTGTGTGTGTGTGTGTCATATGTATGGACTTCAATTCAAATTTGTACCAATTGAATGTATACTTTTACAAAATATTGCGTCATTTTCAGTTTTTATTATACCAATATATAATATTCCAATATATAATCAAAAATGAAAATGACGCAATATTTTGTAAAAGTACACATTAAGCAAAAAGAAAGCATATTACTCTTAACTCCTCTCAATTTAGTACACCTTTAGAAAAGGACAGTACATGAGTATTAGATCATTCTTTTTAGTACACAGCTAAACAAATTTTGAACTAGTTTAAAATTAACTCAGAAGAATAGGAAACTATCCGAAACGGCAAAATTACATTCCACAGTTCAAGCTGGGAGTGGCAGGAAAAAACAGGAAGGGTTTTGATCAGATGGAAGACAGAAAACGTATAGGTATATGAAGCAAAAGAGAGTCAAGGGATTTTAAAAGAAAGGTTTTATAGCAACAAGACTCCCATAAATTTTAAATTACTTTCTGTAGATTATTTTAAATGAGCACCCCTCCCCTAAATAGACGTTCAATCTCCACAATCCTGCCTCTGCTTTCCATCCTCTCTTGACTTCCTCAGAACAGGTCCTTCTAATCTCTAATCCAGAACCCTTTCAAAAGACAAACATTCTAACAAGTTCCCAAGTGCTAGAAAAATACTGAATCAAGAAAACTAACGTGTTAACTTTATGATCTATACATATTTTACCTGTGAATTAAAACTTATACAATGTGTCCTGATGCCTTCCCACCTTCACATATGCTATTCTTTATTCCTGCAATTTTCTTGTGTCTGCGCTTCAAGAACTATATGTATATATATTCCCTTTAATTCATAATAACCTCTCTACGGCCTTTGACTACTGAAGATGAACTTAAATGCTCTCTTCTGTGAAGAGCCTCATAGGCACTCTTACGGTGAAATTATTGTTTAGCACATTATATTTTAACTATCCATTACATTCCTGTCCCCCCCATGGTATTATAAAGACATGAAAATTGTAAAGTCATAAAGACACACGTCTAATTGATCTCTAATTCCCTCTCACCCATACCCAGTATCTAGACTATACTTGATACAGTGTAGTTAATCAATAAATTATTTGCTAAACAAACATCACACTTAATAATAAGTGTGATAAAGATTTTCTTTCAGACAGCAACTGTTAGCTGTTAGGTCACATATTTGAAGACAAACAAATTACTGTATGGGAAAAAACAACACAGATGTTTCTTCTCAAATTCTACAATTTGCCTAAAACTGTTTGCTACCAAATAAATGCTTTGCCTTGCTATCATAATAAAGCAAGAAGCTTTAAAGGATAATGTGTATTTTGCCTGGTAGGTCTGTGAGATGTTCAGTGAACTCTGAATAAGCAAATAAAAAAAAATTAAAGGTAGAAAATGAAAAACAATTTTTTTTTAAATTTTAAAAAAGATTTTATTTGTTTATTCATGAGACACACACACACACACACACACACACACACACACACACACAGAGGCAGAGCACAGGCAGAGGGAGAAGCAGGCTCCATGCAGGGAACCCAATGTGGGACTGGATTCCGGATCTTCAGGATCACGCTCTGGGCTAAAGATGCTAAACAGCTGAGCCACCCAGGCTACCCCAATTTTAAATTCAAAACTTCATTTTACAAATTTAGGTTCAAATTCCTGTCCCACCTTTTATTTCTAAAATGGAGAATAAAATTGAGTATGTTTCAACTACTTCTCATTTCCTCTAAAATTTGCTAAGAAATATGCAAATTACCAGTAAAAAAAAAAAAGAAAGCATCAAGAAGAAGAAAACCCAATGACTACGTCATCAAAAATGCTGGACATCAACCTGTGAACAATTAGAAAGCTTACTATAAAATATAACTAAAAGTAAATAATATATATAAAATGTATTTAGAATACATATTCATTAACTACTGGCTTTTAATAGAATGACCTCAGTTATCCATAAGTCTCACAATATTCAAAATGACTCATTTCTATTCAGGTTTTTTTTTTAATTTTTATTTATTTATGATAGTCACAGAGAGAGAGAGAGAGAGAGAGAGAGAGAGAGGCAGGCAGAGGGACATAGGCATAGGCAGAGGGAGAAGCAGGCTCCATGCACCGGGAGCCCGACGTGGGATTCGATCCCGGGTCTCCAGGATTGCGCCCTGGGCCAAAGGCAGGCGCCAAACCGCTGCGCCACCCAGAGATCCCTCTATTCAGGTTTTAACTGTATTTCTCAAGTAACACGACATGGTATGCACAATAAAAGGTCTAAGAATCAAATATAAATAATGTAGTGAATTAACACAGTTTTTTATATCATAAAAATCTACTGAAAATGCGTATCAGAAACTCCTTCCACTGTAATTACTTCTGTACTGACAAATTAACAGTTATACTAACAAATTAACAAAAGTGTAAAGCCTCAAAAAGGGAATCTAAATCAAAATATCTAAATACAGACTACTTGGGGGGGGAAGCCAAATATCTTTTTGCATTACCTAATTTTCCATCTTTCCAGTTAACTGTACGAGGCAAGAAATGGGTCTGTGAGGATCCAAAGATCTGTGAGGATCTTTGTTCTCAACACTAAATTTCCACTACTGCAGATATTAAAATAGCTTCAATAATTGTGGTCAATCTCAAAATAAATGAGAATTAGTTCTGTATCGTTCCAGATAATTTTGTTTTAATCAAACTCAACACAGTACAAAACCAAAGTGACCTACTTCAACCTGTTGAGAGTTTCCCCATTATTAAACCACAGAAAAATTAAAAGATTATAAGGGCTCTATTTTCAGGTAAAAACTAAACTAAACGCCCACGTATTTAAATATGCATAGCCTCTGATAAATACAAACCAGTACGTGTGCTCAGAAACCCAGACAACAGTTAACACGTTAAAATCTCTTTCAATAGCATTTGATTACCAGGTTCTTCCACTCTCCTGCAAGGATCTCAAATGAAACCTAAATTAGAATTTTTGCCCACGGAGGGGGAAGAGATGTTTTCCAGCCACTGAAGCCTTAGGTAAGCTTTAGGATCTAAATAATCAACACCATTCATCAAGTAACATGCTGCTCCATAATGACCTCTACACTGAGGCAATCACCATCTCCATTCTTCCACCTAAAAAGAATCTGCTCTGGTTTTAAAAAGTCTCTTTAAGAAAATGAGTGGGAAATATCAGAGAGGGAGACAGAACATGAGAGACTCCTAACTCTGGTAAAGAACAAGGGGTGGTGGAAAGGGAGTGGGCAGGGGGTTGGGGTGACTGGGTGATGGGCACCGAGGGGGCCACTTGATGGAATGAGCACTGGGTGTTATGCTATATGTTGGCAAATTGAACTCCAATAAAAAGAAATTAAAAAATAAAATAAAATAAAAAAAGTCTCTTTAAAATGCGTTTTATCAGTACCAGTACGTACACTTCTCATGGCACGAGAGTGTACCTCTATTTGTCTGAATAAATAGAGGAGATGGGTTTAGAAATCTCCTTCAATAGCATTTGATACCAAGTTCTTCCACTCTCTTCCAAGGATCTCAAATGAAACCTGAATTAGAATTTTTGCCCACGGAAGGGGGGGTGGGGTGGGAAGAGATGTTTTCCAGCCACTGAAGCCTTAGGTAAGCTTTAGGATCTAAATAATCAACAGCATTAATCAAGTAACATGCTGCTCCATAATGACCTCAAGCAAACAAATAGAGGAGATGGGTTTAGAAATAAAAGAATCCTTCCGGAGGAATTACTTTGGGCAGTTGTGTCACTTATCGCCACAGCTGGTCATGAATGAGATGCAAGGTTCTACTCTGCTGAACTGATGAAGCAACTGTGGTTGAAAATAACTCCAAATGGAACCGACGGGGGGTGGGGAGCGAGGGCGCCAAGAAGGGCCGGGTCTCTCTCCAATGGCCAACACCGTGAGAAAACAAAAACCACCACCACGAAACAGAGGTTTGGGGTGCAAGTGCGAAGAGGCGACGTGCACGAGCACCGGCAGGTCTGCACACGCGCGACCCGCGACCACGGGAGGGAACCCCGACACTCCCCCCCTGCATGGGCTCATCATCATCGGGCCAGCCCGTCCCGCTGGAGCAACACCGGGGAGTCGCAGAGGCCAGGCTCGGGATGCAGCCATCAGCTCCTTCTTCTAGCAAAGCAAGAGCTGAACGTGCAAACCACCGCGCGGGATGGTGAGAGTGCAGGCGCGTGGAAAGCCGAGTGTGCTCCGGGGGCACCTGCTGAGTTAAGGTAGGAAACGCAGGGGGAATTGGGATTTGGGTTTAGGGAGAGGGGCTGAAGTTAGAGGCGTCTCTAGAGAGGGACGCAAACGGGGGACCGCAGGGGGCGGCCAAAGAATCTGTGCCTGGGATTCGGGGCCGGGAGGGGGGCACCCGGGAGGATGCTCGGGGACCCACCTGCGCGACACCCCGCTGTTAAGAGAGGACGCAACGGGCAGGTGAGGGCACCCCGGGAGGGGGGTGTCTGCTGAACCTTCGAGGGCGACAAAACTGGGAGGAGGCTGGCGGCGCGGGAGCCGGAGCGGGAGCGGCCGCGGGAGGGCCCAGGTGCGGCGGCGACGCTCACCTGATACTCCGGGTACTCGAACATGTAGCTCATGCTGCACTTGTTCTCCTCGAAGCCGAAGAAGACGTCCCACAGCCCCAGGCTCGCCAGGCACATCATAAAGGCATAAAACGCCAGGTTCCAGACACTGACCGAGGGAAGGAGCATCCTGCCGCCGCCGCCGCCGCGGGGCCCCCGTCCCGCCCGCGCCCGCCCAGCGAAGCCCGGCGCCCCCGAGCAGCCCGAGCGGCGCGCGCCTGCGCAGACCGCCCGCCCGCCCGCCGCGCACTGCGCCTGCGCGCAGCCGGCCCGTCGCGCCTCCCGCCCCGCGTCCCGGCGGCAGGGGAGGCGGCGTTTGCAGCCGGAGCTGGAATCCCAGAGGGGGCGGGCGGGAGAGCGGGGTGGGGGTGGGCCCGCGGGAGAGCGAGGGGGAGGAAGGAGCGGAGGGGGGCTGTGGGCGGAGGGAAAGAAGGGGAGGGCGCCACGCCGTCGGGGCGAGGCGGGGACGGGCTGCGAGTGGGCTGACGGTGGGTTAGCCTGGGGGGCGGGGGCGCCGGGGGGCGCGGAGGCGGCTGCTGCTGGGGAGCTGCCCCGGGAGCGGGATTGGGTGGGGGAGAGGCGGCTGCTGCTGGGGAGCTGCCCCGGGGAGGGGGTGGGGGGGGAGAGGCGGCTGCTGCTGGGGAGCTGCCCCGGGGAAGGGGTGTGGGGGGGGAGAGGCGGCTGCTGCTGGGGAGCTGCCCCGGGGGGGAGGGGGTGGGGGGAGAGGGGGCTGCTGCTGGGGAGCTGCCCCGGGGAAGGGGTGGGGGGGGGGAGAGGCGGCTGCTGCTGGGGAGCTGCCCCGGGGGGGAGGGGGGGGGGGGAGAGGGGGCTGCTGCTGGGGAGCTGCCCCGGGGAAGGGGTGTGGGGGGGGGGGAGAGGCGGCTGCTGCTGGGGAGCTGCCCCGGGGGGGGGGGGGTGGGGGGAGAGGCGGCTGCTGCTGGGGAGCTGCCCCCTGGGGGGGGTGGGGGGGAGAGGCGGCTGCTGGTGGGGAGCTGCCCCGGGGAGGGGGTGGGGGGGGAGAGGCGGCTGCTGCTGGGGAGCTGCCCCCTGGGGGGGGTGGGGGGGAGAGGCGGCTGCTGGTGGGGAGCTGCCCCGGGGAGGGGGTGGGGGGGGAGAGGCGGCTGCTGGTGGGGAGCTGCCCCGGGGGTAGGGTGCTGGGGCCATCAGCTGTCACTTCGCAGACGTCGCTCCCTGCGCAGCTTAAAGACCCTTCATTTCTGAACCGCCTCGGGCCTCTGCAGTTTGGGTTCCCCGGGCGGTAGTCGAGCGCACCCCAGCTCTCTGCACCAGTGAACTGAGGAGGGCGGGCAAATGGGTTTTTCCTCCTCTTTGACCGCAGGCCTTGGTCCAGTAGGTAACCGCGCTTAAAGGCGGCAGCACAGGGCAGCCCCGGTGGCGCAGCGGTTTAGCGCCGCCTTCAGCCCAGGGCGTGACCCTGGAGACCCGGGATCCAGTCCCACGTCGGGCTCCCTGCGTGGAGCCTGCTTCTCCCTCTGCCTGTGTCTCTGTCTCCCTCTCTCTCTCTCTCTCTTTCTCTAATAAATAAATAAAATCCCCAGCAGCACAGGAAAAAATCACCAGCAGGTGCAGCATTCAGTGCTTGGTGTAACTTGGTGTAACATGAAAGGCTGAATCACACCAAAACAAACAAACCATTGCTAGGTCTTTAAAAAACGATATTAAAATTCCCACGAACACTGACGCTGGTGACCAGTCTCTCGCTGCCTGTTCTCTGCAGACCACGTCTTCGGAGGCCGGTTCCACGTAAATGTGAGGAAGCAATTTCGCTCCACCTTCCACTCACTTCGCTTAGAAGAATTTGGTTTTGCACAAAGCTGGGGAGAAAAAAAGCAGTTCAAAAATCATTCATAGTCGTGAATAGCGACTTCAAAACACTCAAATCATAGGTAAAGAAAAATGGTATCACTCTTGAAAGCTAACCCAGGAGCGGATGGGGTGTGTGTCTGTGTGTAGCTAATTGCAAATTTTTCCTTAGTATTACTTTTGGCACTTACTAAATTTCATTTCCCTTCATTTCAGTTTTACTTTCACGTATTTTTTATGTGCAGGGGAAGTTTGGTTATGATACATAAAATCAAAGAATTTTAGAACTGGGGGTGCCTGGGTGGCCCAGTGGGCAAGCACCTGCCTTCGGCCCAGGGTGTGACCCGGAGGTCTCAGGATCGAGTCCCATGTCGGGCTCCCTGCATGGAGCCTGCTTCTCCCTCTGCCTGTGTCTCTGCCTCCCTCTCTGTGTCTCTCATGAATAAATAAAATCTTTTAAAAAATAGTTAAAAAAAAGGAATTTTAGAACTAAAAGGAAGTTTGTGGTTTCTTGTGCAATCCTGTGGCACTCAGCTAGGAGAGCATCTGGGGTGTGGGGTGAAATTAGGGACCAGCTGGTGTACAGGATGGCACCCCATTCAGAAAAGGATTTCAATTATACATTAAAAGGTAATAAATTCATTGAGCCTGGGAGCTCAAGTGCATCACAGACAATATCTGCCCCTTGCTGCTTCCAAAGCATAAACCACACATAAACCAAAGGTGAATCAACACTCTTTCTGTCCCAGTGCTGCATAAATTTTCATGTGACATGAATCTCTTGCAGATTCTGTTAAGCAGATTCTGGGTCAGTATTTCCGGGGTAGGGCTTCAGATTCTGCATTTCTAACAAGCTCCTGGGTGACGCCAGTGACGCTGGTCAGTGGACTGACTGTACTGCTACACGGAGAAAACCTTGCGCTTGAAGATGACAGAGCTTATTCTTCTGGTGGCCTTCATGAGTTGTGGCAACTGCTGCCTCAGAAAGGAGTGGGATAGAGAGTCAATGGACTTTTGATGTTTGCAATCTTTCTATTTTTACTTTTTTTTTCTTTCTTTTTTCCTATCCATCTATTATCCCTCTCCTGGCTTCATTTCCTTTCCTATCCAACCTAACCCCAGTGAGTGTCACTCACCCTCTGCCAGTGCCGTCAACTTGCTGAACTCTTGTCCTTCCTTCCTAGTCTGCTTACAGACTTTCAACCATGGTCAATAGAGTCTGTCTCTGAGCTCTGAACCTAGGGTATCTGAGCACTGCTGGAGAAAATGACACAGTCATTTGAATTACTAATCAGAAAGACTTTTATATGTTTCTGGTCAACTTCCTCTCCTATTCTTCGGCACTTTTTAAGCTCTCTTCACCATCTCTTCTACCTTCTCTTTTGGCAAATTATTAGTATATAATTTTATCTTCATAAAGATCATTTTGATTTTTAGATGACCATTTCTTCAACTCTTCATTCTCAAGTTTCTTATCTCCATCCAATTCTGTTAATACATCTAAAATGCTTGGAACAAAACCTGGCATGAAATAAGCATTATTATGGTACTCTGCTGGCCTTGGATGACAACAAAAGCAAATCCCCCTTTAGTTGTGTTTTAGTTCCCATCCCCTCCTCCTTTCTCTTCAGGAAATTAGTTCTATCAAGTTAAAGTCTCTGTTGGTTTCTCCCAATCTAGCCTCCCTCCACCAAAGCATATAAATGTGCTAGATCTTATTAATCCCCCAAAAGAAAAATCCTCCCTGCAACTATCACCTGTATAGCTCTTGCCTTCTTATTTTAGTCCAAGTTCCTAAGATGTTCCTAAAGGGTGTGTCTATACTTATCTCCAATTCCTCATCTCCCATCCATGCCTCAACATGACAGAATTTTTGTCTCCCTCACCATCACTTCAAGGAAACTGCTCTTCCAAAGGTAACCACTGACCTAATGACCAAATTCAAATGACACTCTTCAGTCATACCTGATCTTTCTGCCACTTACTTAAAACATTGTCCTCTGCTGTCTTAACATCATTTTCCCCTGGAAATCTCCTACTCATCTGGCCTCTCAGTCTTTATTCCGTGTGGTCTAGTTTACCCAATTCATGGTCTTAAACATTTATTTATCCTATACGCTGAGAAGTGTCATTTCAATGACTGTTTTTTAATGTCTAAAATTTCTTTTTTTTCTTCAAATCCACCTGTCCCTTTTCTCCCATAATGTTTTACTGTTACCTTATGGAGTTCACTTATATTTTAAAAATCCCTTTAAACATCTTCATCTAAAGACCATTTATGTGTTATCTGGAATTCTTCATTGTTATTTCTCTTGTATAAAATATATGCTGTCTCATAATGTGAGATTTCCTCAACTCCTTTGTAATTTTGATTTGTAAGCTCATCCTTAGCATGAATTATAGATTTCAGAGTCCTGTGCCTCTCGTAGGTTGTAGAGACATTTCTGTGGCTGGGCCCATTTATGTTAATTTCTTGGCTTTTTTTTTTTTTTTTCAGTTTCTGTGTAATGAAAGCTGTATGAATAATTGGAATCATCCTCAGAAATTATGTGGTCTCAGATGCTGTGTTTTGTTGTTTTAATCCTACCCAACAATCACTATGAGCTACAGAGGTTCCATACTGTTATGGATTTCTCTTTATGGAACTCAAAGATTTTCATTTCTTTCCATAGGGTTCAATAATGTAGTAAAATATCTAGAATTTCTGTGTGTTTAGAATGAGGACAAATAAAGGGTGTAGGTGACACATTTCTTTTAAATTAGTTTTTTGGTAATACTACATATTACAAATTTTAAATCATAAAGAAAAAGCCACTTCAAAAATGTTATTTCACTTGAACAGTGAGGAGAAAAAGTAGATTATTTTAAGAGATAAATAAGTAGAAGAAAATGGAGGCTGTAAATACAGGCAATTCTAATTCTTACTACCTGTTCATATATATGAAAGTAATTGAAGTATAGTTATGTTCACTGAAAGTTTTTTAGGCTAAAAAGATACCAAAATACATTTTTAAATGGATAAATAAGAGTTAGGTAAGAATGATCTTCGGGGCACCTGTGTGGTTCACCAGTTAAGTGTCCAACTCTTGATTTTGGCTCAGGTCATGCTCTCAGTTGTGAGATTAAGCCTCACATTGGGTTCCACACTGGGCATGGAGCATGCTTAAGAATCTCTCCCTCTCCCTCTGCCCATTCCCCCCACCAAAGAAAAGAGAATGATCTTGAATGAAGAGGAGAAGAAGGAGAAATCTATCGTTTTCAGAAACATGAGAAGAAAGAAAATGTTGAGATGGAGAGGACTGAAAGGAGGGAACTCTCACTGGATGACCTTAATCTCTAGTAGGAATAAAACCCATTGGGTAGGAAAAAGGGAATGGAGTGAGGTAATGCTTAAATAAAGTAGAAATACTTAGAAGTTACTGTTTTAAGAAATTAACTTAGTGGGGGCTCCTGGGTAACTCCGTTATCTCTTGGTTCCAGCTCAGATCATTGTTTTGGGGTCATGTGACTGGGCTCTGCATTGGAGTCTGCTTGTCCCTCTCCCTCTGCTCCTCCTCCTCCTAAAATAAATAAATTTTTAAAATTAAAAAAAAAAAAGAACTGAACTTGACAATCAGCAAAAGGTGATCAACAGTGAGGACTTAGTCAACAGTGTTTCACACTCTTGCTCTCCAATTTTCCTGGTCTTTCCAGCTAACATAGATCCCTTGCTTTCTTGTATCTCTCTCATCAAGGGAAAAATAAAAATAGATATTATGGGGGGTACCTGGGTGGCTCAGTCAGTTAAGCATCCAGGTCATGATGATTTCATCTCTTGATTTCATCTCAGGTCATGATCTCAGGGTTGTGAGATCCATCCCCCAGGTCAGACTTCATGCTCAGCAGGGAGTCTGTTTCTCTATCTCTCTCTGTTCCCACCCCTGCTTGTGCACTCTCTCTCTCTCTCTCTCTCAAATAAATAAAATCTTTTAAAAAATATATATTATGTAGTGATGAGACATTTAATTGACTATTACATGCCAAGTTCCATAAGAGAGATTAGGAAAAAGAGATATATTAAACCATTGAGTCTGATTTATAAGATATAAATAAGTCACTGATGTCAAGGAGTCTAAAAGTAAATACATAACTGTACTGAAGTATCGTTAAGTGTTTCAGAGGTATGAATGAGGAGTATTGGAGGGCAAAAGAAGAAGTATTTAACTGTTTTGGGGGAAAGGGATCCCAGACAAAAATGATTTATATACGTAATACAAAAGGGGCTCAAAGATAGTGCTCCTTGAATTACTGAGTGATTGAGTCAATAGATAGCTAGATGCTGAGATTAGAAGAATTAAGAAGATGGGCTTCCCACAATTTGAAGTAATAAGGGTGTTTTAGATCACTCTGATGAAATTTACTTCTGACACTTTCTGGAAAGCATGTAGCTTCATAGTTAAATGTGGCTGTTAAAGTCACATTAAAAAAAAAAAGAAAAAAGTCACATCTGTTGGTTCTTTCATTTAGATACATGTTCATATAGTATTTTTATTTCTAATAGTGTGTACCTTGTTTTTAAACAATAGATGAGTTGCTAAGAATTGTGTAAAATTAAAATATTTGCAAAATGAAACCTCAGCGAACTTTATTATTAATAGAGTACTAAAGAACACTGATAATCAAAAAATCTCAGTTCTAGAACTTCTAGTTCTACTACCCAAGTATGATTTAGGATAAATGTCTCCTTAGGCCTCAGTTTTTTCATGTGTAAAATAAGGTATTTGACAAATTATTTCTGAAGGTTTATGATATTTTCATTGAATATAGACTTTTATTTTTTTTTTTTTAAGATTTTATTTATTTATTCATAGAGACACAGAGAGAGGCAGAGACACAGGCAGAGGGAGAAGCAGGCTCCATGCAGAGAGCCCAACGTGGGACTCGATCCGTGGTCTCCAAGATCACGCCCCAGGCTGCAGGCGGCACTAAACCGCTGCGCCACCAGGGCTGCCTGAATTAAGGCTTTTAAAACTTAATGGCAAACTTTCAAAAAGGAAAAGACCATACTATAATAATTTGATAGTGACCCCTCAATTGAACATTTAGTACATTCATTAATATATCAGCTTCTCAGAAAACATTTTAGGTTTATTTAAGCTCCTTTTAGTTTTTGTTTATTTTCTGGAAGCAAAAACTGTTTTCTCAACATATAGTAAGCCTTATGTTACCCAGCTTTTGTACACAGGAAGACAGAATCATACTGTCTGGTGTAGGAATCTAGTTGTTTTCTTTTTCTTTTTTAAAAGATTTTATTTATTTATTTGATAGAGAGAGAGAGCACAAGCAGGGGGAGCAGCAGGCAGAGGGAGAAGCAGATTCCCTGCTGAGTACAGGTCAACCCCAGGACCCTGGAATCATGACCTGAGCCAAAGGCAGACCCCAACTGACTGAGCTGCTCAGGCACCCCAGGAATCTAGTTGTTTTCTAAAATTAATTTCACTAACTAGTCTCTCAGTGTATTACCCTCATTCTATAGAAGTTTTAAAAATAAGGTCTATTTCCTCCCTCTTTTTCTTAAACAAAAAACAAAACCCAAATATATAATAGATTGGCTCTTAGAAACTAAAATTTATTTCACTCAATTGGTTTAAGGCTCTTTCTCAAACTTGTTAGTTTTACCTCTTCGTACCTTATATGGAATAGGCATTCATAAATATTTTTAAATGTATTTGAAAATATATCAGAGTCTACAGATTATAGCCATAAAACCTCGCCTTCCCTTGGATGTTTCAAAGCTTAAAAAGAAAAGAAAACATAATGCCAGCAATTCTACAGCTGCCAGCTCTGTTTCCAAGGAAACAGAGAGTAGATCATCAAAAACAAAATAAGGATTTTCAACCTGATTACCCTTTTTTCAAGTTCAGTCTCCATCGCTGCAAAATGAAAGGCAACATAACCTCAGCCTTGCAATCCAGATTTTTAATTCTGTTTGTGCTCTCACTATTAAAACCAGGCAAAATCTTTTGGGTTATGTTGGTCTTCTTATAGAGAGAATTAGACTCTTCCATGAGGATAAAGAATATCTTTTGAATATAAAGCACTAAGTACATTTGCTGAATAACCTAGTATGTTTTAACCTTAAAACTGTCAAGTGTTTAAATTACTGAATAATATAAGAAAGAAATGGGAATTTATAAGAAAGGGATAAAGTCTTCTAGAATGGAATGTTTTATTTAAAGAAATAAGGAGAGAGGGGCAAGATGAAAAAATAGTAGGAGTCAAGGGGAAAATTATTGGATTACCATTGAATAGAGCAAAATACCATTATAACATTGTTGGTTTGTTTCACAGATTTGTATCTTCCATGAATAAAATTATTATCCTGACAATAACAATTATAGATGACAAAAGCTTGCTTTAGCATTGTATTACCTCGTGATGTTATATGCTTTATAAAAGCAGTAGAACACGCTATACAAAATGTTGTGTCAATTATATTTCAATAAAGATGGAAAAAATCCAGTATTCCTGAATTTTTAAAATGTAGTTAAAGCTAGAGGATTCTTTTCACAGTGAAGTGCACAATAGAAATTTGCTTGAATGCAAGTACAGTTTAAGAAGCTTTAGATGGCATATTAATATGTTTGTATAATGAACACTGAAATTCAAATAACTCTAATCAGGAAGAATGAGTAATGTAATCATTATTTGGAGTCTTCCTTATATCAATTTTCTGCTTAAATGTCTATTTTCCCCCAGTGGATTCTAGCTTTTCAAAAGTACAAGCTGCAAAAGGACCTTGGTCATTTTTAATACCTAGGCCCAGTGTAGGACCTTGTATTGGAGGTATTTGATCGGTGTTCTTGAATAAACGTTTTTTTCATTTCTTTAGTATAAGTATACCTTGCTTTTTTATGCTTCACTCTATCTTCCTTCACAGACATTGTGTTTTTTGCGAACTGAAGGTTTGCAGCAACCCTGCATTAAGCAACTCTTATCAGCACTATTTTTCTAAACATTTGTTCACTTCATGTCTATGTGTCACATTTTGGTAATTCTCACAATATTTCAAATTTTTTCGTTAATATTATACCTGTTATAGTGATCTGTGATTAACAACCTTTGATGTTACTATTGTAATTGTCTTGGGGCACCATAAACTACAGCCATATAAGATGGCAAATTTAATCAATAGATGTGCATGTTCTGACTGTTTTATCAACCACCCATTCCTGTCCCTTTCCTTCTCAGGCTTTCCTAGTCTCTGAGATGCAACAATATGGAAATTAGACCCATTAATAACCATACAATGGCCTCTAAGTGTTCTAGTGAAAGGAAGAGTCACATGTCTTTTGCTTTAAATCAAAAGCTAGAAATGATTAAGCTTAGAGAAGAAGGCATGTTGAAAGCTGAGATAGGCTGAAAGCTAGGTTTCCTGTGCCTATTAGCCAAGTTGTGAATGCAAAGAAAAAGTTCTTGAAGGAAACTAAAAGTACAACTGCAGTGAATAGCTGAATGATACGAAAGCAAAATAGCCTTATTAATGATATGGAGAAAGTTTTAGTAGTCTGGATAGAAGATCAAACCAGCCACATCATTCCCTTAAGCTAAATATGAAGCTAAAAAAAAAAAAAAAAAGGAAATATGCTCACAGAGGTTACTTCACAAGGTTTTAGGGAAGAAATCTCTAGAATATACAAGTGCAAAGTGAAAAGAGCTGATGTAGAAATTGCACAAATTATCCAAAAGATTCAGCTAAGATAATGAATCAAGGTGGCTACACCAAACAACAGATTTTCCATGTAAACAAAGCAGCCTTCCATAGGAAGAAGATGCCATCTGGGACTTCCATAGCTAGTTACTGGAAGTCAGTGCCTGGCTTCAAAGCTTCAGAGGACAGGCTGACTCTCCTGTTCGGAGCTAATGCAACTGGTGACTTTAAGTTGAAGCCAATGACTACCTTGAAAATCTGAGGGTCTTTAAGATTTACACCAAATCTACTCTGGATCAACAAAGCCTGGATGACAGCACATCTGTTTACACCATGGCTTACCGAATATTTTAAGCCCATTGTTGAGACCTACTGCTCAGAAGAAAAGATCCCTTTCAAAATATCACTGCTCATTAGCAATGCACTTGGTCTCCCAAGAGCTCTGATGGAGATGTACGGTAAGATTAATGTTGTCTTCACGCCTGCTAACACCACACCCATTCTGCAGCCCATTGGTCAAGGAAATACATTTCATAAGGGTATAGCTGCCATGGATAGTGATTTCTGTGATGGATCAGGGCAAAATAAGTAGAAAACCTTCTGGAAAGGGTTCACCATTCTAGATGCCATTAAGAGCATTGTTGATTTGTGGGAAGAGGTCAAAATGCCAATGTTCACAGGAGTTTCAAAGAAGTTGATTCCAACTCTCATGGATTCAACCCTCGTGACTTTTGAGATTTCAGTGAAGGAAATTACTGCAGACGTGGAAGTAGCAAGAGAACTAGAAGTGGAATTGAGCATGTGACTGAGTTGCTGCAATCTCATGATAAAACTTAAGAAGTGAGTAAAATGCCATCAAATAGCATTGTATACTATAGAGAAATTGTTCATGAAAAGGAAGAGTCAATTGATGTGATAATCTTTATTTTTGTCTTATTTTAAGGAACTACCACCCTGATCAGTCAGCAGCCATCAACATCAAGGCAAGACCTTCTATCAGTAAAAAGATTATGACTTACTGAAAGCTCAGATGATGCTCAGTATTATTTATTTCTTTCTTTATTTGAGACAGTACAAGTGAGAAAGAGCAGAAGGTGGGGGCACAGAGGAAAAGGAAGAAGCAGATCCCTCGCTGATCAGGGAACCCCATTTTGGGCTCAATCCTAGGACCCCAGGATCATTACCTGAGCTGAAGGCAGACACTTAACCAACTGAGCTACCCAGATGCCCTGATACTCAACATTTTTTAGCAATATTTTTAAATTAAGATATGGACTTTTTTTGATATAATGCTATTGTATAGTTATTATGTTGCAGTATCATATAAACATAACTTATATGCACTAGGAAGCCAAAAAATTCATTTGACCTTAATTGCAATATTTACTTTATTATGGTGGTCTGGAACTGAACCTTCAATATGTCTCTGAGATATGCCTGTAATACTCTATACTTTAATTAAAGGTTTTAGCCACTTTTGGGCCTTTTACTATGAAATGCAAAACTTGTGATGTTTAAATGTATTTTCATTGTAAACACTAATAGCCAAGGTAGACTATTTATTGTATAACAACTCTTAATATTTGAAAAATAGGTGAGAATAAAATATTAATTCAGAAAATTAGCTAATACAAAAGACTCTGTTAAAAGAGAATACCGGGATCCCTGGGTGGCGCAGCGGTTTGGCGCCTGCCTTTGGCCCAGGGCGCGATCCTGGAGACCCGGGATCGAATCCCACGTCGGGCTCCCGGTGCATGGAGCCTGCTTCTCCCTCTGCCTGTGTCTCTGCCTCTCTCCCTGCCTCTCTCCCTCTCTCTTGGTGACTATCATAAATAAATAAAAATAAATAAAAAAAAAATAAAAGAGAATACCAATAATATGTGAAATAAATATGTTTTTGTCTTGAGAATGATAAAGCATATAGGAAAAAATGGTGAGCTTTGGCTAAAGAACATGTTAATATATGTAACAAAGCATACATATATTAATATCTATAAAAATATTATCAAAGGATCTGGAAATAGGTCTTATTGGGTCATCTGGGTGGCTCAGTCCATTGAGCATCCAATTCTTGATTTTAGCTCAAGTCATGATCTCAGAGTCCTGGGATCGAGTCCTGTGTCAAGGAGTCTGCTTGAAGATTCTCTCCTCTGTCCTCCCCTCACTCACTCTCTCTGTTTCTCTCATTCTCTCAAATAAGTAAATCTTAAAAAAGAAAAAAATGTCCTTATCTACATATTGAGAAGATTGAACCAAATGACCAGATAATAAATTTCAGCCTTGTGGGCCATAAGGTCTCTGTTATAACTATTAACTCTGCTGTTGTAATATGCAAGGCACTGTAGACAATAGGTAAACAAATAAGTGTGGTTGTGTTTCAATAAAACATTATTTATGAAAATAGATAGCAGGCCAGATTTGACCTGTTATTCATAGTTTGCTAACCCCTGGACTAGAAGATCCCTTATTCAGTATTCCAGATTCAAAATTCTGTATCTGTGAATGTTAACATTAGCTAACATAGATTTTCTAATTTTCCAAACTCATTAGACATTGGTCAAGAAACGTGATTAACAGTGAGGTAGCAGACAAACTTAGGCCTTTAGTGTAATTCAAACTTTAGCTAAACGTGTGTCAATTTAACCAGAGCCTTATTTAGATCACTGTACATAAATATGAAATATTCTGACATTATTTCATGTAGTATTATGACTAATTTTGTTAATAGATTCATTTTAATTAATTTATTAAGCATATTTAAACTTATACAGATATAGGAAATATATCTCTAAGAACTTTAAAGCAAAATACATTTTATTAATTTTTGTTTATTTGTTTTAGAGAATTTTGTTAATTTTTAAGAATCTTAAGTTTCCTCTTAAAGGGCTAGGGACCACGGTAATAGTTATTCATATGTTAGGACATTTATAGAGTGGTTCCAGAAAGCCAAGCCTGCACAATGTTCTACAGTGAATCATCAAAATTATTAATGCAGATCTTCCCTAATCCTGGTTCTAGACTGCTAAAAAAAAGACCAAATTAAGTTTAAATTTTTTAATGCTAAAAATAGGGTTATGAGAGGATTTCTATTGTATTTGAGGCACAAATGCCTTAAGACAAAATCTCAGTAAAAGGAGGATGATGGTAGAAGCAAATTGACGTTTTTAAAAGAAGTGTTGTGGGCATCTTGTTTTTATTGATTAATTAGCTTTTTAATTTTGAATACTTACGACTTGGTAAAAAACAGAATGAGTTTCCAAGGAGTTCCAACTCCAAAATGAACCGTTCTCAAATAATAGAATAATTTAAGAAGACTTGTTTCAATTTTAACCTCTGACTCAGTATTTTTATGATTTAGGAAATTATTTAATTTCTTTGAGTCTCAAAAAAAAATTTCTTTGAGTCTCGATTTCCTTATCTTCAAAATAGGAAGAATCATTCTACCATGGGGATTGCTGGGAAGATTATAGATATCTCTGTAAAGTGCCTGATATGTAATAGGCACTTAAAAAAAAAAAAGTAGCTACTATTATCAAGAGCTTCATAGCACTTGGCTATTTAGAAAAACTAGCACTTGCCCTCAGTAAAGTTAAAGAGCCTTTTCTGGTACTAGAAGGAAAAGAAAAAGGAAAGATGAACAGTTTATTGAACACAAGGACCATCATCTCTCTGTCAAAGAGGCTAATCCTAAGTCAGAAATACTGACTTAATAATACTGACTTAATAAAAGAAGGTGAGATGGGACACCTGGATGGCTCAGCCTTTGGCTCAGGGCATGTTCCCAGTTCCAGGATCGAGTCCCACATCAGGTTCCCTGCATGCAGCCTGCTTCTTCCTCTGCCTGTGTCTCTGCCTCTCTCTTTCTCTGTGTGTCTCATGAATAAATAAAATCTTAAAACAAAAACAAAAACAGGTGAAGAGTTCTTAAGAGGAGAGATTAGTACACTTACAGCCAGCAGAAAAATGGTAGACCTTTGTTTTTGCTTATTTTTGTTTTAGGTACTAAGAAATCCACCACCACCACCACCACCACCCCCCCACGGGAAGCACATTTCAGTGAAGACAAAGAGTTTCTGTGACAGTCTTGAATCCCTGTCACACCTGTGCTCTGAGGCAGCTGTTGAGCATGTTTTTGTTTTTCTGTTCAGTGGCTCTTCCTAAAGTGTGACATTTCCCTCTGCCACCACAAGGCTTACTACAAACCTACAGGTGCTGTTGTGTTTCTTAAGGCCTCTCTTCTAGGCAGGTGCCTTTTGCCAAAGCTCTGCTTCAAAGCTCCCAAGAAATGAAACACACGGGAAGATTTCAGGCTCACTTGCTGGATGTTGCATAGGCCAATGCCAAGATGGGTATAAAGAAGGTCCCTGGCTCTGTCTCAAGATCCTCCATCCAATGAGTAACATTGTAAAGGCTCTAGGAATCTCCTCTGAGATGTTCTGCATGACAATACTCATTTGGTTCTGAGAGAGAGAAAGAAAGAGAGACAGACAGACAGACAGAGCCAGCAGTCTGTCTGAGAGGGTTAGCCTGATTTTCAGCCTATTATTTCTTTTCCTATGTTTTGTAGGGAGGGATCGCATGCCATAGGTATGTTACTGGTGCCCATGTCTGCTCAGTCTAACACAATAGCTCCTACCCCAGGGCTCCTGACTTACCCTGATGCCTAACAATGGGTCCTCCTTTCTCATAACTGGTGAGCGGTCAGTGAAAAGAATCCAAAATGTAGTGGCTAGATTGAGGACAGAAACTGAGGTGACAAGTTGCCAAAGTTTAGTCAACAGAAGCAAAGTGAGAAGCAGACTAAAATCAGAACTAAGACAACAATCAGAGATTCTAAGTCAGAACAAAATTTATTTATTTTTTTATTTTTAAAGATTTTATTTATTTATTTATTCATGGACACAGAGGGAGAGAGGCAGAGACACAGGGAGAGGGAGAAGCAGGCTCCACGCAGGGAGCCCGACGTGGGACTCGATCCCGGGTCTCCAGGATCACACCCCAGGCTGCAGGCGGCACCAAACCGCTGCGCCACCAGGGCTGCCCCGTCAGAACAAAATTTAAAAAGAAAACAAGAGTCTAACAAAATGAAGATGATTGCTAGTGAGTGCTGGCAGAGAGATAAGAACAAGGAAACTGAAAATATACTTCTTAGATTAGCTATAGAGCATTCCCCTTACTAGTATTGAATATTGTTCAGCCTTAAAAAGGAAATTTTTTGCTATGGAATAGGTGAAACTTAAGTACATTAAGTGAAACAAGCCAGTCACAAAAAGATAACTACTGTGTGATTCCATTGGCATGAGATACCTAGAGTCATCAAATTCATAGAGACAGAAAATGGAATGGTGGTTGCCAGGGCCTGGAGGGAAGGAAGAGTAGGGAATTATTTTTTAATGAGTACCGAGTTTCTGTTTTTGCAAGATGAAGAGTTCTGGAGATGAATGGTGGTGATGGATGCACAACAATATGAATGTACTTAGTGCCACTGAACTGTATGCAAAAAAATGATTAAAATAGTAAATGTTATGCTACGTGTATTTTACTACAATTTTTAAAAAAGGGGGTGTTTGCCTTGGTGTTTTCATAGCACAAGTCCTGTCCTCAAAACATTTTAGTTTAGTGAGAAATCCAATGATTCTTCTCAGGAAAGAGAAAGTATACAAAGGTATTTAGGAACTGCTTACAAATGGAAGTGTCTTCCGTTTGGCACCACCAAGATGCCAGTACTCTTGTGCTAAAGTGATAGATTCCTGAAGAGTAATTAATAGTCCATCCTGCTATGAGAGGAAAAGGTGGTAGGTTAGGACAGTGGGTCATGGAGAGCACAGTCTGCTCTCAGGAAAAATCTGGACAAAAGGGGAAATGGTGATAACAAGTAAAAAAGGAGAAAGCAACATAAAATTGAAGGAAAAAGAAGAAAATGTAGCAATAGCTCTAAGGTCTGTGAACCCTCAGCATAAGCATAGCAACAAGGACTATGAAACTTAAAGACACAATCATCTGTCAGCTGAAGAGCTCAGTGGAACAAAACAGGACTAAAGAGAGAAACTGAGCATGGATCTCAGCCACCCTTGACTTGTGAGTTAATGTGACCCTCTGGAGGAGAAAGGAAAACTAATCAATGTGGATGTGCTCTCTCTAGAATAGTGCTGCTTTAACTTTTGTGTGCATCAGAATGCTTTGTGGGCCATTTGTTTGTGTGCGTGTGGCAATTTTAAAACAATCAGTAATCTTTAATGGAATCCACTTGACCTAAAATCTTTCACAGAATTTTGAGACCCATTAAAACAAAGTTTAATAAGAAAAAAATTCTATAATTCAACCTGACCTATTGGAAACCTGACCAAAGAACAAAGGAACATCGGGAATCTTCTGAGTAATGGGTAACTTAATTATCTTGATTCTGGTAATGGTATCATGGGTGTTTACATTAAGCTACAACTTGCCAAATCATATTTGCAGGACAGAGTGTCTGACTCGAAAGAGCTTCACAGAGAGAGAACTTAGGATGTCTGCACATGCATGTGAGGAAACCACCCGAGGCCAGAGAAAGAAACAGCTGAAGGCATTTAAGGAAAGCATGCTTGGAACTCACAGAGGAGTAATACCTGCTACCACTAGCTAGTTTAGAAAAAGAAACCTCATAATTCGCAGGCACTGGGTGGAGTACTCTGAAAGGATTACAAAGAAACATGAGAAAACTTCTGGCTGTAATGATTAATGTTCACTATCTTGTATTGTGGTGATGGTTTCAGGGATGTTTGCAAATGTTCAAACTTATCAAATTGAAAAGAAACATCAAAATTTATACTTTTATATGTGCAATTTATTGTCTGTTAATTATATCTCAAAAAAGCTGTTAAACTTAAAAAATAGTATCTAGAACACAAAAGTATATTAATATAACCTCAATAAATATTAGGTTTTCATGTGAGAATAACTACACAGTAAACTTGAAAACTTGTATGAAGTAGATGAATTCCTAGAGAATATAACTTACAAAATTGACTCAAGAAGAAAGGGGGAAAACTGATTATATCCAGAATTTAAGAACTGAATTTAAGAACTGTTTCAAAAAGAGAAGTGCTGGGGCACCTGGGTGGCTCAGTCAGTTAAGCAATTGACTCTTGACTTTAGCTTAGGTCATGAGATTGAGGCCCACATTGGCCTCCATGCCAGGTGTGGGGCCTGCTTGGGATTCTCTTTGCCCTTCCCCTCCCCCTTCTCTCTCAAAAAGTGCTGTGTCTCCAAATTTTTATAGGCATAGTTTAGCAAATATTCAAGTGGAATAAATAGAAAGCACAATATAACAAAGTAAGAATAAAGCCACATGTGGCGATACTTGCTATATATGTAAAACACATTAAACTCAATGATTAAGTGGAAAAAATCCAATTTTTGTGAAAGAGTATCATAACTACTTCAATAACTGATAGATAAAGCAGATAAAAAGGCAGTCATGATAATGATGACTTAAACAGAATAATTTCAACCCTTAGACTATTTTCAGGGAATAGAAATAAAACTCTTCACCTCATTTTATGATGTCAAAATACCTATTGATATGAGATCTGGGAAAAAAAAAAAAAAGAAAAATTCCAGATCAAGCTCATCCATGGATATAGATTCAAAAATCCTGAACAACAATAACCATAAATCTATCAATGTATAAATGATGTTATTAGGGTTTTTTTTTTTTTTTTTTTTTTTTTTTTTTTTTTTTTAGAAATGAAAGATTAAGGAGACTTGGCTCTATAAGCCTTTGGAAATGAGCCTCAGAAATTCTTTCCATGAAGATGGCAACTAAGGTGAAGAAGTAAGCCTCTGCTCCTCCCAAAGCCGAAGCCAAAGCAAAAGTTTTGAAGGCCAAGAAAGCTGTGCTGAAAGGCATCCATAGTCACACAAAAAAGATCTGGACATCACCTACATCCTGAGGGTCCAAGAGACTGCATCTCCAAAGGCCCCCTCAATATCCTCAAAAGAGTGTCCCCAGGAGAAACAAGAGGGACCACTAAGCCATCATCAAGATCCCGCTGACTACTGAGTCAACCATAAAGAAAATAGAAGACAACAACAAACTTGTTTTTACTGTGGATGTCAAGGCCAACAAGCATCAGATCAAGCAGGATATGATGAAGCTCTATGACATTGATATGGCCAAAGTCAATACCCTGATCAGGCCTGATGGAGATAAGAAGGCGTGTTTGACTGGCTCTGGACTATGATGCTTTGGATGTTGCCAGCAAAATTGGGATCATCTAAACTGAGTCCAGCTGGCTAAATCTAAATTTTTTCACAAGAAAAGAAATAAAAGTTTGATTTAATATCTTATTATATGTATCTTATTATATGCATAATATCATTGCTTAGAGATATATACACGCTATAATTAATGCCAAAATGTCGAACACGTTCCTTGTAAGATTGGGAACAAAGATATCCATTACCATGATTTTTATTATATTGTCTATTTTATAGACAAAGATATTCACTATCATAACTATTCAATATTGAACCAGAGATCTTAGCCAGTGTGGTAAGAATAAAAAGAAAGAAAGACATTTGCAATGACATGAATGGAGCTAGAAAGTGTTGTGCTAAGTGAAATATGTCAGAGAAAGACAAATACCATATGATTTTACTCATATGTGGACTTTAAGAAACAAAACAAATGAACATGGGTGGGGGGGAGGAGAGAGAGGAAAAGCAAGAAATAGACTTAACTATAGAGAGCAAACTGATGGTTACCAAAGGGGAGGTGGATGAGGGGATGGGTGAAATGGTGGTGGGGATTAAGGAGTGCACTTGTCGTGATGAGCTGCCAGTGTTGCATGGAAGTGTTGAATCACTGAACTTTACACCTAAAACTGGTATTACACTATATGTTAAATAACTGGGATTTTAAAAAATCTTGGAAGAAAATAAATAAATTCATACTCTCCCACCCCCTGAAAAAGAAGTAAATATGAAAAGAAAAAAAAGAAATGGCATAAACATCAAAAAGGAAAAAGCAAAACTCTCATATGAAGAAAATACAATTTCTTATATGGAATAACTTAAAAGATCTCTAGACAAACTATTGGACTTAATAAGTTTTCTGGATTTAAAAATTGACAAATAAAAGTGAATCGCATTTCTAAATGCCAGAAAGAAGTTAGAAAAAGTAATTTAAAAAGTACCATTTACAATAGCAACAAAACAAAATACCTAAATACTTAGAAGTAAATCTTTTCTTTAGTTTTTATTTATTTTTTAAAATTCAGTTTGATTAACATATGATGTATTGTTAGTTTCAGAGGTAGAATATAGTGATTCATTAATTGCAGGTAACACCTAGTGCTCATTGTATCAAGTGCCCTCCTTAATGCCCATCACCCAGTTACCCACCCCCCACCCACCTCCAGCAATCCTCAATTTCCTATAGTTGTCTCTTACAGTTTATCTCCTTCTGTTTTCACCTTATTTTTCCTTCCTTTCCCCTATATTCATCTGTTTTGTTTCTTAAATTCCACATATTAGTGAAATCATATGCTATTTCTTTCTCTGATTGACTTATTTCACTATATATATATATATATAATACCACATCTTTTTTTTTTTTTTTTTTCCACATCTTTTTTTTTAAAGGTGATCTTTTTTAAAATATTTATTTATTTATTTATTTATTTATGATAGTCACAGAGAGAGAGAGAGAGGCAGAGACACAGGCAGAGGGAGAAGCAGGCTCCATGCACCGGGAGCCTGATGTGGGATTCGATCCCGGGTCTCCAGGATCGCGCCCTGGGCCAAAGGCAGGCGCCAAACCGCTGCGCCACCCAGGGATCTCTAATACCACATCTTTATCCATTTATCTGTCTATGGACATCTGGACTCTTTCTATGTTTTGGCTATTGTGGACATCACTACTATAAACATTGGGGTGTATGTGCCTCTTGGAATCACTATGTTTGTATCCTTTGGATAAATACCTACTAGTGCAATTGCTGGGTCATAGGGTAGCTTTAATTTTAGCTTTTGGAGGAACCTCTGTACTGGTTTCCAGAGTGGCTGCACCAGTTTGTATTCCCACCAACAGTGTAACAGGGTTCCCAGTTCCTAGGAGTAAATCTTGATAACAGACGTGCAAGTCCTTTATGGGAAAATCAAGAAATTGAAAGACCTTAAATAACATCTAAGTAAAATGGAATGATGATATATGATGCTTGTTGATGAAAAAGAAACTCAATATAAGAAATGAGAACCCAAATGGAATGCAAATATATATAAAAATCCTCAACTTTTTAGTACTCTGGGAAATGTAAGATGAAATCACAATGAAACACCATGAACATCTGCCATATTGACAACCAGGTGGCTCATTGTGTCTGGGATCAATATTAAACTCCAGAATTAGATTGACCTACTCAGGCATGGACACCACTGGTGGGCCTACATGTAACACTGTTCCTGTGGCCCTCTGGCCCCAAAGAGGAAGCAAGGAAGAAGGTTGGGGCTCTGATTGCCCAATTTCTGCTCCTAAATTCATGACCAGATAGGTCCCTTCTCTTTCCTAGGGTAGAGTATGGGGATAGAGAAGAGTCGGAGGATTATGTTAATTGACCCCTCTTCAACTAGAAGAAAACTCCAGGAGAGGAAATAAATGCTCCTACTAAAAATAGCCATTAATAGTTAAGGCAAAACAAGTTACCCTCACAATGTTATAGTTATTTTTACTGGGATCGGTAGCCAGAGTGTAGAAGAATTCTACAGCAATGGTAGCTTATTTGAGGTTTATCAGCACCATAACCAAGTACCACCAAGTTCAACAGAACAAAGAAAGACACTAGAACGTAAAGAAACAGTGTATAGTCACTTGCACTTTACAGAAATGTCTGAAATAGGTAATTTGGTGGCAGTGACTTTTAATAATTTTTAAATTAAAAAATCTTACTAGGGCAATAATTATCACAATGCATGTGATACAAAATTCAAAGAGTATAAAATGTATACAGTGAAGTGTTTCCCCTGCCCTGGCAATTATTCTTAAGAGTTGTTTTTCTAATTATATATCATCAGGTATGTGCTTTATTTCATCTACTCTTTCCTTTTGATTTGATGAACACAAAGTCCCCAATTTACAAGTGAACTTTTGGAGCAAAATTTGCTTTCAGGGCTTTTGGAATTCAGACTACACAGTAAATTTCTGTTTCTAGTTTCTTTAAGGAGGCTCACTAGCTTTTAATTACATATGAAATGTAGAACACAAAATATTATAATTCCTAATGCATTTAATCACACGGTTTCTATACGAAACTGTGTTACAAATTCTGAGACTATAAAAAATATATCTAATTATCTGCCATTTTACCTTATTCCAAAATCCCAGCAGTGACCATCCCTCTTCTCTCCTAATCTCTATAGTGGAACTTTCAGCTAATTCTCTGGGAAGTGGGAGGCAAAGAAAATATATCTATGGTGGTGGACAGGGTAGTAATGGAACTTCTGGAAGGGTAGCAATATACACCTGCCGAGTGAGGATTTTGGTAATTGGGACCACAGTGTCACTGATAGCACTGTAGGTGCTGGAGGACACAGCACTTATGAGTCCCACAGGCTGTAATTTTGCTCTGAAATATAAGGTCAGGAGTAGAAGTAGCAATGGCTGTCGTGCACATTAAAGTATATTTAACTTATAGAAACAATGGAAAATATTGACAATCTGTTAATCATATACAAATGGTTCCTTTCCTACCTCTTAATTTTAATGAACACAACTTGAAAAGGAAGTATTTTTTTAAGATTTTATTTATTTATTTGAGAGAGAGAGTGAGAGCACAGAGGCAGAGGGAGAAGCAGGCTCTCTGCTGAGCAGATCCCAACATGAGACTCAATCCCAGGACCCTGGGGTCATGACCTGAACCGAAGGTAGGTGCTTCACAGACAGTGACCCAGGAAGTATTTTTCATAGTCATTTTTTAACTTTACTTCAAAGAAGTATGACTATGTCTTTTATAGTATGTTTCAAAACCAACTCACCATCATGATGTAAGACAATTATAAGCCTATTTTGGCTAGGAAATCCAGAGTAGAGATATTTACAGTCTCTTACTCCAGAAATTGAGATACCAACTGTCAAGTAATTAGGCCAAACATTTTCTTTTCTTACTCCCTCAATGTATTTTACCTTGATTTGTTTGGATTAGGATCCAAATAAGAGCTGGATTGATTTGACATACAAGTTAAATCATTTATTAATTTTCTATCTTCACTTGCATCTATTTCTGGATTTGCTTCTCATTTTCATGGTCTTTCTATCTAATCATTTACCAATACAACATTGTTCCAATTATGCGGATTTATAGTACATTTTATTATTTAGTAGTACTTTTTCCATCCTCAGTTCTTTTCTTGGGGCTTTACTGACTACTATTTTGACTTGTACTTTCCGATAAACTTTATAGTTAACTCATCTAGATTCAGAAAAAAAATCTGATGGTAATTTTATTAAATTTACAAATTAAGTTACGGAAAATGTATATCTTTATGGTGTAAGTCTTCCTATCCATGAATATAATGTATCTTTTATATTTTTTCAAATCTATTTTTGTGCCATCAGGAGTGTTTCATCACTTTTCTAATGTAGATTTTACCTATTTCTTATTAAATTATGCCCCAACATTATATATTTGCTCTTTGAAATAGGGTTGCTCTTCCATTATTTCTTCTTTATACTTGTTTGTTTACATGAAGTTATTGACTTATTTTATTAATTTTATATGCTACATCTTTACTGAATTCTCTTATAATATTTTTAATTTTTCTATTTATTTTTGTTTTTCAGATATATAATAAAGGAACCTGCAAAAAAGAGGTAGTTTTTTATTTCTTCCTTCCAATTCTTGTGTGATTAAATGCTTTCTCTTATTTAATTGCATTGGCTAATACCTCTGTTTCCAATGATAAATAGTAATGGACATGATGGTCATCTTTGTCTTTTTCTACTTTTAGTAATGTTTTCTCATTAAATAAGAAGCTGGCTAATGGGCTGAGGTATCCCTCAATTCCTAGTTAATTAAATATTTTTAATACGAATGAATGTTAAATTTTATTAATGCCTATTTTGGCATTTATGAAGGCAATAATCTGATTTTTCTCCCTACCTTTATTAATACAATGAGTCATATTAACTTTCTTATTATGCAAAACTCTTATATCCTTGGAAATGTACTTTGTAAATATATATTATTTTTAAATGTGCAATCTCATCTTCTACAGTGATAGAATTCCCCTGTGAATTTTTTTTTAAATATCAGATTTTTCAGCTCTACCTTAGTTCTACAGAGTGTGGGACGCAGAGTGTGGGGCCCTCTTCTTGTGCACCAACTGCCAGTGATACTTATCCATGGATTTTGCATTTTGGAACCACCATAGGATATGGGGATGATGAATCTTCCAAGAATTGAGTATAATATTAATATCAAACCTGACAAAAATCACACAAAAGGAAAATGAAAGACCAGTTTCACTTATTTTATGATTATACTAAAAATCACTGAATTGTATACTTTAAATACATGAATTTTATATTATGTGAATTATATCTCAATAAAGCTTTTTTTTTTTTAAGAAAAAAGATTGCTATAGCAAGATTATTAGATATCTCACTTAGGGGACTGAATGGATGACAGTACCACTTACTAATACTAGAAGTAGAGAAAGATGAATAGGTTTGGAAGGAAAGCTACTGAATTTAGCTTCAGACAGGCTGTATACTGTAATCAAAGGTATGGAAGGGGATAAAGTTTCAGAAGATGGAGACAAGCCCATAAAATTGAATCAAGGGCATATTCACTCTCCTGCATACAATCCTGAAATTCTATATAGAAATAAATGGAGCTTCCAGGGTTTTTAATACTAGCTGAAATTTCCCTTTGCCTTCCATTTTATTATAAAAGATATATGATTAGTTTATCACTACCAATATTCAGTGGAACGTTAATTTGAATTCAATATAGTGCTCATTACCAGATCCTAAGAGAGTAACAAAGTTTAACTATTTTAAAAAACTTTATCTGGAAAATAATGTTAAAAGAGTCACCTTCTGATACCCATTAGAGGGAAAAACATCTCCTTTATGACTGCCTTGCCTCTGAAGTCTTATGGAAGTTTGACCTATTTGCAGGAGAATGGATGTGATTGAATAAGGTGTACATTAATTAAGATGAATGAGTTTAAAATTAAGTCAAGTTAAAACTTCAACCTTACAATGAGTCTGGCAAACAATGGAGGATAACTTGTCTCATAGAGACAAAGGTTTTGTTGTTTTTGTTGGTTAAGACTTCAAATTGAAAAAAAAAAAAAAAGACTTCAAATTGACTTCTCATAAGGAGGCTCGAAACCAGATTCTGTAGTAAATTGTCATCCTGGAGAGAGCCAGGTACTCTGAAAATCTCTAATTAGGAGAAGTTAGAGGTTATATAAGCCAAGCTGCCAAACTGCCTAACCTTAGAAGCCAAACAGATTTACCTTTCTTTCCTTCCTTCTCCTCATCCGAGACCTGGTCTGGAAATAAATTTCAAATTGCAAACAGAAAGCTCTGTGATAAATCAGGTCTGAGAACTAGAAGGGAGCTTGTTATAGTTTAACAGATGCCATGCCATGACTCATCCAAGACTTTATATCTAAGCACTCATAGTCACAAGTAGTCCTGCATTTGGCTTTGGTGTCAACTAATCCAGAGAGAGGACAAAAACATGCAGTGTGCTCTATTGTGTCCACAGAACTTCTGTCCCTTAAGCATATTTACGTTTCTAAAAGAATAATTTCAGTTTGCAGTCACAGATCCTACTGCCTATAGAAAATCTAATCAGGACCACTACCATGGATACAGCCCAATTTTAGAAATGATATTATTCCTGAAAAAAAAAAAAACCTTATAATCATCTGTTTAATAAAAGTTGTTTCATCAGTTGTGGTTCAGAAAATATTCCTAACCCAATATTCACCTATGTTTACCAGCCTGAAGATCATACTATAGCTATTCATACCATGGATCCAAATTCTATCATTTTTAAATAGGAGCTATTTTTTCCCAAATGATCCTGGTTATTTCTAGGAATCCCCAAACAAGTGCCTTCCCCATATTCACAAAACAACCTTTCAGCTTTCATCACTATATGGTACCATTCATTCATTCAGTTAATATGTACTGAGTGCCTTCTGTGTAAGGGGGTAGATATAGCAGAGTCTTACAAATAACTCTGTCCTGGCCCTCTTGGGGCATTCACAGCATTTTTCCTGAAAAAAGCTCCAGTTATCATTTGCCAACATTCATTGCTGGCAAGTAGCTGGATGAAATTTTTTTTTTTTTTTTTTTTTTTATTGGTGTTCAATTTACTAACATACAGAATAACACCCAGTGCCCGTCACCCATTCACTCCCACCCCCCGCCCTCCTCCCCTTCTACCACCCCTAGTTCGTTTCCCAGAGTTAGCAGTCTTTATGTTCTGTCTCCCTTTCTGATATTTCCCACACATTTCTTCTCCCTTCCCTTATTTTCCCTTTCACTATTATTTATATTCCCCAAATGAATGAGAACATATAATGTTTGTCCTTCTCCGACTGACTTACTTCACTCAGCATAATACCCTCCAGCTGGATGAAATTTTTATCACTGTCTCTGCTGAGGAAGTCCCCTGTGAAGCACTTGAACAAGAATATACAGGGAATGCTATCTCTCATTGTTCCCAAAGCCTCCAATCTTATGCATAGGAACAATGCTGGATTCCATGAGGAGGTGGAAAAAATGGACCCCCTCAATTCCGTGCTCCTCTTTGGCATCTGGGTTCTAAATCAGGGCTGCTTCTTCATGAAAAAGATTTTCTGTAGCTCTTAGGGCTCAAAACCAGTCCTAGAAGTTCAGTGTCATTTTCATTCATCATCTTCATCATCCCTCTTGCCTTCCTCAAACCTAGTTACTGAACTATAGCACCCAGGGACATCAATAGGAGCAAACACTTTCTAGGTGTTGGTGGTTGTGTTTATATTGGGAGTGTCTGGATCCCAGCTGAAATGGCCTGTTAAGTTATGAAGCATAATTTAAATGCTTGGCCAGCAATCTAGCATATAAGATGTAACCACTTAAAGATTTTGCCAGAGCAAAAAAAGCACATGGCTCTTTCAGTAAACAATTCACCTAGATGGAGCTAGGTGTGTTACTAGGTTGAGAGTGGCAACCAATTCTTGTAGAAATTGATAGGAGTTTGGTATGGTTACCTCTAGGAGATCCAAAGCAAAGTGGGAAATGTGGTCAGGAAAAGATTCAGCCCTGAAATACTGAGAAATCATGTTGTCAAGGAGAATGCATGACAACCTCTAAGGACAAAAAAAAAAAAAAAAAACCAAAAAACCAAAAAACAAAAAACAAGATAAAATAAAACCAACCAACCAAACAAAAACCAATCAGACCAATCAGAACTGTTACCGAGGGGTCAGCCCTGGGAATACTATGAATAAATTAAAATAAAATTCAATCAATCCCAGGTCTGACTTGTTTCGTGGGTATTTACTGTCACCTTGCATGTTTTAAGAATGGTTTTATTCAAAAGTTTCTAAACTACTCTAAAAGAGAATCCAACATGGGGCTATGATGTAGCATGCAAAACACCTGACACTAGATATTATTTATTGCTGGAGTGTGCATCAGGTAGCTCCAATTTTGAAATTTCTGGTATTTTGCTTGGTCTTGTTCTTTCCACCATTTAAATTACCTCAAAAGGGAAGATTTATAATTATTAGTTTTCTAGGACCCAGGAATAGGTAAGTTTTCAGCCTAAGACTTGAAAAAGTAGCAATTAATTACTGCTTTTACTTTACAAATGTTTACATAAAAGTAATATGTATTTTTATAAATAATTTTTTATTTATTTATTTTTTTTTTATTTTTTTTTTAATTTTTTTTTTATTTATTTATGATAGTCACAGAGAGAGAGAGAGGCAGAGACACAGGCAGAGGGAGAAGCAGGCTCCATGCACCGGGAGCCCGACGTGGGATTCGATCCCGGGTCTCCAGGATCGCGCCCTGGGCCAAAGGCAGGCGCCAAACCGCTGCGCCACCCAGGGATCCCTATAAATAATTTTTTAAAACACAGAAGTAAATTTACAAAATAATTCTAAAAAGAGGATGTCTTTCTCTCCTACCGCAATTCCCACTTATCAGAGGTAGGCATTGTTTTTTTTGTTTTTTTTTTTTTTTTTAAAGAGGTAGGCATTCTTAAATTTGCAGTACATCCTTCTTGTCTCTCTCCTATGCAGATATATCTTCTTTCTAGATTATGAAATCATACTACCTAAACTGTTCTACAGTTTGGCTTTCATCACTAAATAATTTAAATTGGATATCTTTGCATGTCAGTAAATAAAGGGCTATCTTCTTTTTAAGGGTAAGAATATATCATATATTCTACTATGTGGATGTAACATTATTTATTTATCCAATCCCCTATTGATGGACATTTGGATTATTTCCAATTTTTGATGATTACAAATAGTGCCACAGCTAACATCCTTATTCGTTCATATTGATGTACTTATGCAAGCATTTTGGGAGGTAAATTCCTGGAGATAGATTGCTTGGTCAAAATGGTATATGCATTTAGAATTTTGATAAATTATCTCTCAAATTACCTTTAAAATGTTTGCATCAATTTACACTTCCACTGACGATGACTAAGTGTGCCTGTTTCCCTACCTGCTCCCCACACTGTGTATCCACACATTGACTGGTGAAACTTGAGAATGTGTCTCCTGCTTCAAAAAGATATGGTGATGAAGGCCTTGCCTCATGCATTTATTTTATATTCTCTTTACTTTTCATAACTGAGTTTAGTCCTAAGACAGGAAAAAAGGAATATGCCTATTTAGTTTTCAGGGTGTTCCTCCTAGATCCAGATATTCTCCGAATTATGAACACCTGTCTTCTAAGTACCTACATGTTACAGATAAACTGCTCATCTGGATGCAAAAGGTAATCACCCTGAGGCAGGAAGATGCTCCTTTCAGACCCTAGAGATTGAAAAATGCATTCCCCATGTCTCCTTATGAACTGCTCATTCACTCATGCATGCATGAATCCATATGCATTAGTTCCTACTTGTGTGCTGGCATTCGCCCAATATTTACTCTAAGTCCCCTCAGTTCTGCACTATGCTAATCACTGTGGCTATGGTAATGAAATAACAGTCTCTGCCTTCAAGAAGATCACAGTTTAGCCTGATGAAAACAGAGAAAAGGAAACCAATGGGTGTAATTGAGCAGGAAAGTGCTGCTTTCAGGTTAGTGCAGGGTGCCCCAGGAATGATAAAATGGGGTGAGTACAAACCTGAAGGTGACTGCTGCAGAGAAGACCAAGAACACAGTTCTGGGAGAGTCCAGGCAACTATCACATCTAACCTAGTCAGGGAGGATGTGAGGAAAAGGCTGGGGACTGAGCACCTTGAAGGGTAATCTTTGACCAGCAGTTACATTAGCTGCAAAAAGGTACATTTCATAAATATAGTTTTGCTTTACTCTTATTTTTTAATGAAAATTCTTGAAGAAAAAAATCTCAACCTTGTCTTTGCTGAGCAGAGGGAAGCTGGAAACGATAGGAGATTATGATCTCATTTACCAAAGCTAGCAAGAGACTCAGTGCCTCTCTCCTCTGTGGGTTGGTAGCTGAAATGTCTCACCTTGTTGACCTACATGAACCCTTTGGAGATGGGGTGGGTATAGGAAGCCAAGGGGGTGAGAGTCAGAGTCAGTTCTAGAATTAACAGTAACCCCATTTTGTGGTATTTATCCTAAGTATGAAATTTATCCTAGGTCAGAGCTGTGGACAAATACATTCACTGATAATTCGCAAGAATCAGATTTGGAAACAACCTAAATGTCTGCACAGGAGATTAAAACTAAATAATACATGATGGTAAATTCAGGATATAGAATAATACACAGCCATTACTGTGTTAAATCATAATGCATCTCCTGCATTAAAATCTTATTTCCAAAAACTGTATGGTAAGATGGGAAAATATTTATAATAATACACTGAGTCAAAAAGGAATATATAGGGGATCCCTGGGTGGCTCAGCGGTTTGGCGCCTGCCTTTGGCCCAGGGCGCGATCCTGGAGTCCCGGGATCAAATTCTGAGTCAGGCTCCCGGCATGGAGCCTGCTTCTCCCTCCTCCTGTGTCTCTGCCTCTCTCTCTCTCTCTCTCTCTCTCTCTGTCTATGATAAATAAATAAATAAATCTTAAAAAAGGGAATATATAAAATAGATATATAGTATAAACCCACTTTCAGAGTAGCAAACGAATTTTATATATTTTTGTATGTTTTTCTGTCTGTGCACACACAAGTACAGTTTGCATTTACAATTTGCATTTACATATGTATACACACAGTTATAAAGGACAGTTATCTATCTTTTCTATTGGTCAGGGTAAGCTAATTTATGCTGGATTAACAATGTGAAAATCTCCAGAGCTTTAAGATTATAACATGACATAGACTGGATATGATGTAGACTAAAGATTCAGAAATAATCAGAAAAATAATCTGAACTGGAATATATATACCTGAATAGAGGGAAATATCAGTTGTGAGCTAGCAAAGGAATGGAATTTAGATTTAGACGATGGGTTTTAAAATTTAATATATTGTTTATATTCACTTACTTCCAGAAGTTATAAGAAATTGCTTATAATGAAACCTCATATCAGTGAAATAGTTAAAATAAAAGCATTGGAGAAAGGCAGAAGAGTATTTTTCAGTGTGTTTCACATAATGGGACTAGAAGTCATGTGAAAAATAAAGTTCTAAAAAAAAGAAAGAAAAAGTTCTGTGTTCAGATAAACTTGAGAAATGCTTTACCAAAATGAAACAGAAATTCCTCTTTTCAGAATTTTGCAGAGCCTTTGATGCTAATGAACACAGTGAGTGAACAAGAGAAGTAAGGTGTATACAAGTCTCCCTGATTAGAGCACGCTTTCTGTGATGCTGGAAATGTTCTATAATCTGCCAGCCACATCTGATTGTTGAGTATATAAAATGTAGCTAGTGCAGCTGAGGAACTGAAATTTTAATTTTATTTAGCATAAATGTAAGTAACCACCTGTTGGTAATGGCTACCATATTGGATATGTTGGATAGCACAGAATTAGAGCATCCCAAAGGTCAAACTTCCAAATAACACAAACTAGGAAGCATTTATATAGAGCAACCATTTTCAAACTTTTGGTCTCAGGAGCTCTTGACATTTTTTAAAGAGTTTATTTCTGAGTAATCTCTACACCCAACGTGGGGTTTGAACGTACAACCCTAAGATGAAGAGTCACATACTCCACTCACTGAGCCAGCCAGGTACACCAGGATCTATTCTTAATACTCTTAAAAATCAGTGAGGGCCCCAAAGAGCTTTTTTTTGTGGGTTATATCTATTGATATTTACCATATTGGAAATTAACATTGAGAGATTTTAAAAATATTTATTCACTAATTCACTTAAAAATACCATCCATTGGGGCACCAGTCAGTGGTATCTTAAAAAGAATACCACCAGTTGTTCTCCTTGAAGTGACAGGCTTACTTCATTCATTTTCAAGAAAATCAGTGCCAGATACCCAAGTCTGAGTAGTCACAGTCATCTCATCAGTCATATTTTCAAGGAAAAATGGTATTGCACAAAAAAGCAGCGGATTCTGCTAGCAGTTCAATGCAACAGTGCTCCAACCATACTTCAGCATGCAGCATAAGTGCTCTGTATTTTCATACCTTTAAGGTCCGAGGTTTAATAAAATTGATAACTTATACTTCATCATAATTTTTTTTTACTGCAAGTGTATGTACAGTGATAGCTGGTACCAGCACACTGACATTTGTCCTAAGGCAACGACAATTTTATCTGCTATAAAACTTGCTTTTGTACCATCAGTGAAATAGGCAGGTAATCTAGAATTATTATGAAAAAGGTTTTAATACATGAAGTCCTCAAAAGGGTCGCTGGGATGCCTAGGGTCTGCAGACCATGTTTTGAGAAATCTGGTATAGAAAAAGAATAAGGGAGGGGGGTAGGAGAGCATAAAATCCCTGAACCTGGGTCTTCCAAGATTGATGAGAAAACTGGTGAGTGTCCAAACTGTTTATTATACACACTTAGGTTGAGGAACACGAAGAGGTCCAAACAGAATCTATCTCGTGGCAGCAGGTAGTTGTAGCAAATAAAAGGAAGTAGCAATCGTTATATCTGCACACCTGACTGCCTATTAGTTATCCATTTAAGAACAACTGAATGGTATAAATTAGTCAACATAGGGTTCCTAGAGCTAATTCTTTACAGATGACATAAACTAGATAATGAAACAAGAGAAAGCCAGAACACCATGTCCTTAGTAGTGGTCTGCAAAGTATGGTGCTTTAATTTTATACAGCCCAGAGGTCATTTCAAAATATGACCAAATTCTTTTCACATTCATTCCTGAGTTTCCATTTCCTGACTTCTTCCCTGTCTTATAACTCAGAACAGGATTTATCTTTCCTTCCCACATTAATAGACTTCACTTCCATCAAGCACGTGTCTCTTTGTCTTCACACCACACATGGTTTCTCCCTTCCTTTGAACTAGATCTTTGGGGCTTACATTTAGAATTGTTTCTCCTACCTTCCCATCTACCCTCACCCCTCTCCTTTTTGTCCAGCAGGTAGCAGATCATAAATATGTGTGGGAAGTGGGGGACAGAGGTAATTTAATCAGAGGCTGTTGGGACGCCTGGGTGGCTCAGCAGTTGAGGCTCAGGGCGTGATCCTGGGATCTGGGATTGAGTCGGGCTCCTTGCATGGAGTCTGCTTCTTCCTCTGCCTAGGTCTCTCTCTCTCTTTCTGTGTCTCTCATGAATGAATGAATTAATGAATAAATAAATAAATAAATAAAAATATTAAATAATCAGAGACCGTTTTGCATGCTTTTGACACCTCTCTCTTTGCATGGCAAAGTTCTCATGGTACCTAGTGATTTAGAACATTGACACTTTTAATTTAAAAAAAAAGCTCCCCTTGCAGAGTTATTGATGATACAAATTTATTTTAACAATAAAAGACATAATTTGTTTTATAACATTTTCCCTGAAAGAATTCCAAAGGGCTCTAGAAATGCTACCTAGTTCACTCTGATCCCTACACCAAATGCCCTTGTCTTCTATTTTTAGGTGAAAGGGAAATTTCTAGTACCTTGCTCCCAGTAAGAAGATAGAGTGAAGCTCCCACACCAGGTAGGGCGAAGAAAACCTCTCTCTACGGCCAGGGTGGCTGCAGCCCTTGTAGCTTCCAGTGGAGTGTAACCCTTTGCATTCAGCGGCTGGGATAAAGCACATTCTGATTCCTAACTGCTCCCTTAGGGCTCCTGTGATGTAGCTGACCCATGGTCTTGGATCCTGGAGGGTTAACAGCCTGGTTCCTGCTTAGAAAAGAGAGAGAGAAAAGACAAAGAAAATGTGCAATTATGTTAATTTTCTCAAATTGGGGATGGAGAGTGATCCAGGAAAAAAAAATTTGCTGAAACATGATACCAGTGCCTGATTTAAATTTGTAAAAATTAGATCTTTGAAACCCACAAAATAATTATATGCAATAAACAACATAGGACACAATTTTATATAATGGCAACAAGAGCTGATCCTACAATAGAATTATCTATATTGAAAAAATTTAATAGTAAAAAGTACTTTAAGGAATCTGAAAAATAATCCTCACAGTTTTATGTTGTTTCCTACACCAAGTCAATAGCAACTTAAAGGGACCTATCCCAAGAGGAAAGGCAACTTTGGAAGAATAGAAAAGACCAATGTAGAAATGGAGTTCATTGACTGAGAACATCTAATTTTCTTCAAGGTTTCTACTGAAATTATTCCAAGAACTGGTCCCACAAAGGGCCTTTGGCTGGAAAAGTGGAAAACCAGGGAGCCTGTGTCTTACTTCAGTGATTACTGTTTGTTCCTGCAAGTGTGTTGCACGGGAGCGTGACAATACCAGGATATACACGGGAGTTAGGCCAGGGCACCAGCACTTTCCCCACCACGTACCGTGGCCTGCACTGCTCAGTGGGGGAGGAGGAGGATGATGCATAGCGTGTTCTAGTGTCTTTATTTTTTAAAGATTTTGTTTATTTTTTTGAGAGAGAGCATGATCCAGGGGAGGAAGGGGCAGGGGTAAAGAGAGAGAGAAGCAGATTCCCCACTGGGCAGAGAGCCCCATGTGGGGCTCATCCCAGGACCTTGGGATCATGACCTGAGCCAAAGGCAGACACTTATGACTGAGCCACCCAGGCGCCCCTCTAGTGTCTTTAAACAGCTGCACCAGCCCCAAAGACCCATTCTGAAGACTATCTCCTCACATCTCGGAACATATCTCATTCATTTGGCCCCTTAAACTTGGATATGATCCTTTGGACTGTTCTAGCCACCGATCTCACGGCTTATGTCACTCCTAAGCCTTTGTCTTGCCTTTTTCTTGGCCTCACATAAATAGCTATTCTCTTGACCACTGCCACATTTTCCCACTATGATTTGGCCTTCCATCCAGAGCACAGGCCCCTCTGCTTATGTTCCAACCTGTGGGCACCCCTCTTAGCTATTGGGCTGGCCCCAACGACCTCTAGTGTTTTAGCATAAGAAAAGTGACACCATCGGGGATCCCTGGGTGGCGAAGCAGTTTGGCGCCTGCCTTTGGCCCAGGGCGCGATCCTGGAGACCCGGGATCGAATCCCACATCGGGCTCCCGGTGCATGGAGCCTGCTTCTCCCTCTGCCTGTGTCTCTGCCTCTCTCTCTCTCTCTCTCTCTCTCTCTCTCTCTGTGACTATCATAAATAAATTAAAAAAAAAATTAAAAAAAAAGAAAAGTGACAACATCTGGAAATGGTCATTAATGTTAATTTGGAAAACTGGGCTATTTTATTGGAAGGGGCCAAATATGACGTACCCAAACACACTCACACACCCATTTATCGGGTCATGCAGGTACTGTCTGAGGTACTGGAGAAATAGACATGGAGTAGGAAAGGAGGCAACAGACCTATGTGTGACCAAAATAAATGCCAGGGTTCTGAGGCCTATCTCTGTGTGGGAAACACAGTCTAGTTTCCAAGAAGTACTTAAAGATTTATTTCATATTTGTTTGTTTCTCAAAGAATATTAAACAAGTCCCAATTCGATTCCCCATATTTAAGAGATTTGGATTACCCAGAGGCTCTCATATGTTAATCCTCCTTATGTAGGAAAAGACATTAGGGTTTGAAGTTGATAGCCAAGAAAGAATTCTTGAAACATCTTTGGTCCAAAAAGGTGATTTTATTAAAGATGGGGACAGGACCTGTGGGCAGAAAGAGCTGCACTGGGGTCACGGGGAGTGGCCCATTATATACTTTCAAGTTGGGAGGGTGTTAGGGAGAGCATAAGTGTCAAAGGAATTTTGGAAGCAAGGTTTCCAGGACCTTGAGAGGACTAGCTATTGTTGGGAAAAGGTCATTTATTACCATCTAATAAAACCTTAGACATGAGACCCTTCAGATGTATATCGGTGGGTCCTACGCTTAGGGGAGGATTGCCAATGTGTATCTTGGGGGTTTAATGATAAAGGAAATTTCTAAAGGAATCTTTATATGTTAAAGAGGACTAAAAATAAAATAAAATAAAAATAAAGAGGACTTACAGGATCCTGGGGGTTGGGCTAAGACTATCCGTTGCCCTTAGCAAAGTATTAACATTGAGCCAGTTGAATCCCTAGGGGAATGTCACTGCCTATTTCAAGGACTTGTCAATGGGCTGTAGGTAGTAAGGAAATTTAATAATTTCTCTTCTGTCATTGTTTCCCACATCAGTCCCAAACTCTTTTCATGCCTGTTTTTATTTTTTTTAAGTTCTTTTTTTTTAAATTTTTATTTATTTATGATAGTCACAGAGAGAGAGAGAGGCACAGAGACACAGGCAGAGGGAGAAGCAGGCTCCATGCACCGGGAGCCCGACGTGGGATTCGATCCCGGGTCTCCAGGATCGCGCCCTGGGCCAAAGGCAGGCGCCAAACCGCTGCGCCACCCAGGGATCCCTCATGCCTGTTTTTAAACCACTTAGAACAGATCCAGAATTAGGCCAACCCCAACTGTCCTTTGGCTTGTGACAGGGAGGAGATGGGGATTGAGGAGCATAGACACAAGGATATTTCATCTTCATCTTCATCACACATATAATCAAATAATTACAATAAGTGATATAATCACCACTGCTACAGGCATATGCATGGCACCTTGGAAACATGGAGGAAGAAACAATTATTTCTGACCTTTTTTTTTTTGTTTTAGGTAAAACTTTAGGGAACATCCGAGAAGAAGGGACATTTGACCTAGGTTTGGAGAGTTGAGTTCAATAGACATAAAAGGGACGGTGGTTCCAGGGAGGAAGACTAACACATATAGAGCCGGCAATATGTGTGAGGAGAAGGACTTCAGTCCTTCCCAAAATATCTATAGTTTAGCATGGGTGAGTGGTACAAGGCATGGGAAATGAAGATGAAGAGATGAGTGAGTTTTGCAGGCCAAAGGGCTTGACTTTTAAAGCATACAGATTTTTCCAGCAATTTTTTAAAAAGATTGAAGCAGGATAAGACTGTAGGCAAGGAGATTATCAGGGTGCCAACTGCAGTAATCTAGGTGTCCTACGATGAGGGTCTGAAACAGGAGTAATGTATAAGGAAATGAGGAAATTGATTCAAAAGACATTTAAAAGGCACAGAAGAGCCCGCCTGGCTAGCTCAGTCGGTAGAGCATGAGACTCTTAAAAGGCACAGAAGAGGGGGATCCCTGGGTGGTGCAGCGGTTTAGCGCCTGCCTTTGGTCCAGGGCGCGATCCTGGAGACCAGGGGTCGAATCCCACGTCAGGCTCCCGGTGCATGGAGCCTGCTTCTCCCTCTCCTTGTGTCTCTGCTTCTCTCTCTCTCTCTCTCTCTGTGACTATCATAAAAAAAAAAAAAAAAAAGGCACAGAAGGAGGGGTACCTGGGTGGCTCAGTTGGTTGAGCATCTGACTCTAAATCTCAGGGTCTTGATCTCAGGGTTGTGAGTTCAAGCTCCACATTGGCCTCCGCGCCCAGTACGGAGCTTACTCTAAAAAAAGAGGAAAAAAAAGTCTTAGAAGGAACAGGACTTCATAACCCATTGGATAATTATAAGCAAAGGAGAAGGAGAAGCCTAGGATGTCCGTCTGGTTTTTCAGTGCGGGGACACAGGATGAATTTTGATGCTGTTGAATATAATAGCTGTGGGTTGTTCAAAGGAGAGAGGAAATGTCTTTGAGTATCTCTATGAAACAACAAGCTGGTGGAGATAGCTTTAGATGCAGCTTGAAAGAGTTCTGAACTATGGAGCACATTGCCAACTGACATCCCTCTGACATTGTCCCTTAATGATGAGTGACAACCTTAATTTTGAAAGTCTCCAGTAAAGGTCCTTTACAATCAGTCTCGTATCAACCACTTCTATGTTAACTTGACATTTTTTTCCAGTAATTTTTGATGATCCGGAATTTGTCATGCTGCAGCTAAATCCCATTTATTTTCTTGCTCAGAGGAGAAAGAGCACATCTTAATCTCTTCTGGATGAAATTCTTCTGGTGGAAGGATCAATGACGCACTCAGCCTCCAATCATGTTTATTTCCTGCATATGCAAATACCTAGTTCTCTCCTTCAGTTGCTGCAGGCAGTTGGCAGCTACTTTGTTGACTAACAGATCTACTCTTAAGAACAAAAAAAATTGTTAGAGCTGGAAGGATGTGAGAAATTATTGACTCAAATCTCCATATTTTACAGTTCATGGAAACTTTAAACTATTTAAGTTCAGCTCCTTTTACTCTTCCAAAAAGGATATGTTCTTCAATTCTTAATATATCTGTGGTTTTTACTGGAGCATCTCCAAGTTTTCCTCATTTCTCTCTAACTATGGAGCTTGGAGCTAATTCTAATGAATGGTATTAACTTACCACTAAACGGAACGGCTGATTTACCTCCCAGGTTCCCGTTTATGTATTCTAGCCTCTTTTCTTTTTAGAAGTTTTATTGCAAAAACAATAAACATAAACGTGACCTAAATTCAGAACAAAAGTTTCCCATAATTCTGTTGCATAATTAAATCAACGTTTTAATTTGTCTATGTTACATTCTAGCCTTTATTCATAAACATTAAATTTCTAATCTATGTTTGTGATATGAAACAATTTTATATTTTCACTTAAGATGATGCCAGGCACATTCTCCCATTTACAATTTCCCATTTCCCACTACAATTTCACCACACCCTTACACCTTCCTCCTTGAATATTGTAGGGTAAGTCCTGTCACAGCTTTGTCCACAATCATGCAGCAGTTAGACACCTATAAGCATATATACAGATTTTTCATTGATGGTTGGGATTGTAACCATAAACATTTCACTGAAACTTGCTTTTTTTAAACCATACCTGATACTGCTTAACCATATTTATTATTTTTAATAGCTTTATATTATTCCATAGTAGGGATATAACAAAATGACACTCAAATTGTCTCCAGTTTTTTTCTTTCCCACTATCAAAAAATGCAATCATCAAAGTGCCTGGTTGGCTCAGCTGATAGGACATGAAACTCTTGATCTCAGTGTTATAAATTCGAGCCCCACATTGGATGTAGATATTAGTTAAAAATAAAATGCAATAAGCATTTTGGCATATATGTCACTGCTTTTCTGAAGGACTAATATTCAACTTGCAGTTGCCAGGAAAGTATACCAGCCAGCAGTAATATCCTTAGACCTGTGCCCCATACCAGAAGGTAATTGCTCTGGTCCTCCTTCAGTTGTGTTCCTCCCCATGGGGCAAGGAATTCATGGGCCGACAGGGATGTGCCCAGTTGTAATCCATAACCTTCTATTAGACTTGGGGGTATAGCTCAGTGGTAGAACATTTGACTGCATAACCTTCTATTAGACTATTTTCATATCCAAAATGCTGAAATTCCCTACTCAAAAGTCTTGATCCTAATAGCAGGTTTACATAGGTTATTTTCCTAGGTCCATCCTCTTGAGGTAACTTATGCCACCACTGCAAACACCCATAGGCCTGAGTGTATCCAAGGGGCTGAGTGTATAAACAGAGCTTGGCCATGCAGGCTAGGGTGTCCATATGTGTATTCAAGACTCCTCTCAGTGAAGAATCAGGCTTAGGGTAGGAAGAAACTGCAGTGAGTCATGAGCCCTAGATTGAAGATGGGAGGCTACCTTCCCTGTGCTATTATGGTCTGACTCAGAACTCCAAGGAGGGCAATAATTTTACATATGAACCAGTTCTTCTAGATTGTCTTGAAGGCATATTTGTCAAGTATCATGATAGAACATATTTTACTTACTGGTTATTTAGCTTGTTTTTTTCCCCTCACTTTTAGGTATTTAAACATCTGGTAAAAAGCCTCCATTTATACTCTTCCTCAAGATCTGAGAATATTAGAGGTAGGCCTATTAGGTGGTATCTATTTTGATTAGTTCTGATTGGTAGGTATCTGTGCCAATATTGGCTCTTAAATATTTCAAATATCACCCTTGCTTAACTGTAATTTTATTTCTACAGAATTGGTTCCCCAAAGTAAGATTGCTTGGTGAAAGGGTATGTGTAATTCTAATTTTAATGGATATTATCATATCCTATATTTTATCATTCACACTTAATGTCCCTAAAGTTGGGATGCATCTTATAATCAAAGAGAAGAAAGTATTGAATTATTGTTTAATTGGTAGTTTTTTCTTTGTTTGAGAAAATAATGGTACATTTTTGTATAGACTGAATGTTTGTATCTCTCCAAAATACGTATGTTGCAGCCTAATCCCCAATGTGATGGTGTTAGGAAGTGGTGCCTTTGGGAGGTGACTAGGTCATGTGGGTGGAGCTGTCAAAAGAGACCCCTGAGAGCTCTCCTACCTCTTCCACAATGTGAGGATACAGAGAAGATGGCTGTCTATGAAACAGAAAACAGGCTATTACCAGACACCTAATTTTATGGCACCTTTTCTTGCAATTCCCTGCTCTAAAATTGAGAAATAAAGGTTTGTTGTCCAAGCCACCCAGTCTATGCTATTTTTGTTATAGCAGCCTAAATGGAGGAGACAATCTTACAATTGCCATCTTAGATTTGATAAAATACAGTATTGTACTAGCAATTCCCATACCCACTATCACTGTAGGAGAATTTCTGTTTTTTGGCTTGCACTATATGGTATCACTATTTAAAAAAAAATTTTTGTCAATATTCTGAGTAAAAAACAATACACCACTTGCTTTAACTTGGATTTCCCTGATTACTAGTGATATTGAGATTTAAAAATATATACTTATTAAATACTTAACTTCTTTTTTTGTGAATTATTGATTTATATTACCTTTCCTATTTTATTTTATTTTATTTTTTTTCCTTTCCTATTTTAAATTGTGTTTTCTTGCTTTTATGATCAATTTATAAAAGTTTTGATTATATTATAGATGTTAAACTTTTATCTGTGCATTCTATTGTAAATAGAAGTTGCACAGGTGAGAAATGAAATACAAGGGAATGGGTGGTGATTCACCCTCAGATTTCCTACAGTGTGTAGTTGGCTTTTTTCTTTTATTTTTTTTAAAGATTTAATTTATTTATTCATGAGAGAGAGAGAGAGAGAGAGGCAGAGACACAGGCAGAGGGAGAAGCAAGCTCCACACAGGGAGCCCGACATGGGACTCAATCCCGGGTCTCCAGGATCACGCCCTGGGCTGAAGGCAGCGCTAAACTGCTGAGCCACCCAGGCTGCCCTGCCTGGAGTTGGCTTTGATCTCAAGCTAGGCATTCTTTGACATTTCCCCTCTGGCTTCCCAGGGAAAATCAGGAATTCTACAGGCATTATGGGGGATGTGATCAGGGAAATCCCAATAACTAATGAAACCAGAGGCCTTGGATCCCTACATCTCCCTGCCAAGATTAGACAGGGAGAAACAGAATCCAACAATATATAAAAAGGATTGTACACCATTACCAAGTGAGATTTATCCCAGGCATCCAAATTGATCAACATAAAAAAATCAATGTAATATATCATATTAATAGAATAAAGGGCAAAGGACAAAACCACATGGTTGGTCATCTCAAAAGATGTAGAAAAGCATTTGGCAAAATCCAACCCCCTGTCATAATTTAAAAAATTCAACAAACTAGAAATAGAAGGAAACTTCCTCAAATTGATAAGGGGCATCTGTGAAAAATCCACCATTAATATCATAATTAATAATGGAAGACTGAAAAAAAATAATGGAAGACTGGATTCTTATCCCCTAAATTCAGGAACAATATAATGATGTCCACTCTCACCACTTCTATTCAACATTATATTGGTGCTTCTAGCCAGTGCAATTAGGCAAGAAAAAGTAATAAAAAGTGTCCAGATTGAAAAAGAGGAAGTGAACCATCTCCATTTTCAGATGACATGATATTATATATAGAAAATCCTAAGGAATCCATTAAATAAATGAGTTCAGCAAGGTTATAGGATAAAAGATCAAGTTTTAGAAATCAACTGTATTTCTATACATTAGCAATGAAAAATCTGAAAATGAGTTAAGAAAACAATTCCCCTAACAATAGCAGCAAATGGTATAAAATACTTAAGAATAAATTTAACAAAAGAATTGTAAAATCTGCAGTGAAAACTACCAAACATTGCCAAAAGACAGACGTAAATAACTGGAAAGACATTCCATGTTCATGGACCAGAAAAGTTAATATAGTAAATTTGGCAATACTCCTCAAATTGACTTACAGATTCTAGATGTAAGACCTATACCAATAAATCTTTTTTTTTAAAGATTTTTTTATTTTAGAGAGAGAGAGTGTGTGTGTGAGTGGGGTGGGGGCAGAGGGAGAGAGAGAGAGTCTCAAGCAGACTTCATGCTGAGCAGAGCCCAATGCAGGGCTCCATCTCAAGACCATGAAATCAGGACCTGAACCGAAACTGAGAGTCAGATACTTAATGGACTATATTCTTTACCTATAAAACCCTTAAAAGAAAACATAAGAATAGATCTTTAAACTTTGAATTAGGCTGTGGTTTTCTTTAGATATGACACCAAAAGCACAACTTTGGTGTCTCAAAGGACACTATCAAGAAAGTGAAAAAAACGGGGATCCCTGAGTGGCTCAGTGGTTTAGTGCCTGCCTTTGGCTCAGGGCGTGATCCTGGAGTCCTGGGATCGAGTCCCACGTTGGGCTCCCGGCACAGAGCCTGCTTCTCCCTCCTCCTGTGTCTCTGTCTCTCTCTCTCTCTCTCTATCATAAATAAATAAATAAATCTTAAAAAAAAAAAGTAAAAAAACCAACCAGTGGAATGAGAGAAAATATTTGCAAATCCTGTATCTGATAAGGGACTTGTATCCAGGATATGTAAAGAACTTTTACAACTCAACAATAAAAAAAACGACAACTTTAAAATGGGCAAAGGATTGAACAGACATTTCTCCAAAGATTTACAAATAACCAATAAGCACAAGGAATGCTCAACATCCTTAGTCATGAACCAGAAATGCAAATCAAACCACAGTGAGATAACACTTCACATCCACTAGGATGGCCATAATAAAAGTAAATGGGGAATAAGAAGTATTGGCAAGGATATGGAGATATCAAAACTCTCATATATTGCTGATTGGAATGTTTCGCAGTTGCTGTGAAATATTTTGGCAGTTCCTCAAAATATAAATCTAGAGTTACCCAGCAACGTCAGAAATTTCACTTCTGGGTCTATACATAAGAAAACTGAAACACAAAAATCTGTATACAAATGTTCATAGCAGCATTATTAATATAGCTCAAAAACAGAAACAATTCAAATGTCATCAGTATATCCATAACAAGTAGTATTTGGCTATAAAAAGGAATGAAGTAAGGATACATGCAAAAACATGGATAAACCTTGAAAACTTCATGCTAAGAAACCAGTCACAAGACCATATATTGTATTATTTCATTTTTAATTTATTTTTATTTTTATTTTTTATTTATGATAGTCGCACAGAGAGAGAGAGAGAGGCAGAGACACAGGCAGAGGGAGAAGCAGGCTCCATGCAGAGGGAGCCTGACGTGGGACTCGATCCCGGGTCTCCAGGATCGCGCCCTGGGCCAAAGGCAGGTGCTAAACTGCTGCGCCACCCTGGGACCCCCTATATTATTTAATTTTTAAAGGAATGTCCAGAACAGACAAATTCATAAAGATAGGAAGTAGATAAATGGTTGCAAGGGAAGAGGAGAAGGAGGGAAATGGGGAATGACTGTTAATGGATATGGGGTTTCTTTTTTGGGTGGTGCAAATTTACCGGAATTAGATAATGATGCTGGTTATGTAACATTTTGAAATCACTAAAAACTATTGAATGTTATACCTTAGAAGGGTGGATTTTATGGTATATCAGTTATATTTCAATAAAGCTGCTACTGGAAAAAAAAAGTGGCTGCTGGTTTGGGACCACGGACTATAGTTTACCAACCCTCTGTTGCATATGAGTATTTCCAGTCATAGAAGACATAGTATTGAGAAAAAAAAAAGGTTAAGAAAAGAAAAATTGGCATTAGCAGTTTGTTTTCTTCCCAAAATAGATAGCACAGTAGGATTATGAACTCTAGAGTCACTTGACTAGATTTGAATACCAGATCTGCCACTGGTTACTGTGTATTTTGGCAAGTACTAATAAATAACATCTACCTTGTAGGGTCGTTGCAAGGATGAAATGGGTTGATACATGTAAAGCACTCACAACAGTGCCTGGCACACAATAAGCATGCAGTGAGTATAGGCAATTTTTATTCTTCCCTCCAATTGAAAAAATTGCTTGACTAATTCAATAAGATGATTTTTATTTAGTGTTCTAGCCACAACCAACAGCTTAATAAGAACATCTTCTGTTCCCGATCCAGGTCACTATCAGATCATGAGGCTGGCAGCAAGAAAAATGAGGATGGATCATTAATATACAGTAGAAAATATTTCTTATCTCTATGAAATATTGTTAGAAAAATATGTTCTTATCTCTAGAAATATTGTTAGTACCCTGAAAGCTTTTCTTTTTCCATATCTAAAATATATTGTGGGAAATTAATTAGTTTTCTCAATCTAATTTCTAGTGTCAGCTGTGACATTACAAAGCCAACTCCCAGATGGTACCAACTGAACCCTTTATCAGCTTTGTTAGCACTGATGCCAAAATGAAACTGGCCCAGCAGCCGAATCAAAATTTACATGCTAATGGATAGACCCTTGTGAATGAAGTTAAGTGGAAAATCAATCATTAGGTAACATTCTTCTAACAAAATTTTCATAGATTTTAAGTAATGATGAAATAGCAAGGGGTAAACTCAAGACTGAAAAGCCAAGTAAAATAGAAGCATGGCATGGACTTAGAAATGGGGAAATCACTTCTAAAAAAAGAAATTCAAAAGGGAACTGTAAACCCAAATTAGCTTTCTATCTTTTTAGTTAAAAAATTAAGATTTTCAGGAAAAGTGAATATTTTAAGGCAAATTTACTTTCACTTAAGAAAGCAAGACAGGATCCCAATGATTTTAGTCTTTTGTCTTCCAGGGAAGGCCCACTGGGAAGTAGTCAGTCTGTCATTGTTATCCCTAAGATGTTTGTCTGACCCACACACTCCTTTTGTTCATTCTGCAGCTCTTAACCATCTGTCATGTTTTCTGGAGTGCCTCAGAAACACATTTAGGTTAAACCATATGGTCCTAAAACCTGTCATTGTATTATAATCAAGGTCTGGTTGGGGTTTTCACTTGGTTTTTGTTTGTTTGAGCAGAAATGTACTTGATCATTCTTACTTCTTTAAAAGCTTCACTCTAATCCTGGAACCAAACTTCAGTCTGATAATAAATCGGCTCTGAGGCTGCATCTACTTAAACCACCTGAGTAAAGGATACTTGGAAATGGTCAAATTTTCTCATCGATTTTGCTCCAATACTATGTTAAACTTTGAGCCATTTGTCATGTTAGCCTCCTCAGTTTTTAGTTCCTCACCTCCAGTGCTTTTTCCTTCAGTCACCCACTCCTTTACTTTGTCAACATCAGAGGGGCACCACCTCTGCAAGCTTGACCTTGGGCACCCCATATTTCGCTCACCCACTGTGGTGCTACAACTCAGCAACTCTTCCAGCTTGCCAAGACCTTCAGTGCAGTAACTATTTCACTTTTTCACACTCACCTCCCTTTTGTAACAACCAGACAAACGATGAAACAAGCCACTGCGCCCTTTGCACCATGGACCTCACTCAGCAATGAAAGGGACCCTCACAACAGCTTGGGTGGGGTTTCCATCAATTCCCTAGGACTGCTGTAGCCAATTAGCATGAATTTAGTGGCTTTAAAAAGAGGAATTTGAGGACGCCTGGGTGGCTCAGCGGTTGGGCATCTGCCTTCAGCTCAGGACATGATCCTTGAGGCCTGAGATCGAGTCCCATATCAGGTTCCCTGCAGGGAGCCTGCTTCTCCCTCTGCCTGTGTCTCTGCCTCTCTGTTTCTCATGAATAAATAAACAAAATCTTAAAAAAAAAAAAAACAAAAAACAAAACAAAACAAAAAACCCAACCCATTTTAGAATCCATGATCTACATGGTCACGTCTGTTTAAAGCACCATAGTTCCATAGCTCCCCTTGGACCTACCTGGCAAAGCTCTATCCCTGTTGAAATTCCACCATTTGCTTACTCTATGCCTACCCCAAACAGCTGATGAAAAAACCCACCAGAATGACGAGGATCATTTAACTTAATGGTCATAAGATTCAGATGTACTAAGCCGTACTCAGCAATCCTCCTTTTTTGCTCTAAAATGTTCCTTCCAAAATTACCGTCCCATTGCTTCTCAAACTGTCTTCCTGCTCTCCCGCAGACTCTCCCTCAGCATCAATATGATAAAGTATCTCCTATCTTAAAAAACAAATACTCTCTCTAGTTTCCAGAGCTGCCTCTTCTTTTTGTCTCCAGCTTCTCTGCTTTCTTTCTGTCCTCTCATCCTATCCCCTGGATTATTGTCCCCACCAATCTGATACATCTGCTCTTGCAAAGGTCACTAATAAATTTTGCGTAAGCTAAATCCAGTGTCACTCTATTATACCTTATTTGACCTCCCAGAAGCTATTGAGACAGTAGATATGACTGAAACTCCTTTTTCCATAAAATTCTCTCCCAGGTTTCAGAGATCCCTTGTTCTCTTATGTTTCCTCCTTCCTCACTGGCCACTCCTTCTTGATGGTCGCTGCTAAGTCCTCTCCTCTTCCTGACCTCTAAATGTTGGTGTGTCCATGACTCAGCACTCTTGTCTCTCTACTACTCCTAAGGAAAGCTCCCATGGTCATCTAGAATTTCATATGACCTCAGCCCCTGCCTCTCTGCCAAACTCTATTTACTTGACATCAAACCATCAGCAAGTTCAGCCAACTCTACTTTCAAGGATACTCCAAGATGGCCAAATTCTCTCCATTTCCCTTGTTGCCACACCAATGCAAGCCACCATGTTTACTTGTCTATACTACTGCAGTGGCCACTGAACTAGTCAGTGGGGTTCCTTTCTTACCTTCCTACAGCAGCCAGGGTGATCTTTTAAAAATGAAATAGGACCACAGCCATCTTTCTGTTTAAAAATCTCCAGTGGATTTTTTATCACATTCAGAATAAAATAGAAACTACTGCTTCTGGCTCATAAAATTTAATAAGGTCTGACCTCAGATTGATCTCTGATCTCTACAAGTCTCCAGCCATGCTGCCCCCATATCTGTTCCTGGAACATGCCAAGCTCATTTCTGCCTTTGGGTGTTGGCACTGACTGTTCCCTCTCCTCTGATCTTTATATGGTTGGCAACTTCTTGTCATTAAGATCTGAGCTTAGATTTTGTAATTCTTAGGAAATCCAATGGTAAGAAATAGGAGTTGTTCAAGTTCTCAAACTTGTTGTGTGCTTTCAACTGAATATAAACATGGGTAAGTTTTTTGTACTCTAAGTACTGCTTCAACATTTTTACTTTTGAAAATTATAAACTTCTTCTAGAATTTAAGCTTACTTATTAAATTGTCACTGGTCTATGTGATGGCAGCCACAAAGATTTAAAAAACAGTACCTAGAAATTGTGTCTGCCAGTGCCCAGAGAACCACGTGAGACAATAAGGCTTTGTTGCCAAATCTTGCTATGTGACTGTGGGCCAAGTGCCTCATCTTTGTGAACTGGGTTCCCCCACCCGTGATGTAGATACAATCCTCCCCTGGTTAAGGAGAGGAATGTATATCTGCATATGTGCATTTGTGTGTTTAATAACAGAAGAATTAAGTGTTTGTCTCAAGTCTGTGCAGTATTTTTTCCCTTTTCCACTCACCTGCATGTGATCTTTTCTGGCAAAACACACAATCAGGGACCATTCTTGGTCATTGCTTCTGAAATTCTTTTTCTTAAGCTCTTTATTGGGGGATACACATTAGAGCCTGTTTAGGCAATCCCTGTGAAAATAGATTTAAAAATATGGCTGGCTTCACAGATAATAAATCGATGAAAAAATGATTCTGAAACAAGAGGCGAGGAGGCAGATGAACAGTGAGGTCGGGGAGCGCAGCACTGAGGGTGGGGTAGTCTTATGCTGGGCTTGGTGAGACATTGGGTATCCCTGGCCTAGTAAATATTAGTACAGTAAATGCTAGTAGCAAACCCTCCCACCCACCAGCCACTGGGCCAGTTGCAAATGCTCACGTTTCCAACCACCCCCTGGAGTGCTTGAAAAATTAAAGAAGGGCACAGCCATTATCTTTGCTGCTTCGTATTTTACAGCAAATGTATCTTTTGTATGAAATTTGCTAGAGACAATTCATATAGCACTTTTACCCACAATATTTTTATGTTAATAGCCTTTTAGCTTAATGCCTTTGTGCCTTGCAAGCTAATTCTGGAACACATTAAGTGTGTTAAGCAAGGGATAGATATATGGGGATCTAATGCTACTGAATGGAATTAGAAGGATCCTTTGAAAAGCAGTTTGGAGACACAGGGCCCCACATCAGTGTTCAACAATATAACTACTGCCATGGAGGCTATTATCTCCTTTCTCCTTCCTTCCGAGAACACAAGTGAAATTTGAAGATCCCTATATTTTTCTTGAATTTAGGAAGTAAACCCAAAAGTAAACAATTTCCTTAGCAAAGAAAGAAGCAAGCAAGAAGTTATCCTGGGAGGATGCTACAGTGTCTGGAAGGACATTGTGATAGATCCAGTGTGATAAACTGCTTCCTAAATAGTTGCCAGTGATTCCTGCCTCCTGGTAGTCACACCCTATCCCCTTGAATATGGAACAAATCGAGTGACTTCCTTCTTACAAATAAAATATGGGAAAATGATAGAATGGCACTTCAATATTCAGTTTAAAAGCTGTCATTTCTGTCTTGCACTTTCTCTTTCTGGCTTTTCTCAGCCTGCTATGCTAGCTCTCGTCAGGTAAGTTGCCATGTTGTGAGCTGCCCTTTTCTGGAACGGCCCACTTGGCATGGAAGTGAAGGCAGCTAACAGCCATCAAGGAACTAAAGCCCTCAGTCCAACAACCCAAATCTACCAAAAACCCATGAAGAATCTGCCAACAACCATGAGTGGGCTTAGAAATGGATCTTCCCCCAGCTAACACCACGATTACAGCCCACAGCCCTGAGACAGAAGACCCAATACAACCATGCCTGGACTCCTGACTCTCAGCAACTGTGAGATAATAAACATTTGTTGTTTTAAGCCACTAAGCTTCTGGGTAATTTGTTACATGATGGTGGATAACTAATGTGGCCACTTCGCTCTAAAGTACCAAAAGTGCCCCCCTGTGGTATGATTCAAGCTTTATAGTCTTCAAGAATGAAAAGCACCCACATTTGTCTATTTGAATAAGGAGTGAGACACTGCAAAGTGCAAAACCTCCATGAACATCTCTAGCAGGAAAAAAAAAAAACCCAACAACCATAAAACATTATTTCCAGGATGTCACACACAAAAAAGCATATAGGCACAGGTTGTGCATTCACATCATCAGTTATACACATTTGAGCAAATTATATCATTTCTCTGTGATTCCATTTCATGAAAAAGATGGTGATGGAGTGGGGCTAGCATCCTATGACACTGTGCTTTGAGGAACTCAGGAGGTCCCTACTCTGAAAGTCTTTCTCGTCAGCCGGAAATAGTGCTACTGGGAATTTGTTCCTTAATGCTTCTAGGGATTGTCCCTGAAATTATTATTAATGGGAGAAATTTTGAATGGTAAGACAGAGGAAATTGTATAGCTACTTCTAAGAATATTGCAGAGAGGTGGGGCATTGTGTTGTTGTAAAGCAGCTGAAGGGTAGTAGTGGCAGCCACAAAAAGAAGTGGGGTTGATTTCACAATTCTAAGGACCTATTAGATGTCCTGCTTTCTGATACATGTGATCTACACAGTCACATTTCCCCTCCCACCATGATTGCTAGGGAGCTGGAGCAGACAAATGTTCAGTCACAGCCTCTGTATTAAATTTTCTGGTTCCCATATTTATATTCTTTTTCCCTGTTCTTGTTTTTCTACTTCTAGTTTATCCTGTGTCCTTTGTTGCAGGCCAGCTCAGATCCTTTACAGAAAAAACTGGAGGCATAAATGATTATAATATATAAAAACATATGAATTTGATTGGCCCCACCCCCAATTGTGATGTCACAAACAGAAATAGCAAATCCGGACATTTTCTTCTATCTTGATTATTGATTTTCAAAATTTAAGGGTCAATTTGCCTTTGGTGAAGACAAAGATTTAAATTCGCAGAATAATTGGTAAAATTGCATAAAGTGGAAAAACTAAAGACAAACACAAACTGCAACAATATCTGTACCGTTTTTATTTGTAAAAATAACCATCTGAATGCATTTCCATAGTATATTACAGTTAAGTACTTCATTACATTATTAGCATTCAGTAGTTGAAAAAGTATTAAACTGTGCTTGAAAAGATTCAGATTGGTTCAAAGTCATTCACTGAACTAAAAGTCATTTTCCTCATTTTTACAGTCATGACATTTACCAGAGTCATTCAACTCCAATTTACATAAGAAAACATTACAGACAAAATCCCACTGAAAGCATCAAACAGTATTTTATGCTGTTACAAATATGTTATGCAAAATAGAACACTGGCACCAGGTTTGTATCATCGTGCTTTGCAAAGATATATTGCACATGCTAAAGCATAAAATATGTAGACAAAACTACCAAACAAAAGATATTTGCATTGAATTTTTAGATCACTGCATAAGAAACGCATAGAATTACATTTTTACACACACTCAGATTGTCACTATCTTAAAACGCTTTTCCCCTACAACATTGACCTATGGTTTGTAAGAAGAAAGCATTTTAGCACTGCAAAATTAAACATAATTCCTATAGAAAACTTCGGCATTTTCATTTTCATTTCAAAGCAGGTATAGGGGAAATGGAAAAAAAGACACTTTATACATTCAAAGAAAGGCTGAAATGAAAACTCACTGGTATTATATTGCTCTGATAACACTCAAATGAAAAAAATACAAAACATTTCACAGAACATTTTCAGAATATACAGATATAAAAAGGCACTCTAACTTCATATTACAAGACAAAAAAAAAAAAAAGGGATGAGCTCTTCAACCAACGCAACAGATAAGCAAACCAAGTTGCTTGACAGTACAGAGAATAACTAGTGCAGCAAATCCATTTGATGTTCTTTTTCTAATTTAATAATAAAATAAAAAATGAAGCAGCTGTTTACTGCCTAAAGTACCAAAACATACTATGGTGCCCTTTTAGTAGTGATAAAGAGAAATCCCCTGAGCTTTTTACTGTAGAATCATAGCAGGTTTTAGGCAATTTGGAGATAGCAACGTATTTCCCAAGGACAGGCGGACACGGCGAACAGGTAAGTGCAGGGCAACTTGATCACTGTGGCTCTGCTTAAAATACAGACTAAAAATAACACTGGAAAAGCGCTAGACCACGAAGACTCAGTTAAAAGCACAACATGTATTTTTGTTTTTCTTAGAGAGCTACACTGCAAATCTAGTTTTATTTCTAAGAGATGTACTTAAAACACACAGAACTCCTAGTTTTTGACGTCATTTCCTAAAGAACAAAATGTGGTCTTGGGGAATGGACAGACAGACAGAGAGAAGGGTTTGATGCAGTGAACCATCACAGCGAGTGTGACTTCATTCTGTTCCTTTGTCCTCCTCCTTTCTAGCTGTGAGACAGTGGGGTAAAGTCAAAATGCAGCTACATGGAGAGAAACGTCCCATGGCCGGCACTGCTTTGCTGCAATCCTCCTTGTTCTTGTGCTACTCTATGGGAAAAATGTGAAGGCTGCTTCACCAGTAAGAGTGGGCCTCTCATTTCCTGCTTTGAAAGCCAATGGAGCAAGATTTCCATTCACTTCTAGAAAAAGACACCACAGTATAGCGTGCTTTTTTTTTTTTTTTTTTTTTTTTTTTTTTTTAGCGTTGGATCTCCCTTACTTTCAGTGTTTTGGTAAAGAGAAGGTTGTTATTGCTCATTAGCAATTTATCTACTTAAAAAAAAATTCATCTTCTCTAAACAAACAAAAAAGACAGAGGAAGGAGGGGAACACAACACCAAGAATCCAAAAAACAATGTTGGTGGTGTCAAAAACTTCCAGTGAAATTATGACCATTCGATTAAGTCCTTTGAACAAGTTCTCATTTGTGAAGAACCCAAGGTGAGTTTTTAATTAAACTGGGATATTCAAAGAGTAAGAGTAAAGTCTTTTACAGTTAGATGAAAAATATAATACAGCATGTGTATTTGATCCAGATATGATAGCACACGGTTTTAAAAATATCTCCCATACGCTATAAAAGAGAATTTCCAGGGCAAACATGGAACTGATGATTAAATGTCAGAGTCCTGACAACATGTTTCTCTCCTGTTTCTTCCTCAAGTGTAAAGTAGCACTCGGGCTGGTGATTTGTACTTCTTTGCCTGGTACATGTGCTCACACACTGACATCATTTCCCAGTAGGTTATTGGGACCACATGAGATCTTCAGTGCGTTCAGAATAATTTCCATACATTTCTTTGGGCCTCCTTTGTGTGTACGATCCACCACACACCTCTGTTGTCACCTCGCAGAAGAGCCTAAGGGCTGCGACGTCTCCTAAGCTGGCAAGGCCACAGACTGGGGCCGAGCGGTGGAGTTGACCCCTCTCCACCCGACGTGGAAGGACCTGAGGGTCAGCTGGAACCCTCAGCGGTAGAAGTGCCGGGCTTGGCCCCAGGACCACCGGCTAGTCCAGCCAGGGTCCTGTGTGTTTTTCTGCTTTTTTGTTATTCCCAGTAAGACACACAGCAATTAAAACAGAGAACAAACAATGGATGTTTCCTCGGCATTTGTTTCATTTCAAATAAATATAAACACATTTACATCAAAAGTATATGAACATTTTCTCTAGTTTGGCAAAAAAATAAGCCTTGGTCAACACGTCATCAGTTACAAATGTTACGCCATCAACTAGAAATCTGTGTCGTAAGAAATATAACAAGACCGTTACACAAAAAGATTACATTTTAACTCCATAGAAAAGCTACTTCAGTTCTCACTTCCATTTTGAAGGAAAACATTTTAAATTCTTCCATTTTAGACTGAAGCATTTTGGTCCTCATGTATAGCTGGTTGATGAACTACAGACATATATATATGTATATATATATGTGTGCGTGTGTATGTGCATAACGTTTAGAGTCTCATTCTTCTTTTTGTACAGCTATTCCAGGTGCAGAACGGGGTCCATTTGACCTAGAAGCTTTGGCAGAGGGAGCAGACACAGTATTCACTATGTTGATTTGATCATCAAGCAACCATCAATTGGCTTTAATTTCCACATCACCCATGTCTACCTTCTGTTTCGCACCTTGTTTCCTTCTGTAGTCACACTTCCACTCACTTGGCATGACCTTGGCTGAGAAGCTCATTTAACACTTTACTACTGATAATGCTGTGGGTTCTGATGGTTCTAAGAAGTTAGCATCCTGATTTAAGGATGAATTAACAAATAAATAAATAAAGGGTAGTCTCATATTAAATTTGCATATGTCTCAGAGTTCTGGCACAATACAACTTTTCACCTGAAACTTTATTAGCTAGATTCGGATTCAATTGGCCAGGTGATAATTAGTCCTAGGCTTGTTAAAAGGCGCTCTCGTTGCCATATTTGTGTTAAGCGAAGAAAGCAACTTCAATTTCCAGTGACTTTTTCCCTTCATGTGGCAACTTTAATAAAATCCTTGGAAAGAAGTTCTGGATATTTAAGTGCTTACTACAGAGAAGATATGAATCATTGGACTCCCTTAAAAAGATTACTACAGGCATCATTTCTGAAGATGAACACATTAACCTTTGGCTTCTAGTGAGGAAGTAAACATCAAAGTGAGAAGAGGTCTGAGGCGACACCTATCCCCCCTTGCCCTCCCCTCCCAGGGGACACGAATGTCACATTGATCCACTTCTGAGAACTCACTGCTGAGTGAGTATACGAAAAGAAAAATTCTTCATAGAGAACAGCTCCCTCTCAATTGCATTATGCCAAACGAAAAAGAATTAAATGCATTTTTTGACTTCTTACTTAAAATGAGAGGTAGAGAAGTATCTTAGATCTAGGGAAAACATGAAAACAAATAAAAACTGGGGCCCATCTGTGTGAATGCTTTGCCCTACTGCCTAGCTGCCCTCCCTGGGTTTGATTAATTCCTTTTCTACTGGCTTCTGGAAGCCCAGGCCCATAATAATACTCGAACACAACATAAACCTGGAATTCAAGTTGTTTTTTTTTTTTTTCTCCCTTCTTCTAATACAGGTGATCAAGGAAAAGCTTCTACAGTCCAAAGTCAAAATGTTTCGGAATCAGAGTCATTTTCGTTGTAGCCCTCCTCTGAGCCTACGTTGTTACTGCACAGGCTAACCATGCTACCCAGATTGGAGAGGGTGGTCCTGCTCAAATTGTCTTTTTTAAAACAAACGAAGTTGACAGCCGTCATTGTACTGGAAGGAGAAAAAGGCATCATGGTAGCCAAAATGAGGGCCAGGCAGTCAGCCACGTCTTTGTTAGGAGCGCAAGCCAGGGCCGGGGTATGACCTGGGCGTAAATGCAGACAAGGCCATGGTTAGTCCAGGAAATCCAAAGGCGGCGTGAGCATTCCACAGTACATCTCGTACGACCTCACACGTGGAGATGTATGTCCAGTTAGAAATCATGCCAGGCAAAGAGGAGTTAACTTCCCACAAGTCATGCTAGGGGTGAGGCTAGAGGGGGTCGGGGAGGGGAGACATTTTATGAAGGGGTCGTGGTGTTGGTTTTTCCATCTACATGACAACAAGCACTATGTTACCCGAAGTTAGGCAGGTTTCTAGTCTTCATCTAATGAACAGAAACACAAGGGGGCAGGGGTGGGACACAATTACACACACACACACACACACACACACACACACAAAACCAGTAACAGGACAACCACAAAGGTGTTTCCACTTGAGAGCACACGCACACCATGCGCCTCAGGCTGGGGCCAGAGCACTCTCATTCTGAGAACAATGACTTTCCCGAGTAGGTAATTGTGTGTCAGATTAGAAAAGATATTGAAAATCAGATGTCTGTAAAGGCAGTTTTATTGTTATATATAGGTTTATAAAAAGTATATACCAATTAACTAGTTCTAGAAAAATGGAATCATTTGAGCAGATCAGACACAGGAAAGTATTGGTTGTTTGTGGTTTAAAATATACTATCGTTTAAGAGAAATGTAACCAAATTTTTAAAAATAGCAACACCACCAACCAAAGTCCCAAAGCCCAACTGTGACAGGTGTGGGAAAAAGGCTGTAGGGTCATGTCATTCTCCACCATGTAGACTCAAAGGGTCCTATCCAGAAAAGAAAACTATCTCAACACATGAGATAGTTTAGATGAAACTAAACTAAATACATGCTGGAGGATGTAGATAGATTCTTTGATTTAATTACTACCCTTATCTAACCTTTATTCTATGGACCAAAAAAGGGTTAGCCTATCTCCTCTGCTAGAAAGATTCCTACTCCCTCTTACTCATTTATTCAGAAGAACTGGCTCAATAAAATTCGACATTTTGCCAAGTTTTACCAACACTTGACCTAATTTCTGCCCATCTCCCCCCTCCTCCCACCCCAACATTCCTCTCTCTAGTATGAAAACAAGTAAGAAGAGACAGGTATCTTAACATTCCATTCCAGGGAGGTCATCGATGAGTAAAGGATTTATGAGTATAGCGCTGTACAAAACTGCCCCAAATTGTTCCCAGGCCTTTAGAAGGCCGCTGAGCTCTAAGAAGGGGCTCTTCGGGCTAACGTTCCCAAGGTTGCTATTGGCAGGAAAAGCCTCAGATGCAGCAGGCTTACAATGGAGAAAGACAAAACTAATTTATTTTGGCCTCTTTTGGTCATTTGGAAAGAATTGTGCACTTCTGCATGCCAATCCTTATAGGATAGTGATAAGAGGACGAGGGAAAAGGGAGGTGGAACAACCAAGGAGATGGAGTAATAGAGAATTTTCTGTGCCTCTTAGATGAGTCAGGTTGGGGACAGAGCAGGGAACATGCTAGGATAAATGGGGCTGCAAAACAGAAACTAATAGGAATTAGCTAATGATGTCATATGGCTAATGCTTACTTCTGAGAAATAGGCATGGGCTGCTAGTTCCAATACCTGTAATAAGCAGTTAATTGAGTTGCGTTAATTAAAATGCTTTAATTAAATGCCACAATTAATGCCACATTAATAAGTTACATCATTCATAAATATCCAGAAGTTCATCTTTTGCTCTCCACAGTTAATAGGCATTGTACTTCAAAATGGTAGTCTAACATAATTCTTTTTTTTTTTTTAACATAATTCTGGTATTCATGAGCTTTCCAAATTTCTTAGGGACCAGGTAGAAAGCTTCTGTTAAGAGTTAGTTCATTTAGAGTTAGAAAAGGAATGTTACATAGATCAGGAGAAGCTTTCAAGCCTAGAAATTCATTTAAAAAATTGTACTCATGTTCCCTAAATATCCACACTGAGAATATGAGTTTTGATCTGTTCTTTAAAAAAAAGTTTGATCTCAGAATGAACTGAATACAAAAGACCTAGGTTTTTCTTTGAGCCCTTGAGCATGCACTAATGACATGTGTCGTCTCTAACTCTTCAGTGTATGCAGTTAGAATTCTGAATGCCTGCCGCAAGCTTTTCCGTGTGTCTAGAACAGTTTAACCACTACGCTGAGGAGTTAGAGACCAGCTGCTGGCATTACATGCAAAATGGAAGGCACTGGTGGGCTACAGGTGGACTATGTGTTTTACAAAGACAGACAGGACAAATTATCTTTGTTTGAGTTCTCACACACAGAAGCTGCCGAGGGGGAGAGAATTCTTACTGCCTTTTTAATGAGCTCCTATCTTTCTCATTTTCCTCTGGCTTCACAGCATAGGGAAGGTATGCGTAGTAACTGCTTACTTTTCCCACTTACCATTTTCATCTACAGCGAGTACACAGGCTCCTTTGGCCAACAACTCCTCAACTACCACCTTCAAGCCATTACGTGCAGCAACGTGGAGGGGTCTAAAAAAAGACAACACTTGGCGTCAACCGTGATACACATTTGTGTGGGAATGTGTCATTTGGGGTACCTGCATTGCTAAAAGGTAGAAAATACTTAATCTATAAGTAGTACAGGAATAATTTTACTTTTTAAAATAAAAATATTTGTCGACCAGATCTTTCCCAGGTGCTAATGATCCAACTTTCCTTCATGTTCGCCCAGGTTTCTCTGCAGATGTTACAGACACTCTACATCTCAAACAATCTCAGTAACAGTAGATAGGAAGCCAGAAAAAGAACAAAAGCTCCAGCATCTTTTCTAGAAGGTTCTGTGTCTCTTGCTTTCTACTCCAGCATTTAAATCATTGTTTCACACAGTCCATCAATATGATTGGTATTCATATCACCCATATATATTTATCTTAAACCTCCTTGTTATTAGTAAATGCACTAAATGATATTTTGTTGAATTTAGAATACCTTAAAGAATAAATTCAAACCCAGTATATTCATTTCTGCTATATATACCTCCTAAGAAACCTAATGGAAAAAAATCTTAATATTCTTTTCCCCTTAAATACATAGGTAATTTCCTAAAATGGAATATGAATCAGTTTTAAGTCTTTCACACTGAAGACTGCACTGAATTATATTAAAATATAATTAAGACAAACTACTTAGGAATTCTTCAAATGTATTCTGGGAATGTGATTTATAAAACTGTCATTTTTCCAGTAAAAATACATGATGTTAATATATTATGTTACACAATTCTATGAAGGGATAACAAAATAAAGATTCTAACTAAAAAATGTCTCGCTTGGTGAGTATTTGCAGGTACGTGACTATAAATTCTGTGAAGGAGAAGCCACCTCTGCTTTTCACCGTTGTATTCTTCAGTGCTAGCCTGGCACAGAGCACACTCTTAATATTTGTTGAATAAACAACTATGAATCTGAGTCCAAATCATACTTTAGAAGTCACACTTACGTCTGCAGTGCATTATTTTTTGCATTAATAAGGCTCTCATCTTGTATCTTGTCAAGTATTAACAAGGCACATTTTTCATGACCCTAATAAAGAAAAAAATGATAAGAAACACAGGACAGAAACAAAGAAAAGCTCCTGAAAAATTACTTCATTATACTTTAAATTTAAAATGAACGTCATCTGCCTAAAAAACATTTTATAAGGCAATTTTCTGAGTAATTCCTTTTCCTTCTAAAAAGCAAATGGTTAGGGGCACCTGGGTGGCTCAATGGTTGAGCTTCTGACTTTGGCTCAGGGCGTGATCCTGGGGTCCTTGGATCAAGTCCTGCATCAGGCTCCCTGCATGAAGCCTGCTTCTCTCTCTGCCTGTCTCTCTCTCTCTCTGTGTCTCTCACGAATAAATTTATAAAATCCTTAAAAAAAAAAGCTAATTGTTAAAGAACCTTAGATTCTCAAAGATTCTGGATAAGGTCTATTAGGATTTGATGAACGTAAGCATCTAAAATATTAATATTTCTAGAGTAACTGCAGAATTAATGTTCAGAGAGCTGAAGTAGGTGCTAGCTCAGCAAGGTCAGTGGCAAGCAGAGAGCAGAATTAGGAGTATCCTTCAAACCCATTAACACTACTTTTTAAACATATGTCAAGTCGCATTTCCTTCCGCAAGCCTTCAATGGCCATTTCTGTGATCATCTACCTTTGAAACGTCTATTACATCTGTTACCAGTATCACTTATCATTATGTACAACTGCCTTATATTGTGAAGCGACTCTTTTGGGAAAGCTAGATTTTTTCTTCCTCAAATAGAGGAAGATATCTTTGTATCTTAAAAGAGATGGATGATAATTAAAAAAGAAGAAAAAAAAAATCAATGGAAAAGTCAGAGACCCTTTCAGGATTTCAGGCCTATGCCCTGTTAAGGGGTCATGGTTTCCTAAACCCTTGCTACTCATAGTGTGGCCCACAGACCAGCAACATCAGCTTAACCCGGGGGTTAGGAATGTTGAGTCCCAGGCCCCACTTCAGGCCCGCATGTCAACGAGATCCTCTGGTCATTCATTTGCACAATAAAGTTTGAAGAGCTCTGGACTTCTGGTCATGAAAGCACTACACTTTGAAATAAACTTCAGAGAGGGGGCAAGCTGGTGGAGGAGCAGGGTCCCCAAGTCACCTGTCTCCCCCACTCACCTAGATAACCTTCAAACCATCCTGAACACCTAAGCATCCCACCTGAGATTTAAAGAGAGAAGAGCTGGACACTACAGAGAAGGGGTTTCTAACAAGGTAGGAAGGCAGAAAAAAATAAAAAAGGGGGGAAAAAAGGAGGGGACTGGGAAATGGTGGTAGTTACAAAGTTGTAGTGGAGGGAGAATGTAGTCTACCTGAGGGGTCCTAGAAGGTGATTCTCTTGGTTCTGAGTATATTAAGTTCTGTATGTTAGAAGATGTTCAGTCCCAAATTTATATAAACCAGAAATACTTGTAGAGGGCCCCACCATTGACCACCCAAACATAAATGGGATAAATGAGGGGGGAAGAATGGGAATGAGGAATCTCACAGAATGAACCAGCAACGGTATTCCACTTGGTTCTGGGTATATGCTGATCATGTTTTAGAAGGTATTAACTTCCACCATTGTAGAACAAAAGAAAGAATCAGAAACAGGACTCTCTGCCACAGAGTTACAGATTTTGGATTACAATTAGATGTCAGAAAGCCAACTCAGAAGCACAATTATAAAGCTACTGTGACTCTGGAAAAAAGCATAAAGGACTCAAGAGACTTCATGACTGCAGAATTTAGATCAGGCCAAAATTAAAAATCAATTAAATGAGATGCAATCCAAACTGGAGGTCCTAATGACGGGGGTTAATGAGGTAGAAGAAAGAGCAAGTGACATAGAAGACAAGTTAATGGCAAGGAAGGAAGCTGAGGAAAAAAGACAAAAATAATTAAAAGACCACAAGGAAAGATTAAGGGAAATAAATGACAGCCTCAGAAGGAAAAATCTACATATAACTGGGGTTCCAGAGGGCGCCGAGAGGGCCAGAGGGCCAGAAAGCATATTTGAACAAACCATAGCTGAGAACTTCCCTAAGGTGGGGAGGGAAACAGGCATTCAGATCCAGGAGATAGAGAGGTCTCCCCCTAAAATGAATAAAAACCGGTCCACACCTCGACATTTAACAGTGAAACTTGCAAATTCCAAAGATAAAGAGAAGATCCTTAAAGCAGCAAGAGATAAGAAATCCCTAATTCTTATGGGGAGAAGTATTAGGTTAACAGCAGACCTCTCCACAGAGACCAGAGAGGGCTGGCAGGATATATTCAGGGTCCTAAATGAGAAGAACATGCAGCCAAGAATACTCTATCCAGCAAGGCTCTCATTCAGAATAGAAGGAGAGATAAGAGCTTCCAAGATAGGCAGAAACTGAAAGAATATGTGACCTCCAAACCAGCTCTGCAAGAAATATTAAGGGGGACTCTGTAAAAGAAAGAGGACCCAAAAGAAATAAACCACAAAAACAGGGACTGAATAGGTATTACAATGACACTAAATTCCTATCTTACAATAGTTACTCTAAACGTGAATGGGCTAAATGATCCCATCAAAAGGCACAGGGTTTCAGACTGGATAAAAAAGCAAGACCCATCTATTTGCTGTCTACAAGATACTCATTTTAGACATAAGGACACGTACAGCCAAAAATAAGGACTTAAGGACCGTTTACCATTCAAATGGTCCTCAAAAGAAAGCTGGGGTAGCCATCCTCATATCAGATAAAGTTTATCCCAAAGACTGTAGTAAGATATGAAGAGGGACACTATATCATACTTAAAGGATCTATCCAACAGGAGGAACTAACAATCATGAATATTTATGTCCCTAATGTGGGAGCTGCCAAGTATATCAATCAATTAATAACCAAAGTAAAGACACAGATAATAATACACTAATACTGGAAGACTTCAACATGGCGCTTTCTGCAAATGACAGATATTCTAAGCACAACATCTCCAAAGAAACAAGAGGTTTAAATGATATACTGGACCAGATGGATTTCACAGATATTTACAGAACTTTACATCTTAATGCAACTGAACACACATTCTTCTTAAGTGCACATGGAACTTTCTCCAGAATAGACCACATACTGGGTCACAAATCAGGTCTCAACCGATACCAAAAGACTGGGATTGTCCCCTGCATATTTTCAGACCATAATGCTTTGAAACTTGAACTCAATCACAAGAGGAAATTTGGAAGAAATTCAAACATGTGGAGGTTAAAGAGCATCCTGCTAAAAGATGAAAGGGTCAACCAGGAAATTAGAGAAGAATTAAAAACATTCATGGAAACTAATGAGAATGAAGATACAACCATTCAAAATCTTTGGGATACAGCAAAAGCAGTCCTAAGAGGGAAATACATCCCAATACAAGCATCCCTCAAAAAAATGGAAAAAACTCAAATACATAAGCTAGCCTCGCATCTGAAGGAACTGGAGAAAGAACAGCAAATAAAACCTACACCAAGCAGAAGAAGAGAGTTAATAAAGACTTGAGCAGCACTCAATGAAATAGAGACCAGAAGAACTGTGGAACAGATCAACAAAACCAGGAGTTGGTTCTTTGAAAGAATTAATAAGATTAGATAAACCATTATCCAGCCTTATTAAAAACAAAAGAGAAAAGACTCAAATTAATAAAATCATGAATGAAAAAGGAGAGATCACAACCAATACCAGGGAAATACAAACGATTTTAAAAACATATTATAAGCAGCTATACGCCAATAAATTAGGCAATCTAGAAGAAATGGACACATTTCTGGAAAACCACAAACTACCAAAACTGGAACAGGAAGAAAGAGAAAACCTGAACAGGCTAATAACCAGGGAGGAAATTGAAGCAGTCATCAAAAACTTCCCAAGACACAAAAGTTCAGGGCCAGATGGCTTCCCAGGGGAATTCTATCAAATGTATTTTTGTTTTTTCTTTTAAAGATTTTATACATTTACTCATGAGAGACACAGAGAGAGAGGCAGAGACACAGGAAGAGGGAAAAGCAGGCTCCATGCAGAGAGCCCGATGTGGGACTTGATCCCAGGTCCTCAGGATCACACCCTGGGCCGAAGGCAGTGCTAAACCGCTGGGCCACCTGGGCTTCCCCCATCAAACTTTTAAAGAAGAAACAATACCTATTCTACTAAAGCTGTTCTGAAAGACAGAAAGGGACAGAATATTTCCAAACTTGTTTTATAAGGCCAGCATCACCTTAATTCCAAAACCAAAGACCCCACCGAAAAGGAGAATTATAGACCAATATCCCTTATGAACACAGATGTAAAAATTTTTTTTCAGATGTAAAAATTCTTAACAAGATACTAGCCAATAGGATCCAATAGTACATTAAGAAGATTATTCACCATGACCAAGTGGGATTTATCCTGGGATGCAAGGCTGGTTCAACACTCGTAAAGCAATCAACGTGATAGATCATATCAACAAGAGAAAAAACAAGAACCATATGACCCTTTCAATAGATGCAGAGAAAGCATTTGACAAAAAAATGTATCCATTCCTGATCAAAACTCTTCAGAGTGTAGGGATAGAGGGAACATTCCTCAGCATCTTAAAAGCCATCTAGGAAAAGCCCACAGCAAATATCATTCTCAATGGGGAAACACTGGGAGCCTTTCCCCTAAGATCAGGAACACAACAGGGATGTCCACTCTTACCATTGCTATTCAACATAGTACTAGAAGTCCTAGCCTCAGCAATCAGGCAACAAAAAGAAATAAAAGGCATTCAAATTGGCAAAGAAGAAGTCAAACTCTCCCTTTTCGCAGATGACATGATACTCTATGTAGAAAACCCAAAAGACTCCACCCCAAGATTGCTAGAACTCATACAGCAATTCGGCAGTGTGGCAAGATACAAAAGCAATGCCCAGAAATCAGTGGCATTTCTATACACTAACAATGAGACTGAAGAAAGAGGAATTAAGGAGTCAATCCCATTTACAATCGCACCCAAAAGCATAAGATACCTAGGAATACACCTAACCAAAGAGGTAAAGGATCTATACTCTAAAAACTATAAAATACTTCTGAAAGAAATTGAAGATACAAAGAGATGGAAAACTATTCCATGCTCATGGATTGGAAGAATTAATATTGTGAAAATGTCAATGCTACCCAGGGCAATTTACACATTTAATGCAATCCCTATCAAAATACCATGGACTTTCTTTTTCTTAAAGATCATTTATTTATTTTTTTATTCAGAGAGAGAGACAGAGAGAGGCAGAGACACAGGCAGAGGGAGAAGCAGGCTCCATGCAGGGAGCCCGATGTGGGACTCGATCCCAGGACTCCAGGATCACACCCTGGGCTGCAGGCGGCGCTAAACCGCTGCACCACCAGGGCTGCCCTACCATGAACTTTCTTCAGAGAGTTGGAACAAATCATCTTAAGATTTCTGTGCAATCAGAAAAGACCCTGAATAGCCAGGAGAATACTGAAAAAGAAAACCAGAGCCGGGGGCATTACAATGCCAGATTTCAGGCTGTACTACAAAGCTGTAATCATCAATACAGTGTGGTACTGGCACAAAAACATACACATAGATCAACGGAGCAGAATAGAGAACCCAGAAATGGGCCCTCAACTCTATGGTCAACTAATATTCGACGAAGCAGGAAAGACTATCCACTGGAAAAAGGACAGTCTCTTCAATAAATGGTGCTGGGAAAATTGGACAGCCACATGTGGAAGTATGAAGCTAGACCATTCTCTTACACCATACACAAAGATAAACTCAAAATGGATGAAAGATCTAAATGTTAGACAAGAATCCAGCAAAATCCTAGAGGAGAACACAGGCAACACTCTTTTTGAACTTGGCCAAAGCAACTTCTTGCAAGATACATCCATGAAGACAAGGGAAACAAAAGTAAAAGTGAACTATTGGGATTTAATCAAGATAAAAAGCTTCTGCACAGCAAAAGAAACAGACAACAAAACTCAAAGACAACCTACAGAATGGGAGAGGATATTTGCAAATGACGTATCAGATAAAGGGCTAGTATCCAAGATCTATAAAGAACTTATTAAACTCAACAGCAAAGAAACAAACAAATCCAATCATGAAATGGGCAAAAGACATGAACAGAAATTTCACCAAAGAAGACAAACAGATGGCCAACAGGCACATGAGAAAATGCTCCGCATCACTGGCCATCAGGGAAATACAAATCAAAACCACAATGAGATACCACCTCGCACCACTGAGAATAGTGAAAATTAACAAGGCAGGAAACAACAAATGTTGGAGAAGATGTGGAGAAAGGGGAACCCTCTTGCACTGTTGGTGGGAATGTGAACTGGTGCAGCCACTCTGGAAAACTGTGTGGAGGTTCCTCAAAGAGTTAAAAATAGAGCTGCCCTACGACCCAGCAATTGCACTGCTGGGGATTTACCCCAAAGATACAGATACAGTGAAATGCCAGAACACCTGCACCCCGATGTTTATAGCAGCAATGTCCACAATAGCCAAACTGTGGAAGGAGCTTCAGTGTCCATCGAAAGATGATGGATAAAGAAGCTGTGGTCTATGTATACAAGGGAATATTCCTCAGCCATTAGAAATGACAAATACCCACCATTTGCTTCAACGTGGATGGAACTGGAGGGTATGATGCTGAGTGAGGTAAGTCAATCGGAGAAGGACAAACATTATATGGTCTCATTCATTCGGGGAATATAAAAAATAGTGAAATGGATTAAAGGGGAAAGGAGAGAAACTGAGTGGGAAATATCAGAGAGGGAGACAGAACATGAAAGACTCCTAACTCTGGGAAACGAACAAGCGGTAGTGGAAGGGGAGGGCAGGGGAGTGGGGGGGTTGGGGTGACTGGGTGATGGGCAGTGGGGCGGGGGCACTTGATGGGATAAGCACTGGGTGTTATGCTCTATGTTGGCAAATTGAACTCCAATAAAAAAAATGCAAAAAAAAAAAAAAAAAAAGAAATAAACTTCATGAAACTGAACCTTTTTTTGGGGTTTCCATGGGTTTCCCAGAGCATGAAGTGAGAAAATGCAACCAGTGAAAGGAATAGCCAAAGCATCTCATACCACTGGGTACAGACAACATCTTTAATACTGTCACCATATTGAAACAAACTACCACCACTGGTGTCAGCTGGCATTACACTATAACATGGAGTTTTCATTCTGATGCACTGCTGGTGGAGTGTAAACAATTGTGATCTTATCAGAGGCCCATTTAGGATTAAATATATTCATAGCCTTAGACTCATTGAGGAATTTATCTTAAAGGAATGAGTAAAGAATTCTTTAAAAAAAAATCTCTACAATTAGCATCATCTGTTTCCAAGATCTATAAAGAACTTATTAAACTCAACACCAAAGAAACAAACAATCCAATCATGAAATGGGCAAAAGACATGAACAGAAATCTCACAGAGGAAGACATAGACATGGCCAACATGCATATGAGAAAATGCTCTGCATCACTTGCCATCAGGGAAATACAAATCAAAACTACAATGAGATACCACCTCACACCAGTGAGAATGGGGAAAATTAACAAGGCAGGAAACAACAAATGTTGGAGAGGATGCGGAGAAAAGGGAACCCTCTTACACTGTTGGTGGGAATGTGAACTGGTGCAGCCACTCTGGAAAACTGTGTGGAGGTTCCTCAAACAGTTAAAAATATACCTGCCCTACGACCCAGCAATTGCACTGTTGGGGATTTACCCCAAAGATACAAATGCAATGAAACGCCAGGACACCTGCACCCCGATGTTTCTAGCAGCAATGGCCACTATAGCCAAACTGTGGAAGGAGCCTCGGTGTCCAACGAAAGATGAATGGATAAAGAAGATGTGGTTTATGTATACAATGGAATATTACTCAGCTATTAGAAATGACAAATACCCACCATTTGCTTCAACGTGGATGGAACTGGAGGGTATTATGCTGAGTGAAGTAAGTCAGTCGGAGAAGGACAAACATTATATGTTCTCATTCATTTGGGGAATATAAATAATAGTGAAAGGGAAAATAAGGGAAGGGAGAAGAAATGTGTGGGAAATATCAGAAAGGGAGACAGAACGTAAAGACTGCTAACTCTGGGAAACGAACTAGGGGTGGTAGAAGGGGAGGAGGGCGGGGGGTGGGAGTGAATGGGTGACGGGCACTGGGTATTATTCTGTACGTTAGTAAACTGAACACCAATAAAAAAAATAAAATAAAAAAAAATAAAATAAAATAAAATTACATCCATAATCGTAAAAAAAAAAAAATTAGCATCATCTATAGTAGTATATATTTGAAAACAAGCAAATGTCTAACAGTTGGGGATGGACTGAATAAAGGATGGCACTTTTAAAAAAGATTTTACTTATGTATTCATGAGACACACAGAGAGAGGCAGAGACACAGGCAGGGGGAGAAGCAGGCTCCCTGTGGAGAGCCTGATGAGGGACTCAATCCCAGGGCCCCAGGATCATGACCTGAGTTAAAGGCAGACGCTCAACCACCAAGCTACCCAAGCAACCCAGGATGGCACATTCTTAGGGTAGAAATCCATACATCTTCTAAAATACTATACAGTTTGATATCTAAAACAAAGATAATCATGGGGCACCTGGGTGGCTCAGCTGGTTAAGTGTACAACTCTTGATTTCAGCTCAGGTCATAATCTCAATGGCCGTGGGACAGAGCCCCACATCAGCCTCTGTGCTCAGCAGGGAGTCAGCTTGCAGATTCTCTCCCTCTGACCCTCCGCCCCCCTTGTTATCTCTCCCTGTCTGTCTAAAATAAATAAATAAATACATCTTTAAAAAAAAAAGATATCCATAAGATATGATTCAGTAACAAAAGTGGGCTTTAGAACATTGTGATCTCACTTTTGTAAAATTATATATTTATTTATACATCATTTATCTTTTACAGGAGCAGGAATCTTGAGCTACATGTGAACATAATTCTATTAAAAAAAAAAAACAAAACCGATCCCTGGGTGGCTCAGTGGTTTAGTGCCTGCCTTTGGCCCAGGGTGTGATCCTGGAGTCCCGGGATCGAGTCCCACGTCGGGCTCCCTGCATGGAGCATGCTTCTCCCCCACCTGTGTCTCTACCTCTCTCTCTCTCTTTGTCTCCCATGAAAAAATAAATAAAATCTTTAAAAAAACAAAACAACCAAACAAACAAAAACAAAAACAAAAGACCTCAAACACATTCCTTTCATTGAACTATGCACCAGAAAAAAAGTTAGAGGGTAGAAATGTACATGAATGCATTTATTTGCCTCAAAGGTGAGTATTTTTTGGCTGTGTTATTACCGTATTCAAATGGAACAAAATGAAAACAAGTACACCTTTTAGAAGCCACATAACTAAGGTCCTAACCTTGTTTAAAACTAAGATGATATGAGACTACAACCCATGGAAACAGATACAGTGGCAGTATGAAGACAGACCACATAAGAATACAGTGGCAAATGCCATGAAAGGCATATCCTCATCAACCCCTATGTGGGTCTGCCCTTTGTGTCTTCCCCTTCCATTTGGCTTATAGTTGACAATACCCTGGGAAAATGTACATCTCAATTAAGAGCCACGGAACACACTTCTGAAACAGCATTTAAGTGGTATTAGTCTTATTAGAACGCTAAGTAACATTATTTCAAATTCATGTACATACTTTGCTACTAGCCAAATGTAAGGGTGTGTTCAAGTCTTTATCCTTTACAGTCAGATCAGCCTGGGCACTGTTCACCAAAATATCTAAAGAAAAAGCCAAAAGAGAGTTATTTAGACTACATGGTAATTGCAATGACACATTCAAATTAGTATGGCCACATCATCATATTTAATGCTTTTAAAGAAAAAAGGAAAAATTTATTGCCATATTGTTCTATCGAAATCAAAGGTCTATAGACATTAATTTTAATTGACTTTATTGTTTTGTTATTTCCAGGTAAAATAATTCTGTTGCTACATGTGGTCTCTATTTGTTGAGAGTTTTCACTGCAGAAAGATCAGTTCACTTAGACAACGTCCACTAATAATCAAATAACAGGGGACTGAAGACAATTAGCAAGTAGAATCAAGGAGCTTAAATAAAATGTTGGCCTTTTTTACATGCATATACCAAGAGAATAACCGATTTCTCCATTTTATGTTACTCCAGTTTGGGTTGGGCATGAATGCGAAGCCCACCAGTCAAGCACATACCCACAGCGCCTGCCTGCCCGTTCTCAGCAGCCATCATCAGTGCTGTTTTCCCTGAATTGTCCGCTGCATTCACTTCAGCATTGTGTCTCAGAAGAAGCTGCAGGCATTCCACGTGATCAGCAAATGCTGCTGCATGAAGTGGTGTCCTAATGTTTTAAAACAAATAGGATTTCAGCTTCCTTTAAATTTAACACACTCTCTTTCTGTATATGCCTGAAGAAATATGTGCTCAGTGTCATCTTAGGGATTTAAAACTTCTCAGTTTGCAGAGATAACAATTAGGCCTACTCTAAAGTCCATTCAGAGTGGACTTTGAACAGTCACTTATGTGAATGGCATTCCCTAACTTTGGAGGGTTTAAGTGGTGGTCCTGATAATAAAATTAGCGTCTTTACTGACCCTTTGATGTTCAGTTTCAGTGACTTCTTTCTTATCTTTGATAAAGATACTTCCAGGGATCCCTGGGTGGCTCAGCGGTTTGGCACCTGCCTTTGGCCCAGGGCGTGATCCTGGAGACCCGGGATCGAATCCCACATCGGGCTCCCGGTGCATGGAGCCTGCTTCTCCCTCTGCCTATGTCTCTGCCTCTCTCTCTCTCTCTCTCTCTCTCTGACTATCATAAATAAAATAAAAAAAAATTAAAGATACTTCCAGAATTGGGGCACCTGGCTGGCTCAGTCAGTAGAGCACATGATTCTTGATCTCAGGGTCATGAGTTTGAGCCCCACAAGTAAGTATCTTCTTAAAGAAGATACTTTCAAAACTAAGTTTGACATTTGTAGATAATTGGCTATTGAAATAATAAAAAAAAGCCCCCATTATCTAATATGGATAGTTGATTTCTCTAGGAGCACAATTTGGTATTATTTATCAAAATAAAAAATTCAATCTAAAAACTGATCTCCTAGACATACTTGGTCACGTGAACAGATGTATACTAGACTGTTCACTGCACCACTCTTTGAAATAGCAAAAATGTTGGAAAAAACCTAAACGTTATTCAATAGAAGGCAGGCTGATTAAACGAGTATACCTATTCAATGAAGTAATATGCACCTTTAAAAAGAGTACGGTAAATCTATATATGCTGGCATGAAAAGTTCTCCAAGATACACTAAAAGCAGAGTATTGTAATAGAATTCTCCCATTTGCATAAAAAGAACATAAGCATATATTTTCATCTATGTTGGTAGCTATGTATAGAAAATATTTGGGAGAATATAAAAATCTGAAAAGAACAGTTTAAGGTGGCTTTCTCAATGGAACAGGCTGGTGCTTTTGGGCTGAGAGTAATTTCTCCTAATTATATACCCTAATTATATATTTATAATATATATAATACCTAATTATACATTTAATTCTTAAAAGAACTAAGGTGCTTTATAGGGGCACCTGGCTGGCTCAGGAGGTAGAGCATGTGACTCTTAATCTCAGGGTTGTGAGTTGGAGTCCGACTCTGGGTGTGGAGATTATATAAATAAAAATCTTTTTTAAAAAATTAAAGAAAAAAACCCCAATGCTTTTATATTATTTATATTACTTTTTCAATTAAAAAATAAATGTTTGGCTACTTATACAACCACAAAGCAGAGACTAAGATTGATCAAGACAAGAGGCATGCCATCTTGGGATCACTTACCTGCCTTTGTCATCTCTGCAATTGACAATACTGGAATCTATGGCCCCAAGTAGCAATGATGCACAATTCTCATGATCATTTATTCTAAAATGAAAATAGATTTTACCTTTAAAATTTTTCCATTAAAAATTTATATATCCCTTCCTACTCCATCTTCCTATCTACCGTATATTTAGCAATCTGATACATTCGAAAATGTCTGATGCAAATATCTGTGGTTTATGTTCTGTTCAAATGATTAAAGAAGACAATTTAGGTCATACAAATAAAGTTTATTTAACACTTCATGAGGAAGGCAGTTTTCACTCTCAAGAGTTTGGAGAATTGCTTGCTTTATGAAGTGCTAAATAAAATTTATATCACCTAAATTGTCTTCTTTAATCATTTTAACAGTGTTGGTGATGAGGGTAGCATTTGAAGGTGACTACTCATAGGCTGGAGGAGGAGGCACAGAGGCAGGACACCTGCAGAACCCTCAGAGTTCACTATTCCCCTTGTTACCAAGGGCTGAGGGTGAATCACTCTTGGGTTTGAGGTCTGCTCCCTTGTGTGCAATTCTCCAAGCCAAACAAACTTTATCCAAAACTTTTTAAGGAAAAGTGTTTATTAAAGTTCCCAGAAAGGTTTTGTGATCCAAGAATGGCTCTGCGATAGCTATATTGGAAGTCTACAGTAGGTGGCAGCCGCTAAAAGACTAACAGGGGCCTTGACAGCATAAACCCCTGGGAGGCTTGGGGAAATAAATTAAGAAAAAAATGCAGACTGTTTTTGACCAATGGCACATCAATATCTAAGTAGGCACAAGTTGGACTATTAAAAGCCATGAGGGCATCCACCCTTGTAAAGAAAGCTTGTGAAGAGTAATAGATCTATTGTTAATGAGAATCTCAGAAGCCAAAGCTATGAAATTTATGCGCATGGGTTGAGCACTTAAAAGCTGTTAGAGTGATCACCACATAAATCTAAGACTCCTGTGATAGGATAAGTCGATTATGGAGCAGGTTAGATTGACACTAGGTCACTCACCAAGCTCAAAAAAATTTCCCCACAACAGGGTACACTGTAAAACACTACACAAATCCCAAATCCCAAACCCAATGGCACATCTCCCTTAGGTATTAATTTGGCTCCAAGAGACTCAAGGCTTAGCTTAAAAAAAAAAAAAAACAAAACTTCAAGTTTCAAAGAATTGAGCACTCTGCCTTCCAGCACAGTTGCTTATTTTATGTGTAAGAACTGTGGTTCCAGATGCTATAGATATCTACAAAAATGGCAAAAATATTACTAAGGCAACCCAGAATTACAATGTCCATCATGGGGAATGTTCCAGTTAGATAAGATCGTTCATTTAAGAAGTACACTTGAAAGCAAGGGTTCCCAAATCAACAGAGAATGGGATACCAATTTTAGCTGGTATGCAGAAGCTTCCAAAAAGCTTCAGGATTCCAAAATAGCTTCATTGAAAGATTTATTGTCAAGGCTAATGAAAAATTAAAGATACAAGAGAGAACTAAAACAAAGACTGTAAGATTGATATGACTCCTACTATTGCCCTTTATCCTCCTTTACCTGAGTCCTCACAGTCTACTAATCCTCTGAATTTCCTTTCTACTGTGAAGAGGCTTTAAGATCAGAAACAAGTATTTTCAAAGTTAGTGGCCTTACAGATGCAACTGCTCCAAAGGGCAGAAACCTAAAACACCACCTGGGCTTGCCCCATTGCACCAGCATAAAAACACTGGCTCAGAAATTGAGGTCTCATGTGCAATCTACAAGGACACTGGAAAAAAGACTGTCTACGAGGTTTTGTGCAAATCCTTTGATAGCAACTCAAATGCCCCCATATATACCCTCAAAGGAGGGCCCCTATATGGGCTGCTTCCAGTGTTGACAAGATGCCAAAGGATTCTCCAATTAACTGCTACCAGTTATTCCCTCTAACAGCCAAGGGGAAATAAAATTAAAATTAATTGAAAAATCTTGCCAAATTCTGGTATATGCCTTCAGGGTAATACTCTCTACTTTAAATCCCACTTGCTCGGGAGCCTGCAAATGGAAACTGTGAAACCTGACAGGAGGAGGCAAAGGGTGAGAAATCCAACCAGATTCAGCTTTCCTAGTCTTTGTGGTGGCTGGTCAAGAGGGACAGGTATAATTTTATGTTGTCCCTTCCTTTCCAAATTTAGATTCTTCTGAATTTGGTTTTGAGGTACCCATTGGTTATTGATCCTTCTCTCTCCCAAGGACTGCTATTGTCTTCTTGCTTATCCTAAATCCTTCTTTTGGCTATCTTTGGGAGGTAGCTCTGCATCTTGGGAAAGTAGTATCTATCGTACCATCTTTGGGGGCACCTCTTGCATTCATGGATTGTTCAATATTGCCAGTGATACTTACTGTTTGTCCTGGCTTAACAAGGTACTTGAAAGGTCTTTTTTTTTTTTTTTTTTTTTAATAGTTTTACGGTTTGCCAGAAGTTGGCCAAATAGGAAGGTGGTATTCACAGCCAAATAGTAACTTTCTTTTAGGCCTTCCTGGTAAGCTAAAATGAAACTATGTACCTGGGGTGAGGGGTAGGGAATGGGGGGAACTCCAGAGACAAACAGCTCTAAATCTAGAACTAAGGAATCATTTGATTTCTACCTTAGTTGAAGAAAGATCTTCCCCTTGATATAAAGAAGCAAATTAAAAATAATGTAGTAGATGAGTGGGTCAGCCCTTTTTTTAAGGAATTAAAATCAACACTCCCTGCCTTACAAATTGTTTTCAAAGACCAGAAAAGCCTCATCTAGTCTTTTTACCGATCCCCAAAACACCCTTATTCATCTCAAAAGGCTTGTAGGTAATTGTAAAATCCTGGATTTATGAAATAAATAAAAGTCCTTCTTGGAGGATCTTGTGTTCTGCCCCTGTGCCTTTGAGGCCTGGTCGTCTTTAGGAACTCACATCTAGGCCATCTCTTTGAAATGCACATTTAAGGGAGGTAATTCTTATCAGAAAAAGAAAGAGGAAAAGACAGGCTATTTGGAAACTAGGGAAATAAAAAATCTTAAGTCTTGATGAGCACTGGGTGATAGATGGAATTCTTGAATCTCTATATTGTACACCTGAAACTAATATAACACTACATATTAACTATAATGGAATTTTTTTAAAATTTAAAAATCTTGTTTTCTCTCCTAAAATTAGTAAAAAGTTTAAGCCATCTAAGCCAGTAATCATAACTTAATCCATTTGCCAGAAACACAATTTGGATCTGTGTTGTTTTGTTGTTGTTGTTAAATAAACTAGTGAGTTTTGTACTATCATACCCATTTAAAGGCTAAAATTTAAAAACAAAAGCTATAAGATTTCTGTTCATGTCTGTCTATATGTGTGTGTATGTCTATGTATGTATGTTACATTTTTTTCTATTTTCAGATGGTATTGCCAAAATTAATTTGTAAAGAGCTCTATTTAATTGGCTTAAAGAACATTGAGCACTTGGAGCGCCTGGTGGCTCAGGTGCTTAAGCTTCTGACGCGTGGTTTTGGCTCAGGTCATGATCTTAGGGTTGTGAGACTACACCCCCAGGTGGGGCTCCTTGCCCAGCTTAAGATTCTCTCTCTCCCTGTGCCCCCCCAACAAATAAATAAATAAATTAGTTAATTAATATAATAATATTAATAATAAAAAGAACATTAAGCACTTACACAAGTCAAGAATACTCTCTGAAATATAGAAACTAACCCAAATGTTTTTCAGGTTCACATGATCTACTTTAAAAATCTTTGGTAAAGAAAGACTAGTTTTTGGTTGGTTGGTTGAATTAAAACAAGCATGTCTTCAGACTTATCAACATTTATACTGCAGACATAAAACTTTATTCGACCTAGGTTTGCTAAAAATCAAGTGAGCTCTTGTTATCACTGTTACAGAATTTGTCAGCCAGAAAGATAATTTAAGATATAGTTAGCTGTTTAATATCATGAAATTTTCATGAGTGATCCAAACATAATCATTAAGAACAAGTAAATTAAATTGAGGTAAGTAAGATAAAAGCTTATAAATCAACTTCTCAAAAAAAAAAAAAAAAAAAAAAAAAAAAATAAATCAACTTCTCAACAATAATTATGCTTTATGATATGTATACATAAAAATAGTTTCCAAAACTTAAATAATTTTAAGCTTGGTAACTTAAAACCTTAAAGTTATACTGACATACATTAAATGATGGATATTCATTGACTTCTAGATCATTTCCAATTCATAGAAAATTCTGAAACATTATTACTAAACACAGATTTATCTACTTTGGTTTCCTTTGACAGAGGAACTACAGATATTTGGCTCCGTTAGTACACGTGTTTTGTACCACATTGAGAAAGGTATACGAGGAAGGATATACTTTAGAAATTATGAAATTTATTTATGAATTTGCCAAACCACAGAATGGCAATGTAACAGACAATCCACTATTGCCTACTTATTTTTTACTAGGAGTTAAGGATTCAAGGGGTTAAGAATTTTAATCAATTAACACTATTTTGAAATAATAAGTGTGAGAGCAAATAACTGTGTTAGAAAAGTAGGTAATAAAAGTAGAATGTATTTTTTGGATAAGGAACAGAATGAAAGACATGGGCTTTATTTGTTTTCTTGTTTTGGTAACAAAAAAGAGAAAAGTAATTTTCTCCTCAAGTAAGATGACTTTTTTTTTTTTGGAATAAGAAAGAGAGGAAAAAATTAGTACAAAATGTGAATGGATATAAAAAGTTGTAAATGGTCTATGGAAAAGGAATCTTGGAAAAGGAATTCTATGTGTGGTCAAGCTGGCTAAGATTGGAATGGATTTATTTAAGTTTTTAAAAAATGACTTTTAATATCAAAGTATACTAGTATAAAATTAGAATTTGGTTTTCACTCCGTTAAAAGAACAAAGAGTTTTTTTTTAGTTAGATTATTGATCTGCTCTTAATAAGAAACCATAAGTAAAGGTGTTTTGTTTTGTTTTTTATCTTTTAAGTAATCCTCCTCTAAAGCAGATTTTGTGTCTTACCAAAATAATTTACTGTGCTTTAGGCTATCTTTATTTAGTCTTTAATTACTTAAGAAAACCCAGTCTTCTTAATATTAAAAGAGTCAAGGAGATTTTTTGTTTGTTTTTTTAGGTACTATGTAACTTTCTGTATTTATCTTTCAAGTCTTTATTCCTTTGGTTAATGGATAGCTTATTATTGCACAGTGACCTATGATCCTATTCAACCAAGTGTTTTAAAATCTTTTGATATTTTGGACAAACTTCCCCCAAATCAAATTCTAAATGAAGTATTTTTGTCCTTGAATGAAGTTTGGGATGTTTAAAAGATATCTGGAACATCTCAAAAGATTTTTTTTTATTCCTTATGAAAAAAATATTAAACTAATTAGGTTTATTTGGTTTGTTAAATTATATAAGAAGCATTGCCAAATGTGGAATGATGTTTTTATGTTGTATTTATATATGTTATTATAAGTGTTTCTAAAAATTCTTAAAATTCTGATATGTTCTAATGTCTGTCGTGATTCTACTTATCATTGAATGTTATGTACAACAAAAATAACCAAAGTTCCTTGTCAATTCCTTGTAATGACCTATCATCAGATGTCACAATAGGTACTTTTAAGTCTTTTGTCATTTGCAGACAGTTATTGCTTTACTCTACTCTGATACTTTTGCAAAAGTGAGATTCCTGGAAAGGTTTCTACCAAGTACCCTTGACCACTGACATCACTGCCAACTACAAGATGTTGAACCTGGGTGCATATTTCACAACTGGAGAAGGCTCCATCTGACATCTGGTCCTGTGCCAATGTCAGAGACCTCAAAACCAAATTGGGAAGATTAGTAGCTGACACTGAAGTACACTGTTTCCTCCCAGGATCTTGGATCAAGAACATTTCTTTCCATTCCTCCTTCCCTCTTTGGCCATTCTTTTCCTAATTACTCTACCATGAAGGTCTTTATGATTCCTTTGTCCACCTTCCACCTTGCCCTGGCCTAGAAAGATAGTGCCATTGTTCATATACAGCAGGCCATTGCAATGGAGGGTAATCCAACTTCTAACCTACTGTTGGCTTTGCTATAAATTGGTGAGCCTGTGGTTCTGTCCATCACAGACTTTCTCCTGATTTCTAATGTCTAGGTTTCTCTAGAACAAGCTTGCTGGATAAACACTTCTGGGGAAGTGGAAACGCGGTTACATAAAATACATGAACAGGTCAGCTGGCTTAAGGAAGAATCCACTCTTTGGGATTATTTCTAAATTTATGTGATTCTAGTTGGTTTGATTCATGAGGACCCTGGTTCAGGAATGTCCTGCAAACCTTAGGAATACTTTTACTATTAATAAGTATCCTCCTGGCCTGTTGCTTCCTAGTCTGTTATTCTCTCAAGGGTTTTAGATGACTGTATGCAGTCATAAGCCAGCCAACTTATGGTCTTCTTCCACCTAGAATGTAAACCTAACATTATCTCCTGTGAAATATAGACTGAGACCCAAAGAGACAGTGGTAACTGAGAGTAACTTGCAACATCACCTTTGCCCAAACCTCTTGGTTGGCCAGAGGCTGATCCAAGTGGGAAGGAAGAGCTGCCAAACTGATCCCACATGAATGAACCTTTACCTGGTAGCGCCAGGCACCACTGATCCTGGGAAACAACATCAGCAAAACAAAACTTAACTTTCAGGTTTCATGTTCTTGAAAATGTACCAGCTCCCAGATGTCAGACCATCTACTTAACCAATTAATAATTACCAAGTTATATCACCCATTCCGGTGATACCTCCAATAAGGCCAAATGTAACCCTTCCTTATCAGATATTTTTATTTCTTCCCTTCTCTGTTTCCTGTACTTTAATCTGTGAAAGCGGTAAGCTTTCTGCCTTACTTTACAATTCTCTGGCCTCTTGAAAGTAGACTGTCTGCTTCATGAAGTGTAAAATAAAGTTGTTTGCATCACTTTGAATTGCTTCTTTAAATCATTTTAACAGTTCTTGTGGCACACATTCTGTAATGCCTGCATTTCTTCAGAACCCCTACATCCAGGAAGGAGTTTACTGCATAGCACTTATATGAAGCGAAATGTTAGTTTTTAGGAGTACCGAATCAACAAAGACATTGTTCCTTCAAATTTAAAATCACTCCTACTCTCTATTCCTTACTTTCTTTTTTGATCCACGTTATACCTCCAATATCTTTCAGTCCAATGACCCAGCTGCTTGTGAAGCCCGTAGGCAAATGCAAAGACAAAGCAGGCCCCAGGTGACCATCCTCCCCCAGAATGACCATGGAAGTCTGCCTTAAAGTCACTTCATTCTCTAAACAATGCTTCAGACTACGAGATGGCAGCAAAAAGTACATTTATCAAAAAAAGAACTTACAACACATGAAGAATGGAGAATTACAATATATAAAAAGTCTTCCTGCTATTAGATGTCTTTCTAATCATCCGCAGGCATATTGTTGTTAACCCTAGCTTAGTTTTTGAATTTGGTACACAAATGTAAGGTACATCTGAAGACCTCTTCACCTGGGGTGTAATGTGCCTCTGAGTCACCCACTACCCTTCATATAGTTCCTCTCAGGTGACATGTGAGCTGCCTTGGAACCTGGGCACACCACAGAAAGCTCCTGGAAAATCATTAACCCTAGGAACCACACTTTGCTCTGAGACCTATTTGCCCTTAGCAGCAAAATGGAATATATTGGTCTTACTTCTGGTCTAAAAGCCAGGCCCTTCCCCCAAAAGGCAATTTCTCTGTGTATAGTTAAAAAGATAAAAGCAACACCATTAACTTCCAGTGTTTCTACTTACATTGCACAGTGCAGTGGAGTAAAGGGATTACCGATAAACTGGCGAAAACATTTCTGCTCCAAAAGTACCTCTATACAGTTTTCATTACCTGCAAGGAATCAAAAGAACAAAATTTTGTTCAACAAAATCTATCTATCTATCTATCTATCTATCTATCTATCTATCTATCTATCTATCTATCATCTATCTATCTATCATTTTTGGTTAAGTATTGAATTCTGGCTCATGAATTTTCCTGAATTGACCGAATGTTCATCCTCCATGGAATAAAATTCACAAAATGCCAAAATGTTATTAACTATGCTCACAGGTGTTTTGAGACCTGATGAAACAGTGAAGGCCATATGTTCTAGAGGAGAGAATGAGATAAAGAAGAGACCTCATCTGCAAATGGAATAGATTTGATGTCATCCTCAGCTCTCAGTAGACAGATGCCTGAAATAGATATGCCTCCATTTGCCCATATTAACAACAGGAAATTCTCCTTTCACCCACTTGAATAGGTTCACATACAATTATGCAACCTAATTCAGGAAAGAAGATGTGATCGACAGAAAACAGTATGTGAGATAATGCAGGTGAAAGCGCTTTGACTATAAAAGACTATGTTAAGTGTTTAAAATGGCACCAAGACCAGTTCCTGGCAAATAGTATGTACCCAATATGGATTTTTTTAATAAGTAGATGAATTAATGTGAGGAATTATTTTCAACAAAATGACAATAGTTTGTAAATCGACTGAATTTGAGTTAAGGCCCCAGTCCTGTCAGCTTACTTGTTATGTGACTTAGGCAACCCACTTGGGATCCGTGAGCCTCAGTTTCCCATAGGTAAAAAATCAGACTAGTAATGCCTGCCCTACCTAGGTTACTGGATGACGGAGTTTTCAGTTGATAAAGGACCTAAACATGGTTTGTGAGACAATGTGCAATATTTAGAGCAAGAAGGCAATGCCATTTGGCTTTGGAATACAGACTATTGTTCTGAACTTCTTGTTACTGAATTTAGTGCTAAATTAGAGTCCTCTTATGATCTATCCCAGAATTATGTAGATTGGATCATTTTAAGCTTTGAAATACAAGTCTTCTTGCACCTATAGAGGAAAAGGTGAAACTACTTTTAGGAGGATGGAGAAGCATATGAAGTAAGGAATATAAAATCCCCTAAGCTTATTCAAGTTATATTGTTTAGCTTTCCAACTACAACTAGCCCTCACTCAAATAGTCCCAGATGCTTCAACTTCTCTTTACAATGAATCTCCCACAAAGGACCTAGCTTAGGGGAGCATCTCCACCTACCATTCCTTGAAGACTATATGAATCCCAACCTAAGGTCTGTGTAGGGAGGACTGGGGACCCTTGCACAACTTTCAATATTCAAAGTGCTTAGTGGGGGGCGGGGGGGAATCGGGAAGACTGAACTTGAACCCTGGATCCAGAAGACTGCACTGAAGGGTGATTGGTCAGGCAAGGATTGATCCTCCTCCCAGGCTTGCATCTGGAGAGGCCTAAGAACAGAGAGACCCACCAGCCCCACCCCCCCTCACTCCAGGGGAGAGGATGTGGTCTGTAATCAGCACCCTTATTGTGTCTTCCCCTTCCTGTAGGTTTTCTAGTGCCAGAGGACTCTCACAGCTTGACTCAGATGGGGGTTTGGGGGGGTTCTCATCCCTTAGTACGTAGAAAAAAAAATCACAATCTGCCAATGGCAGGGAAGGAGCATAACCAAGTCAAACAAGTAGAAAACTTGGCTCTCACTGAAAAAAGGATTATAAAAGAAGGTCTGACAGCAATATATTAGAGCACTCAAAAACCTTGCTAGTCCTAATAATCATAGTTTCTGAGTAAAAATTCTAATAGAATTGAAAATGGAAAAATAAAATTATAGAAATTTTACTTAGCACCGAGTAGGAAATATATGGGTAATTATCCACCTAAACTGAGGGGGTAAAGACCGTCTCAAGCAAGACTGAAAATCTACATGCAATAAAAAAAATTTTTTTTTGATAGAGTCAACTAATGAAAGTTCAAAATCTCTGCACGGAAAAAAAATATCATAAACAAGGAACAAAAACAAATGAGAGACAGAAAGAAAACACCTGCAGCACACATAACAAATGGAGGATTCCTATTTCTAAGACAAGGTACTTCTAAAGCATATGAGAAATGATAAATAACTCAATAGGGAAAAATGGGCAACAGATGAAAAATGCATGTCCAGGAGAGGAAAAGGAAATGCTAATACATAAAAATAAATACACTATCAGAGAAACACAAATTGAAATAATGAGATACCTGTTTCTTGCCCTTCAAAGTGACACACACACAAAAAGATGGTATTGTCTTGGGCTGCCAAAGGCTTAAGAAAATAGTAAGTTTTATATACACGTCTGATGGAATAATGAATTTTTATACTCTCTTGGTAAAGTAATATGGTATAACTCACTAAAATTAAAAAATATACATGCCCTCAACAATAATTTCACTTTTGGAAACTTATCTGACAGAAGTTAAGGGACTAATATGAACAACACACTGCAGCAGTGTCTTTAAAAGGAAACGACCTGAAACCAATCTGACTGTTCATCAACAGGATCTGGTATGAATAAGGAATAAATTCTGGTATACGCAGTGTACATTTACATAGCTATGTAGCTATCATCTCTGTAGCTCTATAGCTACAAAATACACAAATTATTAAAAAGATTAGTGTATATTAATATATACTGACTTGTAAGAATATCTGCAACAGAAACTTAAACAGTAACAAAAAAAGAAAGTTATATAATATTTCTTATCCAATTCTAGTTTTCAAAAATAGATGCACATGCAATTTGTATTTATTTATTATTCTCACAGGAAAATTATGAAAGATACATACCAAATTACATCAGAAAGTAAATTTGGAAATGGAGACAATTTTACTTTAGGCACTTCAGCATTTTTGATATGTTACAATTAGTATGCATTTTCTTTTTTACTCAACTCAGTGAAACGAAAAATTTAAAATCTCCCAAATAACAAGTGCAACTAAATAAATAGGGGATATAAGACAGAAAAAGAAATGCCAACACAAGAAATCACCAATCAACTAATAGTCAATTGTGACACATAATTACATCATATTTTTTGTTTGTCTTTAGTTGTATTATTTTAATTCCTTGTAGGATCTCTGGTTTACTCAGGTAAGCCAGGAACCTTGATTAAAACTAGTTCTTTCAGTTCATCAGAGCTTCTGATTTGGAGTTAGATGTTAGTGATTAACAAAAAGGAGGAAAGTGTATTTTTACTGCCTTAGGGCATCATGGAGCTAATAAAGGGAAAAGCTAAAAAAGGGGGGGGGGGGGGAGGTGGGTACCTTAGATGCAGAAAGGTTAGAGACCGTGGTTTACAACTTAACACTATGTTCTCACCTCCACCAAGACCACAGTGGTATGGGGCAGGAAATCTACTGGAATCAGTCAAATGACAATCAACTCACCATTGTAACAAGCCCAGTGCAGTGGCGTGTAGCCTTGGTTGTCTTTGAAAGAGCAGTCCTCCTCGGAAAGTGCCATTTGGAGCAGCTCGCTCAGCCACGTGGCGTGGCCCCGTGCAGCTGCATAGTGCAAGGGTGTCCTCCCTCTGGAATCTTTACAGAGAATTGATACTTCTTGTTCCAGCAGCATTTGCACACATTCCTCATGGCCTGTCATAATCTGATGCATTGCAATTAAAAACACAAGACACATCTCAGAAGGGCAGAGATGGGGAAGCAAAGCAGTGGCTAAGTGAGCTAGGCTCGGAGTAAGTGGACACACGCCTGGGCTTTAAGGGAAGCCGACTCTGCCCTGCTTCTGAGGAGCCAGGCTGACAACCCCAGCAAGATTCATGACTGAGAAGTCTGTGAACACCAGCATTTTCAAAACATCTCTTGACTCTCAAGACATTAACTTAAAAGGTATCATGATAGAGTGGAAAATACCAGGTTTAGAATCAGGAAGGTGCAAATTAAATCTTGGCTCACACTCGTAAAATGCAGACAGATCTGCCTCTCTGTGCCTCGGTTTATCCAGCTGTAAGTGGGAACAGTAATAATGACTCACAGGTTGTCGTGAGGCCTAATGAGACGTGTTAAGGCTCCCAGCCTGTGGCACCACCCACAGGAAGTATTAGAAAAAGAGAACTATGATTATGATATTCACCGCTTAGAGTTCTTTTCATTTATCATAGTGTTCAGCACCATCCCCAAATAACCATTTTATGATTTCTGTTTTTGTTTCATTTAGTTTATCTGACATCCTTTAAAAAAATTTCAGCAGATGTGTATGAAGAATTGTCCACAGAAAACATATTTCAGCAGGATACATATTTCAGGTGTTGATTGGGCAACATTTGTAATAAAAAAACAATTAGAAATAGCATGGCTACTGAAAGCTAAGTAATCATTGGAATAAAGTATACCTCTTCCACACAATGGGGGATTAAAATAATGGAGCAGAAAAATATTTAGTGACATGGAAAAAGGTCCTTGATCTACTTAGAGAAAAAAAAGCAGTTTCCAAATAGCATCTTCCATATCCTCTTTTTAAAATTCAAAATAAATCCATACGCAGCAAAAATATTGGTGCTACCTATGCCAAAAAGCAGTTATCTCCAGGAGGTAAGATTACTGGTGATTGTGATTTTCTTCTTTGAGCCTTAAAACTTTCTTTTTTTGTAAATTTTCTATGATGTGCATATAATCACAAAACAGAACCAATTCTACCAACAGCAGGTGTTCATGTATCTATTATCCTAATCTAGCATGAAATCTGAAAGGCAGGACCTAAGAGTACCTGTTATTATTTTACCTTTGCAAAAGCTAGCTTGCTCTTTCTTTCTTTCTTTCTTTCTTTCTTTCTTTCTTTCTTTCTTTCTTTCTTTCTTTCTTTCTTTCTCTTTCTTTCTTTCTTTCTTTCTTTCTTTTTTCTTTTCTTTTCTTTTCTTTTCTTTTCTTTTTTCTTTTCTTTTCTTTCTTTTCTTTCTTTCATAATTTCTGTACTCAATGTGGGGTCCAACTCATGACCCTGAGATCAAGAGTTGCATGCTCTACCAAATGAGCCAGCCAGACTCGCCTGTAATTTCTTTTCGACTGAGATTAATTAGTTATCTTAGGAAACAATCTTATTACTAAAAATTCACATGGGGGTGGAAAGAGGAAAGAAGCTCAATACAAAATTGCTTCACTCTAGTTGAGGAAGATGTACATACCCCTCTGTGTAAAGCTGTACAGCCCATGATGTCAACGGCATCTACATTAGCTTCCTTTTCAAGTAACAATGAAACAGCATCAATGTGTCCATATGCTACAGCAAGCATCAGTGGGGTTCTAGGCAGAGAAATAAATTAGGCCTTTTGATGAAGTTTGGGGAAAACAAACAAATGAAAACCCCATCACTTCCAGAAGGAGGACACCTCTCTTTTCTCTCTTTCTTGAGTCTCCTCTTAACAATTGCTTGATTTTCTGAGTGTCCCCAGGTTGCTTGCATGGAACAGGCTGCATCCATCTCTGGTCTCTAAAGGCCATGTGGAATGGTGTCAGCGGAATGAGCAATAGAGGTGGGACAGGGGGATTCTCAAATGTTCCTGTTAATCCCATCACCTTCAAAACTGTGTAGCAGTCACCAAATAATTACTGAGTAGGCAGTGTGTCTATGTAGGAGGCCCTCTTGCTCCTATCATTGCAGCTCTACTTGTATAGTTTTCTACGTTGAACTTCTGTTCAAGATTTTATTTGATCAAAGCTTCATTGCCTGGAAGAAAAGTCTGACAAGTCTGGAGGAAAAAATAGAGTGTTGGGATCCAGGAGGGGAGGTTCTAGTTGTAACTCTGGTGCTAATTCATATCGAGGGTGAGTCACTAGTGCTTTGTTTTTGCTCTGCATTTCCTATTTGCAAGAGGAGATTAGGTGGAGGAATGGGCTAATAGATGGAAATACTTTGGAAAAACACCCTCAGAAATGATAAAAATATGAAGGAATTTTTTTTTTTTTATGATTCAGATAACCTCCTGAGGTCTGCCCTCCGGTCATTATTAATGTTAAAAAAGGGAATGCAGCAGCTTCAGAAGAGGGTAAAAATGGATACAAACAAGAAACAAAGAAAGGCCAGGACTCATGGCCACAGACATAAAATGTTGGCTCTTTTTCATCAAGATACAGCCCTTCCCATACTTTTCTTGGATATATATATACTCTAGCACAAAACACCCTCATTATTCTAGGGCTCTCAACTATGAATTTCACTCAAATATATACTCCAAACTAGAATTCAGCAGTCAGCCCTCCTAGCTATTGAGCAAAATTAACTGATTTACCTGTTGTGATTGAAATGCCAACAACCCCAGGCCAGGTTTAAGAACACTTACTGTCCTTTGGCATCTTTCACGTCAATTGCTTCTGGGTTGTCTGCAATTTCTAGTAATAGCCGTAAACACAGTGTGTGACCATTAATTACTGAAAAAGAAAAGAATGGACATCCTTTTAACAGACCAGCACCACACGTATCCCTCCAAAGTGAAATTTATTTGGATTTCAAATCAGTGGTTTTCAATTGCTGCTGACAGATATCCCCAGGTTTCCAGTTCCTGCTTGCTGCTGGGCACATCATACCCTAGTGTTTCCATTACTAATCAATTCATCTTCCCCTTTCTTCCCATCATGGCACTTTGGTCCTCATCTAGCTTTTTCCTGGTTCCTATACTGGGAGTTTTTTCCTTAAAAATGATGTCCTTTCTTACCTTGTATGGGACTGATAACCTCTCTGAAATGTTCAGCTGTTCTTTGTGTTCCTCTAAGAGAGTCACCCAATTCTATATAACCCTGAGTCCAGCCTGCCTCCAGCCCTTTTTATAAAGAAGGAAGAAGTGCAAGGAGGGGAAACAGGGGAGCAGAATAAGATGGGAGGAGATGTGGAAGGGAGATGCTAATTGGTCCTGTCTTTGTTTCTCCCAGTCACTTTACATTTGGAGGTAGACATTAGAGCAATGGTTCTGATTGATTAGCGGTGACTTAAAGCAAAACCTCACACCAGAAAGGTGTAGGTGAGCCCTCAGCTGATTGTTCCTAGACTGACATCTCCCAGGAAACTCACAGATGTATGGCCTGCGGCTACAGGACAACTCTGCCAGGAGTCCTCAAACCACAGCCCAGCTTCTCCGCCCTGCAGGGTCTCCTGCAGCTGCTACCTTCCCAAACCGTTGGGCCTCTGTGTTGCCTTGCCCCTTCTGGCCCTAGTGGGGGCTGCTCATGGGCAGGAAAGCCGGCCCTACTGTTGGCCTTGACCAGCTGGGGCGAAACACAAGGTCGTGGCCCAGTGCGCACCAGGCAAGAGGCTTCTTTGGGAAGCAAGCCTCCCGGGCTGATCATCTGCTGGGCTAAGGTATTCTCCTCCAGCTTGCTGAATGGAATCCATAGCCTTACAAAAAAAACATAGCTTTCTGCTGAGGGAGCAGAATGTGAACAAATACGTTTAAAATTCCAAATGTGACCTTCTCTCCTTTCTGAACAATGAGGACACCATAAACCACATTGCTTTCCCCTCCTTATGGCTGTGGAGAGAGAAGGGAATAGATGCAGCTATGTTCGGTTGATAAAGGTTCTTCTAAAAGCTGTGTTTTACAGTTCTTTTTATTGCACGCCAGTCATGAGAGAAGGCTAATTTAACAACAACATATTTTTCAGGGACAATGCATATTGGAATAAGCTCACATTCATCAACACAACTCAAATTAACTACAGGAATAATGCCCACGTTTTGTAGACCATTGCATTCAGCTCATTCAGCAATGTTCCATTTATGTATCTCAGGAGGAAATTTTGTAGACTGCAATACAGGCAATACACTGCTGTTGCTGTTGTTTTTATTTTTTTGTTGTTTTAAAAATTACATTAATCTATTGCCACTGGTAAAATATGCAAGAATTTAATGTACGCTTAAAAGGAAATGATTAGCAGAGGACTGACAGCTAAATACTACAGACAATGGGGTTGTGAAAGAGCAGGTCTGGTGTATTTTCATTCATTCTTCTTTCTATGTCAATTAGAATATTGACAACATTCTTTAAATACTCATAATCATAATAGTTCTAAAGATGTTTGACTTTTGGCTACACAGAAAAAGAATAAAACCATCTAAGTACGCTGGAGAACAAACCCATTTCTACAGTGGTGTTTTGTTTTTTTGTTTTTGGCAGGTGTGGGGTGGTGCGCAGCAGCTCACGGCCTTCAGGTAATCATAATTCCCCTCTATTATAAAAGTGTAGCAAAACTAGAATTCTCATTGGCTTCCCATACACATTTTCCTCAGTTGCCTTCTAGCAGAAAGATGCTAACATCTCCTTACGCCGTTCCCGGCCAACTCCAGCTTTGTCTCAGACTAGCTCAGCCTCTCCCTGGCTGTGAGTGACAGAGAACCATTTTTCATGTTGCTCAAAGGCCACAACTGTCATCGCAACTATCTGTGCCAAAACCTCTAATATCCAACCTGGCTCCTGCCCCCTCACAGTACTCCCAGGATTTGAAGAAAAAAACCCCCCAAGTTGGCCTCTCAAATTGGAAAAGATTGTGGAAGCACAAGCTGAAGCTTCTGCACAGCAGACATTTTGTGGAGAATAGAGTCAAATGACAGCCTGCATCTTTTTAATGAATGACCCCAGGGAAATCCAAAAGGAGTGAGTCATCTTGACCACCAGGGGGCTCCGTTGGACCACAACCTGGATCACAGTGGCACATAAGTGACAATGATTATCCTTCACTGTTTACCTGTTTACGAGGACAATTGTCCACAATCTAAATAGGCCTTTTGTAATTGTCAGGACATACTGTGCATGGTACGTAACACAGCATGCTTAGCACACTAATAGACAGCTAATCAAAAAAATAAAAATAAAAATAAAATAAAAGACAGCTAATCTTTAAACTAAATTTGAACTTTATAATAATACCAAGAATGCCCGGAACACCGAACTTTACAATGATACTTGATAATAATATGAAGAATACCAAAAACACTAAGCGTGGTAGGAAATGAGAATTTATAATTTAACCACACTAAACATTACTGACCTCATGGCTAAAGTTTTTCTCCAGGAAAATCATTTCCAGATAATTAGGCAACACCATGCTTTTTTCAATCTTTATATTGCCTTGGAAATATAAGTGGTTTGGAAATTCAAGGATATACGTGGAAATAGTTTCACAAGATCTGACATTTTTCCAAGTAACAAGAATCAGAAAGTCTTTTTGGAAAACTGTCTTTACACCTTCGATTCCTCAATCCACCCATTATTTCATGGTCTGAATGATATAGTTATTTCTCTACTATCCTGATCGAAGGCTGATATCATTGAAATCCTGACTCCAAAGAAATTTATGCCTTAGCTGAGCCAGAGAGTCTTCCACATTTCCTCTACATCTGTGTATGCATCCAGGAATGTCTTGAGAGGATTCTATTTTATGTATATTGAGAAAAGTCCCAGAGAAGGCAAATAACTTACTTTTTTATATAAACATATACTTTTTAAGAGTATTTTTACACCTGATGGCTCAGGAATCAGAGCAAAAGCTAAGAAGCATCCTTTAGACTGGGAGAATGATGTGCTAATTAGACTGCTGTCTGATGACACTTTTGATAAAATAGCTGTGAAAAATCATTAATTTTATGCTTTAAAATGCTGTGTGATTTTGTCTCTGTAACTCATCTGAAGATCACATTACACCTTGCCTCCTCTTTAGCAAGTTTTGTGACAGCCAATGGGCAAAGTTCTGAACTCTCTCCTGAGTTAAGAAGGCAAGATACAATGCAGAGAATATTTAGGGCAGAATTTAAATCATACTTTGTATGATACTATCATGCTGGATACATGTCATTATACATTTGTCCAAATTCATTAGAATGGACAGCACCAAGAATGGACCCTAACATAAACTATGGGCTTTTGATGATTATCAATGGGTCAGTGGAGGTTTATCAATCGTAATAAATGTAACACTCTGGTGAGGGATACTGATAAAGGGAAAGGCTATGGATGTGTGTGTGTGTGTGTGTGTGTGTGTGTGTGAGAGAGAGAGAGAGAGAGAGAGAGGAAGTACACAGAAAAATCTCTGTACTTTCCTCTCAATTTTGCTGTGAACCTAAAACTGCTCTAAAAGAAGGCCAGAAAAAAAAAAAAAAAAAAAAAAGAAGGAGAAGAAGGCCAGAGCCTTCATGGCCACAGAACACTAATCATCTTCAAGTGGATCGTAGGCCAAAAGCATTTTGGAAGAGTGGAGGCATATCTGATATAGAAAGAAAATTGATACTTTCAAAGTTGGGATGAAAGAAAATGCTGCCATCCTTTTACTTAGACTTGTAAGCAGACTCTTGAAAAGACCCACCTGAGGCATGAAGTGGGGTTCTTTTGGTTACATTGTCTTTCACAAAGATGGATGCGCCCTGGTTGATAAGTGCTTCCACACATTCTGTGTGTCCCTTAAAGGCAGCCAGGTCCAGAGCCGTGCGGCCTTTCTCATCCCTGATGTCCAGGTCCACCAGCGACTGCAGAAGGACTTCCACGGCTTGATGGTGCCCATTGTAGGCCTGAAAGAAGAAACAAATGACTCAAATGCTCGCTTACCTCAAATCCCACAACAGCCCACATGAGAGGCTGAGCCTCCAAGATCAATCTAATAATCTAATACAGACCAACAGTGAATGAATTAATAGAATCTTCTATCTTAGGGATGCCTGGGTGGCTCAGCAGTTGAGCATCTGACTTCAGCTCAGCGGGTGATCCCGGGGTCTCGGGATTGAGTCCCATATCAGACTCCCTGCGAGGAGCCTATTTCTCCCTCTTCTCCCTATTTCTGTCTCTCTGTGTCTCTCATGAATAAATAAATAAAATCTTTATGAAATAAAAAGGAATCTTCTATCTATCAGTCCAGTCCTAAACATACTGACACAATCAGAATATTTGGGGGTAGACTTTTCTGTTAAACACAGAAGGAAAAAAAAATCACTAAAAACAAAGTGGACTTGGTAATTCATCAGATGCTTACAGACCTGTTACCTGTAATAGGACCCTGGGCAAGTTTCTTAATTTCATTTGGAGTTTGTTTTCTCATCTATATATAATGAGAACAGTAAAAGCTGCCTCCCAGGAAAGATAAAAAGAGATAAATTCACACAGGCTTTCTATAATATCTTGCACACAATTGATGCTTCCTCCTTTCTCCTTTACTTCTCCCGTTGATTATCATGAAAACATAGACACAATTATGGAAATATATTCCATGTACCAGCACCAAGTTCAGGCCTCGTGTGAGGTCCTATGCTATGTTAGGTTAAGAGGCTTCATGCTACTAAAGCACAACATTGAAAGCCTGAGAGATCTTTTTCTTTAAGTCTGTAAGGTTAAAAAAAAAATGTATATGTGCACACAAGGTAAAGGACATTGGAAATAAAAGGGAGGAGGGATAAGGATAGGAGGGGGGACTTCATGGGGGTGGAGGAGGGAGTGAAGGGGATACAGGAAAAACCTGCCACAGAGCCCTCAGCAGCCAGGGTCCCCTCCTTGTCAGCTGCATTTTTTATTTTCCCACCACACTGATTCCTCAAGGCACAACATATTTGGAAGAAAGCTTAGCACAGACAAAAGATCAATCTCCAATACATAAAACGCTCTTACAAACCACTTTAAACTTAGGAAAATGTACAAAAGGCATGAAAAGACAGCTCACAGAAAAAGAAACATGAAAGGTCAATGAACATACGGAGAAAATATGTAAATTTTTTAAGGTACTATTTCTCAACTACCAGATTGACAATGATTAAGTTTGGTCATGTCTCGTATTAGTTAAGACATGGTGAGAAAAGCACATGAGTGGCTCAGCTGGTTAAACAGCTGCCTTTGGCTTAGGTCATGATCCCAGGGTTCTGGGATCGAGCCCCCTCCCCGGGCAATCTGCTCTGTGGGTAATCTGCTTCTGCCTCCCCTGCTCATTCTCATTCTCTCTCTCTGTCTCAAAAAAAAAAAAAAAAAAAAAAAAAAAAAAAAGACATGCAAACATATGACATTTGTGAAGAATGGCTTGACAAAATCTATCAAAAACTTTTTGAAAAATTAAGCTTCAGACAGTATGTATAACATGACCTCATTTATATAAAAAGGAAATATATTCAGATATATACCTATCTATATCTGTGTATATTTCTATATCCATAGAAAACTTTAAAAGAATACAAAAGAAACTTAAAAGGGGAAAAAAAAAGAAACTTAAAAGGGTAGAGGTGGCTACCACTAGAAATGGAATATAAAATAATGAGTATATGGACTTATTTCATCTTACCTTTTTAAAAATCATTTGAATTTTTTCCTAAGTATATGTTAACGATACCAAAAACTACACATAAAAAGACCCATAGAATTTAAGAGTATTGATAGGAATTGCTTTAATACTCTCTCTTTACATTATTTTTGTGAATGATTATGGTTATGATGTATTAAACATATATTACCTATAATATGCAGTATAATATTTCACATGCTGATGAATCTCAAATTTATATCCCATTGCTAACTTCTCTTTTTTACTTTTAGACTTGTAGATTCAACTGCCTATTGATATTTCCACTTGAAAATATGCATTTCAAGCTTAACACATTCCAAAACAAATTATTTTAATAAAGATTTTATTTATTTATTTGAGAGAGAGAGAGAAGGCACAAGCAGGAGGGAAGAGGAAAAGGGAGAAGCAGACTCCCCACTGAGCAGGGAGCCTGATGTGCGGCTCCATCCCAGGATCACGACCTGACACAAAGGCAGACACCTAACTGACTGAGCCACCCAGGTGTCTCCCAAACCAAATTCTGAATTTCCTTCCCCAGACTTGCTCCATCTGCAGCCTCCTCCATCAGAGTAAGCGGCAATGCTATACTTCGAGTCACTCAGACCCGAAACTTCAGAGTCACCTTTATCTCTCCTCTCAAGCCCAGGGCTGGAGCCGTGTGCAAGGGCTCTGGGACACTAGGGAAATGGGTGCTGAAAGGTAGTGCCTCTCTCCCCCTCCCAGCTGTGCCATGCCCTGGGACAGGGATGTGTCTGCTGAGAGGAAAGGATCCCTTTTGCTAACCACACAGGCATCATAGGTTCTCTGGCAGGAAAACACCTAACTTCACATCCCTGTTCTAATTCAGACAGAAGTGCGGTGTGGCTAGTAGCAGCCCTCAATGTACCATCATTTCTACTCTTTCTTTAAAATATATCCAGAATCTACACAGTTCTCACCATAGCGCCATCCTCTTGCCAAGATATGGCAAGTGCTTTCCTTTCCATCCTTGCCCCGCTGCAATCTGTTACTGACACAGCCTCCAGATGAAATCTCTTAAAACCCAAGTTGGACATATCAGTCTTTGATGAAAACTAGTCAATGGCTTCTTCCTTCTTTGATAATTAAAATCCAAGGCTCTTAGGATGAGGCCTCCTTCTACTCTGATCAATATACCTCTTCACTCACTCTGTTCAACCACACTTACTGCCACTTTCCCCCCTGCCCCCCACCCCATGGTTAAATACATGCATTTCCTCCTCTGGGCTATTGCATCTGTACTTTCTTTCTTTTTAAAAGTTTATTTTTTTTTAGTAATCGCTACACCCAAGGTGAGGCTCAAACTCACGACCCCAAGACCAAGAGTCACTTCTCCCTCTGACTGAGCCAGCCAGGAGCCCCTGCATCTGTATTTTCTATTTCTTCTAAAAAGCTCTTCCCCCTGAGGGCCGCGTGGCTCTCCTGGTACTTCTGCTTCAAATATCCTTATCTGGAGGCTTTCCAGAGCCAAAATGCAGCCCTCCACACTCCACCTCAGCATACTACCAGACTCTCCCCACCACACTTACCCTGCTTCATTTTATCTGTATAGCACTTATTACCACTTGATATCTATTACTTATCTGTTGTCTTGTTTATTATCTGTGGTTGAAGGCATTTCAAGTGTATTGTTCACTGCTGTAATCCTAAATCATGCCTGGTGCATAATTGACACTCAATGACTATTTGATGAATAAATGAATTAATATGATGGCTGTTATAATCATTTATTACTATTAGCAGTGAAAATATATTTTTAAATAGCAGCTATTTACCTATGCAAACAATCTTTTTATTGATGAAAAAACAAAACAAGCAACAATTAATTTGTCACCAAGATCACTTAGCTATTGAGGGGCCAAATTAGAATTTGAAACCCAGAATCTGCAATGTCTTATACTTTTTTCCAGTGACTCCACTTAATTGACTTTTAAACAAGATACTTTTGTCTCTACAGGTAATGGCATGAAAGAGTTGAATAACAAATGTTGAATTAAAAACCTAGACACCTCCCTCTCTAGAAGGCTTGACACAGAGATACAGTGACTTGATCACAATTATGAGGCAAGAAGGTACACACTCAGGCTAACTTCTAGACTATTGTTCTTTTACTATACAAACTGCCTTTCTTGAGACAGGAAAATAAATTCCTACATGTCCACCTCTCTGACCTGTACTTGCTGTGTGAACCATATTTGCATAAGATTGTAAGCCTTCAGTCTCACCAGGATTTTGAAGCAATAACTAAATTTATTGAGCCCTTGCTGTGTGTCAGGCAGTATTAGACATGTAGCACCTCATTTAATGGCCATGACAACCCATCATTTGGATGCTACTGTTATCCCTGTTTTACTGAGCGGGACACAGAAAGGCAGAGACATTACCCAGCCTTTCCATGGTCATTTAGCCTTAGATGGTGGAGGTGACATTCAAAGACCAATTGACCCTTGAGCCTGAACAGTGGGCTTTTCATGAGCTCCTACGGAAAGGGTGCAAAAAGACCAAAAGGAACATGATTCTTTACCTCTTGATTATAGGAAATGTCAAACTTGTACAAAGAGAAGAGGAGAGTGTAATGAATTCCTATATACCTACCACCCAGTTTCAACCATTATCAACTGGCCATAGGTAATTTTAAGCCAACTTGGGAGGACCTATCCTCCTGTAAAAAGTTGTGGTACTAGGAGTGTCTACATCAGGGTATAAATCAGCCTATCTTACTTTATTCTGGGCTTATCTGTGACTTATTTGAAAATTGACTTTTCATAAAACTTCTCATTTTAAAGTATAATGGTAGCTACTGCTTCAGCTTATGTGTAAATCCTGACTTCCCACCAAAGGGAAATGAATTCTTTATAGATAATAGCAGGGCCTAGATGTCATTTGCAAATATTGGTTTCTTCAGTGCCAGTTACTATTATCACAAAGATAATAAACATTTTAATTTCCATCAATATGCTTTAGCCTAGGAAAATAGAATTGGCAACTTGTAAATGGCATGTGTATCTACAAAATATGATGGCTAACATATTTAGATTTAATAAAGAGAAGACACAGGAGAAAGAGAAATGTACATAGGAAGCAAGCCAATGTGAAGGAATCAGCTCTGTTCAGAAGAGCAGAGTCACATTAAGGCACTTAAGTTAGGTGTTAAACTTATCCCCATAATTTCTCCTTTAATCCGCACCACAAACAATCCATCAACCTATGTTAAATTTGGAGGCCTAATATTAAAAAAAAAAAAAAAAGATGGAGTGACACTGCTGGCAATTAGGAAAGCTTCAGAATTCCAACCCATGCTTTCTTCTCTATTAGGCACTTTAAATTCTCTTAAAGACAGAATGGTTGAAAGGCCAGATTTACCCACAGAACTCCTTTCATTTCTTTCCCTAGTCTAGCTTGAATTTTAGCATGCAAAAGCATTACCCCACAGAATTGAAGACACAAAACTATGTACACTCAACTTTAAGGGCAATTTAAGGGGAACAGTAAGGGTAACTTTGATTAGACAAGAACTTTCACTTATTTCCACACTTTAGAGCTTAACTCTAGAAACAAATGACCATGTGATATGGAATTCTATTTTAGGGTTAAATGCATGATTCTGCCTTTGAGCAGGTATATGGTTCTTGGAGTATACAAAAAAGTATACAATAAAGCTTTAAACTCTTTGAAGGAGGCACAGGTAGGCAGGAAAGGAGACTTTTCTCATGTCAGCAGTACATGAGGAAAATTGCCCTATTACTCTATTTCCTTCCCAAACCAGATATTTAGTAGATAGTTTCACCAATGATTTCTGAAACAAGTTACCTCCTAAATGAGGAGGCAATCACACAAAAGAACAAATATGCTTGTTCAAAAAGCACGAAGTAGTTTGGCTTTCAATAGACAACCCAGTTAAAACCTTCACCAGAGGTAGCAATCATACATTTTAAATTTAATTTTTGAAAAATATTTATTAAAAATATTTCATTAGGTAATTTAAGTATGTCTTAAACACAATTAATTTCTTTGAACTTTTTAGATAGGGACTTAGGGCAATCAGGAGAAAAAATTTGGGATCGCAAGAGAATCCACAAAACAATGGGTCCATCTGGAAATCTTGACAGCTGGAGCCTTTCATTTGCATAGGCTTGTTCCTTGATTTAATTTTTTCAAGTGGATGAAATGTTTATGAAATTCACTCGGTTGATAACCCTAGAGACTTGAATCATTCAGCCAGGAAATAGTAACTCAAGGCAGGTCAGGTGTTTTTGTGGCAGTCAAGGTTTGGGGGCATCTGGGTCTATTTCATTGCTAGAATGCATTCATAGAAGAAATAATGTGCCTTGGGTTTTTATCAGGTTAATTGCCACCGAGGCCCCTGGAGAGAAGGATGGGCATATCTATAGGGTTCTTGAAGCAAATAATGATTTTTTAAAAGATGTTATCATTTAGAGGGCAAGAATAACATAGTTTTAGAATTAATCCACTGCTATCACCCTGGTCAAAGTTATCGTCATCACCATCGTCATCACTTCCTGGTTGTCTTGCTTCTCTTATTGTTCCCTTACAATGCAAACTCCACACAGAAGCTAAAGTGATCCTTTTCAAATAAGCCACATCATATCATCTGTCTCTTCAAATTCCTCCTAATGGTTTTCTGATTTGCTCAGAGTAAAAGTTGAAGTTCTTACAATGGAGTACAAGGCCCTGCCCTGACTCCCTGCGTCATCCACATGTCAGACCTTGCCCCCTACCATTCTCCCTTCCCTACTCTGCTATTCGGGGACCATGATGAGCATGCCCTTACCCCAGGAACTCTGCACTTCTTCCCAGCACACTCTTCTGTCAGCTATCAACATGGCCAGCTCTTAAGGTCTTTGTTCAAACATGAGATTCTAGGCTATGTAAAGTAGAGCCTCATCTGGCACCTCAGTGTTGCCTTGCTGAGCCCATTTGGAGCATGTGCAGCATTTCTTGCCATTTGTCATGTTATATTTTTACTTGCCTATTTCTCTCCTAGACTAGAAACTCCACAAGGACAGAAGCTGTTCTGTCCACAAGGACAGAAGTTTTGTTCACTGCCACCTCTCCTGCTGCTGGAACATGTGCTTAGCACACACCCAGTTAGCATAGGTCAGATGAAAGAACGATACGTTAGCAGTAGTGAGGATGAAGCTGATTGCACATATGTGCCAGCCATGGTTCTAACCACTCTACATGCATGAACTCATGTCAACCCCACAATGGCCCTGTGATAGAGGTACTGCTATTCTCATATTATCGGTGAGGAAACTGAGACACAAGAGGTGAGGTATTGGCTAAGATCAGACAAAAAAAAAAAAAGCCAATTAAATAAATTTATAAGTTAGGAAGGGCTTGGGGGTCTTTAACTCACTCTTTTTAATTTACAAGTGGGAAAACCATGACTAGATGAGTTGTTAATGGGAGGACTGGTGACTGGGACCTCCTTTCTGGGTGTACTTCCTAGGTGCCTGCAGAACTGCCAATGCCCAGTTCTCTCCAATGATGACATACTACCCTGTCTTTACATGACCACAAACCCACAGATCTTAGCAGAGCAACTGGCACACAGTAAGCCCTCAACAATAATTTGGGGTGAAAAAAAGAATGAAAGATGACAGAACTTGGGGAAGCAAAGGAAGTCTCTTCTCAGGTTACTAGCAGATGTGGCAACGCAACCAACCCCACTTACAAAGGGCATGAGAATTCTAGCTGAGATAACCTCAAATAGTCCTCCCTAGGGGCAGCTAACACTGTTTGCGAATGCACAGCCTTGGTGCAGTAGATGGTTGGGCAGAGATTCTAGGGAGCAACCTTTAGAGCAACCTGTAATAAGAGCCAAGTGGCATGAAGTTTTATGCATGCAAATTCCCACTATCCATCTACCTTTCCCACTCTAAATCCATCTCCAGAACAGAGACTGATGCACATTTAAGCCTAATTTCACTAGACTCAAAATGTGTGTGTGTCAGTGGGTGTGTAGTGATGTGTTGGCGGCTGTGGCAGATTGTGGTGAGAAGGATCAGCAGATGTGCTGGCGGGTATGGGGGGAGATTAGCAATGAAGCAGGGGCTGCATGCACTGTGATCAGTTCATCCCAGTCCTTATGGGATGGTTCATACCCTCACCTTGTGTGCCATCAACAAAACACTCCCCTCTGTTCTACAAAATCCCCATCTCATTTTTTCATCAGAATGACACTGAGGAAGAGCTATACTAAGTGAACGTCCTAACAGTTACACTTAGAGACCCAGCCCCTTTAACTCTTCTTAGTATTCAGCCACCAGGTACATCCAAACACCATCACCATGGCTGTGGCCTGAGGCCTCACATTGCAGCAGAGCCTTCTACACGTGAGCTGCTATTGCTGGGTATGGCTGCTGGTCCAAGAGGCTCCTGGGAAGAGCTGTTGATCACCAGTTGCCAGAGCCAAGTGGCATGAGGCATGAGGTAGAGTGGTGGGTGAATTTTCTGGCTCGGTCACCCCCTTGGAGAGTTTGGGGATCCTCACCCTGTGCTGTTGCATTTCCTTTCAATGGGGGATATGGAGAGGAAGCTTCAGTGGTGACAGAATAAGTCTTCCTCCCTGCTCTGAGATCTCAGCCAGTACAAGAATCAGAGCCTCATACCTTCTCCGAGATCCTGATTTCAAGTGCGCGGAGAAAAAGCAGAGTTGCAATTATGCATGTGCTCACCTTTCTCTCACAAGTTTGTGTTTAAATATCTGACAAATTTTTAATTGTGGTATTTGATTTACTTTTTGGTAGGTTGTATACTCCTGTATTGTTGGCTATAATCAAATATTTAAAACCAAAATGTTTTCTTCAAATTTCTTCAATTTTTAAAAATTTAACTACTGGATGATAATAATTTTAAAGATTGTTAAAAAGTATAATAATCATTTATTAAGTACACTATGGTAAAGGCATTAAGAAAATGATCTCTTCCTTTGCCCCCATTTTACAGGTGGGGAAACTGAGGCCTCGCTGAGGTAAGTATGTGTCTGAGGTCACCAGTGGGGAAGTTAGGATTGGAATTTGAGTCCGTCTTTCTGTAACTTGTGCCTTTATCCATGTCCTGTTATCATTATTAGTATTATTGTGCTACTATGCTTTCATTTTAAGAGCAGCCTAATTCCAGGAACACTTAGTTTCTTTTTGTAATCGGGGAAGCCACCCACAGCACCTCACTTACAGCTAAGTGGAGCGGACTCTTGGTAGCACCGGAGTCAGAATCTTCAAAACCATTGTTGGTTCTTTCTAAAAGCTGTGAAGACAAAAAGGAAAAAATAGTACATGAGTAAAATTTGCAGAGGGCATCCTCCTTTATGAAAACTGATGTTGACATAAACGCAAAAGAGGCTTCAGAAATGTAAAAAATAATGCAACTTGGCAATATAAGAAACCTGGTACGGCATATCTGAAACAAATAAGAACTTGGACTTAGCCTGTCTGAAACCAGATACTCTAGCTGAATATTTCAACTTCTATATCATCTCAGCATTTGCTGATGAAAAAAAGGCTTTCATACTTGAAAGATGCTCGGCTTCACCAATCCAGGAAAATAATTCATGTTTAATCCACTTTTTACCCAGTAATAATGAAAAATTATAATACCCAATATTTATTCCATTATCAAATGTGCATTTACTTGAGATAGTGTTGAAAAAGACATACAAGGCTCCTATTCTCATGGAGCTGACATTCTAGGGAGGGAAATCATAGACAAACAAATAAATATAGAAATAAGAGAATATCTGCTAATGACATATGCTATAATGAAAATAAAATAGGGTGATGTGATCTGAGATGACTGGGAAGTTACCTAACAGCTGATGATCAGGGAAGTCCTTCTCAAGGAAGGAAAATTAAAGTAAGACCTAAATAAGAAGATTAAACCAAGTAAAAGTGCAGCAAGAGAGTATCCTGGAGGAGGAGGTCATGAAGAAGGGAGTGCAAATGCATCAAGGGGCTACGAATATGGTGACTTGAAGGAACAGAAAGGATAGTGTGACCAGGTTATGATGTTGGTGAGGGTATCAGGAAAAAGACATTCTCATTGACTCTTGGTGGGAACAAATTGTTAAAGCCTTTCTGGATAATCTGTGCACACCTGTGACCCTAGGAATCAATTCATAATAAATAATTAGACAAGTGTATGATGATGCATGTACAAAGATAATTCTTCAATGAATATTTTTTTTCTTTTTTTTTTCAATGAATATTTTATGAATGATTACCAATGTGCCTAGACATTGAAGGTTCAATAATAAATAAAATATTAAAATATCCATTTTCTTGGGAAGAGGGTAGGCAATAAAAGAAAGAAATTAAGCAGTTAGTTAGAAAATGGTATGTGCTATGGAGAAAAGTAAAACCAAGAAGGAGGGATCAGAGGGCCAGAGAGGAAGTCAGTTTGCAACTTAAATAGGGTGATCAGGGAAGGTCTTACTGGCTGAGAAAAATCTTGAAGGTAGTGAGAGAGCCTTATAGACATCTGGGGGAAGAGCATTCCAAGCAGAAGGGCCAGCATCCGCCAAGTCCCTCTGGAATAGGTGTCCTTAAGGACATCGAGGATGCTGGAACAGAGTGAGCAAGGACAAGAATGACAGGAAAGGAAATCAAAGAGATGGTGGTAATGGGGGTAGGAGTGTCATCAAGAGGCTTCTGGGTTATTATAAGATTTTTGACTTTTCATCCTGAGATGGAATTTCACTGGAGTGTTTTAAGCATAGAATGACATGTTCCAACTTTTAGACTCTAGGGAGGGCACAGAGAGAACCTGGGGCAATAGTTCTAGAGAGAAACAACAGTGGCTTAAACCAGCAGAGAGTAGTGGGGATGAAGAGAGGTAGTTGGACTGTAGATATTTTTGGAGGTAGAATCAACAGGATTTCTGATGGATTGATTGAACATGAATCTAAGAGAAAGAGAGAAGTCAAGGATGACTCCTAGGATTTTGTCCTATACAAATGTAAGGGTGGCAGTTCGATGAACTGAGATGGAAAAGACCAAAGGTGAAATATACCTAGTGGGAAAGAATGAAAGTTGGTTTTGGAAATGTTAAGTTTGAGATGTTTTTGAAGTGTCCAAAAGTGCCTGTTAACCAAGCAGCTGTTGGGTACAGGTATTTAAAGCCACAAGACTGGATAAGATGAACAAGAGAGTAAAGTAAACAGAGATGAGAGATGAGCAGAAAGTTGGAGAGATGAGGGGGAACTAGCAGGAAGACAGACTGAGCAGATGAACTAGAAGGAACACCAGGAAGTGTGAGGTCTGGAAACCAAGTGAAGAAAATGTTCCAATGAGATAATGAGTAACCATGTCATAAGTCCTGATAGGTCAAGTAAAATGAGCCCTGAGAATTGATCACTGGGTTTGGCAACACGAGACTATTAGTGACTCTGTGAAGAGCAGTTTATCAGAACATTGTTTATATGAAAAAAATAGAAAAATAAATAGCAATAGAGATGGGTTAAATAAACTGAAGTGAGACAAGGATTTCTGGGGAAAAAGTGGAGTAGGAAGTTTCGAAGCTCACCTCATCCTACAAATACAGCTAGATAACACCAACATCAGCACAAATAACCCAGAAAACAATCCAAAGATTGGCAGCACAGACTCTCCACAGCTATGCATAGAGAGGAGGGCACATCAAAGCGGGTACAAAAGGTAGAAATGTAGTTGGGAGCTAAATGGACCCGCAGGACTGTAGGAGGGAGGGAGGAACAATGGGGGCGCAGAGGAGGGAGAGAAACAGACCATTACACCACGCACCCCAGGCACAGGAACCCACACAGGGAAGACAAATCCCTGTAACATTTGGCTTTGAAAATCAGAGGGGCCTAATTTTGTGAGTTCTTAGAATCAGTGGGGCTTAACACCTGGAACGTGAAAAATCAGTGAGCTCAACTCTGGGAGAGCCAGGAGGGTGAGAAGAAACTGAGTTCTACCTTTAAAGAGATAGCACACAAACAGCCTAGTAGAGATAAGGCATAGAAGCAGCAGTTTGAAAAACACCTGGGGTAGGACAGCCCAGGTGGCTCAGTGGTTTAGCGCCGCCTTTGGCCCAGGGCCTGATCCTGGAGTCCCGGGATCGAGTCCCACGGTGGGCTCCCTGCATGGAGCCTGCTTCTCCCTCTGCCTGTGTCTCTGCCCCTCTCCCTCTCTGTCTCTCATGAATAAATAAATAAAATTTAAAAAAAAGAAAAGAAAAACGCCTGGGGTATAGGCAAAGATTTATTTACTAATCTCAGAGTGTGTGCCAGAGGGGCAGGGATTTTTAGGAGACTTCTCTAAGAATCAAAGAGTTGGCAGATACCATTTCCCACCCCTGCCCCCAGCCTAGACACACTGTCCAACACTGTGCCAACATTTTCCACCTAACTTGTTAACAGTGGCCCTGCCCTGGTGTTCTTCTACAGACCTGTGCCCCTTCAATATGTCCTTGGCTGGAGCCCATTCAAAGAGGTGCCACAGGCCTGGCAGTGTGCAAGTAGCCCTGACAGTAGCCAGCAATGCTCCAAAGTGACTCCTTCCCTGGGGAGAAGGGAGGATAACTACACACACCAGTCTGACTGTGGCCCCAGCAGTGAGCTGGAAGCAGACATCAGGTCTGACTGCAGGCCCCTCTCATAAAAAAAAAACCCAAAAAACCAACCAACCAACCAACCAAACAAACAAACAAACAAACAAACAAACAAATTTCTCAGGAGACCACACAGGGAAAATACACTCAAGTTTGGTGCTACTGTATCTCTGGCAAATGCCTAGTCTAACTCAACTTAAGTTGAAGGCAGCCCCATTTGGCCCACTAGTAACAAAGAGACCAAACCCTGCCCAAAACAGGCAACAAGAGCTATCAGTGATGACTGGACTGAAGGCAAAAGCGGCCCAACCACAACAGTGGGGTGCACACAACACACATAGGAGATACCCCAAGATGCTAGGTTCTGGTAAACAGGGGACTTTGCCCTACAGGGTACCATTTCTTCATAAGGCCACTATTTTCAAGAACAGGAGATGTAGTGGACTTTCCTAACATATATAAACACACACAGAAAGTTAGACAAAAATGAGGAGACAGGGGAATATGTCCCAAATTAAAAAATAGGGCAGGAAAACATCAAGAAAGCTAAAATAAATGGAGATAAGTAATATACTTGATAGAGAATTTAAAGTAATGGTCATAAAGATATTTACTAGACTTGAGAAAAGAGTGGAGGATCTCAGTGAGACCCTCAACAAAGAGTTATAAAACATAAGAACCAACCAGAGATGAACTCAAGAACTGAAATTTAAAATTTACTAGATGAAATAAATAGTAGACTAGAGGATGTGGAAGAATGGTCAGTGATCTGGAGGACAGAGTAATGGAAAGCAATCAAACTGAACAGTAGAGAGAAAAAATAATAATAATAAATGAAAACAGACTTAGGGAACTCAGTGACACCATCAAGTGTGATAGCATTTACATTATAGGGATCCCAGAAAGAGAAGAGATAGGAAAGAAGGCAGAAAATTTATTTGAAGAAATAATATCTGAAAACTTCCTGAATCTACAGAAGGAAACAGAAATCCAGATCTAAGACCCACAAAGATCCCCAACAAAAATCTACCCAAGGAGGTCTACAGCAAGACAGGTAGTGATTAAAATGGTAAAAAGTAGTGATAAAGAGAATTTTAAAAGCTATAAGAGAAAAGAAAACAGTTACATAAAAGGTAAGCCCCATTAAGCTATCAGCGGACTTTCCAGTAGACACTTTGCAGACCAGAAGGGAATGGCATGATATATATTCAAAGTGCTGAAAGAAAAAAATCCTGCAACCAAGAACACTCTATCCAGCAAGGCTATCATTCAGAATAGAAGGAGAGATAAAGAGTTTCCTAGACAAACAAAAGTTAAAGGAATTCATCACCCCTAAACAAGATCTAAAACAAATGTTAAAGGGGACTTTTTTTTTTTGAGAGAGAGAGAGAGTGCGCACATTGTGCACAAACAGTGAGGAGAGGCAAGGGGAGAGGGAGAGAGAGAATCCCAAGCAGACTTCACACTCAGTACTGAGCTCAGCTCAGGGCTCAATCACACAACCCTGAGATCACGACCTGAGCCCAACTCAAGAGTCAGACGCTTAACCAACTAAGCCACCCAGGCACCCCTAAAGGGGACTTCAAATTGGAAAGGAAAGACCATAAGTAGAAGAAAACTACAAAGCACAAAAGCATTAAATTAGCTATATCTATATAAATCAGTCAAGGGATTCACAAAATAAAAGGATGTAAGTAAGGTATGATACCATATACCTAAAACATAGGGGTGGGAAGAGAAGTAAAGAATGGGTTCAAACTTAAGCAATCATCAATTAAATATACACTGCTATATGAAGAAGATGTTATATATAAACCTATTGGTAACTATAAATTAAAAGCCAGTAATATATATGCAAGAAAATAAAGAGAAAGGAATCCAAGTATATCACTAAAGAAATCCAGCAAACCATGAAAGAAAAAAAAAAGCAAAAGAGGAAAGGAGCAGAGAAGAACTACAAAAACAACCACAAAACAAATAACAAAATGGCAATAAGTACCTACCTACCTACCAATAACTGCTTTGAGGGGCACCTGGGTGGCTCAGTCAGTTAAGTATCTGCCTTTGGCTCAGGTCATGATCCCAGAGTCCTGGCACTGAGTCCCACACTAGGCTTCCCACTCAGTGGGCAGTCTGCTTCTCCCTCTCCTGCTACCCTTCCCTCTACTCATGCTCTCTCTTCTAAATAAATAACTCTCTTTTAAATAAATGAATAAACGAATAAAAAAATAAATAAATAGATAAATAAATAAATAAAATCTTAAAAAAATACTTTGAATGCAAATGGACTAGCTGTTCCTATCAAGAGACATGGGGTGACGGAATGGATAAAAAAGCAAGATCTATCTATACGCTGTCTAAAAGACTCATTTCAGATTTAAAGACACATGCAGATTGAAAGTATGCATATAGAAAGGCATTTATTATGCAAATTTAAGTGAAAAGAAAACCAGGGTAGTAATATTTACATCAGACAAAATAGACTTTAAAACAAAGACTGTAAAAAAATAAAAATAAAAATAAAAAAATAAAATAAAACAAAGACTGTAACAAGAGACAAAGAAAGAAACTATATAAGCATAAAGGGAATAATCCAACTGGAAAATATAACAACTATAAATATTTTATGCACCCAATATGGGAGCACCCATATACATAAAGCAGCAAATAACAAACATAAAGGAAGTAATTGACAATGATATAATAATAGTGGGTGACATTACTACTCTACTCACATTAATGCATAGATTATCCGACAGAAAATCATCAAGGAAACAGTGGCTCTGAAGGATACATTGGACTACATAGATCTAACAGATATATTCAGAACATTCCATCCCAAAACAGCAGAATACACATTCTTTTCAAGTACATTCTCCAGAACAGAACAGATATTAGGCCACAAAACAAGTCTCATCAAATTCAAAAACACTGAAGTCATACCATGCATCTTTTCTGACCACAGAAATCAACCACAAGAAAGAAATTCTGGAAAGAACACAAATACATGAATTTTAAAGAACATGCCACTAAACAGTGAATGGGTCAACCAAGAAATCAAAGAGGAAATAAAAAAATACATAGAGGTAAATGAAAATGAAAATACAATGGCCCAAAATCTTTGGGATGCAGCAAAAACTGTCCTAAGAGAGAAGCTTATAGCAATACAGGCCTACCCCCAAGAAGTGAGAAAAATCTCAAATAAACAACCGAATCTTAAACCTAAAGGAGCTAGGAAAAAGAAGAATAAACCAAACCCCAAATCGGTAGACAGAAGGAATATATTAGAGTAGAAATAAATGAAATGGAAACTGAAAAACACAATAAAACAGATCAATGAAACAAGGAGCTGGTTCTTTGAAAAGATCAACAAAATGGATAAACCTTTAGCCAGACTTATAGAAGAAGAAGGAGGAGGAAGAGGAAAGAGAAAGAAAAAAGACTCAAACAAAATCAGGAATGAAACAGAAGCAATAACTATACTACAGATACAAAGAACTATAAGAGCATATTATAGAGAATAAAAAATTACATGCCAACAAACTAGACAACCTAAAAGAAATGGATACATTCCTAGAAACATATAACCTTCTAAAATCAAACCAGGATAAAATAGAAAATTTGAACAAACCAATTAGCAGCAATGAAAATGAACCAGTAATCAAAAAACTCCCAACAAACACAAGTCCAGGACCAGACAGCTTCACAGGAAAATTCTATTAACATTTAAAGAAGAGTTAATACCTATTCTTCTCAAATTATTATAAAAAATAGAAGAGAAAGGAGAGCTTCCAAATTCACTCTATGGGACCAGCATTACCCTGATATTAAAACCAGATAAAGACACTCCAAAAAAAAAGAGACCTATAGGCCAATATCTTTGATGAACATGATGAAAAAATCCTCAACAAAACATTGTAAAATAAGTCCAATAATACATTAAAAAAATCATTCACCACAATCAAGTGGGATTTATTCCTGGAATGCAAGTGTGATTCAATATTCGGCAATCAATCAACAGGATACATCACATCAACAAGAGAAAGGATAAATCAATGTAATCATTTCAATAAATGCAAAAAGAAAGCATTTGACAAAGTACAACATCCATTCATGATAAAAATCCTCAACAGAGCAGGTTTAGAGGGAACATACCTCAAGATAGTAAAGGCCACATGTGAAAAACCCATGGCTAACATCATACTCAATGGTGGAAAAGCTGAGAGCTTTTCTTTTAAGCTCAGGAACAAAACAAGGATGTCCACTCTCATATACATATATCTCATATATATATAGAGCGTTGTCAATGAATGGTGTTGTGAAAACTGGACAGGTACATGCAAAAGAGTGAAACTGGACCACTTTCTTACACCATGCACTAAAATAAACTCAAAATGGATTAAGGACCTAAATGTGAGACCTGAAACCATAAAAATCCTAGAAGACAGCATGGACAGTAATTGCTCTGACATCAGCCACAGCAACATTTTTCTAGATATGTCTCCTGAGGCAAGAGAAACAAAAACAAAAATAAACTATTGGGACAGTATTAAAACAAACAGCTTCTGTAAGCAAAGGAAACAATAAAATAAGAAGACAACATAATGAATGGGGGAAAATATTTGCAAATGACATAACTGATAAAAAGTTAGTATCCAAAATATGTAAAGAATTTACAACTCACCACCAAAAAAACATATAATCCAATTAAAAAATAGGCAGAAGGCATGAGCAGACATTTCTCCAAAGAAGACATCCAGATGGCCAACATATAAAATGATGCTCAACATTACCCATCATCAGTGAAATGCAAATCAAAACCACAATGAGATATCACTTCACATCTGTCAGAATGGCTAAAATTGAAAACACAAGAAAAAACAAATGTTGACAAGGACATGGAGAAAGATGATCCCTGGTGTACTCTTGGTGGGAATGCAAATTGATGTAGCCACTGTGGAAGACAGTATGGAGGCTGCTCAAAAAATTAAAAACAGAATTATAATATAATCCAGTAATTCCACTACTGGATATTTACCCAAAGAATATGAAAACATTAATTTGAAAGGTATATGCACTCCTATGTTCATGGAAGCATTATTTATAAAGCCAAGATATGGAAGCAGCCCAAGTGTCCATCAATAGATGAATGGATAAAGAAAATGTGGTGTATATACATGCACGCACAATGGAATATTATTCAGCCATAAAAAGAATGAAATCTTGGCATTTGCAACAACATGGATGGACCTAGAGACTACAATGCTAAGTGAAATAAGTTAGAGAAAGACAAATACCATATGATACCCACATGTGGAATTTAAGAAACAAAACAAAGGAAGAAAGAAAAAAAGAGACAAACCAAAAAACAGACTCTTAAATACAGAAAAAAAAAAAAAAACCTGATGGCTAGAGGGGAGGTGAGGGGATGGGTGAAATAGGTGAGGAGGATTTAGAGTACACTTATCTTGATGAACACTGAGTAATGTATAGAATTGTTGAGTCACTGTATTGTACATCTGAAATTAATGTAACACTGTATGTTAACTACACTGGAATTAACTTCTTAAAAGTCAATCAGAGAAAGACAATTATCATATGGTTTCTCTCTTATATGGAATAGATGAAACAGAGCAGAAGATCATAGGGGAAGGGAGGGAAAACTGAATGGGAAGAAATCAGAGAGGGAGACAAACCATGAGAGACTCTTAACTCTAGGAAACAAACAGAGGGTTGCTGGAGGGTAGGGGTGGGGTAACTGGATGACGGGCATTAAGGAGGGCATGTGATGTGATGAGCACTGGGTGTTACATGCAACTGATGATTAACTGAACTCTACCTCTGAAACTAATGATGTACTTACCGTATGTTGGCTAACTGAATTTAAATTTTAAAAAGTTTAAATAAAGTATCTCAGTAAATAAATAAGAGTGGTGTAATCACCCATTGAGATTATCCCTCTTCATGTTGCCTTTAAGTCTTTGTATAATGATGTCCCCAAAAGGAACAAAAATCCAACACCCAAAGCAGTGGTGTGTGGTGAACATGGCGGTACTCAACATCCACTCCCGCCTCCTCATCGGTGGGTTTGGGCTGCGAAGTCTAGATGGTTATAAACTAGGTTTCCTAGACTCCCTTGAACCAGGGTTCCAGATGTAATTTAAGTCTGTCTATTGGATGCACTAACCTGAGATACTGAAGACAGAAAGACCTGAGGACATCTCTGATTTCTGGTGATGAGCACAGTTGTGATGACTCTCAGCTACCTGCATATGGGCTCCTGGCTTACTGAGGGTGGAGTAGCCAGACAGGGGGATACAGGGCACCCACTTTTTGGCAGTACGGATCAAGCAGGTGCAGTGGGGCTCTAGGGCCAATAGTAGTGGCATTGACAAGTGTGTCCCTGTATGTCAGCCAGGGCGATGGGTCCGTGGAATATCCGTTCTGCTGGCTACTTTCTGATTCCCTGTCATCCTGGCTAGTTGAGTTCATAGTTCAGGCTTATTTCTGGAGGGTCACTCTAGAGTCTCCTCTTCTAAGCAGCCCAACAGTCTTGGAAACACCTATTTTTAAAAATCAAATCTTTTTCTTCTTAAAACAGCTAGCATTGTTTCTGCTTCCTTCAAATGAAACCTGACTGATTCAAAGAGTAATGGAGTTTATTTATCATAGCAGTTTTCTTAACGCGGGAGGCAAAGGGGGAAATATACTACTCAATGCACCAGAAAGCAAAACATCCTAAAATCTACTTTATCCATGTTTCTTCCTGAAACTCCCAACTTGTTAAGTGGAAAAGGTCATTTTAAAGACATGTGTGGAATAGAACCATTTCCATGTTTTAAAAATCTGTATTAAGGAAATGATAGATGCAGAAAAAAAAAAAAAGCCTAGAAATACCTACCTTAAAATGCTTAGTACAATAACCTAGGAATAGGATTATGGATGATTTTTATTTTCTTCTCTTTCCTGATTTTTTTTGCAGTAATTATATATTGTTTTTGCAATCAGAAAAACACTAAAGCTATTTCTACTTGGGGACAAAGCTATTAACCTTCCTTTTCATTCAGCAGAATGATGTCCACAGACCCCCTCCTCCCCCAGATAGGTCCAGAACTCCTTTCTAGTCAATGCATGTACAACAAAATGTTCCGACTCACTGGTAGATCAAATAGCAGTGTAAAATTATCATCTAAGGGCACATGATTTTAAGTTTGGAAAGAATACAATGCAAATAATTATATCAAAAGTATAAGGCATTTATTTATGTATGTTTTTATTAGTATGAGAATAGAATTTGGAACTTAAACAATCTAGGATAACTTAGACTAATGACACTAAATTTAATTTTAACTTCAAAGCAAATAACTTTAAAACCAATCTGCAGTGCATAGTTGAAATACAAGTAGCCCTAACTGTTTGAAAAGGCTAGAAAGCAGCTGTTTTTTGCTTTGTTTTGCAACATTATCACCTGCAAGACTTCCTGGAATTGATAGTGTGTACTGATGCCAAATCCTGTCCTAGAATGAACTTTTAATCAAAGGAACACGGAATCATTTCCACCATTACCACAAACATGATGAACAGAGACAAGAAGGCAAAATACTGTTTATAGCCACAAATTAGTCATGTTCCCAGAAGATTTATTATGAAATGAGATTTTTCCACACACATACTTTGATTGTTCTAACAGCATATGATATTTTACTTCTATCATTTACCAAATATTTTCAGAGAGTTATCTCTGCAGGACTCCGTTTAGGCACCAGGATTCAACTGTGCAGCAAACAGATGTTGCTGCTGACCTGAGTGAGCAGGGAGGCTAATGGGGAACCCACAGAAATTAACGGGTAGTGAAAACAATCGGTGCTAGGATGCAAGATGCTATAGAAGCATAAAGAGATACCTGACATGACCTGGAGGGTCAGAGAAGACTCCTCTGTCAAGAAAGGTCTAGCCTGAGATCTGGATGGTAAGAGTCAGCCAGGCACAGAGAGAGAGGACTTTCTAGGCAGAAGGAAGAGCATGTGAGAGCAGTGACTACAATAAATTTGAAAATTTTTCGGTTCAATAAAGCTGGAGTAGTTTGGAGGGGGGAGGAAAGGATGAGGAGCAGAATGAGAGGCTGAGAATAGATGTGGTATAGAGTGATTATATCATTACTGTCCAGTCCAGGACATTTTTTTTAGAGTGATGACTGTACCAGGACAATAGCTGTAAATCAGGACATTAAATTAGGATGATCATTTAGAGTCATTAAAGTGCTTTAAGCAGAGAAGAGGCATGATCATGATAAGATTCTTGGGTATCATAACAATCTCTCTGGTCACAGTGTGGAAAATGAACTGCCTGTGGTGTTGGGGTGGGGATTCCAACCAGAAGCAGGGAGAGCATTAGGATATCTCAACTCTGGAATTTCCAACTTATGAATTATTAAGCTGGTGAGACCTGATGGTGGCCCAAACTGCAGAAGAGGCGGTAGAAATGGAAGGAAGTGGGCGTATTCAAGTGTTTCACATTCACTCCTTTATGCATTCATTCCATAATTATTTTTTCAGCACTGTGCTAGGCAGCGAAATTCTCAGTTTCAAAATGGTCCCTATACACATGAAACTCATAGTTTAGAAAGTATAGTGGACACCATTCATTGAACATTGGAGGACGGGGAAAGAGTAGAATCAAGGGTGACCCCTAACTAGTTTTCTAGCTTTCATAACAGGGTGAATTATGATGCTTTCCCTAAGAAATAAAGAGAATATGTAAGATCCGGGGAGAGAAAGGTCGAGGTTTGGTTTGAAGAGCTGCTGGGACATTCAAGAGGAGATGACTGGTGGACAGTTGGATATAATGGTCAAAGCTTAGAAGTGAGATCTGGGCTAGAGTCATGGATCTGGGAGTCACCAGCAGTGGCTGACACATGAGCCTACCCTCCCACCCAAAACTGCCCGAGGAGAATGTGTAATGAGAGAAAGGCAAAGAGCCTAGGACATAAGCCTCAAGAACCTCAAGGTTTGAAAGAAGAAGAGAGTCTGCAACGGAAGTTGAGGAATGGACAAAGGTAGAAAAACAATAAGGACAGTGAGATGATGATGGTGGTGGTGGTTGTGGTGGTGGCAGCATATTACCAGGATATGAAGGTGGTGGTGGTGATAAATGATGATGGAGATTTTCATGGAGAACAGTCAAAAGTTATGAAGTATTTACTATGAGCCAAGCATTCTATTAAGGGCCTTACATGGATCACCTCAATCTATCCTCAAATAATCCATTATGACCTCAAGTTCACACAGCCTGTATAGGATAGATCATGGAACTAAACCCAGGTCTAAATCAAAACCCATGTTATTTACCCGATAAAAACAACGCCTTCCAATCAACTGTTAGGCTGAAACTCTCCCCTGATATTTCACAAAGAAGAAAACCCAGCAGGGATGAATATAGGATACAAGGAGAGGTTATTTTGTGGTTTCTTTTCTTCAAGTATGTAAGTCTTCTGAGGTCTCTAACTTTAACAATTTGTTTTTTTATTTTTTTTTCAATTTGTTTTTTTAAAAAAGATTTTATTTATTTACTTGAGAGAGAGAGAAAGAGAGCATGAGCAGGGGGAGGAGCAGAGGGAGAGGAAGAAGCAGATTCCCCACTGAGCAAGGAGCTCAACGTAGGACTCGATCCCAGGACCCTGAGATTATGGCCGGATCCAAAGGCAGATGCTTAACTGACTGAGCCACCCAGGTGCCCAACAATTTCCAGTATGTTTGTGATTTTCCTTGTCATTTCCTAAGGAATGGCGAGTACTCATCTCAGGTGCACAGCAACCACGGGAGACATCTATTGGAATCTAGCTCCACTAAGTGTTCCTCCAGCTTTAGTGATTCTCCTTTGTTAAGAAGACAATGCGAAAAAGTGGAGAGAAAAGCAATATGCAAGTCATTCAAAACTGGCACTTATATTTAGACTTTTCTTTCTTTCTTTTTTTTTTTAAATTTATTTATGACAGTCACAGAGAGAGAGAGAGAGAGAGAGAGAGAGAGAGAGAGGCAGAGACACAGGCAGAGGGAGAAGCAGGCTCCATGCACCGGGAGCCTGACGTGGGATTCGATCCTGGGTCTCCAGGATCGCGCCCTGGGCCAAAGACAGGCACTAAACCACTGTGCCACCCAGGGATCCCTAGACTTTTCTTTCTAATTTAGAATTTGGTCCCAAACATATCAAGTCCAAGGGATGAGGCTGATATGCAGCACTGCTCTACGGTGCATAAATGTCTCAGGGGAGGGACATGGTGGCCAGAGAGAAACAGAGAGCTCATATTGTGACTCAATTCTACAGACTCGGAAGTCAGCCCGTGTGGTCTGTGATATTCCTGGAAGATAACACTGCTCTACAGAAATCAACCACAACCTACCTTGTCAGAATCAGAAATGGAATGGCTCTTTTGCAACACAGTTAGAGCTAAGAATGCCTACCAAAAAAGCATCATAAAAAGCAATGAGTTCTGCACATAAAGCCTGTAGTTATATAGCAAAGCACACAATCTTATATATACAATACAAAAGCAGACTAGTTATAACTTACTATTTTTTTAAAGATTTTATTTATTTACTCATGAGGGGGGGGTGCAGAGACATAGGCAGAGGGAGAAGCAGGCTCCATGCTGGGAGCCTGATGCGGGACTCGATCCTGGGACTCCAGGATCACACCCTGGGCTGAAGGCATCGCTAAACCGCTGAGCCACCTGGGCTGCCCAACTTACTCTCTTTTAAAACTATTTCCAATTAACATATCCTCATGTGTATCATCAACATTTACACAGTCTATGTATCCACACGCTAGTTTTCACATTGAATTACCTGCATAAAATCAACATACACATCCAACATGCTGCCTGCCATAGGCTTCTATTGGAAAAATAAAAATGTTGCATTTGTTCTAAGTATTGGCTTGGTCCTCTTCCTAGACAAAGTATTAAAATTAAAATGACTGCTTTAATTAATAAAGCCTTTATCTGGACTACTTAATTTTATTCCTTGTCATGTCCAAAATCCCAGAAATACTTCTTTTCTCAGTTGGTCAGTCATTTCTGAAGCCTGTATATAGAGTCTAGAACTGTTTGATTGCACTTCTCCCAGTCTCCTCCTATCAATCTGCATTTGCCAAAACTTTCTTGGGTAAACCAAATGGACGGTTTGGAATGAAAACTACCTCTAACTCCCACTGACAAGATAGGTGCATACAGTGGGAATTGAGACAAAGAACTAGAAAGAGAGCAAGCCAACGTTTCAACCATCTTATCTGTGAAATAAAAACTCTGTTTCAGCTAGGACATAGTTGGGATGTTCTAAAATTTTGTGGGGCCTAAGGAAATTAGTGCATTTGAGATTATAGCAGTTTATAGGACATGTTCTGAATCTGGACGATGTTTGCACAGTATTGGGAGGCTCACATAAAAAGCAGCTTCATGTATTGGATTTAAAAGCCGCAAAGGTAATAGAAGGCCAAGTGTAAGCCTCTTTCTCTGCAAAGCGAAATCTGTGATAACAAAATCAAGAATAAATACGAACTTAATGGTAAGCCAACTGGCCGCTGGGTTAACTAAACAGTAATCTTATCATTCAAAATTGTGAGGGCGCACATAAATATTACACATGAGCTGGAAACCCAAGCTTTATAAATAGTTTAGATTATCACTGGCTATTTGAAAACATGGCAGGAAAACTTCAGGGATCCCAAGAGACCTCAAGCTGATCTAAACCAGTGTTTAAATGTACTTTTTAAGAAAGCAGAAGGCAAATATGGTTCAGACTATAAAAACAGAAATGTGCTGCCAGTGGGTCTGTGGGGTTACCCTCTCTCTTGCTGGCTCTGGTTAGATTCTGACTACACAACTGGTTTCCACAAGGTAGGAGGGATGGGGGGGAGCTAGAAACCCAATCAGAAAATATCCACAGGGACCATGTAAAGGAGGTGCTCTGAGGAAAGTTTTAAAAATGAACTTATTTGTCTTTCAGCAGTGAGGACTGAGAGGACATTATGAGTCTTAGAGTCTGTGAAGGGTTGGACGCAGGCCACAGCCCCTGGAAAGTTGGCACCTCCGTCAGAAATTCTATTTCACATTCCACTTGTCTGTGCTTGAGAATGAAATGCTATTTAGGCAACCTCAGAGCCACTCCTGAGTCAACTGTGCTGTGACCTGGCTCTGGCTCAGTCCAGAATGGGGGCTGGGTCTGCAGAAGTTCCAGACCACCCAGCCTGTATCAATACACTCCATTCAGAGGATCCCAGGGGCCCAGGATGGAGCTCAGGGATCCCATAGGTCTTTCAGTCTTAGAATAAATGTGATGTTCCAGGCTACACTGGTCCTCTGTGAACCCCAGGCCCTTTGGCCTAGCCCAGAATAAACTAGCTTCCCCATGATGGCTCATCAGTAACAGTAGTGACTGTTTTTTTTTTTTTTTTTTTTTAAGATTTTATTTATTTATTCATGAGAGACACACAGAGAGAGAGAGAGAGACATAGGCAGAGGGAGAAGCAGGCCCCATGCCGGGAGCCCAATGTGGGACTCCATCCCAGGACTCCAGGATTATGCCTTGGGCCAAAGGCAGATGCTCAGACGCTCAGACACTCAACCGCTGAGCCACTTAGGTGTCCCATGACTATCTGTTTTCTCATGGTTCTGCTCATACTCCTCCGCAGCTATTAGAAAAAGCTGTGTTGCTTGAAATTGTTACTAACAAAAATTATCCAAAACTCAGTGGTTTCTAGAAATGTATGAGTTTAATCTAATTTCTGCCTCCCCCTCAATTCCATAAGTAAGGAACCATTAACTTTCTACACTTGTGTAAGTCAAGGTCTATGCCACTTTAAAAGGAGATACTACGAATTAAGGAGGGTGCTACTGGAAGCTTAGCTAGATTTAGTTTCCATCTTTTCTTTGGAGCTGATTTTGAATACTCTGTTTATCTCCTCCCTCCAGTGTATACTCAGTTCCTGGTGATTTCCTTGCCAATTAAAAAGCAGAAGAGTATGTGTAAGGAAGGCTAATGAAACCTGCAGTGAAGATAAAGTCAAATGCAAGATATAAAATGCATGGTGTTCAAAAACCGTCTTGCAAAAGCCTTAAAAATGTGCGTATACATTGACCTGTAAATCTACTTCAGAGATTTTATCCTGAGAAAGGTTTAAGCCAAAGCCATTCAATCGTGAAGTAGGGTAAGCAACTTAAATAGTAGAAGTTCAAAGTTACAATTTATACAATAACTGAATATTATTTAGATTAAGAAGTGTTTACTGAGTTCTTAATAGTATTGGGAAAGGATTATGTCATAATATTTCATGGAAAAGTCAATATACAAGTTGTATATTTAATATTACCTCATATATGTAAAAATAAAGTACGTGAGGAGACTAAAATGAAATACAACTGATCCTTGAACAACATGGGTTTGAACTCCTTGGGTCCACTTAGGAGCAGATCTTTTATAATACTTGTAAATATGTTTTCTTTTCCTTATGATTTTCTTAATAACATTTTCTTTACTCTTATTTTTTTGTAAGAATACAGTATGTAGTACATGTAACACACAAGATAAGTGTTGATTAATGTTATCAGTAAGGTTCTGATCAAGAGTAGGAGTCATGTTTTAGGGGAGTCAAAAGTTATTCACAGATTTTCACAAAACAAATGAGCAAAGGGGAAATAAAAGAGAGAGAAAGGCAAATCAATAAACAGGCTCTTAACTATAGAGAATAAACTGAGGGTTACCAGAGCGGAGGTTTCAGGGGAAATGGGGTAAATAGGTGATGGGGATTAAGAAGTACACTGTCTTGATGAGCACCAGATGATATATGGAAATGTTGAATCACTATGTTACACCTGAAACTAATATTACACTAAACTAACTGGAAATAAAATTAAAACTTTTTAAAAAGTTGTATTCAGATTTTCAACTGTGCAGAGGGTCAGCATCCCTGACCCTCCTGTAGTTCAAGGGTCAACTGTACACTAAAAGATTAATAATAATTGTTTTGGGGTGCTGGGACTTTGGATATTTGATTTCTTGTTTCCACTTTTTAGATACTCTAAACTTTCTATAACAAATATATATTGTTCTAATAAAGAATAAGATAAATTTTTATGTAAAAATAAGATGGTTGAGCCAGATAATTTCTAAGGTCGCTTTAGCTATACTCTGGATGGTATTCAGTCAAAATTTAAGGAGTCAATGTTTTCATGATCATGAGTAGTATATCTTCTTATTAAAGAAATATACCATTCTGGCCAGTATCAATATTGGTTAAGTGCATTCCTTGTGGTCATTAAATTGCAAATTCCTTAGGGGCAGGGACCATCAATACCATGTAGCAGGCATTCAGCAAAGGTTTGTTGAATTAATTTAAAATCTGCTAAAAGAACAAGAGAGAATTATTGGAATTAACTGCAAGGTGATAAACATAGAGGACACTACAGAACTATCAAAAACATTACTGGTATATTATATTTTGTATGAATTTTTGTCTTTATAAAATAAGTTAAATGACATATTCATTGCTACATTTGTAAAACCAATGAATCAATCAGCAAAACAAACAAACTTGACCTTTCACAGAATACGCTTTTGTAGGTGAAAAATGCTCCAGGATAAGTGTGTCTTTCTGTACCACCATGTCAGTTTACTGTTACCAGATGGTGGTACAACTCATCATGAGGCAATCCTCTATTCTTCTGTCATAAGGAACTATGGAAAACTAATATCAAAAGAAATTTTGATATGATTGATGGACCAATACTGTGAAGAAGAAGAAAAACTAGTAAAAGAATTTCAAACACATTATTGGGTTGTAAATATCTAAATCAGTCTAGAAAAAGCCAAATAATATGTTTTTTGAAATAACAAAACAGTAGGATTCTTTTAATCTTGCCACAGACATTCCAAATGAGGAAGAGTATTAAGATTAACTCATGGGGGGGGGGGGAGTCACTATTTTTAGGGATAAGGGATCCTGTTTACTGAAAACACAAGGACTGATCCAAGGCTAGAAGAAGCCAAAACTGATTATGGAGGGGACAGGGGTTTTTAACTAACTGAAAGAATTGCAAAGAATCACTGCAGAAGCCATCCCAAAGGTAAAAAAAAAAAAAAAAAAAAAAAAGCCTCAAAGTGCTCCTACATTATTTTGGAGGTTCCATGGCAGCTTTGGTCTTAAATTGTTTAAATTATTCTCAGAACTCTTAAATTCAATTTTTTTCCCAAGCAGAATAAAAATATAAAATTACTACATCTGGGTTAAATAGAATCAGGAGGCATAATTTACCTTAATAAGGAAATTATTCTCTTTGGCGCCATAGTTTCCTATAACTGAATTTGATTTCATTCGTTGTGTGGGTGTGAGCCAAAATAGGGAAGGGAGGTTTATGTTTTGGAGACAGAAAAGAGAGCTGAAACGGGTCCCCATAAACACCTCTGAAGGAACACAAAGAGGCTGCAGCCAGGAGCCAATTTCAGAAGTACCAACCTCAGATACAAAGTATATGCTTTGGTTGCTGCCGCCTTGGGGTCACCCTTCATATATCTATAAGGATGTGATTTTGAATCCTCTAAGTCCTCTTGGATCCGCCAATAGTTGTTGCAAGGAAATTTTTGTACAACAAAAACTTTGGCTATTCCCTTGGTATTCATGGTAAAGGAATTAATGTGGACCGTACCTACTTGCTTCTTGGGTTTTGTAGAATAATTCAAAAGTTAAGTTCCCTCTTCTATATTAGCAGTGAGTGCAACACATTGGTGTATTCTATCAGCGGAAGAATCACTGGACTCTCTTTCTCTTTGGATCTCTGCATCACATGTGGAGTGTGTGTGTATGTGTCGTCACTGTGTGTGAAGGGGCAGGGGAGAGGAAGACAAAAGCAAAAGGCCTGTGTTAATCAATCATGGGTGTTATCACATGTGGGTCACATGAGCCTAGGAACAAGAGTAAGAGGGGTAAACATCTAGAGGTACTTGATAGATTCCCTGATGTCAAGAAAATGATTCAAAACTTGTAATACAAGGCAAAGAGGATAACTCCTTTTAAAATTGTACTAAGCACCATTTTATTTATTATTTATTCATTTTTAAGATTTTGTTTATTTATTCATGAGAGACACACAGAGAGAGAGAGGCAAAGACACAGGCAGAGGGAGAAGCAGGCTCCATGCAGGGAGCCTGACGTTGGACTTGATCCCAGGTCTCCAGGATCAGGCCTATGCTGAAGGCAGTGCTAAACCGCTGAGCCACGCGGGCTGCCCCTAAGGTACCATTCTAACAAGCCAATGTGAGGATTAGCTTTTTAGTATAATGTTAATTAAGAGCCCAGTCTTTATGAAGTCACACGTTAACTTACAGATTTGTTTCCAGCAGAAATACACAGTAACTCTGTGTGGTAGAAAAGATAACTCCAGAGGCTATAGCCTATTGCTCTTTAGGACATGAGCCAGTTTTGCATGTAACTTAGCAATTTTATTCTAATATTATTTCATTAAACTGCCTATAAATGCTCTGTTCCTCAAATGATCCTTGAATAGGCTTTAGCATCTTACTAGTTCCATCATTACTTAGTGAGATTAAAAAAAATCTTTAACATACATTCCTCCTTCCTTGTTAGGAGAGTCTTGTTTTCAGTTTATTGAGTAGACTTTGATACCACCTATCAGCTCTAATCTTTTTTATTTAAAGATTTTATTTATTTATTCATGAGATACACACAGAGAGAGAGAGAGGCAGGGACACAGGCAGAGGGAGAAGTAGGCTCCATGCAGGGAGCCTGACGTGGGACTCATCCGGGGCCCCCAGGATCAGGCCCTGGGGTGAAGGCAGCGCTAAACCACTGAGCCACCCGGGCTGCCCTATCAGCTCCAATCTTAATGCAAGATCTCAAAAGTCTTAATATCCTTTGGAAATGCCTGTACAGTCTCCTACCTTCGATGTTCCACAATGAACTATTCAGGACAACACTGAAGGGAATGGGGGAAAGTGCCCTCCTTTCCTTCCAAAGGAACTCATGGGCAGACAGGGCTATGTCATCTTCCAAGATCAGAAAATCGATTCTACTGCATTTCCAATGAACTCTTCCCCGGGTCTGAGACTGGGGAATCATGTGCTCCCCTCCCCTCTTCAACTGTCTGCTGCACCCAGAGAATCATGGTAATGACCAAGCCCTTTTCACAAGGGCTGAAGGCCTTATGGCCTGTACTTGCTCATTTTTCCCCCAGGAACCAAAAGGAGTTGATAGATACCAACACAGCCCTTCTTTTTGCTCCCGTTCTAAAAGAGGAGGTCTGCCCTGGTGGACCAAGTTCACTCAGCATCCTTCAGGGGGAGTCTCTCAGTGCACCATGTCTTGTCTTTCTGGCCTCCTTCCCTGCTTAGAATCCTCAGCAGAACTCTGCAGTTCCTTGGCACAGAAGAACTTCAGGCGGTCAGATGCCTAGGGGACTTAAATCTCTGATCACCTATAGCCCAAGAAGCAGACCGCCCCCCTCTTCTCCACCCCATCTCTCTTCAGAAATGAATCTCACTGCAGAAGAAAATAAAATACACAAGACAGCACAGAGCATTTATGACTGAAAGGAAGAGCACACTAATTTCATTTTCACTTCATTTCAATGAGATAATTCAAAGAATTGTTTCTCTCAAAGCTTACAGTTTCATTCACAAAATCATCTTTTCATTTATGTAAAATGACTGTTATGCCATAGTTATTTTAGTGGTACAGAAATTAAGAAAATATGGTTGTAGATTTATACAAGATAAACCATACATAAAAGTCATAACAGAGTTCCTTTCTCTTTAGCATAAGGAAATGATGATGCTCCGAAGCCTGATTTTTTTTTGGTGCCAATGGAGAAAATGGTTTCTTCTATGGGTCTTTCCATTGTGGGTCCCCCTTAGCCACACTCTACCCTTGATAATTAGCTCTCCTTCACTGACAGAGTTGCAGGGTTGCTGGGGCCCAGCTTGCAGGCTGCCATTTTGGCAAACACAACCCTCTGAGATTCTCTTTCTGTGAGCTGTTAGGCCATCCACTCAACTTAGTCTGAGTCCTGTTATCTCCTCCTTCGGCTATTATTGAACACAACATGTTGACCTTTTCCTTGCAGGGCAGCCAGCATTCTTGGGAGAGAAGGAAGGACACTGTCTGTAGGACTTAATTCCTATTCCTTCCCACTTCACCTTCCCATTTCAAGGCTTCTCCCTCCATTACCAGAACTAAAACCAAAACCAAAAACCCTTTCCAGCCTCCAGAACACACACGTAAACAACCTTTTCTCTACCCACCACCACGATACAAAATATAATCTGCTGTCATAAACCCAGAGAGCCTACGGATAACTCGTGAATTTTCATGAGTTTTGAATTCAGGTCCTAAACTATTTTATCTCCCTTTAAGTTTCACAAACCCAGCAATTCTAAAAGTCTTGTTCAGCTGATGGCAAGAATGAAGCATCTTCAGCAAATGGTGTCCATCATTTAAAACATACTATGATGTGTGAATTCAGGCCACCAAATAGGAATGCAAATGGAGCCATTTCACTCCCAGTATTCAGAGACTGTTTTACCAATTTGGGAGCATCTATGCTTCCTTTCCCATCTGTTGTCTTTTCTTTTTAGCTGTTAATTAGCTCTCTGAACAGAAGGTGCTAGAGGCGGGATATTTAATGTGGCAAAGAATATCACAAAGGTTCCCACAATTCTCAGATTGACCAGTCTCACTGCTTGCTGATACCTTCAATAAAGAGTGTAAGAAGACAGATGAAATTATTGACTAAAATTTGGTTTTTGCATTATCCATGCACTTATCTTGCTACCACCCCATCCCTACTAAACAAACAAAACCTTAAAATGTGTGTGTAACTTTGTCACTCTGAAAAGCAGTTTAAAAGAAAACTATACTCCTGTGAAGTTTTTTTTCCTTGTTGCTCCCAATTATGGATCAGAATGACTTTGCCCTGATTTTAACAAGGCTTTATTCAGAAAGAGTCACATCTAAAAAGTACTTTATATGCACTCCCTAAAACCTACGAAAAAATCTACTTTAGATGTAGCTCTGTTTTAATATTGTAATAAATTTGTACAGTAACAGATGGTACCTAGACTTATCATGGCGATCATTTCGTGATGTATATAAATGTCAAATCACTATTTTGTACACTTGAAACTAATACAATATTGTATGTTAATTTTAATTTTAAAAACTTAAAATGCTGAACTTCAAACATGTCAGCATGCAGCTGATACCTGGAAATAATTTAGAGTTCCATTTAAAAAATGGCTTCTGACACTTTTAGCTTGACACATTTGAAACTAAGCTACCTTCTTTGTTATGCAATAGTGCAGTTGTCAAATTTGGACCCTGTTTTTTTCCCCCTTGAGGACACACTGTATCAGGAACTTTTTAATTTAGCATGCGGATTAAGTAGGAGCCCATTTAAAACTAAAGGAGCTAACTTCACTTCTAATCAGAAGTTCATAAATTCATAAATTTCAGTTTCCAATTTCAGTTCTAAGTTCATAAATTAGATTGCTGAAAGTTAGAGAAGAGTTGTTCATTTACAAAATCTAGGGCCAAAAATAAAAGAAATTATAATACAAGAGTGATTTCAGTGTTTGTTCATTTTTAGTTAAGAGATTGACGGTCAAAAGTTTAAAATCATGAAACCATCTTAAAAGAACAAAATCACAACTTGCAGGCTATTTTTTATTGTTGTTTACTTACCGTATCCCTTAGAATTTTACTTACCAACTAATAAAAATGGCAATGAATGTAACTGCATAAAAAATTTGGGGAAACTATTCTATGTTGTCACAGTGGAAAGGTATTCTTTCTTTCTCCTAAATGTCAAATTATTTTGAAACCATCTAAATGCTTAACAGTACAGTAAGTGCTAAATTGCACACCAACTCCTGCAGCTTCCAATTGCAAATTCCAGTCTTAAAGTCTGGCCCATAATGAATGCTTTCCTCAGGAGGGTGCTTCGCATTTATTTATGATGATCAATTTTTAAATATATGCCTGAAAAGTGACATGATCTTGAGAAATGCCCAAACATACCAAAGCACAGACTGTGATTTCACCTGGTTCTAAAAAATTAAATTACACCATCAATCCATACATAGTTCATACAAATTCCTAGTTATGCCATAAAGGAGGTATAAAGAATGTTTATGTCTAAGCAAAAAATTTTAATATAGCTTCATGTCAGCATTTATTTGTTGAAACGGCTTTGAAAAAAGTTTCCAAGTCTGTCTCAGGGAGAATGCTAGATTGGAAAAAGACTAACTCAAAATTATTAAAATTAAATATTAATGGTGAGTTTTATTAAAATGCCAAGGGAATTATCAAAGGTTCTGATAATTTCACAAATAGTTGCACAGCCTGAACCTTAACTCGGGCTTTTCTTTTCCTTTCCTGCATTTCCACGTAGGCAATAGGAAGGCGGAGCAACCTTGTCAGTGGGATGTACAAATCTGTCTTATGCTGCTTTCACACTAATCTTCTCTATGCCAAATAGATAGGAGCTCTTCTTTTTTTTCCCTTTCTAAATGCTGATAATTCTGTCTTTATCTTACTTTCTTTCCTCAATGTCTGTAAAAGTTGTACAAATGTGCTTTCTCTGCTACCATACGGGGTCAGGTGCTGGCAATCTAAACTACTCTGAAGGTGTTTTATTCTTCACAGGACTGAACTATTAACAACAGAGCCTTTAAAATCCTCCTCCATAAGGCTGAGACAAGCCTACCTGCAGTGTTGTGTATTTCCACCCCTGTTTTCGTTCTCCCGAGGCAGGTAGCCTAAAAGTATCTTCAGTAGGAGGCAGAAAGAGCTGGAACTTCAGGTCCTTGTGTTCTTCCTCCAATGACAGGCTTGGACGCCTACTCTTCTAAACACTGCTGTTACTCTGAGAAGCTTAATTTTTCCTTTAAAATAAACTTCTAAGTTTTGACTTCTTCCCATTGATTTTTAAAATTATAATTTTTAAAAAACTGAAATTTATTGTACATCCATTGACTTTAAAGTATAATTTTAAAATAAGATACACTCAGGAAAGCATGCCGTATCCAACATGGTGCCTGACTCTTAAGACAGCATCTGGCCCATAGAAGGTCTTAGATAAATTTGCTTTAATCCATGAATTTAAAAAAAATGAATGAACTATAAACAAATCTTTAAATCAAGGCAAAAAAAACAAAAACAAAAAACAAAAAACAAAAACAAAACAAAACAAAAAAAACTCCCAACAAACAAAAAACAAAAAGAAAAAAAGAAAGAACTATTAATGTGGTCTCTAATCCTTAACAGTAAAAGCCAGAGGTAACCAGTTAACATTTTACTATGTGCTGACCTAGTCATACAACTGCCCATAACACACATAAATCATGATGTATGTATAATCTTATAACTCTTCCTTTTGTGCTTAATATGTAGTGAATATTTTTGCATGCCTTAAATATTCTATTGCAACGTCATTTATTGGGACATCTATATCGCCTTTCAATAAATCAATGCAAAAATGTCTCAGTAATTTAACTTTCTCCCCTATATTTGAACTTTTAGGTTGTCTCCTTTTTGGCTTTATTATTATTGATATTAATAGCTATGTACATTTGTGTGGCTGAACCTTGACAAATATTCATGAAGATTCCTGATGATAAATTGCAAAAAGCAGAACAATATCTTGATTTGTAATTGGCAAAAATTCTTGGTAATTTAAATCAATTTCAGGGGTAGCCTGGGGTACAGTGCCTGCAGATATGCTTGCTGGGTCTCAGTTTATTATTTCCGACACTATTCACCCCTATCTGACATATTTTCAAGGCTCATCAAAACATTATTCTCCAAGGATCAGGTTACTGAACCCTCAAAGAGAGGAGGAAACTTGTTTCTCCTTCATTAAAAATAGCTCCATGGGTATTTCCAGCTGATCTTTCATGCCCAGCAGGAGTAGTATACATATCTTTCAATTCTTTTTCTAGTAGCAAGCATATTTTATAAAATGAAACTTGTACTCTTATAACTTCTCAATCTTTACTGTGCTCATACTTAATAAATATGAATTGATTCATATTTAAACTAAAAGAAACAAAATCTGGTCTTTTCTACTAGTTTTAAAAAAAAGGATTTTCAAGTTGCCAGAAAGAAATAAGTAAAAAGATAGCCTTTATTTATTTTTTAAAAAGTATTTATGGCTGTGAATATCTATCTCTAGAAGACTCTTAAAATTTTCTTTAAATACTTATCTCCAGTTGGTAAATAAAGTATTGCCGTTTTAAGATGATACCCAAAATGCAATCCTTTATAAATGTGAGTGGGCACAAAACAATATGGCATCTAACTATCTACTTGGATTTTAAAATTTAGCCTAAACTATTCTAAGGAAATACACACATTGAGTTCAGAGTGATCACTTGAGTAATTAAATAATTTGTTCATTTTGCTTATAACCACTATAAATTAAGAAGAAAAAATTTCTTATCTCATAGGACTAGTGCCACAATGTTTCTAGTAGTGATAGATACTCAGCATGCTTTTACAGGAAGTGAGTAAAGGACTTGCAAACTTGTCCAAAAGGGTCCCTGAGGGTAGGATAGGAGGATAAGGGGTAAAAATTTGAGAGTAACTTCAGTGAATTTTTTGAATGCTTAAAACAAATGCCCGCTGGAACTAAAAAATATCTGATTCTAGGAGAAAACAGACACACACAAACACACAAATTGTATTTCTTTAAATACTTTTTGCTATTCCTTTAAAAACTGAAATCTTAAACCCTACTTGTAGCTACGTGAATAAATACTTTATAGGGATTTCCTGCAAATTATGAAATTATTTTGTATATTGTACTTTTCTAAATATAACTATTTTCATGTAATCCAATCATTAAAGATTTTTCATTTTCTAAAAATTTATGTACAAAGTATTTTTCCATAACCTTTACACATCACAGGGTAATGGGGACTTCTAAATATGTGCATGATTGCAAGAAGCCCTAGTGTTACCCTGTTCTAATAGCCACACAGCCACATGCTAATATTTCAGATCTACGCTATTAAGGGAATATTTTCATTGCTTAATTTTTTTACTTTCTTTTCAAATATGCTTCAGATTTTCATATTTTATATACATCTTAGGATAGCCAGACACTCTTCTGAATTATGACCTTAAATATTTCACTTTAGCAAAAAAAAAAAAAAAAGAGGAATTTCATCCTAGTGATTTTAATCAAGGAAAGAAAAGAAAGAAGATTTCTGAGGTGCTTTTTCTATTTTTACATAAACTAGGCTTCCTCCTAAACTAATCCAGTAGCCTCTCTCTGTATCTTGGCCAGGATATTTCTTGGCCACTAGTAATTAGAGCTTTGTATTTCTTCATTTCAAATCATTTCTTGCAATTAAAACCTTTCTCCTCAAATACTTTGGGTCCATTAAATTTGAGCCTTCTTCTGTTGGCTAGCCACTAGGTTATTCTTTGAAATTTCTTGCCTCCTGGAAGTCGTATAAATAAACTTTGGTTATTTCTAGCTGTGTTTGGGCTCTGCAAGAGCACAGCACCTCAGAGGCAGAGCTGAGCCCTGGGATAAGCACCTCCACATGTGAAATTATTCAAATATTTCCCTTTCTTATCTTTAAAGTATTGATGATTCACAAACAGTAGGACCCATCCTTTTCAAAACCATAAGCTTCCACCAAATCAAGCTATTAGGAGGTACCAGTTTGGTTAAATCAGAATATGTGTCAACCCACTGCTCCCCACATGTGCCTCCTGAATTATTAAATAGTAACTATGTTGAGGAGATGAATGAACAGTACCAGCTTGGACTCCCAGCTACATCTCACCAATAAATAAATACCTACTTTATCTTACTGTCACTTCTGAGATGTGAATACTATTCTATAGGCCAGAGGTTCTCGACAGGATGGGTATAACATCCAGGGGACATTTGGAAATGACTGGAGACATTTTTGATGGTCAGAAGAGGGGGTGTTGGTTGCTACTGGCACCTAGTGAGCAGAGGCCAAGAATGCTACTAAACATTCTACAGACCACAAGGTAGACCCAGCAACAAAAAGTCATCTTATTCAAAATGTTAATAGTGCCAAGGTTGAGAATCCTGCTTTAAGAAAATGAAACAAAAGTAGATAAGAGAAAGTTATTTCCTTTGAACCTTTGGAAAGGTATCACCCAGGCAGTATAGAGCTCTGACTTAGAAGTTCATACAGGAAGACAAATTGCCAAACAGAAGGCCTGTGATGGCAGCACCCTAATATATTCTTATAAAGGAGTTTAGTAAACATGAATCCATAGTATATAGGCCAAATTCCAGAGAAAATATAATCATCAACTTGGTAGTGTTCATACCTAGTGAGAAACTCATCCTTCACATTTAATTTGACTGCAGAGAAAATTTGTGAATTGAATGAAGAATAAAGTTGAAAATAGATGCTAACCAAGCCATCTAAATTAGATATAGCCTTTTTTGATCCATTTTAAATCTTTTCTTGTTTTGGGAAGTGTTGAGCTTGGGGGATGGGGTACAAATAAATATCTTCAGTGTTGTGTCAGGGTTGTGACACATGAGAAAACCTCCAGCCATTTTCAGATTTTAATCATCTTACCCACATTACAGATGCAGGCTAGTTGGCAGATGCTCAGAGGAAAGAGCCTTATCAGTCCTCAGCATCTAATTACTTATCTTGGAGAAAATTAGGCAAGATTCCAAGTCTACAGAAGACTCATGTTCTGTCGGGAGTTATTAATTACAAGCAGACTTAAGAAGCATTAATTTGTTTTGGTAATCATGCCAGGGTGTGTACAGCTCTGCCAAAAAGCACAGGAAGTGGAGATTAGGGAGAAGGTGAGCTGCTCGGCTCAGCTGGTAAAGGGGGGATTAAAACCAGATGGCCCCAATTTGTCTCTTTTAGCCAAGTTCCAAATAAAATATTCCTTTAGCTGAAGTTGAAATTAAATAGATGCCTGATTGCCCCACCCCTGAGTAAGAATCTAAATTGATTCCTTCTTTACGATTTCCAGGTTTGTTGTTACTATTGTTTGGAAGACCTTAAGATAGTTAAAATATACTCTGGCATACAAACACACATCCACACACATTTGCATACATGTGGGAATAAAGACTGGAAGAAAATAGACCAAAATTTAAACAATGGTTATCGTTGTATGGTGGAATTATACAGGATTTCAATTTTCTTTTTATATTTCTGTGATGTCTCCAAAATTTCTACAATTAAGCACATATTATTTATAATCAGAAATGACCTGGAATAGGGCAGTTAATTATACCCCTCCAATCTTTCCATTCCATTCTCTAACTATAATCTAGTTCTACTGATACTGTTATACTTTAAAAATTGACATGAGTCAATTACATTGGTAAAGGGAGAATAACCAATCACACATACTCATCAGATCAAAATCTCACCTAGTATTACACAGCTGTCTGTTTAATATATTGCTTATGGGTAACATGTTAACATGTTACTCAAGAAGTAGTTTCCCAAGGACTTCTCAAATTCTTTCACAATATACATATTTCATATTCTGGCAATGTATAGGTAGAGGGAAAGAAAAAAGGATAAAAGATATATCAGGTCACAACAACATACTGAATATATAAGGCTCAAACCTTGAAATGGACTTGAAACACAATTATGTTGAAGCTCAATGCCTAAAGTTAGATGCAATCTATACATTTAATGAAATTTCTTGACAAGTTGATAATATAAGTTACCTGAGGCTGGTCTAAGTGACACACAAAAAAATTCCTACAATACTTGAAGTAACATAGGTTTATCTAAATTTCATGGTCAACAAAGAATGGAAAGTGTTTTTCTTGCTATGATGCTAAGAAAACTCAAATGATTGAACTTATGTATATCAGAAAAAGTGCTGACAATTCCACCTCAAAAAAAAAAAAGTCATTGGGGCACCCAGTCAGTTGAGCATCTGCCTTCTGCTCAGGTCATGATCTCAGGGTCCTTGGATGGAGCCCTGCGTTGGGCTCCCTGCTCAGCGGGGAGTCTGCTTCTCCCTCTCCTTCTGCCCCTCCCCCAGCTCATGCACGCACACACTCTCTCTCTCTCTGTCTCTCAAAATAAATAAATAAAATCTTCTTAAAAATTTCTTTTAAAGTCACCAACCAATTCCAGTTCAAAGGCAGAGCCACATCAAACATTAGTAGCTATTACCGTTGAAAAGAAACATATCCTCTTTAAGTGAAAGTCTAGATAGTTAAGCAAAAAGGTAATGAAAGTCTTATATGAGTAGAAAATGAAGAAAATCCTTGTGCCTACTACTCAGGTAATGAAGCTGTCTTGATATAAGCCAATAAGTGAGATATAAATTATGCCTACAATGATCCTAGAAGCAGGTAAGTGATCTCATCCATTAGCTATTTCCAGTTCCTTGTTGTTAAACATTGGAGAATTTCTGTTTGACATATGACAGTTTCCTGATGAGTTAACGCCATATGGATATTCTCAGGACTCTTCTAAAATAATAGTTCTAGTAACTCTTTGGCTAAAGCACCACCTACAGAATACCTTCTGTACAGATGCTTTAGTCGTAGATATTTTGAGGCCATAGAATATGAAAAAGGTATAGTCCCAGGTAGCATCAACCTAAGGTAGGCCTGGGGAAACAGGTAGTTCTTTGGACCAAGAATCCTTCACCCACTCAATACTCTCAAGCTGGCCTTTGGCCACTCAAGTTATCCCTCAAAAAGTAAAATTTCATCTGTCCTAGTTCTCATTCTCTTAAGCTTTTGCTCTCTCTGAGCTAAGATGCCAGCAGGTAGTAATATGTTTTCTTCTAGAAAAGCATGTTTTGGTTTAACAGAAAAATAATACCTTGACCTAGAGGAATCAGTTAATAGCAAGAATTTTATGTGATCAGCACACGAGTCAAGAAACACAATATTAGGGGCAGCCCGGGTGGCTCAGCGGTTTAGTACCACCTTCAGCCCAGGGCGTGATCCTGGAGACCCGGGATCGAGTCCCTTCTCAGGCTCCCTGCATGGAGCCTGCTCCTCCCTCTGCCTGTGTCTCTGCCTCTCTCTCTCTCTCTCTCTCTCTCTGTGTGTGTCTCTCATGAATAAATAAATAAAATTAAAAAAAACACACAATATTACTAGGAATTCAGAAGTCCTTCTCATGCCTCCTTATCATTAACCCCTTCTTTTTTTTTTTTTTAATTTTTTTTTTATTTATTTATGATAGGCACACAGTGAGAGAGAGAGAGGCAGAGACACAGGCAGAGGGAGAAGCAGGCTCCATGCACCGGGAGCCTGATGTGGGATTCGATCCCGGGTCTCCAAGATCACGCCCTGGGCCAAAGGCAGGCGCCAAACCGCTGCGCCACCCAGGGATCCCTCATTAACCCCTTCTAAGAGTAACCACTATTCTGACTTCTAACACCAGAGATTGGTTTTGCTCATTTTTTTAGTTCTTTTTAAGTGGTATCATAAAGAATTTATTCTTTTGTATCTCGTTTCTTCTGTTCAACATTATATATGTAAGATTAGTTCATGTTCATATGTATAGTTGTAAATCACTCATTCCCGACTAGCTGTATAGTATGCCCCTGTAAATATACCATGATATATTTTACTGTTCTACTGTGGAACAGCATTGGGTAATTACCAATTTGGGGTTGTTACCAATAACCCTTCATGAACATTCTTTATGTGTCTTCTGGTAGTCAGATGTTCCATATTTTGTTGTTTGCATGTATTTGGTGTATGCATAGGTGTAGAACTGCTGGGACATGGGAATGCATAACTTTAGCTTTAACAGATATTGCCTTTGTGATTTTTCTAAAGTGATTTTTTTAAAAGTGATTTTATTATTCTGCTTTCACTTAGAATTGTGAAAGCTGCAAGAGCATATTGTTTCTACGCTAACAGTAAGAAAAAAGACAGCCTACAAAATCATAACTTTTCCTGAGCTCAGAGAGCTGAATTACAAGGAGGTATAAGACCATCCAAAGAGAGATGGTACACATGAATTGTTTCCTCTATGGCAGAGCATGGGTGAAAGTTGTGACCTCCATAAAAAAGAAGATACCTACTCAAAATTTTAATGAATTCTTAAAGACCAACCCATCTTTTAGAATAGTTAGGAATCTTAAACACAAAGTTTGCAATCAGCTTGACACCTCTTTACTATGAGCTCTCTATTCATGACAGCTCCAGTGAGTGCTCATGAATAAGATTGGGCATAGGGGGGCAGACCCAGAAGAACTCCCTCCCCTCAGTGGATCATGTATGGAGAAGGAGATTGGCTCTTGCTCCAAGACAAGCATGTAACACTGCCTATTTCCTTGGATCCTTGATCCTTCTCTCACAAAACCCAAAAGCCTTAAGCCATTGGGACAGGGGCAGCAACCCTCCCATACCTAGGACCCAGGCAATACACCATTACTTCTGGTGAAGGAGCAGAAATGAAAACAGTCTCTTTGTAAGGATAGAGGAGAAACAAAAAATCCTCTGCTCCTGGGCAGGGCAGGAAAATCTTTTCAGGCCTGTGTCTTATACTTATAAAAAACAGAGTTCTGCTACTAGGCTAAGAAGGGCAGGATCTCTCTTCTACACAAAACTCACCATAGCTACAAGGCAGAGTTTTTCACAGGGTCAGGGAGCAGGAACGCTGAGAAAGCCCACCCCTTCAGAACTGAGTACACAGGGATTGCTTAACACCAAGGCTGAACCTGGGCAACAGAGAGCCCCCACAATAAGCCTAGTACCAAATAACAAGAATAGCAATGTGATGCTGGGAAAGAGGTGATAGCATGGAAAAGAACCATTCTGTGGAACAGGCATCCAAGGACATTGAAAGATAAGAGTAAAGTATGAACACTGAGCAAAATCTTTTGCACCTCAGGACAAGGTAGTGGGACCCCATTCCACAGGAATGTGAAGCCTCTGATGGACTGAAGATAACCATGGTAACAAGAGAACTCAAACCCTCTCAGCTCTGATACACCCCCACACTAACACTGAGAAGAGGAGACTACCCATTTCCAGCTGTGAATATTATTTACTCCAGTCTTTACTGTTTTTCCACAAAACACTCCATTTATTCATTCCAAAATCATGAGAGACATAAAAAAGCAAGGGAAAAAATCACTCTAACTTATTTTGAAGAGATAAAGCAATATAGTATAAGACTCAAAGATGGATGACCCAGATGGTAGAACCATCAGTCATGGACTATAAAACATCTAAGATTAACATGTGAAATGATTCAGTAAAAAATGTTAAAGAAAAAAAAGTATGAAGAAATGGAGAAATTCAGCAGAGAGATAAGAACATAAAAAGAGTTAAACGGAAATACTAGGAAAAAAAAAACTATATCAGAGGTGAAGAATTCCTTTGACAGATTCACCTGCAGACTGAATACAATGGAAGAAAAAACAGTGAACTTGAAAACAGGCCATTAGAAATGATCCAAATAGAAACACAGAGGATAATAGTGAATGAAAAAATAGCAAAGTATCAAGAACTACTTAAACAATACAACATATGTGTAATTAGAGTCCCAGAAGATGAAGAAACAGCCAGCAAAATATCAGAATTTTCACCACACATCGAAGAAATCCAGGAAACTTCAAGCAGGATAAATGCCAAAGTTGGGGAAATACACCCACATATATGCTAGCCAAATGGCTGAAACTCATAAATAAAGAGAAAAATTTTAAGATAGCTGGCGGGGGGTGAGGGTGGGTGGGAGAAACATTATATTCAAAGGAACAAAGAATTACTGCAGATTTCTCATCAGAAATTACACAAACCAGAAGACCACGGAGTGACATTTTTAAGGTACTGAAACAAAAAAGTTGTCATTACAGCATTCTATAACCAGTGAAAATATCTTTCAAAATGAAGGCGAGAAGAGAAGGAGAAGGAGAAGAAGAAGAAGAAGAAGAAGAAGAAGAAGAAGAAGAAGAAGAAGAAGAAAGGAAGGGAGGAAGGAAGGAAGGAAGAGAAAGAAAAGAAAGAAAAGAAAGAAAAGAAAAGAAAAGAAGAAAGAAAGAAAGAAAGAAAGAAGAAAGAAAGAAAGAAAGAAAGAAAGAAAGAAAGAAAGAAAGAAAGAAAGAAAGAAAGAAAGAAAGAAAGAAAGAAAGAAAGAGGCACCTGGATGACCCAGTGGTTGAGTGTCTGCCTTTGGCTCAGGTTGTGATCCCAGGATCCTGGGATCAAGTCCCATGTATTTGGCTCCCTGTAGGAAGCCTGCTTCTCCCTCTACCTCTCTGTCTCTCATGAATAAAATCTTTAAAATAATAATAATAATAAGAATGATGACAAAGAGATCTTACTCTCAGCAGCAGTATATGAGAGTGATACTTGTTCCACATCCTTACAAACACTTGGCCATTTTGTGGGGCATGAAGTTGAGGCATAATGTGGTAGACAGAATATGGCTCCCCAAGATGTCCATGTTCTAGTTCCCAGAACCTGTGAATATATTACCTTATATGGCAAAAGAAAATTTACAAATGTGACCTTAAAATGGGGGATTATTGTGGATTATCTGTGTAGACCTAATCTAATCACATGAGTCATAAAAGTGGAGAGTTTTTCCCAGCTGTGGTTACAGACAGATGTGACAATGGAAGATGTGTCAGGGAGATGCAACATTGCTGGCTTTAAAAAAATGATCTTCCTTTTAAAAAAAGAGGAAGAGAGGAAAAAAGGAATTAGGGCACTCCCTAAATGCTAAAAAGGGAAACAGATTCTTACCTAGAGCTTCCAGAAAGTAATGCATGCTATCAACATCTTCATTCCAGTAGAGAGAGACTTGTGTTGGGACTTCGAACCTACCGAACTGTAAAGTAATAAATTTGTGTTGTTTTAAGCCACCAAATTTGGGGTAATTTGTTATAGGAGCCAACAGAAGGCACATATATATATTTGTGGTTCTCATTTTAATTTCCTTGATGGTTAATAGAGTTGAGCAGCTTTTCATGTTTATTGGATATCCTTTTTTATGAAGTGCCTGTTCAGATTTTTTGTTTATTTTTCTATGGGTTGCTTATATTTTTCTTATTGGTTTTTAAGGTTTCTACATATATTCTGAAGAGTTATTTATATATTCTGCTTTTTCATATGAATGTATTGCATGCTGAAGCTTGCCTTTATACTCTCTTAATAGTGTCTTTTAATGAAGAAAAAGTTTAATGTTTTTTATCTTCCTTTACTCCAGCATCATAGTTTTCATTACTTTAGCTTTTATAACAGATTTTGATATCTGAAAGTATAAGACCTCAGTTTTTTCAAAATTGCCTTTTATATTCTTTGCCCTTTGCATTTCCACATAAAATTTTAAATCAGCTTTTCAATTTACACACATATACAAAGCCCTATAGGGATTTTGATGAGTTGGAGAGAGTTATCTTTATAGTATTGAGTCATTTAATTAGTGGAGAAAAAATATGTTTTTCTGTTTATTGAAGCAGAGTTAGTTTTTCTCCATAATGTATTATAGCTTTACAGCATGGACACATAATATTTTTTGTTATTGAAAATTATGACTTTTTTATAAATGGTATCTTTTTGAAGTTTCACTTTCTATTTGTTGTTAGTGACATATAGAAAAAAAACTGATTTTTAAAATATTAGCCTTGTTTATGGTAAGAGCAAAGGTATTTAATTGGTAGCCTCTCATTTTTCTCTATACTGTTTTGTAGTTTTTATGGAAATAACATTTTATATAATATTTTAGATCTTAATAGAAACAAAAGCATCTCTTGTAAATGCTAGATTTCAAAATTATTTTTGTTAGTGACATATAGAAATATAACTGCTCTTTGTATGCTGACCTTATACTCTTACCAATCCATCTCAAATTTTGTATATGGTATGAGGTACAAGAAAAAATACATTTTTCCCTATAGGCATATCAATTAACCTACCACCTACCTTAATGTCTACAACATAATTACACCTGCAAAGTGTCTCTTGTCACGTCTTGTTACTCACAGGGTCCAGAAAATAGGCCCATCATTAGAGGGCCATTTGTCTGCTGCTTTTATTTATTTATTTTTCTTTTATTTTTCTTTTTATTTCTTCTTTTTGCTCCTATCCAAAATTTTTTGCAATTTCTTCAAGTGAAATGAAACATGTCTGGGGTTGGGATTAAAAAAAAAGAATCTTACAGGAACCACATATTTCCAACAGAGCACGTCCATTCATTGGTTTTCAGCATTTTTGCTAGTTGGCAAAAAGATGAAGCTGGGTCCACTTTATAGAGTGCATACTTGCTACATTATATATTCTTAATAAATATGCAGTGATATTAACAATGAAACCACCAGGTGGTGCCACTGTAGGTAATAGTCTGTTTTTTCATACGAAGAGTAAAGAATGTTTTCTTTCTAAGTACTATCTGGAAAAATCTCTCTATTTTTTTTTAATGTTTTATTTATTTATTTGAGAGAGAGAGGCAGAGACACACACAGGCAGAGGGAGAAGCAGGCTCCATGCAGGGAGCCCGACATTGGACTTGATCCTGGGTCTCCAGGATCACACCCCAGGCTGCAGGCGGCACTAAACTGCTGCGCCACCAGGGCTGCCCTGGAAAAATCTCTTGAGGTTGCATACCAATAATAATGTACTCCTTCATCTCACTCCTGACATTGCAGGTCCCCAAAGTCACCAAATATGTAACTCAGTATGGGCTCAAAGTTATCAGAGAAAGCACTGGAGTTGAATTAATTGGGGAGTCAAGGAAGTGTTCTTTCTAAATTCAGCCTGTGAGTCTTTTTAGCATTTTTCAACATCGAATTGTTACTGCCGTGTGTTCTGCAAATTAAAGCCTTTTAAACAGAGAAAAGATACCATACAAGTTGAGAAGAAATACCGAATAATTTTAATAAAGGCCAGAAGCCCAGATTTGATGTCAGGTGGTTTTAGAAGGTTTTACCTTCTAAGGTTACACTGGTTCAGTGATAAAATGTGAATGATATCTACAAAGTCTTTGATTATAAAAGAATCTTCATATAAGTCTGGGACCTAATCACCACTAAGTGGACATCTAAGACAAAAAGGCAGCAGGTCTCCCAGATTTTATACTATGTAAAATGTATTCAGTCCCCTGTCCATTACCCGCATATCTATCAACAAAAGTACTCAACTGAGAGCTAATTCAGTTGAAGTTCTGCACTGCAAAACACTTGACTGCATTAAGTGACAGACATATTGAAATGGTGACAAGTAGTCAACCCCGTAAAATATTCAGGGACATGGGTATTACATTTGCTCAATTCTACTTGCTGAACATATATAGTTCTTTGTGTATTACCATGAAAAACAATAATACTGGCCTCATGTTTCCATGGCGACCTCTGAGAGCAATTTTTAAGTTTAAGAGTTACCTCTTTTAATCAATGATAATTTTCATCTAGATGATATTCCCAGGTTACCCTGACTTATATTATCATGTTAATTTACTTTCTGCCTCAGTGTAAGGTGAAATTTATTTGCCTAGGGCAAGAGAGGTTTTATTTAGGGGGTAGGTAGGTTGGAAAGGGATGTAGAAGCTGAGGGACATGGTAATCATATGGTAATACGATTAAAAATTGCAGAAAAAGAGAACAAAGAACATAATAGATTTGAATACAAAAATTACTTTTTTTAATAATTAAGAAAGTTGTACAATGAAAAATGTATTTTGCTTCAGAAAGGTATGTTGGTTACCTCAAAGCTGCGCAAACCAATGTAATGTTCCTTTGTGTACCATTTTTATGTTAAATTACAGTATAAATTTCCCACTCGATGTATCAACACATTTTAGTGATTCTAGCTCAATCAATAAAATATACAGCTTTAAAGAAAATTTCTGATGATTCAATTAAAGCTAATATTGGTGGGATTCTGAAACATTGGCTAACTACCACAGACTACTTCTAGATAATGAACATTAAAAGAATTAGCAGAGAGTCAAGTGAGTGGGTAAAGAAAGCTGTTATTATTTTAAGCAAAATTAAAACAGATGGGAGAGACTGACACACATGTATTCAGATACGTGCCTGCCTTGCATTTAATCTTTTATGAATGGCTGATTCCAGATGGTGGTGGGATTCAGGAGCAGAACTTGAGATACAATATCCATTCTTATTCCAATGTATATATGACTTATATCTTTTCTATCTAGTGGGTAATGCAAATACCATCAAAAGGAAAGAAAGCAGGTTCTCATTTTTTTGAAAATGAGGCGTTGGTCAGTTTATCAAACCAACTCCAAACATTGATCCACATTCTCCATCGTTCGACTTATTTCAGATTTGGTCTCCTATTCCAAATCACACACATGTTGGGGCGCTGAAACGAGCAAACTAGAGACAAACGCAGGAAGCACACAGTGCTGGCAAGTGTCAGTGAATCTCTCATTACCATCGAACCCAGAAGGGGATGTGCCCTCCTCTGAACTCCCACAGCAAGTCTCTTGTACCTCTTCTGGAATGTCATATTTTATTTTAGACAATGATAAGAATAACAGAAACACGGGATTCTAACAGAGCAATTGTAAAACTTTATCACATTTACTTACATGCTGATTCCCATTACTGGACAGTAAACTCCCAGGTACAGCAGCTTCTTCATCTTTTAGACTTGGCATACAGCCAGATAGGGGGAAGGGAGTAAGATATAGGAGTTGAAGATACAATAATAGTTGCTACTTATACCCATCATATGCCAGGCACTGTGCTAGGCACTTTACTTCCATTATTCCATTTCATCTTCAGAGCAACCTAGTTTCTATTTGACAAATGAGGCAAGATATGGAGACTCATGGAAATGAAGTAAAATGCATAAAGCCCTTACATCTAGGTAATGGCAGAGCTGAGGCCTGTATGATGCAGAAGTCCTTGAACTTTCAACTATGCCAATGGCCGCTCCTCTGGCCCAGCTCCCATAGACTCAGGCTACGAGTTGTAGAGTGAGAGGCCTAAGGAAACGATCAGAGGCACTGTTGGAAGTTGTTGAGTGCAGACTCTACACATTGGGCACAGCACTGGCAGCCTCACATGGACACTAGTGGACAGCAATGGGCGCAGTGTCTTTAGTGGACATCTGTGTCCAAAATGCTTTTTGGATGCTAATGGCAGGTACCACCATGGCTAGCATGAATAAGAGGGAGGGAAAACAGTGGGTGTCCTGTAGAAGCCAAGAGAAGTGCATAGAGCTCATGGGAAACATGTCAAAGGCTTTTCAGAATGAATTGGAGCCAAAGCTTGGATAGAATGGGAGGAGATAGGGCCAGAGAAGTGATTTGGGGATGGTTATTTTAATTCTATTATTACCATATGGGGAGCTAGGAAATGTGACATTTTGAGCCAATATTTACATTGTATATATTTTACTTCCCATATTCTCCTACCCCCACAGATCACAATCTCCTTAAAAATAATATTCATGCCTAATACATATTTATGTCAGCCATGGTTCTTAGCACGTTGCCCTGTAATTTATTCTGTATCTCCAGAAAGCAACCATCCTAAAGATAGATAATGTAAGAGAAGTCACACCTTGTAAGTCGTCCCAGTGGACCACCAGATGGGTTTTCCTGGAATCTGGGAAAAATAGCACCAGTGGTACAGGCTTTTAACTCCTGGACCCGTTACCAAGGGTATTCTGATTGACAAGGCTCTGGGTCTGAGGATAGAATACACGAGGTCACCAGAATTTGAGCTCATTGACTTCTACTCAATTCCTTGATTTTAACTTTATACTCAGGAAGAAGATTGCTGATCTTTATTCAGTTTGTAAAAATTGGATCTCCTATTTGGAAGGGAACATAGCTATAGCAAATGACATAAATCCCCTGGTTCTCTTGGCAGTTGGACTTTTCACATAAATTAATCAAGAATGTTCTTGCTTATCAGTCTCATGTGACTGATAAGGAGGACTAATAGCATTTATGAACTTGTAAAAGCTGATATATTGACCCTGATTTCCAACCTCACCAACTGTTAGTTAGTGCTGTTATAAAGCCTTACAAAGACCAGCACACAGGAAATACTAATTGAGTGTCATCTTTATTGTAATATTTCTTACACTTTAGAAAATATTTCTAAAGAGAGAATGATACCAAAACATGCTGCCTGTCTCAAATGATTGCTTTGGATTATTTCTTATACAATTTGTCTCACATCAATGTGAGGAATTTGAGATGCAAAGAAGATTGTTATTAACTAAAAAACCTTTATGGAATTAAAAAAAACTTTTGTGTGTGAGATAAATCATGTGTTTCAAAAACTGCAAGTTTTTCCTAGAAAAAAAAAACTCTGTGAGGTTGTGACTATGCTAAATTGCCTTCCCAGTTACCAAGTGAATTTTATCGTTTAGTATTTAACAAAACTACTTCCCAAGTGCTGAATGGCACAGAATTTAAATCCAGTGATGTTACCACCTAGATTATAAGTATCTGCTCATACAAGAAAATAAATCTCAGTTATTGCTCAGCGATTTGGTTTTTCCAACTATCCCTTTCAGCTGTTACAAATGGCTGAGCCTCTTCTCTCCTTTGGAATCTTAGAAAGGCTCTTTGTTCTTTGTGACAATCGTAACCCTATGACCTGAAGGCACAGGTGTCTATGTCAGCTCTTATCCTGACCAACCAATGCTCAGGCTTCTACATTTCCTGTTACTGAATGAGGATCAAGAGGAGGAGTGATTATTACAGGGACCTGATCTAGATTTCACAAATGACAAGTCTTTGGCAGCTGCTAAGGATAAGGCATCTTTGGAGAACAATCTTGCTTGGGAAGTCACTTCTCCCCCTGCCCCTCCCTACCCCCTAGGCCGCAAGAGGTCATCCCTGGCAGCTGTTCTTAAAAGGAGAGTGGGGCCAGGCTGACAGCAGCTGTTACAAAGATACTGAACAGAGAATCCAGGAGGAAGGCTGGGTCCAAGTAAGAGTGCTTTTCTGAAAATATGTGCTAAAGTCCAGGGGTCCGTGCTGCAGTGGGATGTACTTGACAGCTGTAGCTTGGGTCATTTTATTTCTCACTAGGTGGGTAATGCTATAAGGTAGCTCTGCTCTCCTGACAGAAGAAGGAAAGGCCACTGTAGTGAAGACAGGGCAGTTGTAAACGATATTGTATCTTTATTTTGATGTCCACATGTTCATTGTAGTATATAACAAGGCAACTGATTTTTGTTATATTTATTTTGTATCCTGTGACCTTGCTACACTATGAGCTCTAGGACTTTTTTTTCTCTTGATTGCTTGGATTTCCTATGTAGACAATCATGTTGTCCACAAATTTACTTTTTCCTTTCTGATCTTTATGCCTTTTTTTTTTTAAGATTTTATTTATTTATTCATGAGAGAGAGAGAGAGAGAGAGAGAGAGGCAGAGATACAGGCAGAGGGAGAAGCAGGCTCCATGCAGGGAGCCCGATGTGGGTCTCGATCCTGGGACTCCAGGATCACGCCCTGAGCTGAAGGCAGGCACTAAACCGCTTAGCCACCCAGGGATCCCTCTTTATGCCTTTTATTTCCTTTTCTTGCTTTTTTTTTTTTTTTTGCTCTGGCTAGCACCTTCAGCACAATGTTGATTAAGAGTGGTGAAAACAGACATCCTTGCCTTGTTCCCAGCTTTAGGGGAAAGCATTCAGTTTTTTACCATTAAATACAACGTTAGTTGTTCTTTTTTGTTGTTGTTTTTGTTGTTGTTGTTGTTAGTTGTTCTTTATGGAGTTGTTAGAAGCTTTTTATCAAAATTGAGAAACCTCCCCTCTATTCCTATTTTTCTGAGAGTTGTTTAAAAGAATCTATTCAAGATGTTGAATCTTTGAAAGGTGTTGAACTTTGTTATAATTTTCTGCATTGACATAATCATGGGATTTTTCTTCTTTAGCCTATTAAAATGGTGAATTGGTGTCAGGGTATTAGCTTCATAAATGAATTGGAAGGTACTCCCTTCTCTTCCATTTTTTCAAAAAACATTTTGCAGAATTGGTATTAATTCTTTAAGTATTTAGTAGAAGTCTCCAGTGAAATCATCTGAACCTGGATATTTCTTTTGGGAGAGTTTTAAAATTCAATTTTCTAAGTAGTTATAGGGCTATTCAAATGATCCACTTTATACTGGTTAAGTTGTGGTAATTTATGTTTTATGACTAATTGACCCATATCACCTAAGTTGTTAAATATATGTGTAGAGAGCTAGTCACAATATCCCTTTATTATCCTCTGATGTCTGAAAGGTCTCTAGTATTATCCTGTTTCATTCCTGATTTGGGAATGTGTCTTTCTTTCTTTCTCTCTCTCTCTCTCTCTCTCTTTGGGTCAGTCTCAGTAGAGGGTTTTTTTCAATTTATTAATCTTTTCAAAGAATCAGATTTTTAAAAATTTATTTCTCCATTTTTTTAATGTTTCAATTTTATTTACTTCTGCTCCCATCTCTATTATTTCCTGTTTCTGTTTATTGGGGCTTTATTTTTCTCTTCTTTTTCTAAATTGTGGTGGAGACTTAGATTATTGACTTGAAACTTTTCCTCTTTTCTACTGTAAGCATTTAGAATTATAAATTTTCTTCTCTGGTAATTTACCTGTGTCCTCAAATTTTGATTTGCTGGATTTTTTCTTTTCATTCAATTCAGTGTATTTGGAGGGAGGGTCGGATTCTCTTGAGATGATTTTCTTTGACCCATGATTATTTAGAAGGCTGTTATTTGATTACCAAGCATTGGAAATTTTTCCTAGCATGTTTCTGTCACTGATTTCTAGTTTTATTCCATTGTGGTAGCAGAACACAGTTTATATGATTTCAATTCTTCTACATTTGTTGAGGTTTGTTTAATGGTTCAGGATATCCTGGTGAATGTTCCGTGGACACCCAAAAAATACACATTCTGTTTTTGTTGGGTGGAGTGTTGTATAAATGTCAATTAGATCCTCTTGGTTGAGAGTATTCTTGAGCTTTTCTATGTGCTTGATGATTTTTCTGTCTAGTTGTTCTATCGATTATTGAGAGAGAAGTGCTAAAGTCTCCAACTGTAATTGTGGATTTCTCTTTTCAGTTAATTGATTTTGGTTTCACATATATTACAGCTCTGTTGTTTGGTGCATACACATTTAGGACACTCTCCTTCAATGGGTTCCAATCTTTACTGGGCTGCCTTCCTAGTATCTTCTCCTTGGGCTCCAGCCAAATTAGACTACCTTCCTGCCCTACCCAGGACAACGCAATGGGTTTTTAACTGATTGGGAAGGAAGGAATGAAGGAATGAAGGAATGAAGGAAGGAAGGAAGGAAGGAAGGAAGGAAGGAAGGAAAGAAGGAGGGAAGAAAGACCAGATTAAATTTTTCAGGCTTTTAAATCATATTCTCTTTAATAAATCTTCTTTTCTCCTATATCATTGAGTCCTTAGAAGCTCCCATCCCAAAAGCAACAATTCCCCTTCTTTGAGGCCCCTCGTGCTCACTATCCATCTGGAAGAAATTACAGGAAATGTGTATGTGTGGGTGTGTGTATAGTTTTAATTTGGTGGATGTCTTTATATCAGTTTGACACATTTGTATAGGTTTTCAGATCTTGAGGAAGAAAAAACTGGAGGGGATATTACAATAAAACAAATTGGTGCTGGGAAGTAATCAAATCTAAAGGAAAGAACAAACCACAGAAAAGTAAATTTTCATTTCTTCTCTCGTCTGTGTCTTTTCTATAAAATACCTTCCTAACTAACAGGACAGTCACTATAATAGTTATAAACTAGCACTTAAGTTGTATCACTAAGTCAGGCTTCATCATTCATAAGTGTATTTCATTTGTTCAACAATTTGAGGTCCCTGATAAGTGCTTGGCATTACTAGAACCTCTGTCTTATAAAGTTAGTATTTAAACCCACATACATTTAAAGGATAATAGTTTATTCTTCCTTAGAGCTTGGCATTAATCTTTCCTAAAACAATAATTCTAAGTGTGTAACTCTGTACTAGACCAGAGAGTCACACACTAACTTTATTCTCCTTTTCCCAATACCCATCTAATTTCCTTTATGAGGCTACTTCTTTTCCTGCCTCCTCAGATAAAATCTCCAGCTAATAATAAAAAGTTCTCTGGACACTTTAGTTATAGGCATAACTTCCTATCAGTAAGTAGTAACCTACTCCAGCATAGTAATCACAAACTCTGAATGATGTTTAATGTTGAAGCTTCCCTATGCCTCTCACAAAGCCTGCGGTGGGGAAGGAAGGAGACAAGGCTGACTTCTCTGTCCTGAGCCTAGGGCTTCTCCTCTTCCTTTCTCCTCATTGTCTGCCTCTGCCTCCTCCAGGACTGGGAGAGACAGGAGGAAAGGAAGATGCAGGAGGAGACACAATGGTCTGGCACCCTTCTGGCAGTGACATTCTCCATCTGGGATGCTTATGTAGGCTCTGAGCAACCTCCCAGCACTGGAACCTCTCACAGTTTTCTCTCCCAATGTGAACACATCTGTCTGTTGGTAGCTCGCATTCCCTTCCCCCTGCCCCCCACCTCGCCAAGTACCCCTGGGTCCCCTCATTCTTGAATAGGATCCAGGAGAACTCCAGGCCACCTTTGGCCCTTGGCTCACCTGTGGACATTGGGAAATATACACTTTTGACCCATCTTTGGTGAGGATGGAGTAGCTCTCAAACCTATCTCTTTTTATTTAATTTCTGGCCAGGTCAGAGCTACACAGTCTTTAGATTTATCATATGCTAGTCCACCTGGCCCCTAAATTGTGTGGGACACATATCAAGTATCCAAGAAATCTTGAAGCTTCTGTCAATGGGCTTGGGGTCAGGAGAAATCATCCTTATCCCCTGCTATGGTGGGAGGGGAGCAATAGTAGGATATATAGCAGAGCCGTCTCCAAAGAGATCTGCCCTCGGATTTCCAACTTCTTAAATGGGTAAGGGGGTCACGGGTTGAAACACTGATATTCCACTGTAAAATGTAGAAGCAATGGCCCCACTGTCCTGGGCCGTCAACAAAAGGTGAAACTGAAATTGTTTATTCTAATATACTCCACTGAATGATTCCTTCATCAGTCACCAAATTCACTCATAGTAAAGACAAAAATTTTTTTCCTGCTATATTACAAAGAAGTAAATGAAACACTTCGTCCTAAAATATTGTCTATTCCACTCTTCTGAACATAGACTCATGACACATGCTGATTCGAATTCTGTGGTTTATATTTATATTCCCAGCCTAGCTGGCTACCAGTGGCATCAAAAGATCTGTGCCCATCCCTCTATTCCCTTCCTTAATGAGAGTTTCCTGTAAGATTTTATGTTTCTGTTCAACTAAATTAGAAGAAAAAAACAAGACCAGCATTGTTAAGATTTCCTCTGCCCATTGGAAGTCGGCCTGCTTGGGGGTCATATACACTTTCAGGTCCATCTCTAAGAAGCACCTCTGGGGAAGGGAAAAAAACAAGTGATCACAGACTTGTTTGGGACTGGGGTACAAGTTTGCTGGTTTTTCATCTTTTCATATTCAGATAACTGCTTAGAAACCCTACTCTTTATAACTCTTCTTCTGAACCCGACTTTCTTAGTCTTGAGAAGCTAAATTAGACCTTGCCGATATAAGTACATCTTCTACGGAGCCACGTTTCCTAAGGTCCTATGATAAACACAAGAAACAACTCAAAACATTGAGTAGTTTATTTGAAAGCAGCATAATCTTAGTGTTCAGTTGCCCAGATATAGTTATCTCCAGAGAATCCCAGAAACTCCTAGGACAGACGTGCAGGGGCATCTGTCCCCGTCATGTACTCTCACAGTTGAAGTTCAAGTTAGCTCAGAACAGAGAAAGGAGGAGAAGGTCCCAGAGAAGCAGCCAAATTCCAAGTAATTTGGCATGGTATAATCTCGGACTGAACTTAATCACTGGCCTAGAGTTTTCAAACAATCTTTCTAAATTTCTGCAGGCAATTTACGTAATTACATTGGCGCATACATTTTTTCCATTTCAATAACCAAGCCACAAAGATCTTTATGTTCACAGACAAATCTTTAATATTGTAAAAGAAAAAGAGCACGCCAATATAAGCTCACGAATTCCAAATAGGGGCATGATTCTGTAATTTTTCCCTTCAGAGCCAGTAAGAATGCATTCCAGATAGAGGAAAAAGAGAGGCATAGGGCTCTCCTTTGCCAACTCCCTTCCTCCACTTAGACATGAGACGCTTTACTAGTCAAGTCTCTGCCATTCTGCTTTGATATTTTGCCCAACTGAATATGACTTATCACAGCTCTCAGCATATATTTGTGGGGAGATTTGTGCTTGCACCCATACTACATACATTTTTTTTATCACAACCAGCTGAGAACACAGGCCTGAGTAGGCAGACTTAGAAGAATACTGAACCTTGGCCATTCCATCAGGGCTAAGGGGTTCATACTGCTTTCTGGAAGTTGTTTGCTAGTGGAATGAATTCAATATAACTTTATATAAGGGAAATAGAGTGAAAACAACTAAAATAATTTCTGTTCCTTTTTGATTATAGCAAAATAGACTGAACACAAAGCATGGTTTATAAATTCTAAGCTTACGATCACAGACAGCAGCCAGAAACCATGAATGCCAAGTAAACCCGTACCAAGTTAAATGTCAGAGTCAAATAAAATCTGCATCAAAATTAATGATACGTATTTAATGACATGCATAATCACAGTAATTGCTCAACTAGATGGGAACAGAGGCAAAAGACAAATTTCACCAGCCTTACAAATCAGCTGGCTCTGAAGGCCACCCATCAGCTTCAATGTCATACCAACTCTCAAAGGACAAAGGCCCTCGTCTCTCAGGGAAGGCTCAGGGGCTGAGCCCTACTCTATTCCTTCCATAGGCCAGAAACACAGCCTACGGAGTGTGACATAAAGAAATGACTCCATCCATAATTCCTGCTTGGAGGTTCCAGTAAGCCCTTCAGACCTATTAGAAACCTGTCTTTCTCTGGTGTAATTCCAGCAGAGTCAGGACCAGTCTGTTAAAAGGATGACCCCCTAGGAGGACAGGGTATTTGTGTGGTGAGATAAAGGAGCAAACTGGCATGGGCAGTGCTGAATCTGAGAAATGCACCTTCTGGTGCACACTGGCTAATTGGTTTGATTTCCTAATATGTAGCACGCCAAGAATGGGAGTTGTAAGGAATATGAGGGCATTGTGGTACAAGAGAGAGAAAGGGAGTATAAATTAGAAAAGATGTCTCTCAAAACCCCCACTTCTTATATGAAGAACAAGCTTTATTCTCATCACAAGGAAAAAAATCTTTCTTTTCTTTTTTTTCTTTTTTTTTCTTAAAATTTTATTTATTTATTTGAGCTGGGAAGGGGCAGAGGAAGAGGGGGAAGCAGAATCCCAAGCAGACTCTACAATGAGTGTGGAGCCTGACGTGTGGCTCAATCTCTAACCCAGATTCATGACTTGAGCCAGAATCAAGAGCTGGATGCTTAACCAACTGAGCCACCCAGACACCCCTCTTTTTCTTCTTTTGTGTGTGTGTCCACATAAGGTAATGGATGGTCACTAAACTTATTGTGGCAAACATTAAATAATATATGTAGGTCAAGTCATTATGCTGTACACCTTTTTTTCAAAGTTTTTTTTTAAAGAGGTTTATTTATTTGAGAGAGAGAGAGTGTGAGGGGAGGGACAAAGGGAGAGGTAGAGAGAGAATCTCCGGTAGACCCACTGAGAGCAGAGCTCAATGCAGGGCTCCATCTCAAGACCCGAGATCATGATCTGAGCAGAAGCCAAGAGTTGGAAGCTCAACTGACTGAGCCATCCAGGCACCCCCATTATGCTGTACACCTTAACCTTTTATGTTGTATGTCAAGTATATCTCACTATAATTAAAAGAAAATAAATAATTAGGTGGCATTTCTGGCATGTGACAAACACGCAGGAAATGCCATTCATTAGTGGTGGCCTCAGCCACTCCCAAATCCATTCACAGCTCTGAGCCAGCAGTAAAACTAAGACGGCTGCAGTCGTCTGGCTCTATGATGCTAGTCCTTGGGGGGAGCCCAGGATTGTGTTTTGTTTTGAGTGAGACGGAGAAGGTACAAGAATGCTGATAGCTTATTTAGGATCTCTGCTTAGTTGAACCACACCCTAGAGGAATTTTAGGACACATTCCAAAATGGAAATATACAGAACTTTTGATCCAAACACAATAATCCAAGGTAATGAGGAGTATTTTCATCCTGTGTTATAAAACCACTCACGTCCTTTCCTGAAAGCAAATAATGATGACATTTCTACCAATTTATATTGATAATCTGGCTTTTTCAGGTGACACTGCAAATTAAGATCAATGGATACCTCCCCTACCTACTTCTGAACGTCTTAAAATTGCCAAGAATAATCATCTCTTCGTAAATCACACAGGGCAAGTTTTGATACAGTCAAAGGGATAATTTCATTATTACACAGAACTTGCAAAACTTCCCTGTGAACAGAAAAACTTTCCATTGGATAAAAGAAATAATGGCCCTAAAATGGCTTTCCTGAAAGGGGAAAATAATATGAAATATATTATTCACATAGAAAGAAAATATTGCACAATAATTATTCTCAGAGTTACTTATACTATGGGATTAAAGATAACTCCTCAAAGTACTTTAAAACAGCAAAGTTATTAAGACTATAATAACTTTGTAATTAAAGTTCGTATGTCCAATTACGACATGTGGTTTTCATAGAGAAAACCAATTAAAAACAGCTGTGTCTTAAGTACATTTTGGAATGTAGGCTCATAATGGGTAATAACAATAAGCCTTCACGCTGCCACCAATTGCTAAACACATACACATGCACACACAGGTTTGTGAGGAGCCTTTCTTTCTTTCTTTAAGGATTTTATTTATTTATTCATGAGACACACAGAGAGAGAGGCAGAGACACAGACAGAGGGAGAAGCAGGTTCCATGCAGGGAGCCCGACGTGGGACTCGATCCCAGGACTCTGGGATCACACCTTGAGCCGAAGGCAGACACTCAACTGCTAAGCCACCCAGGCATGCCGTGTGAGGAGCCTTTCTTATGTGGGTCCTAAACAGAGCCCTATTTGCAGATAGGTCTAGATCAGCTTCTATAGCAGTGCTGCTGTTAGAAGGCAGGAGTGATACTGTCCTATATCTTAACCAGTTCCTACCAAGCTTTTGCTCTATGCTGAACAGCCTTGGGTGGTGGTGGAGCTTTGCCCTGCAATGGGAGGCAGCATGGTGTGGGAAACATTTCTGGTTTTTTTAAGATCAGGAATTCCAATTCATGATCTTGCTTCATCCACTGACCAGAGCTATGTCTTTGGTACAGACCAGTTACTCCCCCTATGGTTTGGTTGGCTCATCTGTAAGATAAGGGATTGCCCCTTGTCGTTTGTGGTTCTCCATGAAAGTCCATCTTATAGAAGGCTATGAAATCACTGGCTTTCTACATCTTCCTATGGAACTGGGTAGTTTTAAAATATGTCTACAAATTCTTTGACATTCTTCTCTTGGAATGTGAAGTCTACTTTTCCTCTCTGGAGTGACCCTGTAGGACTTTCAAGATTCGATCATTAAGGGTGATATTGTCTTTCTCTCACTCTTTCTCATTCTGGCTCTCTCCCACTCTCTTCTGGAGCAGATACCTTTAGATCCCTGAGCCGCCAAGTAAGATACCTAACTACTCTGAAACCACCATGCTAGAGAAAACCACATAAAGAATTTCCACAGAAGTGATCTGAGCCTTACAACCCAGGTGATTGACATATAAGTAAGAAGACTTTGAGATTATGCCAGCCCCAGACATTGTCTATAATCTCATGGGATACCTTTAACTGGAACAGCCCAGCTCTTCCTGAATTCCTGATTCACAGAAACAGAGATACTAAATAATTAGTTGTTTTAAGCCACTAATTTTGGGGGTGATTTGTTATGCAGGCACAATAACTAGAAGAGAAACTCTGATGGAATCAAAACTAGAGGGGAAAAAAATGCTACTCCAAGGTCAAATAAGGAAATCTTTAGCATCCACAAGAACCTCAGGAAAAAAGACACAGAAGTCTTTGAGGATGATGAAGGTAAGTACAATTCACCAATAAATGCCACACATGGCAACACTAGAATAATCAACTCTTTATTTCCAATCACCTCTTCATTTTCAAATGTTTATGAACATTTTCCCCACATTCATATTAAGTGAAATATAGTAAAAATGACCCTAAGAGGGAGCACCTGGGTGGCTCAGTCGGTTGGGCAACCAACTCTTGGCTTCAGCTCAGGTCATGGTCTTGGCATTGTGGAATCAAGTCTTGTGTGGGGCTCTGTGCTCAGTGGGGAGTCTGCTTGAAGATTCTCTCCCTCTGCCCCTCCCCCTATCTCTGAAAAATACTCTCTCTCTGAAATAAATAAATCTTAGGAGAAAAAAAAAAAAAGAATAACCATAAGTGGAACCCCTTAAATCTAGCAGCAAGGTCAAAGGTAAAGGAAACTAACTGGGACATCGTTCAGGCATTTCTATGTAGGCACTGACACAACTGCCTGCTGCCTTTCTGTCTTGTGCCTTCTATAATAGACTGTGCAGTGGATAAAGTGCAAATGTTTTCCCAGGTACACCTCTCATTAACTCTGAAAAGTAGTTTTTAAAAGGACAAGGAGAAGAGGCGGAGTCTAGTTAGGAAGGTGGCACATACCATTGGTCCAAAGTTAAAGAGTTCGGGATACCCCATGTATCCTGGTGAAACTGACCCAAGGGTGATGCTTAGGAGATGACAAATGGTGGCCCGCAGGCAGGATTTAACCACAAATCCATGTTTTTTCTTCCTGATCCATTCAGTATTTTCAAAATAGGAAATTTCACATAAAAAGCCTAGATTTCTAGTTTCTCTTGAAACAATGGACTTCAATCCTACATATGAATTACCACCTGGTCTCCATCACTGGAGCTGACTGGCTGTTTCTCCCTTTAAACATAACACTTTCTATTTGCCACAATCCACGCTACTCCCTATTACTCTATACTTGGGCTCACTTCACTTGTTAACTTTACATTTCTGCCTCTGTGGTCATTTAGGTTCATGTCTGGTAACCTACATCAAAAGAAGAGTTTCTGACTCCAAATCCCCAGATGTTTTTTGGTAACCATAGGTTTGAAATTTTTGGTGGTTCTGAAATTCCAATAAATTCTGCTGTTGTGCCCTTGCCAATTTCTTCCCCTAAAGTACAAACATGGGATCATGACAAACATATTCCTAACAGTTATGTAAATCCTCTTACAACACTGTTACTGAATATTAGGGTGATAAGTGACTTCGGAAAAATATACTGAGCTATTTTGATACACCCAAATTATCTTTGAAATACAAACTGTCCTTATGGCAGTCAAACATTCCTAGTCCAAGTTAAAATGGAAAAGAAGCAACTGCTAGTCAGCTGTGAGATTAGGATGGACAGAAACAGAACAAGATCTACATACTGTAAAAAAAAAAAAAAGAACAACTTAATTACCATAAAATATCTTTAAGACAATTTCTAGTAAGGACTTCATTAGGCAATGAGGACATTTGTGAGAAATGAAAACCAGCATTTGCAGGGTTGAATGTGTGTGTGTGTGTGTGTGTGTGTGTGTGTGTGTGTGTGTTAGAGAAAACAAAACAAGACAGAACTCACCAATTCCAGACATTGTCTGTGGCCATAGGCAGCAGCATAATGTATGCTGTTATAACCTTCCTTGTCCCGAATGGATGGATTTGCATCATTTTGAAGCAGGAACTCTAGACATCTGTAAGTATAAAAATGAGGTGTTATTTTAGAAAACATCTCTAGAGCAAAAGCAATAATCAATGTAAATATTTTCCTATTATGAATGTTCCACAAAGCACTTTGTGAATTTAAGTGTTTCTTTAAAAATCCTACAACGAGGGTTTATATACTGGAAATTTTATATGTGTGTTGTGTGTGTGTGCGTGTGTGTGTGTGTGTTTCCATCTTTATTTCAGCTTAAAACAGCCACTCTAGAATTCAGGAAAGGCTTTAGGAACAAGGAGTAGTTAAGTGTATTGAGAGAGGGAAAAATTTTCCATGACTATCACCTCCCCACTGAGTTGTTTTAATGTCATATAAATATTGCATATTAATCCATACACAGGTTCATGTCTGGACCATTCCTTTACAATAATCCATTTGTCTCTTTCTGCATTGATACCAAAATGTTTCAGGGTTGGGTTTTTTTATATATATATATATATATATAGCTGACATATAATGTTTTATTAGTTTCAGGTGTACAACACAGTGATTTCACAATTCTATATATTTAAGTGTAGTCACCCTCTGTCACCATACAATGTTATTACAATGTTATTGACAGTATTCCCTATGCTGTACTTTTCATCTTCATGACTTATTTATCTTACAACTAGAAATCTGTACCTCTAATGCCCTTCATCTAGTTAGCTCATCCTTCCACCACGTCCCCTCCAGCAACCACCAGTTTGTTCTCTGTATTTGTGAATCTATGTCTGGTTATTTTGTTTGTTTGTTTTTTCATTTGTTTTGTTTTTTAGATGCCACACATAAGTGAAATCATGTAATATTTGTCTTTCTGACCTATTTTTTCCTTTTCACCTTAAAGTACAGAACCCGTGATTACTGAAATAATGAGTTTTAGAGCTCCATGCCCAAAAGATGAAGTCTCAAATTTAACAAAGAAGTGGTCAGGCCATTTGCAACAAGAGAAGGGGATTTAATCTTAGCCTTGCTATTGGAGACTCTACCATCAATGAAAAGGTTGGAAAATAAAAGCTAGAAAGAATAAGAAAACAACAACAAGAAACAACAACAAGGAAAAAAAAAACAAGATAATTTCAGTTTTATATCTGTGACAGTGGGACAAATATGTCCTTTACAAGGTCAAGCTGATTCAATTTCACATTCAAATCAAAATTCTCATATACTCAAATCATACTGAAATTAAAAATATGCAATAGAAGCATATACATTAAATTAGGCCTTCTAAGGGAAAATTTCTATAGTTTACTCAAACACTATTTTTGGTTTTGTTTTTACTTTTCTTTTTAAGTTTTTATTTTAATTCCAGTTAGGTAACATATGGTGTTTTATTAGTTCCAGGTATACAATATAGTGATTCAACACTTCATACATCATCCTATGACTCAAAAACTTTAAAAGTTTTTCACCTATCTTTTGGCATAAGGCAAAGGAGTAAATAAATCACACATAAACACAATTAAATCAGATATTTTAATTTCTAGAGCAGCTGATGAAAGACATAATTTTTTTAAAGCAAATATCTACCTCTCACATGATTTATCCATAAAATGTTCCATAATAAATCAAACTAATATTGGAGTTCTAATATCATGCTGTCTTTGGTAATTTGCCCCTTAAAAGGAAGTCTTTTTTTTTTTTTTTGGTAATTAAATGCCCATGGACAGGATCCTTAGTATGACTCATTTTAAACTGAATTCGGCTCTTGGAACAAAAATCATTCAATAGGAATAGCATTCTAGTGGACACACAATCCCTAGCTTCTGGAAGAATTACATTCTAAAAATCAGCTGGCAAATTTAATACGCAATTTGGAAAACACCTGGAGTTGCCCCCAAAGAGTTATTTACCCCAGGATATGGCTGTACTACCAACAGAAAAAACAACAGTACTGTAGAATTTGAATATTCTCCATATTTTTTCCATATTGTTTCCATAAATTCCGGTTTTAACTAAGAATGCTTATCTTTTCTCCTCCCAGGGTCATGGCTAGCAATTTTGGGACCTAAGCTATAAAATCAAGACATGCACATTAAGTCAGAAATATATTTGGATGAGGGGTATAGCCTCTGCATGAAAGAGCTCTCAGGCAAGGTGATTCCCAGCCTTCTGCTTGTCCTTCTCCCCTCCACCCCATCAGCAATAAGAGGGTTTTCCTGGCACAGGGCACACTTACATTTCACTGAGAAGGTGGCGTTTGCTGAGGTGCTTAAAATCCTATCTCTGAATATTGTTAAGTTTGAATATCTTTGAATATCCTTAACTTTCTTTGAATATCATTAAGTTTCCAATATCAGGGTAAAACCTTGGTCTGCTTTATGCATGGCTATGTGTCCTGTCTGCACCCTAGGAACAGCCAAAGTTATGTCCCACCACCCGTATCAGGGCCACATTCTCTAACTTCCCCCTCCCACCATGATCTGGACATGGGAGGATAGCCCATGTGGGCAGTGGGAAGAGCCTAGAGGGGACACAAGCCTTTAGGTCACAGAGAAATTGGTTCCTTCGACAGCTGGAGAAGAGAATAAGTAAGTTAAGAACTGTGTGCGTGCAGACTCAGAGCACTCCATCCACCAGGTCCCACAGAGCAGGACACAAAGTGTGGGCAGCACTCACTCATTTGTTCATTTATTTAACAAACAGTTCCTACACACCAGCGACCCGTTGGACTCTCCGCTGGGCAGAGCATGACCTTGGCGCCATGCCTTGTTGCACAGGAAGGACTCTCAAGGGACAAAGCATTAGAGCTTCCTGCGCTCAGCACCCCCTGGGTGATGGCAGTAACTCCAGCCCTTGTCACAGTCCTGGCTAAGTCTCTATCAGAAGCCAGAGAGAGGCAGGTGGGATGAGGTGGGGCAGGGGCAGCTGTCAGTGAGCTGATGTGTGTGTTGGGGAAGGAGGGGAGTGCACAGCCAGTGTACTTCACACTGAAATCTCAAAACATCTATTTCTAGAACCTCCTAAATAGTTATCTCCAGGTCATTAGAGGATAGCCTAAGGCCCCAAGAGGAGGCTTAAAATGTTGCCTGAGGCATATGATACATGGCAGAGTCAAAAATGACATCCAAGACACCTATTCCTGGAAACTGCTGACCCATCCCAGTGATGGTCTCATCAAAGGTTTCAATTTTAGGAAGAGTTCCTTGTGTGAAAATAGCATAATTGGAGGACATATTAAAAGAATCATTTCTTCTTCGTTAAAGGCAAGCCCATGTTACTTCCTCAAGATCCCAAATAAAGCCCCAAAATAGTAAGGCTGGCTACGTGGCAGCCCAGAAAAGCAGACAAGCATCAGTAACCACATCTTGGGCTTTAGACTGAGAAGAAACTTACAATGCGGCTTCCTTTTCCTTCAGCTCTCTGGCTCTTTCAAGTTCTTCTGAATTTTCATGGGCATTTCCTAAGATAGTCTTACTTCTCAGCATAAGGGAAAGGAAAAAAAAAATACAATTATTTACTTTAATGGCCAAGTTGTTAACGATTTTGATACAACTTATATCTCAATGACTTTTCCCCCAACCCAAAAGAAATAAGCACTACTAATTTTTTATTGGGGATATATGTGGTTCTCTTACAGGCCTTCCAGGAAATCTATTCTCTCCCAAGGAACCCAATTGAGAACATGACTTCCCTAGAACTTCCACCAGGTATTAGCGAGTGAGACATCAAGTTGTCCACCCTTCCATAAATACCCTAAACTCCCCAAGTAAATAGGAAGTGATGTAGTTGGAACTTTCCTGATTCCTACCACATTCCTTGCTGCCTCTTGACAGTTTAGCATCTCATTTATCCAGGAATGGGGTTCTAGTCACCCCTCAACTGCCAGAGCAATTCTTCATCACCTAGGATTCGTTTTTCAGCTCTTAACACATGAAGGATACTTGTTCCTCCATTCTTTCTAAGTGGACAGCATAGAGCCTACTATGGAATAGATGCTCAATAAATGTTTGTTGAATTAATAACCTGCCTGGCTATGAGGTCCTGACTGTGGTTACATCAGACTTGCCAATATTATATACATATAAAGAGAAATATAAACAATGTTTTCCAGGGACACCTGAGTGGCTCAGTGGTTGAGCATCTGCCTTCGGCTCAAGTCATGGTCCTGGGGTCCTAGGATCGAGTCCTGCATCGGGCTCCTTGCAGGGAGCCTGCTTCTCCCTCTGCCTATATCTCTGCCTCTCTCTCTGTGTCTCTCATGAGTAAATGAATAAACAGTGTTTTCCAGACTGGCAATATGGATCATAATCCATTAAAAAATTGTGAAATCAGTTTAGTGGGTTGCAGTATTTCATTGCTTTTTTAAAATAAAAAAAAAACAAAATAAGAGAGAAAATAACAGAATGCATCACACTTAGTAAAGGTAAATATGATTTTGTGAATTTTTTCTTCCTTTATATATATATACATATATATATATACACATAACACATATATATATATATATTTAAAACATACATATTGGAGTATGTACACTGGGTCATGATGTAAAATGTATTTCTTACTGTGGGTCACTGTAAAGTCTCTGAAAGTTAAGAGAAGAATTCAGCGTTGACCCAGAATCAATTCCATAGCACAGCGCCCCAAGTAAGTCAATAGTTCTCCAAACAGGGTCACCATAAAGCATTCCTATGAAGGAGGCCCTGGTCCTCGAGTCTTTGAGAACAATCTCATAAACTGTAGGCAGGCACCTCTCCTTCCTTTCCCACCTGAACTGTTCACTTACTTCTGCTTTCTATTCCTGGACACCTAGAATCCCAACATATCTGGGGCATCCAATTTCCTGTCCTCCAGCTCCTGAAAGAGCATTCGTGCCCAGGTTTGGAACAATGGTGCCCATTTTACGCATATTGCATTTGAAGGCTATTGGGCTTTACATAGCCGGATACTTCTGCCACGTGACGTATTTATTAGCAAATGTAAGTTTGAGGGCAAATGAAGCGCTTAAGTGGCAATGATGAAAACTGTAGGATATGACAAAATAAATTACAATCGATTCTGAATGAACCAAAAACCTGGGCTTGACAGCCCTACTTGGCATTCACCCCAAAGACCAGAGGAAAGAAACAATGGGGCAGTGACACATAATAATCAAACATTAAGAGAGCAGAATGGGAAAGCCCGGCGTCAGAGATGAGGCAATTCTGACTCCTCTGGGTCTGGATGAGAGAGATTCTTCATTCACAGTTTCCATGAGGCAGAATGAAGAATTCTTAGCAAATCCTGTCCCTCCCCAGTCATATCCCCAAAAGGAAATTTGAGCAAGGCTGTTTTTACTTTCTATCCATGTCTGATGCGGCAGCATAGTGCAAAGCTGTCCGTCCCCAGTCATCTGTTTCATTAACGTTGGCCCCTGTGGTCACTAATGTCTCAATACAGTGGAAATGACAATTTGCAGCTGCATAGTGCAAAGGCGTCCTGAAAAACAGACAGCAATTTATTACTTCACTCATCTGAAAAACAGAACTGGACCCCCTCCCTCCGGTGATCAGCAGCATTAGCAGTATCCCTGGGAGTGGGGACGGCTCTTCAGCTCTCAGAGTGTGGAGACCAGGGGACATGCCTTCCTTTGACTTTGTAAGTTGAAGCGGAGCCCACAAACAGACTGGCCTCAGACAAGACCATCTACCTGGAGATCAATCCTTTCTTTCCATTCCTAGTATTCCTAGTACCTATCCTGGTTCAGGTCTACTCTAGGGCTCTTTTGGACTATTGTAATACCATCCCTATTGGCCTCCTGAGCTCTAATCAAACTTCCATCTAACTTCTAGTTGGTATGAATAAATAACTGGGGTTTCTGAAGTCTGATACCCACATGCAACATCCTCTTCTAAAGCTGCGGGTCCTCTCTATTGAGCAGAGCCTTGATTCCTTAATCTGGAATTGAAGACCTTTCCAAGCTGGGCCCAAACTACCTTCATGAAGTTTCTCTCTCTCCCCTATATGAACCCATCACTGCATCCAAATGGGATTTCCTGAGGTTTTCCAGTCATGTCCACATCTCCCCTATCTTTCCCCATGTCATTTTCTTCCCTAGAATGTCTTCTCCTGAACCACTTCCAACCATTAAAACCCCAAAGCTTCTTAAGTTCCAGAAGTTCTCTTTCCCTTTTGTCTGAGATTATATAGCTCCTGTCTGGGTCTCTCTGGAGCTCTCATCTCATATTGCCTTGATTTTACCTCTTGGTAAAGAGGTATTGTCTCATCTTCTCCATTGAATTACAAGCCCCTTGGGGACAGGGATGTAGGTTAATGGGAGGAACAATATCCAAGGAGTTAGAAGTCCTAGGTTCTAGTCCGGGTAGATCTGTAAGCTGCACCAAACCACATCCCGCCTCTTGGCCTAGACTTCTTTGTTTTCACTTCAATAATGACCTGCGAGTACCTGTCCCCTAATGTCTATTCTAGGTCTAAAATTCCTAGAATTTTAATTTTACATGTGCATGTAAATTTATTGCATGTATAAGAAATTTAGTTTTTATAAGCTCTAAAAAGAATAGTAAGTATGCCCCATGGTCAGGTGAGAGAAGAGACAAGAAACAAAGAGTCCACCAGAACAGTGTGATGTGTGCTCGGGTTGTGGACTATGGAGGGCACCAGGGGAGCAGAGAAGAGGGCCACCGTGCCAGAGGTGGCAGGTGCTACTTGACATAAATTGGGAAGGGTGAGAGGTGTTATCCTAGGTAGGCTGGTAAGAGAAGAAATCTATTGCAACTCCAAGAGCCAGGGTGCATGTGGAGAGGAGGGGTAAAGAGATGCTATGGAAAAAAATGGAAAGAAGAAAAGACACAATTGGCCCTTCTAAACAGAAGCTGCGAGGGGAGATGCTTTCCTTGGGGTTTGTGCCTGCTTTGTTGGTGTTTCCCTACAAAGAAGGATTTCCTTCTGAGGTTGGAATCTCCCCAGCTAGCTTCCCTGTTTACCATTTCAATATAACATGGTTTCCAGATGGACTGCTCCCCACTCCTTTTACTTAGGCACTCGAAACAGAGTTCCCTGTTTACATACCTCCCACACTTGTCCTTTTTATGGAAATCTGCTCCGCTGCTCTGCAAGAGTTTTATACATTCCACATTACTAGAAAGACAGGGAAAACATCATTAAGACGGTAGAGGTCAAGTGCTGGGCTATCTTCAGAAAGAGCTGTTTTTGGTGAAGTGAAGGCCAAGATGAAATGATAGCTCCAGCTTTAAACTCTGCTAACACAAAAACATCCTGAACATCTTAGAGGAATGCAATATTGCAAGGATTTAAAGTTCCTGAAACCCCCTTTCCCAAGCTAATAAATCAATGCATTAAAGAGTTTGATATAACATTTTCAATTTCACGACCAACGTATCTAATGATTATTACATGATTAAACCTTTTAGTGATGGTTTCATCATTTTTCCTAAAATTCTCTTTCAAAACCATCAAGAATTTAGGAAGCAACCCCCTATACCTAACAATGATTTCATGTCACTTCTAAACAATGAGTCAGGATGGAGAAGCATTACCTTTTATCACAGGAGAATGAATTCACCATGATAACCATTTTCAACCCAGACTCTCCATAATGGGAAATAAAACAGCTGCATTTCCCTGTCTTTGTAATATAGGTAAACAAATGTGCAAAAAAAAGAAAAGGCCGAAAGTGATGCAGTGGAGCATAGTGATCTTCCAAAGCTTCTTTGTCATTCGCAGAAGCAATAAATCATGTTTAGTAAAGAAAAAAGGACCCACCAAAGTGAATTTTCTTATTGAAGAGCATGTCACTAAATATTAATTGTAATAGGAACTTCAGATATGAATCCAGAATGATGTGTTGCCACTTTCTGTATAGGCCTGATATATTTTTTTTAATGTCAGCATAAAAAGAGACAATCATCCATTATTGTTCTAAACTTGGAATGCTGAGAAGTGGTCTAGGATTTACTGTTTTATTATTTAAATATGAAAAATGATCTCATTAATGAAGAACCCCAGCAGGGCTCTCTCCACACCCCCTCCCCCTGATTCTTTGTAGCCACCTTTCTCAGAAAACTAGCTGTTTCAGTCATAAAATATAAGACCTTTCTGAGACCATTATGTGTTGGGGTAGCATGCCAGTTGATATAAAAGCACCTGTCTCTTACTGAATGAAGCCAAAGGATCAAAGGCAGAGGCAGATCCAGTTCTGTGGCTCATGATGCTCAGACGATTTGGGGAGAGGGGTTGGGGAGAAGGAGATTCATTTAATAATACATAATTATGAATATAAAACTAAACACAAAATTTTGGAAGGGACCCACACAAGTAAAGGCCCTAAAGCTTCACAGTCAACCCACCTCTGATAAAGAGGTAATGCCTTTGGATAATGTACAGATGACAAATGGAGAAGCATTGCTGTTCCTTAAGGACTAGAAGATTGATTAAGAACTAACACCTTAACCAAACAAGGTCATCCGAGGGAGGCCATGTTTGGTCAATGTATGATCATATATCAACAACATATTGATCAGAGCCTTATTCTCACCACTGATATGAAAAAGAGTATCTGGTGAAAAATGTTCTTTACAACTTTTTTAAAAGGCACAGATTAAATCACTTCTTGTCTATCCCTTGGTTTTTCTTGACCTTCAGTCACATTTAACCACTTAATGCTTAAAAATCAGTTTTGAAATAAGTACAAAAATATCTGTAGATAAACATGGACTAACTCAATCTTGGATTCCCTTGATCATCATCCACCTACCGGTGACAAAAAGGAAAAAACTTAGGAACAAATCTCAAATTATTTTCTTTTGGCAGAGTGCATATCAAGCACAATACATATTCTATAGGCTGAAATCTTATAATTAAAAAAAAAGGAAGAGAGTGAGAAGAGAAAACAAAAGAGAACTATTTTCTCTATGAGATGGGCTAACCATTTTTCTTCAGAAGAACAAACATACAACTAACATGGAAATGCAAAAGTGATATTTGGTATTGATAGACAATGATTCTTACCCATCTTACTAAGGAAATTGATTTTGATTCAGACAACTTAAGTCAATTAAGAGAAATTAGGAATTAAGTCATGAAATAAGAACTGAAATTGCTAAGTACTCACCCTCCTGCAGCAGCAGCATGAAGGCACGTTCTTCCAAATTTATCTGGGGTATCTATTTCAAAGCCTGCAGACAGCACGTGCTCATTACTAAACAACGATACTATGCTATACTTTTGTCCTAGTTAAACCACAAGAAACATTGCAGAGACAGAAAAATCAGTTAGTAGGAAAACCAGAACGCAAGCAATTGTAGTCAGAAAGAGGTTGTCATGGAAACGAATGGTAACTGCTCAAGCTTGGCAATTGTATAGGAAGAACCATGAAGTCTAGAAGAATTTATTTTCACATTCAGCCCTGGGTGAACCACAGCCCCATATTTCAATCCCGGGATAGAAATTTATGAAACCAATTTGAGATAAGTAGGGCAATAGACAGGCAGACAGAACACATGGAGAAAACATGGACAGCAAAGGAGTAATCTTAACATGCGGGAGTAGATATTTTCTTACATATATTATTGGCTTTCACTTGGTTTAAGATTTGGGAAACATGCTTTCATGCAGGGATTATTTTTAAACATGCCAAAAGCAGTGAAAGCAGAATCAGCCATAGGTAAAGCACTTAAAAGGAAAAAAAAAAATGCCTCTGGGATGTCTGTTGAATTAATTCATAAACAATCTTTGCCTTGCAGAGCTCTATCACCTTTGAAAGCCAGGAACTTCTTAATGCATGGAGGTTGGCAGAAGCAGTGATAAGAAAGATTAGCAAAGCTCCAAACCAGAAAGAATTTCTTGGTTCCAAACAGACCCACATTTAAAAAATAAAAATTGAACCTAGTTGGAGGGGATCAAACTATAGCAATTTATCAAAGCCCACGGAGGAGGAAAGTAACATAACAATTCTACTGTCAAAATGTGGGGGATTTGGCCTTTTTCCTTTGTTGAAAATATTAACTGTTAAGTCCTCCATTTTAGGCCTCAAAGATATTTTCTCTGATTACAAGAAACTTCCAGTAAGCTATGGCCATCCCTGCCTGTTTCTCACTCTGGATCACCCAAGCTTTAACTTGAAAAATGGACAAGACTCTCATTCTGTGGCAGGAATACTGACACTCAAACAGCAACAATGCCAAGGACTGCCGAGAGCTGTCCCCAGACCAGGTAATGCATGACATGAAGCACAGTCAGCCTCTTACTCTGACCCGACACCTAGAGCCATGTGGCTCCTGTACAGGACACACCGAGCCTCATCTGTGGTAATGGGGTTACTTACCCGACGATAACAGCTTTCTGCAGCAATCAGAGTGAGCATTTAGGGCGGCTAAATGTAAGGGGAACATGCTATGGATTCCACACCTGAGGAGGGAAAAAACAGAGCAGCTCACGGTAACAGATCTCAAGATACATGTGGAAGAACAAATCTTTTCTAGAAATTCTCTGATGAAAACTAAATCCATAACACCTCACTTAGGGACACTTGCCTAAAATAATTTTATAATTCTTCCACTCAGGAAATAATTATGCAATCATTTTCCACCTTAACATAATCAAATCCTAAGCCTAGACCAGAATTAAAACCCGTAACAGGGCAGCCCAGGTGGTTCAATGGTTTGGCGCCTGGAGACCCAGGATTGAGTCCCACGTCGGGCTCCCTGCAAGGAGCCTGCTTCTCTCTCTCTGCCTGTGTCTCTGCCTCTCTTTCTGTATCTCTCATTAATAAATAAAACAAAAATCTTTTAAAAAATAAAAAAATAAAACCCATAACAATAGGAATGTATGTTTTTAAGAAGTTTCTTATAAATGATGACTCTACATTTAAGATTAATTTGCCTTTTTTTCTTTCAGCTTAAGCAACTTATGTCAGCAAGCTGTTTTATTCAGTGACCTGTTCTATTCTTTGAGTTGATACATAAATACTATTGACCTATTATGTGCCAAGTACTTTGCTAAGAGTTAATAATGGCTGCATTACTGAAAACAAAATTTTGGATGAGAATAAAAACTAATATTTACTTTTTGCAGGTGCAACTTCATCTTGCTAATAGACTTTTATACTGTGTATTAACCCACATCAGAACGCCAGTCACGAAAATGCGCTGGAGCAACAAACATTATCTTGCATACATTTCATAGATCCAGCATATTTGCCCCAGCAGTATTACAGAAAGAATCCAGGAAAGGACTTTTTATAGACCGATACCCTATCATAACACAGTCCCCGGGTTGATCCCTTAAGGGATGGGCCGCCTTCTGATAGCAGTGCTTTTTGCTTTCAGAATCCAATCCTCCTCTTGCCCACTACCTCTCCTCACACAGGGACCCAAAGCCATGTGCTGAACTGTAGTTCCTAATAAACAGCATCATCGGGAGGTTCCTGTGTGCATCTAAGCATCTATAACGTTAGTGCTCATTTCTCAGAACATCTCACTATATTCAAATAATGTAGTTCAGATTTTGCAGATCCTCTGCATAACACAAGGAAGGAAGTATGTATGTTTACACCTGCAGCACTGATGACCTAAATTTCTTCTCTGGCACAAAGTTGCCCGTTTCCAGATTCTATAATTCATTTAAAATCACATATGGTTTGAATTGGTTAGGGTTCAGATACATGACTTTTATGTGCTATCTCAAAAATTATGATGATGTGTGTGAATGCGCTGAAGTATATACATATTCACAGATATTTCATGGTATTCACCGTGCTGACAAATCTGAGTCTGCCAACCATTAACTACCTCTCTCTTTCCATGAAAACTTCTCTGTGTATTTGGTGGTTTTGTTCAGCCTTCCCTCTGTTCGTTTTCCTTTCCCTATATGGAGATTTCCAACCCAGTGTATATAATAGCTGGCATCCATCAAGAGATGCAATTTGCTTGTCTTCCGGGCAGTGTCATGCAGAGGAGAACTGCTTGTAACTGCCTCTCTCATCATTTACAAAAAAAATCCTGAAAAGCAATTGCTCCAGTGACAACCTTGATGCTCACGGAAAGGGAGTTGGGGGATGGGAGAGAAGCTTTTCTATCTATGCCGCTATTTATATTGCTCCCTCTTGATGCCAGGCAAACAGTAATTATTAAATATGTATAACATGTTTTAAAAACACCTTACTAAATGGAATTTTAAGCCAATGAGACTGTTCTTAACTACTTTATTTGCTTAGGGCAGGTAAGGCAAAAATATATGATTATATTAATATATCTGGATGTTTGCAAGGGAAAAACAGTATTTTCCTATTTTTAAGTTTCTGGTTTTAAGTTCCTGAAAGGATGTGCCTGGAATTGGGTTGGATTTTCCAAGAGATCTTTGAACCTTCCTCATTCTTTATATATGATTTTAAGAAAAATATATGTGTGCAAATACATAATATATAAAATATAAATATATTAAAATGTTATATATTGCATATATATTATATATACATACATATATGTGCATATATGTATATATACACAATATAGTACACATTTTATAAAGATACAAAAAATATATATCTTTATATACAATAATACAAGCAAATGAATTAGAGAAAATAGCACCAAATTCTACAATAAATCAATTAGAAAACAAAGTGTAATTGACAGTATAACAGGAACAGCACTGTAATATATTACACAAAATTCATTATGAATATTTCCAATCAGCTTTGCCACTTAACATCATTGTGTTCAGCTAATTCATCATACTCTACATTAGCTAAGTCTTTCTTTTTTTTCCTGTTACTTATAAATTTGAGAAGAGAGGTAGAATTAGTCCAAAAGGCCTAGTAAAAATTATGTTTGATATATATTTTTATTCCATAGTTAATAAAAAAATCAATACTCCAATGTAGGTTTGAAAACATTAATTTAGAACTGGCATTTGAACTTGAATATGACACTACGATTCAAACAGGAAAACCAAATATCAGGCCAAGATTGTAAAGAAGATAAAAGTCAAATTCAGAATCTCTGAATCATATTAGAAATGACTTGCATGTTTCAAATAAAATTACTCCTTTATTTTTATAAATTAAGACTTCTTCTAAAGGAAGAATCATAAAACCTTAAGTAAGAAAATTAGGATTTGGCTGTCTTAGCCAAATAAGAAGCACTGCTCTTACTTCATCAGGTTTAAATCAAAGAAGATCAAGAAATAAAGATGTCAGATAACACTAAACTTAACAATGCATAAATTATAGGAAAGAGACCAGTTCCAGCTAAAATGTTACATTTATCAGACCAGTCATAAAATTAATGGGACACATTTGTATTAGCTATTTCTAATTTAGCTGCTAGCTGGCATCTCCTACCCAGTTATTTCAGAATAAATGAGGTCAGAATAAATTGTAGACCGCTATCAGAGGTAAGGAAAAGGCTTGTGCACTATTAGAATATCTGTTCTTTTAAGCTTTCCCCTTGGCATCAGAGAGCTAAGGCTGTCCCTTTTCACCTCCAGTGCTTTCTAGAACCTCCCCTTAGGCTGTATGCTAAAAAAAAAAAAAAACCACTATGGTTAAGGTGATGGGGTCAGATACCATGGGTTTGAGCTCTAGTTTTGACACTTGCCAGCTATTGGATCTTTGGCAAGTACATAATGGTTCCCTCATCCAGCAAATAAAGATTACAACAGTGTTGATCTTACAGAGCAATTGTAAGGACTAACTAATAATGCACCCAGGTGCTAACAGAGGGTCTGGACCATGATAAGCCTTTCCCATACAAGTTAGTATTACTATTGCCCTTGAAATTATTATTAGCTTAGTTGGATAATCTGCAGTCTTGTGAGTTTGGTAGTGGTAATCAGGCTGTGAATCCTTAAAACCACGTTTGTGATTCTTTAAAAGCCAAGAATAAATTGTGATCAGCTAGCATATCTGTTCTTTCTACATTTAAAAATTCTTTAAGTATTTCTCTCTTGCAAGTCTCCTAGGGAAGGTGGATTGGTTTACCTTTTGCCCACTGAGCAGGTGAGATAAAAACATTTGATGGTTTTTGATCATCAAATGATTTTATGATTACTTGAGTGATCAACCCAAATTTAAAAAATCAGTTTCCTATTAATTTTATCTATGTCACTCCAAATATGTATCACATACCCTTGAGTCAGAAGCATTTGGGTCCTTGCTGTTTGTAACCTACGACACTTACAGTGGTTTCTTTTGAACCAGGACCAAGCACTCTAATGTGGCTTCCAAGGCCCCTTCTGGATCCAGCTGGATCTTCCTTAATCAATCAGTATTCTAGAATCTCAGTGGACTTCTGTCCCTTCCTCCTGGAGGAGCCAAGGCTATATCCTGCGCCAGGCTTTGTTTGGTACATGCGGGTGCCTCAAGAAACTCCTCTTTCTGCCCAGCTTCTCGTAGCCTTTCTCAAACTCACTAGTGTATCTCTGGGGGCCAATGGAAATACCTTTAGGCTTTCAAGAGTTCTCTGCGGGAATTTTTTAAACTGTCTTTTCCTTTGATGATAACCTAAAGCAAGTGGTCATATTTTGGCTCATCTCAACAAACACCATCTCACGAAATACCTCTGCCATAGGTCAACGCCCCAGGCTGTACTTAGGATCACATTCGTGCCTTGTGGAACTACTTTAATTGGCAGAGGCCAATAAGAACAGGAAAAAGGTGGACTTAATAGAGACCAATGATGTCTGAACCTGGGAAGGGCCAGTGACAATGCAGTATCCTTAGCCTTCTATATGCACAGAATTTGGCAGTAGTTGGGTTTGTGCTCTGTGACAAGCCCCCTTCTCTCCTCTGTGTTGAAGCCACTGCAAAACTTCCAGTATCACAGAATGTATTGACCTCTAAAGAGTCAGCACCATGGCCACCAGGACAATAATCCCATGACAACGGTGATTTAATTTCAGCAAACCGTGTGCCATTACATCAACCGCTACATAGAGAGGCAGCAAGCCTCTTGCTCCTTGCCTTGCCTCCAGATCCAGATGGCAGAGGACAGAGTCTCATTTCCACCTCCTCACAGGCTCTGTGACCTCAGACAAGTAAGTGAACCTCTCTGTGCCTCATTTACTTCACTGACAAGATGGCAATAAACATATCACTCACCTCATGGAGCTGCTGTGACAGTTAAATGTAATTCCTAAGAATGGTGCTGGCATGGGTAAGCACTCATGAATGTTTGCTACTGCTGTTAATCCGTTACCCCTGAGTGCTGTTTGCATGTATTCTGGACTTCTTTTGGACTCACTGAGATAGTAGAGTCAAAGCCTAAGGAGTTTCTATCTAGTTTTACATTTACACATATACATACTATAATAAAAATAATATAAGTCTCTACCCAGGATTTGCAAGTCTCTCAATACCACGACCTAACTAACTGCTATTCACCTGCAGTCTCCAGGAAGCACCACTCTTCCCAGAAACCCCACCCTCAGCCCTGCTATGACCCACATATGTTCTGTATCCACTGGCACCCAGCGATTGTTCTGGCATCACACTTTGCATGCATGATTGTAACTGCTTGTTTAATCCTTGCCCCCAATGAATTATAAATTCCTTGAGGGCAGGGACTCCTACAACCCCAGAACCTGACATAGTGGGTGATACTTTACCAAACATTTAGTGAAAGAACAGTTGTCAGAACCAGTTACCTGCATAACTATAATACCCCTAATTTTGTTGCAGTTGAGGCAGAAAAACAAGTGAGAGCATAGTCAGTCAGGTGGAAGACAAATTAAAATCCCAGAGACAAGAGTCTCAAACCTAAAAAAGTTAAAGAAGAAGAACCAAAGGGCTTTGGCGCCACATAAAGTTGCATGAGCACGGAGTCAGGTTGCAGAAAGTGCTCTGACTTAAAAGTTCAGAGAAGAAAAACATTCGATCTGGCCCAAGAATGAAATTCAAAGAAATTCATAAGGAAGTAACGACCATAATAACATTTGTCATATTGAGATCTTTTGAAATATATTTGGTCATATTGTTTATGGATGAGGATAGGTTATTTTCATAAATGCTATTTGTTTACTTATTTATAGAAGGAAAGTCCAACTTTTCTCCTCTTTAATAAACAACCCCACATAGATCTACAAAGAGCCCAGAGATTAGTAATTTTCTGAGGCCCTTTAGGCAAAGTTAATCTTCTCCAACTTTCCTTCCTTTCATTTTGGTATTTCAAAATGGTGATTCCTGATTTTGATATTTCAAAATGGTGATTTCCCTCCCCATGTGCTACACACACACATGCACACACGCACGTACACAGCTGCAGCCTAACAAACCACTGTTTACTGTGGGCGCATTCTTATCCTCAGATACGCTGTGACATTAGCAGATGTGGCTCTTAGAGGCTGGGACAATGTTTGCCTCAGCGGCATCCCCAGGACACAACACAGTCGATGGAAAGAAAGGCTACTTGAACAATAATGACGTCTCTAAGGCCCTTTTGCCACATGGTGTGTATTCGCATAAATTGAAGGCAAAATAATTACAAAGAAATGAACCCTGTGCTTATTGAGTAAGTATGTTTTGGGGAATTCTAAGTAAGCTGTGCACCTCAGTTTCTCCCTCAAGGGGATCCAAATCTGAAAGAAAATCAGAAATTCATGGTGGTTTGGTTAAAATTCCCCAAGTAGCCCTGAGTTGAAAAAAAAAAAAAAACACACCACTGAAAATATTAACCTATCACAAGTGAAGGGGTGTGCCTAGATATTTTACTCCTGCTTAATTACCATGGAGCATTTATGATCTCTGGCTTTGGGTAACCATGATCTGGTCAGGAACTAAGAATCCAGTAAGAGCCTCCCGAATCTTAGGACAGTGCTCTTTCCACAAGACTGACCTGCTTCTTTTAACTTGCAATATCCAGTCAAAAAAGTTGACTGTAAGTGGATTCCTTTCTTCTGAAAGGACACAGCCCACTGTACTGTTTGTCAGCATGTCTTTCTTTTTCTGCCACCTCCCCCCCTCCAAACCCAGCCTTGAGCTGAGCCCAAGCCCTCATCCTCTCCTCTCTGGACATTTGCAAGAGGCTGCCACATGTTTCTGGTCTGGACCGCCTCTGGTACATCTGGGCCATTGTCAGAGTGATTTTCCTCACCCACAAATAGGATCATGAGATACAAGCTTCCCTACATTCACTTAAAATTCCTTTACAGCTTCAGAATGCCTCAGAACAGAATCCAGCTCCTTAGCAGGACATACAAGGTCCTTCAAGATGTGGCTCTTCCTGCCTTCCCACCTCATTTTTTTTCCATTTCTCCACACACATCAGATAATCTGGGCATGGCAATCTGCTTTCAACACAGTCCCATGTTTGTGCCTTTGTAAATACTGTTCTCTCTTCCTGGAACATTCTTCCTTTTTCCTTCTATCCTTTTTACCTCACACAGTTTTGTTCATCTGGTAGATTCCTACTCATCCCTCTTTTTGCTGAAATGTCACCTCTTTTGTGAAGCCACAGAGTCAGTGTCTCCCCGACTATTCCCATAGTATGGTGCAAACCTTACAACACTTGCGCTGTCTGCTCTGGATCTTATTCCTGTCACTAGCCTGGAACCCCAGAAGGTTGCTGGAACCTACCAGTGCCTTCCATGGACCAATTAAATTTTGGCTTATTCCCAAGCAAGATTTCCAATTCTGTTGCACAACATTTGGCAAATAAGATAGAACTCCTAATGTTACACTGCCCTCATATTGTTCTCCTAAAAATTTAGTTTTTGTTATCCACAGTCTCTGTGATCATAGCTACACTCTTTATTCTGTGCTTGAAGGCTCTCTTGAATTTGGTTCTACTACATAATATTAAGTAGTAAAATAAGAGCTGTGGATAGCTTCCTATGTGCTAGGCATTCTTCAAAGAGCTTTTAATATGGATTATCTTGTTTACTAATATTACCCGATACACTTATATAACTCATACTCACATGGATCTTAACCTATACCAGATAGCTTTACTAGGAATGAAATCCTTTAATCCCCATAACAAATCTTTGGGCGAGTACTGTTATTACTCCCAACACACAGAGAGCTTAAGCAATAGGCCTAAGGTCACACAGCTCACAGGCAAGGTAGTTTGGATTGGAGCCCATGTAGAGCCCATGAAAGCCTGGGCTCCCAACCTGCACATGATAATACCTCAGGACAGAGCATACCAGAATTGTCCTCTTTCAAGCCATGGTCCTGCTTTCCTCCCTGCTCAAGCTATCTGCCACCCTCTGCTCTACTCAAGGACTTGTCATCCTTCAAACCCTACCTAAGACTAACCTTCTGTTTGAAAGCTTTTTTGAAAACTTTGGCCACCTTTGAGCTGTCTCCTGTATAGACTCTATGGCATGTCTACACTGTCTACACTAAGCCACTTAAGTCCTGCTTCATTTAGAATTTTATTTTATACTTTCTTGCATGATTCTTTGTCTTATGAGGGCCTTGGGCCTCTAGCAAAATTATGAGCTCCTTGAAGGCATCAACCAGGTGACTTCTTTCTGGATTTTCCCATAGCACCCAGCACTGTGACCAACTTGTACCACTGCTTATATTCTTGTGGAATTGAAGCATAAAATGAAGTCAGGCCCCTGTTCCCTATGTAGCAGATTTATTTGATTGTACCCCCCAATAATATCATCAGAACTGAGCAAGCACCCTGAATAAATTCTGATTTTGCCCAATTAGGTCTTACTTTTCCTGCTCAACCAACATTAAACACCAGAAAGAACAGAATATTAGAAAGTGGAGTTAGGAATAGAGTTCAAGTGTCCTTAATTAAAACCATTGGAATAGTCTTCTTTCTGATGTAGCTGAAAATAAAATTGGTTCTTCCTTGCATGTGTCATCAAAATTCATTTAATTTAGTTCAAATTTAATTTGTATTTAGCAGAACGGTACAGATCCACCTCCACCTAGATAAATGGAAACTGTCTGCCTCATGGCAAAGTCCCTTTGGCAGTATTCCCACACATGGCAAATATTCCACCAATTTCTGCAGGAAACCTACTTGGCTGTGTCAGCTCCGCTGGTTATTAGGGTGTTAATCAAAAGCTCATGACCGTATCTTGCAGCCACATGGAGAGGAGTGTTGCCATCCTTATCCACACAGTCAATTTCACCTCCTGAAAGAGACGGTTTTAACACAGGGTAACATAAGGAATCAGGTTGATTCGGATACTACATCCTACGCTAGTCACTCATGTTGTCCAAATGTTGTTCTTTTCCTCTCCATGTCCATCTCTGTTTTGAAGTACAAGAATGCCTTTCTGGGCACCAGAATGCCTTTCAGGTCACCATCTGAAGTAGTAGTTTTATTAAATCTGCATAGAGGGAAGTCTATTAGACATGTTTTTGAAAAGTCTTTCCATAATGTCTTACTGAAGGATCTAAAATCTCACAACTAAATTCCTGCTCTGAAGGAACAAAGTAATCAAATTCCATAAAATGTATAATCTTACCTGCTTGATTAAAGGCCTACATAAACTTTATACTAAAGCATCAGAACCAAAGTGAATAGAAAGTTCAAGAAAATATTTTATGTAGTTTGATTATTTGGTTTAAAATATGATGAGTAAAATGAGAAAATGTATAAACTATGAACTGGAAATATCTATATTTATAAAAGCTATCATATTAATCACCAACAGTCCTTTTAATAATACAGAATTCTCATCTTACTTTGTCTCATTTTGCCTTCCTTCTCTCCCAACTTTTTATTTTATTACATTTCTTTCTCTCCCCTTTTCATAAACATATATGTAAATGCAATTGGTCTATTTAACTATTTAAAAACAAGTTAGTCATCATGACATTTCACCCCTAAGAACAAAGGCATTCTCTCACATAACTACAATTCAATTAGTATACTCAAGAAATTTAAGGTCAGTATCATAATTCTATGTAATATAAAACACATTCCAATTTCTCCAATTATCCCCAAAATGTGCATTATAGCTGTTAGTGTTTAAAATCTGGGATATACTAGATATTGGCAAATTGGATTAAAAATTTAAAAATGTAAAAAAAAAAAAAAGAAAGAAAACATACAAAAAAAATTAAAGAAAAAATAAAACTGGGATCCAATAAAAGATTCTGCTACCATTTGGTTGTCACGTTCCTCTAGTTTCCTTTCATACAAAACAATCCTCCTGCTTTCTCTTATCAATCAATCAATCAATCAATCAATCTATCTATCTATCTATCTTGATATCTTTGGAGGTCAAGCCAAAAGTTGTGTGGAATGTCCTGCATTCTGGAGTTGTCTTATTATTTCCTCTATTAGATTCAGAACATTTTGGCAATACCCCAGACTTGATGTGCACTTCCCACTGCATCTCCACAGCACACACATAAGGTCAGGTTACTCCACTGGATATGCCAGTTTTGCTTGCAATACATACAGTTTCAGTTTGAGAAGATGAAAAAGTTCTAGAAATGGACAATGGCGTTGGTTACACAAAATGTGAATGTACTTAATGCCACTGCACAGTACACTTAAAAATAGTTAAAATGGCAACTGTTTATATTATATATGTTTTGCCAAAATAAAAAAAAAAAAAAGAGGCCTGATTGTTTGGTTAAGTTGATACCTGCCAGCCCTTGCCATGCAAAACATTTTTTTCCCCTTTGTAATTAACAATTTGCAGGCAGTACTTTGATATTGTGCAAATATCCTATTTTCCAACAAAATTTCCTGCAAGAATTTTAGCATAAGCAGGGAGTACTTTGTTTAAAAGTTACCTGAATTCTTTATTCTCTATGCTTATAGTATTAACTTGATACATAGTTAGGTTCAGTTGATTGTTTTCAAAATTTTTACCAGCTTTTGATTTATTTGATTAATATGTTAAAAATTCACATTTCAGAAATCAAAATTATAGGAAGTCTGGGTGGCTCAGTGGTTGAGTTTCTGCCTTCAGCTCAGGGTGTGATCCTGGAGTCTCGGGATCGAGTCCCACATTAGGCTCCCTGCATGGAGCCCGCTTCTCCCTCTGCCTGTGTCTCTGCCTCTTTCTCTCCCCATGTCTCTCATGAATAGAAAATTAAAATCTTTAAAAAAAATTTAAAATTAAAAAAAGAAATAAAAATTATATTTTTTAAAGTAAGGCTCACTCTTATTTCCACCCCTCCTACTTCATTTTCAACCACATCTTATAGTAACAATTTTCATTAGTTTTGGTTTATGCTTTATGTGTTTCTCTTTGCAAAAATAAACACAGACTCTTTATATATTGGGTTTTTTTTCTTTTTTACTTAACAGTATATCTTGGAATTCACTCCCCAAAAAATCACTTCTTGGAGTTCTTCCTCATTTTTGTACAGCTTTATTGTTTTCCATTGCATGGAAACACTAGTTAAGTATACCACTCTGGTATGGAGACGCATTTAGGGAGTAAATATCATTTTTGCTATTACCAGGAACGCTGCAGCGAATCACTTCATGCATATACTGTTTCCTATTCGTTGGGTGTATCTTCAGGGTAAATTCTTAGAGAGGGGATTTCTAGGTCAAAGAAATGAATACGTGGTTTTCTTTGATTTTGCCACATTTTCCCCTTTAGGTTCTGTGCCATTTTGCTACTCACATGAGCAATATATGAGAGTGTGTTTTCCCCACAGCCTAGTCAAGCCTTTGAATACCTGCCATGTGATGGGTGAGAAGTAATAGTTCGGTATAGTTTTCATTTGCATTTCTCATATTAAAGAAGTTGAGCATCTTTTCATATACTGAAGGACTATTTGTCTATCTTTTCCCATGAACTATTTGTTGACGACTTGTAACCATTTTTCTGTGTGTGTGGTCTTTTATTCCTTGATTACTCTTAAAATATTTAGGATATTCACCATTTATCACTAATACATATTAAAAATATTTTCCTCCTATATTTTCATTTTTTCTTTGTCTTTTTATTCTGAAAAAAAACCTATTTTTTGGAAGAATTCATGTCTATTATTATATTTAGATTTTGTGTTGAGGTTAGAAAGCCTTTCCTCACATCCTGATAATAAAGACACTGACAGATGTGAAACTATTTGCAATACTGTCTCCATGGATACCTCAAAGAAATCCAGGGTCTATGTAACTGTCTAAGAACTGCCTACAGTGGTTGGCCTGAACGGTCCACCCCTAGAACTGATCCTGGAAGATGTGGGAAGCAGATCCCCAGACTCCAGAGAAACCTTTGCCCAGAACCAATACTGCAACACTCCATGTACTTCCCAGCCAAGAGGCATCAAACCTTCTTAAGAAATGTTAGCGCCAAAATTAACAGGTCAGGAAATGACAGATGTTGGCGAGGATGCAGAGAAAGGGGAATCCTCTTATACTGTTGGTGGGAATGCAAGCTGATGCAGCCACTCTGGGAAACAGTATGGAAGTTCCTCAAAAAGTTGAAAAAAGAGCTACCCTAAGATCCAGCAAAGATACAAATGTAGTGATCTAAAGGGCCACCTGCATCCCAATGGCTGCAATTTCCACAATAGCTGAACTATGGAAAGAGCCCAGATGTCCACCAACAGATGAATGGATAAAGAAGATGTGGTGTATATACACAACAGGCTACTACTCAGCCACCAAAAAGAATGAGATCTTGCCATTTGCAATGACATTGGTGGAACAAGAGTGTATTATGCTAAGTGAAATAAGTTAATCAGAGAAAGACAATTATCATATGATCTCACTTATATGTGGAATTTAAGAAACAAAACAGAGGATCATAGGGGACAAGAGGAAAAAAACAAAACAAGACAAAATCAGAGAGGGAGACAAACCATAAGAGACTCTTTATCATAGGAAACAAACTAAGGGTTGCTGGAGGGGAAGTGGGTGGGGGACAGGGTAACTGGGTGATAGGCATTAAGGAGGACATGTGATGTAATGAGCACTGGGTATTACAAAAGAGTGATGAATCACTGACCTCTACCTCTGAAACCAATAATATAAGTTAATTAACTGAATTGAAATTTTAAAAATTTTTAAATGTTCATTCCAAACTGATTCCAGACAAAGAACCATGTTCTTTATAAATAAACTCTAAAAATAAATAAAATAAAATAAATTTTAAAAAAAGAAGTGTTAGAGCCTCCATGTTTATCAGCCCCAAATATGCTAAAAATTGGGTAGGGAAAGAAAAGAGTGAAAAATGTTGGAAAGGGTAAGGGGCTGAGCTGATAAAGTTTCTTCTTGCTGTTACTACCATTTCCTAAGTCAGTTTAACATTTTATTTATTTATTTTTAGAGAGAGAGAGGGTACACAAATGGGGAGAGGCACAGAGAGAGAAAGAGAGGAAATCTTAAGGAGGCTCCATGCCCAGTGCAGAGCCTGATGCTGGGCTCCCCCAAAATAGGGGCTTGATCCCACAACCCTGAGATCATGACCTGAGCCAAAATTAAGAGTCAGATGCTCAACTAACTGAGCCACCCAAACAACCCTCATAAGTCAGTTTAAAACTGTAAAAATAGGGCACTTGGGTGGCTCAGTGGTTGAGCATCTGCCTTTGGCTCAGGTCACGATCCTGGTGTCCTGGGATTGAGTCCTGCGTCAGGCTCCCCGCAGGAAGCCTGCTTCTCTCTCTGCCTATGTCTCTGCCTCTCTCTCTGTGTCTCTCATGAATAAATAAAATCTTTAAAAATAAGACTGTAAAAATGTATTTATTACCTTCCACATATGCTTTTGTTGTCATTTAAAGTATATTTCAGAAAAAGATCATTACTAGTGGAAGAATAAGAGAGAAACTATTTGTTATTCAGAAATCTGTTTTATATTACAGTAGAACCTCTAGATGAATGAATTTCTATTTTATAGTCATTCCCCAAACCTTTCCATTTTCACTTGAAAATCTTTAAGATTTGCCTGGCATGCAAATTAAATAACTTTATTATTCATTTGAAGCTTGCAAGTCAGATGTTGGTAATTGATTGAGAATTAGTGAGTAGAATAAACATTTGTGAGTTTAGAAATATGCAAAGCATATCAGAAGGGATAATTTATGCAACATTATCGAAGCATTCATCTGAAGTTTGTTTTTCCTGCGCAAACAAGAATGGTCATCTTATTAAATTGCCTCGGAAGTACTGTGAGCCAAAAGGTCAAAAATCTCACAATGAATCATCCTAACCTATCACTCGACTCTTCCTTTTCAAACTCTATTTTTAAAGCTTCTGTGAAGAAAACATCATTTTTGAACTCTTGTAACCTGCTGGACAGCATCTGAGGCAGTGGCTAGTGCAAATGGCTGGATCCAATGCCTTCTGACATCACATTGTTTCTTCATTCAGTTCTTTCTCTCTCTGGCTGTGACAATACAGCTTCAGATAACAAACAATGTGACTGAACAGCAGAGGTAGTCTTTGCTCGCTAGCTACAAAATAAAAGAGGGGTGTGTGTGTTTCTCTCTCTCTCTCTCTTTTTTTTTTTTTTTTTTTAGCAATCGTCTCACTAATAACACTGGATGATTCTGAAAAAAGTTATTGTGAAGAACCAATAACCCTGAATAGAGAACAGTCAGGGAAGCAGAGAAATGCCATACAAATTCCAAACACCAGGGTGATTTCACAAAACAAATAAACACAAAGAATGTTCCTTAGTAGCATGCTCTGTTGGTTTAGGGAGCCAACCGATGTCCCCACGTGGGACCAGCATTCCAAGTCCTAGTTGTGCAGTGACCCACTCTGGAGGATAGACAGCAGGTCCGGGGGTGTGAGCCTCTGGACTTTTCCCAGAAGGAAGCCAACAAACAGGAGGAAAGAAAAGAGCTTCCTATTCTTCTCCCTAAGGGCATTTTTAAAAAATGTCAAATGGAAGAACTCACAGTTCTCACATGTGTAATGAATGCAAAGAATTGTCAGCTGAGAGAAGAGAATGCCAAATCATCCCTCTACAGGAATGACTCTATTCCACATGTACATGACTCTTAAATAAAATTCAAGTTAGAAAAAAAAATTTAACATACCATTGTTCATCCAGAAAATGCATGTGTAAGTGTAGTGGTTGAAAATTCAGTGTCTGATGTTAGATTGGCTGTGTTTCAATTCCTGTTCCACAACATGAGTGCCATGTATCCTGATCAGAGTGACAACCCCCCTGCCTCAGTATCCCCATCTTCAAAATGGAGATGACAATGGCACCTCTTTCTCATGGATTTATGTGAAGTGCTTACCCAAATTCCTGCCACAGTGAGAACACTCAATCAACGTTAGCTTTATCATTACCTATAATGGGCTATATATTATAGCCATTATATCCTCATAATTTTGGGTCCCTGGACCCCACCCAACCCACAAGCAAGATGCTAGGTCAGCCAAGAATGAGGCTCTGCAATAAGCTCTTAGATCACAGAGGATAAGAGATGGGTTCTCTTTCAAGCCTCATCCCAACTCAAAAGTCTACTACAGCCATGTCCAGAGAGGGCATGGGAGTCTTTCAAGTCCACAGGAATGGCTTTTGGAGAAGTCAAAGCAGCCAGCACCATCCCCAGACTATTGTCAGCACACTAGCATTATACACAGAGACGGGTCATGGCCTTGATTCAAAGGAAATGGCCAGGATGGTCTGGCCACAGGGATGGGCCTGTGGGAAGGCAGTGCTTACAAGGAGAAAACTTGTTCTTTCCCTGATCTGATCACTGGTGCCTGAATGTGCTTAGCAGGGAGCAAAGCTTTTTATACACAGAGGCCCACTGATTACACTCACACTAAATTTTTTTAAATGGATACCAAATATCTCCCTAGTTTCATTTCTTTTTAAGCCAGTGGACACTGTTTCTGGAAAAAAAAAAAGTTGAAAAATACACGGGATGAAGAAAGTGTGAGAAGGAGAGACTCTGGGGTCACTCGCCATTCCCCTTTGTTTACTTCAAGCAAGACAAAACAACTAATGGCCTTTTCAATAAAATGAATGTCAGAGACATACCACATATTTCAAATTATAATTAATGGCTATTTACAGTTAATTTCATTTTACCTTCCTTTGCTCACTGGAAACTTCTCAAGATTTATTTTTCCCTATAGTTAAATGCTTATAAGTTTCCTTTGCTTTGCTGCAGATATTTTCCTTCCTAAGCATAATTTCCCTGGCTGATCTTCCATCTAAATGTTAAGTAACTTTTTGGTTTTATGACTTGAGTGCCTAGGACATAACATAGTATCATTAACAATTCATCCAAGATTCTTATAGATGAGGAAAAGGCAGGTCCAAGAAACTGACTAATGACAGAATTTTGAGAAGTACAAATGTGGGTCAACTAAAGATAGTTCAAAAATTGCTGAACTTGGAATGTCAGCATAAAACAGGACTAAACCTGTTTTTTAATTGTCTCTAAGATTTGCTAAGAAAGCAGTAGTTGTGTGGTCAAGGTCAATCCATTCACAGATGCTGGCCATAGCTCATAATAGCATTATGAACCATAACGTGAGGTGACACTCCCTAGTACTTTGGCTACAGACAACCCATTGGTTCAAGTATACCTTTGTTGTGAGCCTGGAAAATTACTAGATGATGTGATTTTCTAAGGTCTCTATCAAACCTATGACTTTATCATCTTTTATATCATGCACTTGACTGCTTTTCCTCTGAGTCACCTCGTTTTTCCTACCTTTGCCCAAGGAACTAAGTTTTAACTTAGGAAACTATGGTGAACTCTAAAACTTAAAAATAATTCAGATTTGCTGCTAGAAAATGTATGATAGTTATTTTTATTAGTTTCAGAGTGAAAAGCGCAGGACCTTGAGCCCATATGAGCACATCATTTCCAGGTTCAAAACTCATATGCTCTTTGGGAATTAACTGAGAAACAGTGGCTTTATGTTCTTGCTCCTAAGCTGGATGGTGATCATATGTCTGATAAAGAGCTTTTAGAAAAGTACATCATAGGATTGGTGTAAATCTCAGCTTAATAAAACAGACCATTGGGATGCCTGGGTGGCTCAGTGGTTGAGCATCTGCCTTTGGCCCAGGACTTGATCCCGGGTTCTGAGATCAAGTCCCACATTGGGCTCCCTGCATGGCTTCTCCCTCTGCCTACGTCTCTGCTTCTCTCTGTGTGTCTCTCATGAATAAATAAGTAAAATCTTTTAAATAAATGAACAAAATAAATAAAAATACAACAGAACATGATCAAAAACAGAGCATCATCTTTCATGTTCAGCCAAACTCAGATCAGGACACTGTTGAAATAACACTGCAGAAGCATCTCTCTTACCATTCTGAATGAGAGTTTGTGACCGTGTGAATCTTCCATGGACAGCTGTCATATGCAGTGGACTTTTGCCATCTTTGCTCTAAAAAAATGAAAGGAGAGAGAAACAAAGGATCAGTGACATCAATCTGAAACATCTCTATGGATACTACTGTCAATGCCCTGAAAATAAAATGTCAAGTTAGATTTTTTAAAAAGTATAATAAAAACTTATAAAAGGTAAAAGATAATTTTGAAAGCAAAAGTATATATAGCATCTCAAGTTACTGCAAAACATCACATTTTAAAGAAGCTTAGAGAAGCGAAAATTATTTTAGAGAAGAAATGTGAAATTTCTAGTTACATTGACAATTTTAAAACTATCCTGTTTCAAACTGAAGCAATCATCCAAGATGCTTTTTCCTCTCTCATGATCTACTGATGAAGATGGGTTTCCTTCAAGGCATTTCATTTTTCAATTTTTGTCTAAAGTACATGAAAAAAGACAAATGATGTGTTAAGTGGCTTGGCCCTGTTCGACCTAAAGTTGACGAAGACTGCAGCTCTCCGACCTGACCTGGTACGCTCCAACACTCCCTATATCCTAATTCCATAGAAAAATGACACTTCTGATTGTTCCAAAACAGAAATGCTGGTTTCAATTAAGTCATTAGAAATCATAAAATTAAGGCATATAATGGATTAGCAAATTGCCATTTTAAAGATCACCTAGAAATGTGTTGAATTAATACATCTCTTTATTACTTAAAATATAAATGGAACTCCCTGATATAGATTAAACCAAAACATGAAAAAATGTATAGAATCCATAGACTTATCATCATTACACTAAATACCAAAGTCCTACACATTTATTAAGAAATAGTCATTTACATAAGTTCATCTAAAAATAGTAATACCCATATGCTGAATGAAATAAATCAATCGGAGAAAGACAATTATCATATGGTTTCACTCATATGTGAAATATAAGAAATAGTGGAAGGGACCATAAGGGAAAGGAGGGAAGCTGAGGGGGGAAAAATTAGAGAGTGAGACAAACCATGAGAGGCTCCTAACTCTGAGAAACAAACAAAGGGTTGTGGAAAGGGAGGTGGATGGGGGGATGGGGTGCCTGGGTGACAGGCACTTGTGGCGGGCACTTGATGGGATGGGCACTGAGTGTTATACTATATGTTGGCAAACTGAATTTAAATAAAGTATAAAAATTAAAAATAAAAATAGTAATACTTCTCAAAACATTAAGTATCCCTAATGGAATGTATCCTTTCACTCAGGTACTGTTAATAAAAGAAAAAAAAAGAAAGAAGAGAAAGAAATAGATGTAGCTATTCTTTTTCTAAGTCTCAGGAGAAACATTTTCCAAAGTCTAGGGTTAAATATGAGATTTTAAAAATGCAAGTTCATTTTTGCGATGAAACCTATATATACCTGTGCTTTAAAATGCACTGTTGGTGGAAATGTAAATTAGTGCAGCCACTGTGGAAAACAGCATGGAGGTTCCTCAAAAACTTAAAAACTAGAATGCCATATGACCTAGTAATTCCACTACCCGTATCTACCCAAAGAAAAGGAAAACACTGATTTCCAAAACATTTACTGCAGCATTATTTACAATAGCCAAGATATGGAGACAACCTAAGTGTCCTTGACAGATGAATGGATAAGGAAAATGAGGTACACACAGAGACACACACACAGAGGAATGTTACGCAGCCATAAAAAGGATGCGCTCTTGCTACTTGTGACAACATGGATGGACCTAGAAGGTATTATGCTAAGTGAAATAAGTCAGACTGAGAAAGATGAATACCATATGATTTCACTCCTATGTGGAATCTATAAATCAAAACAAATACACAAAAAGCAGAAACAGACCCATAGGTACAGACAAGTGATGGTTGCCAGAGGGGAGGGTGTTGGGAGGATGGGCAAAATGAGTGAAGGGGAGTGGGAGATACAGGTTTCCAGTTATGGAATGAGTAAGTCATGGGAATAAAAGGTACAACATAGGGAGTAAGTCAGTGGCATTGCAACAGCGTTGTACGGTGACAGATGGGAGCTACAATCGCGGTGAGCACTACATCTAGAGAAAGTGAATCACTGTGCTGTACACCTGAAACTGAAGTAACATTGTATGTCAACTATATTCAAATTTTTAAAAAATGTTTTAAAAGAAAGAAAATATGGCAACCTAAAAATAAATACATTTTAAAAATGACTATTTGTTTTAAAGAGTTCACAATGGGAAACAAATCATCATTTGAATAAGTATTTCTCAGAGTGAACCAAGGACTAACTGCATCTAAATCACCTGAGGCTCTTGTTAGAAATGTGAGCTCTGTGCCCTAACTCAGACACTGCAGTCTACCCTACACAGCGTACTCAAGTGTAGGGACCACTCTTTAGATTGTGGGCTGGAATTGCTTATAAAACCATAAGGATTCAAAATAAGAACTTTTATTATATCCTATAAGTCTATTCCTTAGAAAGGAAGAAAGGAGTCGTGCACAATCTTTGCCAAGGTAAGAGATCATCAGGACAGTAAATGCATCAATTGAAAAATAATCTTTATAGTGAAAAGTCATCGGGTAAATGGGAGGGAAAATAGGACCTTTTCGCCATCTAATATGATTGCAACCTGAGTCAGAAAAGATTGAGAAAGGAAAATGGAAGTAAGCTTGCAGCTTTACTGAAATGGTATTTTTAGAGGAAAAGGAACAGCAACCAAGAGAATAAGGAGTCAATTGCAGAAATTGCAGAGTTGACATTAACTTGTCCCTAGGTGGTGCTATTTCTTTAAATTTTGCTCCAATATTTTTCTCTTAAATTTAATTGAAAACATGACAAATTAGCATTTAGTTAAATATATATAAAGCCATAAATATTTCAGTGCTTAGATAATATCTTTATAAATATTTAGTTAAGAACTTCTCCGTGTCTAGAAAATAGCTTAAAGGCTTTACCGGGGAATAACCATCAACTTGGTAGTAACTACCTAAATTGCAGCCAGAGAAGCCAAAGCAGAAGTAACCAGTTTCTGTGGTGTGTGGTTTACAAAGCTGGTTCCACTTCAGGGATGGCCAGTGTCACCCCCTTCTATCCCATGGACTGCTTGTGCTTTTGGTAAAGACCAAACTGTGGTGTAATACAAAAGACAGCTACATCAGATCTATCTTCCCCTGGGTTCATCTACCACTGAGTCCAGTCCTTAGCTGATTTTTTTTTTTCTGCCTGAGGGATATGGTGGCAGGGGGTGGGGAAGTGTGTATAGGAAGCATTGCGAGTATCACAGGGCCATTTTGGAACACTTATGTTTACATGGTTTGAATGTAAAAGGAACTTGCTATTTCAAAAAGCCATTGGAAACTAATGAAGGTCAAAGGATAATACTTTTTTATTTTGTCTTTACAGGTTAGAACTCAGGATATTCAGGTTGAGACTAGAGATCCTACTGAGTTTCATTATCTGCCTGAGAAATTTGTCACACGGGGGGACTTGTTACTGCTGCTGTTTTTAAGACTTCAGACAAGGATAAAACATTCCTGGCATTGTCAAAGGAGAGGGTATGTTAATTCTTCCATTTATTCAAAGCTTTGCTTTTATAAGATTTTTTCTTAATTCCTAGTCTCTTTCCTATTTCTAGACTCAATTTCCCATCAGGGTTAGAGCTCAGAAAATCTTGTTATTTCGAGAATTATTTAGCTAAGCAAGAAGCTCCTCCTCCTTCTTCCTCCTCCTCCTCCTCTTCCTCCTCCTCCTCCTCCTCTTCTTCTTCTTCTTTCTTCTCCTTCTTCTCCTTCTTTCTTCTTCTTCTTCTTCTTCTTCTTCTTCTTCTTCTTTCTTCTCCTTCTTCTCCTTTCTTCTTCTCCTTTTCTTCTTCTTCTTCTTCTTCTTCTTCTTCTTCTTCTTCTTCTTCTTCTTCTTCTTCTTCTTCTTTCCTTCTTTCTTCTTCTTTTTTTGTATATTTCTTTATTGGAGTTCAATTTGCCAACGTATAGTATAACACCCAGTGCTCATCCCATCAAGTGCCCCCTCAGTGCCCATCACCCAGTCACCCCATCCCCTGCCCACCTCCCCTTCCACTACTCCTTGTTCGTTTCCCAGAGTTAGGAGTCTCTCATGTTCTGTCTCCCTCTCTGATATTTCCCACTCAGTTTCTCTCCTTTCCCCTTTATTCTCTTTCACTATTTTTTATATTCCCCAAATGAATGAGACCATATAATGTTTGTCCTTCTCTGATTGACTTACTTCACTCAGCATAATACCCTCCAGTTCCATCGATGTCGAAGCAAATGGTGGGTATTTGTTGTTTCTAATGGCTGAGGAATAACCCATTGTGTACATATAGACTACAGCTTCTTTATCCATTCATCTTTTGATGGACACCGAGGCTCCTTCCACAGTTTGGCTATTGTGGACATTGGTGCTATAAACATCAGGGTGCAGGTGTCCCGGCGTTTCCCTGCATCTGTATCTCTGGGGTAAATTCCCAGCAGTGCAATTGCTGGGTCGTAGGGCAGGTCTATTTTTAACTCTTTGAGGAACCTCCACACAGTTTTCCAGAGTGGCTGCACCAGTTCACATTCCCACCAACAGTGCAAGAGTGTTCCCCTTTCTCCACATCCTCTCCAACATCTGTTGCTTCCTGTCTTGTTAGTTTTCCCCATTCTCACCGGTATGAGGTGGTATTTCATTGTGGTTTTGATTTGTATTTCCCTGATGGCAAGTGATGCAGAGCATTTTCTCAGGTGCCTATTGGCCATTTGTTTGTCTTCTTTGGTGAAATTTCTGTTCATGTCTTTTGCCCATTTCATGATTGGATTGTTTGTTTCTTTGCTGTTGAGTTTAATAAGTTCTTTACAGATCTTCGATACTAGCCCTTTATCTGATACATCATTTGCAAATATCTTCTCCCATTCTGTAGGTTGTCTTTTAGTTGTGTTGACTGTTTCTTTTGCTGTGCAGAGGCTTTTTATCTTGAAGTCCCAATAGTTCATTTTTGCTTTTGTTTCCCTTGTCTTCATAGATGTGTCTTGCAAGAAGTTGCTGGGGCCAAGGTCAAAAAGGGTGTTGCCTGTGTTCTCCTCTAGGATTTTGATGGATTCTTGTCTCACATTTAGATCTTACATCCATTCTGAGTTTATCTGCAAGAAGCCCTTCTAAGGAGGTGGGCACAGCTCAGCCATGGTCATGAAGGCAAACTAATAAAGATTAAGAATATTTTATGAATAGTAGTATCTTTGAGGGCAGAAATTCAGCATCCTTCAAGGAAGATTAATCCTTCAACTAAATGGAGTGTTTCAATTTCCTTGACCATCGTTGTCAGAAATCCATTCATGTCTTCCACTCTAAGTGTCTTCTTACCTCATTCTCCAACATCCCCCAAGCCTTCCCTAAATTCATTCTATTGATGATTAGCAGTCTATGGCGAAAAATTAAGTGTTAAAATGAAGCAGCCGTGCTTTTCAGGTCCATTTTATGGGAGAGAAGACTACCATAAACTCCATATATAATTGGAGTCCCTAAGCTAATCTGAATTGAACACTAGTCAGTTAACTAGTGGAAGGAAGTGGGTAGTGTGCCAGGAAGTGGCCTTCTAGCCTTCTGCCCCCCCAACACCGAGCATATCAGTCGGCATATCTTCAAAAGGGGAATGGAGGGCATCAGACAACCTCTTGAATTAATTAAGTGAAGCCTGGTGAAGGGAGCTGCTTTATTTAACGTCAATAATACTTTTCCTTTCTTTGGAGAATTGAAGGATATCCTTCAGACACCAGTATGACCATATAAGTGTCACAGGTTTGGGGGACATTGCCAGTTTGGCCACCTGTTAACCTCCTGCCTTCTCACCACAATCCCCTGTGACTTCAACACCGTACAAAGACTCTTCCCACCTTGGTTTACAGTTCCTTGGTCTCTCTGATGCCCCCTCAGACCTTCCCTTACTTGCATTAGGACCTTGGATGGGCTCCTCTTGCAAGATATGGAACTCCAAAATTCTATCTATCCTACTGTATTTCTGCCTGTTTTCCACCTCCATGAAGACATTATACTCCCCTCCATTTCCTTTCTATCTTCTCTGACTCTTCTGTTTTCATCCCTTTTTCTACTCAGGCTATGACATACTCTCTCCTGGGGTGATATCCTTTTCTCTCAGCCTCCACTATGCATCACCTCTGTGTGAATGAGGCAGCTGAAATTTTTTTTTCCATCCTCTTCTGCTCTCCCATGTTGGAAGATCGCATGTTCCATTATTGGTCTCCTCAGACTGGCTGTACCAAAGGCTCAAAATCACCTTCACAAAAACTAAACTTACCAATTTTACCTTCTTTTTTTTTAATTTTTATTTATTTATGATAGTCACACAGAGAGAGAGAGAGAGAGAGAGAGAGAGAGGCAGAGACATAAGCAGAGGGAAAAGCAGGCTCCATGCACCGGGAGCCCGATGTGGGATTCGATCCTGGGTCTCCCGGATCGCGCCCTGGGCCAAAGGCACTAAACCGCTGCGCCACCCAGGGATCCCCCAATTTTACCTCCTAAGCCTACTCTTTCTCCTGACATCCCTCCTTTTTTTTTTTTTTTTTTTTGACATCCCTCCTAATAACGATAGTCGTTTGTGGAGTGCTTGCCATGGGGCAGAAACTGTTCTAAGTAATTAATGTGAGATGATTTGTTTAATCCTCACAATGGTTCCATGATGAAGATGCCACTGTTTCCCTAATTTTACAGATAAATAGACACCCAGAGAGGTTGTTTCTGATTGTGTAATTACTGGAAGTCAAGGCTAGGATTGGAATTGAGGCAACCCAACCTCAGAACAGAACACTTAACCCCCACGCTGTGTTCCCTCTGAACCAGATTTCAGCTCTTACACTTGTCTTCAACTTCTCCAACTCCAATCCAACCGAATTTCATTAATTTTCTTTCTGCAGAGCCTCTCTCTTTTGTTTTCTCCCTACTCCCCTGTCCTCAGTACCTCTCATCCAAACCAGTTTTACTGACTTCTAGTTATTCTCCAATTGTCCTCTCTCTAGGTCCACTATACCTGGATTTTCTCTTTAGAAAAATGAAAATAGTTTTTTTTCCCACCTGGATATAAAAATAATACATGCTCACATATCATAATCAGAAGATTAAAACAAATATACAAAAATGAAACTAAAAATCCAAATCACATTTTGCCTCTCTGCAGTGATAATATATAGGTATATTCCAAGTATTTTTCTCTTTCTGTGCATATACACAGACACATAACTTTCCTAAATTAAAAATTTAGATCATATTTACTTATTGCATATTAATTTTTCACTGATAACACTAGGTATTATTAGCCTTTTTCATATTTGCCAATCTTAAAGGCAAATATACTTGTGTATTAGTTTGCATTTTTTCTAATTACTATTGGATACTGAAAATTTTTCATAGATCTAATAAATATTGTTTTCTCTCTCTTATGACTGGCACTTTACACATATTTTCTAGTAGGTTATCAGACTTTTTCTTATTGGTTTTTATGAGCTCTTTATATATAGTAAATGTATTAACTCTTTGCTTATCATGTTAGTGCAGAAAAATTTCTCTGAGTTGTTCCTCTTTCAAATTTATATTTTGTATATGAATACAATTTTGTATATGTACATAGGTTTTTTTGTTTGGGGAGGTTTTTGTTTTGTTTTGTTTTGCCATATAAACATTTAAAATGTTTACATTATCACACATATAATTGTTTTCCGTTTCTGGTGTTCTGTGGCCAGATTACTATTTCTAATGCTCAATTGGGATCCCATGACCTCCATACTGACTAGCAGTCCCTACAGCTTATAGAAGCCCAAACTCCTCACCCAGTTGATAAGTCTTTTTTTTTTTTTTGATAAGTCTTCTTCCTTGATCTGGTCCCATTTCAGCTTGTTTCTGGCTTCTTTCCTTCATACAATCTATGCTCCCTTTAAACACAATAAATCACTATTCTGAAAATTTATCTCATACTTCCCCACTGTTAGAAATTATATGGAAAAAATGTGAAAAGATTTTAATAGTGAATAGGAAAGGTCATTAAAATGGATTGAACCAATATTCTTAGAATTAAACCTCAGAAAGAATCATTTTTCAAAAGCAGAGGCAGAGTACACTAGGGCCTTGCTTTAGGATTCCTGTGTGCTGGGGAGAAGGGCAGCTGGGTGAGGACAAGGTCACCTGCGCAGGTGAGGACATTCCATCACAGTCCGAGTGCGGTGGCAGCGGTGCATCCTGGATGCTGAGGGCCGTGCGTAGGCCTCTCTTGGTCATCTGTTATGGTGAGCTAACTGCTAGCCCAGAATCCCCAGAGCCTTTCCCATCTGGAACTCCCAAACCCTCTGTTCTGTCTATCTGGAATGCTCTCGGATTCTCTCTAGCCCTCTTCATCTCAACTGATAACAATCTTCCAACTCTCAGCTCAAAAGCAAGCTTCATTTTTGATCCTCAAGCAGGAAGCAATTGTTGACTCTCCCATGCCACTCATCACGTTCTCTCATCTCATGAGAACCTGAGCACACTATTTCCTTACCGTACTGTAACTTCTTTGAGAGCAGAGCTCATGTCTCATGTTGGAGCACTCTTTCAGAACCAAACAAAGGGCACCAGATAGTTCTCAGTAAGTCCTGCCAACATTCACCAAGCTCCCAAAAGCTGTGGCTAGAACCTCAGTGCCTTCCAGCTGCTCCTACCACTTCTGCAGTAAAAACAAAGCTAAGTTTCTGTAGCACAGGACAAGGCTGTGGGAGCCAAGGTACTGAGAGTTCCCATTCTTAAACAGGACGTCATTGACAACAGTTGATTTTGCTCAAACATTGGCTCAACGCAAAGGAACATAGCACAGAGAGAGACTAGGAGTGTCATACCTGGATGTTAACATCTGCCCCGTTGTTTACTAACAGTTCAAGACACAAAGCACCATGTGTGGAGGCAGCGGCAAAATGCAGAGGGGTGAACCCGCTGTTGTTGGGCTGGTTCACGTTAGCACCGTAGTCCGTCAGCTCGTTAACTACAGCATCCTGCCCATTGTAGCAGGCCAGGTGAAGAGCAGTGTTGCCATAGATATTGATTTCATCGATCTGCAAAGGAATCCAACACAGAGCAGGTAAAATCATCAGAGCCACTTTACTGCACTTGTTGTGGGCGGGGGGGGGGGGGGTACTGGGGGGGACAGAGGGAGACGGAGAGAGAAAATCTTAAGCAGACTCCACGCTCAGCAAGGACCCGTTGAGGGTTTGAACCAAGGACCCCGAGACCATGACCTGAGCCGAAATCAAGAATCAGATGCTAAACTGACTGAGTCACCCAGGTGCCCCACACCTGGTACACCACAAGTTAGAAGGGTAAATGCTGAAGGCGGATGAAGAACCCAAATCTAACATGACTGGTTAATATGTATTACGTGCAATATATAAATTTAAATATTTTGCTATGTTGATACAGAAAGTTAGCTTGTCTTCTGCTTTTTTTCATGACTTGCTGTATGTCCCCATTGCCTTTCATCAACTGCCCCTGTAAACTCTAAAAGATATGATGCTAGAAGATAAGGTGGTTTTTTTTACCCTCTTGAATTAACATGCAAACAGGATTTAATTTCAGGACAATAGAAAACCCACAAAATACCACAAGTTGATGCATTAATCATAGCTCACCTCCACACCCAGATTCAGGAGGTGTTTGACAACATTGATCTGTCCATTGGAGGCTGCAGCATGCAGGGGGGTATAACCCTTCTTATCCTTACACGTCACTTCGGCACCGTGGTTAATGAGCAGCGCCACAACATCCAGGTGGCCTTCACAAAGAGAGCAGTAGAAAACATGGTTAACCTTTTTAGGATAATTTGATGATTTATTCCACTTAAATGATCACCATTAGCTTTTAGTGCCACCAACACTTTAAATAAGGGCAAGGTCCTGCTAATATGTTAGAGCCATAGCCTATAAAAGAATTATGTTAAAATGAAAGCAACGCTTTTAAAAGCAGTTGCCATTCTTTACTGAAAAGTCCAACAAGGACAATTTGGTTTGGAAAAATTAATGAAAGAAAAAATCAATTAATCAGAATAACTTCACATTAGTGTTAAATCATATGAGATCGCTGCTGCTTGGCCTTTTTTTTTTTTTTTTCTCTTTTTGAACCACAAAAATGATACTTTCATATGGTTCAACCTAAAAATATTCTTGTGAATTACTGGCTAAACAGAAACTCTTCCAGTTTCAACTCTTGTGGGCATATTTTCTAGAATAATTTCCTTTGTACCCTATCTTACTATATATACCATGAAAAATGTATTTGACCTCTATATTGTAACTGAAGATTGTTTGATGCTTTGGGTCATGGCTGTAAATGTGGTTGATAATTGAGAGGTCGAAGATAAGTACTAACTCCAAGATGTGAAGGGGGTGGGGTGTGAATGTGTGTGTGTGTGTGTGTGTGTGTGTGTGTGTATGAGAAAGAGAGATGAAGAGAAATGTGTTTGGGGTGTCGAGGGAGAGAGTTGGGGGTGTGTGTGTGAGAGAGAGAGACAGAGCTTGGTCATGGCTTGTTTTATTAAAATTTGACTTTTTCCCCTAAGACATGTATGTAGAAAAATTATTTTCAATTATTAGTGGTGCTATCTTAAGCTTAAGTGGTGCTATCTTTTGTCTTTTGTCTGGGTTTTTATTCTTTAAAGATAGTCATCTATATATTTTTTCCTATTTGTATCCCGATGACACACAAAATAATGACTTTACTTCTTTAAAGCAATTCTACACAAATGTTTTAACTGTGCATCAGCAAAGAACAAACTTGAAACCCCAGGTTCTTTGAGTCCCATCTCACACTAGTCTGGTGTGTGCTCTGCATAAACATCAGTCTGGCAAATGTCCCCTGACTCCAGTCCCATAGGTACCACGCAGACATCTTATCTGCTTCAGTCAGCTCAAAAGTCCATGTTGTCTTTAAAAAGTGATGATGTTGCAAAATCTCAAGATTCTGGTTTTTTAAGCCCAAATATCCATTCAGACTCATCTATGGCCCCCTAATTTATTTCATCCCTACCCAACCCACTCTCTTTTTCCTCCCCACCATTAATATTATTGTTGTTTATGATAATAAAAGCCCCGTATGCATGTTAAAAAGGATTCAGAAAAGGCAAAAAGGTGTTAAAAGGAAACCAAAACCATCCATAATCACCAATCCCTCGAGATACTCAGCTAACATTTCAGCATATAATATATTCCAGATTGTCTCTATTGCAGTCTTTTTTTTTTTTTTTTACAAAAATGAGGATCATAGTATCCATACTGTGTTATGATCTGTTTTTACTTAACATATCACAGAGTCTTTCTATGCTAATAAATACTAATGACATCATCACCGTGGTTAGTGCATAGTGTCCCATCGGGCAGATCTTTATCATTCACCAACAAAATCTCCTGTGGATGGGCACTCAGGTTGTTTATAACTTGGGGCTGATAGAATCGAATCTGCTTTTCAAATTGCAGAATGTTCTCCAGTTAGAAACACAAAGGAAGGATCTCAGTTCTTTGTTCCTCACCAATCTACACTGAGAATAAACTCTATGAGGTCTGTCATGTATCAGTGGTATTTGTGCCAACAAAAGTGAAAAAGAAAAACACAGCAATGTAACCTCTTCCTTCATTTCTCCCACCCAAGCTGGCAGAAGCAAGAACCGCAAACTTCAGCTTCGTCGGCTGTAGAGTAGCAGGATAATCCATGGTGACCCTTGTCACTTCAACCTACACAACAGCCAGGGGGCTTTCCTTCCTTCCTTTTTGTTTCTTTCCAAAATATTTATAAATAAAAGGACAAATGGCATTCATGTCCTTGCTTTGCTAGCCAGTCCTTTTTCTTTTTAAATACTTCATTTTGCTGCCATAACAAGTTAGAAGAAGCACCGTTTGTGCTGCTTTCCAGTCCAGATTGGAGCACATTCAATGAGGTCCAGGCCATGATTCATCCCTCCTCCTCTCTGTGGGGTAAATAAACCTCTGACAGAGCAACTGTCTAACGAGAGCACTCAACGTATGCCAGTAAAATGGCCCAAATCTTAACTCAGTTAGATCCCAACCTTGGAAAGAAGTCAGGCTTGCCCAAGAGAAAGCCTACACGCTTAGCAACAGGCTCACAGCTTCTTTAGTTACAGTTGTTTGCATTTTTCTTTCCATTCATGGAATTCTTACCCATATATGCCGCCCAGTGCAGAGCACGCCGGTCCTTCTTATCAAATGCGTTGATGTTTGCTCCTTTGGCCAAGAGTAGATTGACCATCTGAAAGAAAACCAACATGCAGATAATCTGAGTCAAATTAACATCCAATATAAAGGCAGGTCAGTGACTTGGAATTCAAACACAGTAGGAAGCTGATGTCACAGACAACCCCATGGCACGTGTGTCAGAGGAAAAGGCCAAGGTGACAGCTCCTTTTTCAACCCCTGGCTGTACAGTTAAAACTAGCTGTCGCTGCCTAAGGTTGGGTGTGTGGATGGTAGCATCATGCTCTCTGAAAGCCTCAGCGTAAGCCTGGCTTCCACTTGGGGCCCAGAGAGTCTGTAGGGAGAATGCTTGGCGCCAGTGATGAGGGCACTCACCTCCACGTGGCCATTCAGAGCAGCGTGGTGCAAGGCGGTGCGCCCACCTCGGTCGGAGACATTGACGCTGCTCAGCAGGGGAATGATCACTTCTGCACACTTGACAGCCTTGTTGGCAGCTGCCACGTGGAGTGGCGTCTGCCAATTCTTGTCCCTCGCGTTGACGTCAGCCGAGTGCTTAATCAATACTTGCACTGCTTCCTACAACAGAGGCAGAGTTGGCAGGGGTCACTGACAGAGGCTCAATCAACACTGATTGGATAGAAGACGCTTCACTAGACCCTGGAGCCACAGGAAGGGAAGGCTCTGTGCCCTCACAGGCTGGCTCAAGATGTAGGTTCTTCTGAGAAAAGCAAGGTAATATGTGATAAAGATCGAAAGAGTGGCACAGACAAAAGCAGATCCATTTATCTTTCTGTGTTAGGCCAAGAGCCCTGGCACAGCTTTAAAACCAAGTAAGCGGGATCCCTGGGTGGCGCAGCGGTTTGGCGCCTGCCTTTGGCCCAGGGCGTGATCCTGGAAACCCGGGATCGAATCCCACTTCGGGCTCCCGGTGCATGGAGCCTGCTTCTCCCTCTGCCTGTGTCTCTGCCTCTCTCTCTCTCTCTCTCTCTCTCTCTGTGACTATCATAAATAAATAAAAATTAAAAAAAATAAAAATAAAACCAAGTAAACTTTCTAAGTGTAAGGTTTCCTACTAGGGTGTAAAGTACCCTTAGGACAAATGAGAGCACCCCGTGCAAGTGCACACCTGGGGTAAAATATCCATAAGTCAAAAGGCCCCCAAAGATCATCTAAACTTGGAGGTGCTTGTCAATAAGCCTCCATCTTCCAAAGCCAAAGGCCTCAAAGCCCTTTGGACGTTCTTGGATCGATTTATAAATCTTTGTCTCCGCCAACATCTTAACCCTCACTGTGCGATCAATAGCAGTCAAGGGAAGATGTCTATTACTACCTCAACTTGAAGCTACAAAATTGTTCTGTGTTTCCCCCAACCTCTTCCATGTTATAGTGGGGCAACTTCTTTTCTACTATTGAGTTCCCTCACCTTTCCTGAGACTTACACTTTTTATTTTCCTTCCGTTGACCTAATCAGCTTATAAGCCTCTTGAACTATTACTCTCAACCTTGGCTATATAATGGAATCACCTGAGAAGCTCTTAAAAATACAGATGGCTGGGGTGCCTAGGTGGCTCTGACTCTTGATCTGACTCTTGATCTCAGCTCAGGTTTTAATCTCAGGGTCATGATTTTGAGCCCCTTGTTGGGCTCTACACTGGGCTCCAAAGCCTACTTAAAAAAAAAAAAAAAATACAGATGGCTGGTGCCACACCAGAGATTCTAACTGGCCTCAGAATTTCTGTAAAGCTTCTGTAACTTTGTTGTATGGCTAGGATTGAGGACACTCTTCTGTTCCACCGAGAAAAGGATATAGCTTCTCTTAAGATGGGAGTGACTGTTGGTTGTTTCTCTTTACTTCTAGAGATATCCCTAGAACCAGTTACTGGGACTCCTTTATAAACATCTTCTCAATGTGGCATCAATAAACCAATGAAAGGCAATGAAATGTGCCACACTCCTGCCACCCTTCATGGATCAAGAACTTACCCCTGTCCACCATATTCCTCACAGGCCTTAACTATCCAATCTACTTTATCATGCAGATACATACAGGTGCTCAGATAGTAAATCATTTAAAATCTTAAGATTAACATTTGTATCAGGGACATAAATAACAAAATAAGAAGAATGTTCTATGCATCAGTAGTAGCAACACATTGAGATGAATGGCTAACATGGACAGTAGAATGAGAGCAAAAAAATTAGTTTTGTAAATTAGAGAATACAGTTTAAACATAGTGTGATGCTCCATTTAGATGCCATAAACAATATACTCATAGGGCCCAAGCAAACAAATAATTCTTTAAAACTATCAAAAAGGAAAAAAAAAGATATATGTCACCTATCCTCAGCAAGACAATAAGGTAATGACTACTAAGTAACATTCCTGGAGCTCATATTAGAGTGAAACGTGTATGTGTATTCTTAACATACACTTGTGAATAAATATTAGCCAGACTCTAAAAGCTAGCAAGCTCTAAAAGCTAGCTGTGTGAACAAAAAACAAACAAAAGTAAAGCTAAACCACCATATAAAAGTTAAGATTTAAATAAGAAAAAAAATGATATTTTTGTTTAACTTTGTTTTTTTTTTTTAAAGCTCTTATTCATTTATTCATGAGAGACACAGAGAGACAGGCAGAGACATAGACAGAGAAGCAGGCCCCTTGCAGGGAGCCCAGTGCAGATCTCGATCCCCAGACCCAGGATCACGCCCTGAGCCGAAGGCAGATGCTCAACCACTGAGCCACCCAAGCGTCCCATTTTAGTTTAACTTTGGCCTCAAAAATTGTGAGGTTTCTGTAGATACATACAATCTATTGAGATGTGGGAAGAAACTACTGGGACCTCCATTTAAGTTTATTTTCTTTAAAAAGGAAAGCATTTTAGCTGGTATTTAACTTCTGGGTTGGCACTGTGCCCTCAGTCAACTCCACAGAGGATCTTGCCTTGCACTATCCCAGATACCCTCCAGGAAAAGTAGGGTTTCCACAAGCAGAGGGGGTGAGGCTTGCCTTCTCCATTCATTTGCTCCAAGTGCACTGAAATGCACAGTGGTGGGCCTGCCAAGTCCATCTACAGATTGTGATATGTACCCTTAGACTAAAAACATCCTACAATGGGCAAGATTTATGCAAGAACCTTCAGATTAAAGACGATAATACAAATGCCAGTGTAAATAATGTGGAGTCACCGGGCTGACACTTCTACTCCAAGTAAAAGCTTTCTACACGTTAGAAGATAAAAATAATGACAAATTTAATCATATCTGACAAGAGCTTGGTCAAAACAGAGGAAAATCATCAGTAAGTCTATTAGCTACACAGTTAGGTAAGACTATGATAAATGAAAAGCCTCACCCTAAGTATATTGTGATATACTTCAAATATTAGCTAATAATAGTAGTTCCTGTATATAATCCATAAATGAATAAGATGCACATTTGAAGACGCATGCTGAAAAAGTCTACAGAGATATAGCCAAAAAGGCTGCAGATAACCACCATAAAGCAATACTATAAAAAGTGGTATCGTATCCTTTTCACATATTCACAGCAAATAACATTATATAGTACCATTTTAATACCTTTGCCTTGTGTATTATTTTACTGTACTTATACAGATTCTTGCTTTGCATTACTTATTATATATATTCAGAATAGACTAACAAAACAAAATATACAGGAACATTTCACACATTTACGCTATTTGGACGTAAGATCAATGAATTCGTGGGAAAAAAAAATTTAAGATAACAAAATATGATTACTTTTAGACTAATTCAGAGTAGGTGAATCAGATATTACCTAGGAAAGGCTTTACTTTTAAAGGAACATTTAAGGATGATTTGCATTTCACACAAAGTAATAAGTTAAGCAAAGAAAATATATATTTACATGCCAGTTACAGTTTATATATAAATACTGTTAAGAGTTTGTGAGGGGGAACGTCTATATTCTTAAACATGCAATACTTCTAAAACTTGTTTAATCACAAAGTTTTGTCTTTTTGCAAATAAAACTTTATTGGAACACAGCTTCACTTTGTGAATTTGTCTACGTATTATCTATGGCTGTGTTTGAATTCTAACAACAGAGTCGAGTATTTGTGACAGATACCACACGCAGCCATCAAAACTTAAAATATTTACTATCTGGCCCTTGATGGAAAAAGTTTGCAGAGCCCCCTAGTCTAGCTCCTTGTTTGAATTACCACAAACTGCAAGTTATCAAATCTGGTTAAAATAAAATTTTGTTATTTACCAGGATGAAAAAGTACTGTGTTAAGTCCAAAGAGTCGTCTATGGAAGGCAGGTCCTGTTGAAAGAATCAGAGGCCTCTGTATTCAGCTCATGCTATGCAATGGTGGGTCTGCAGATAATTTGGGAGGGGGGTGTACTGAGCTGCATTTTTTGGCATGAAAGAGTGAGCAACATTTGGAGCTCGAGAGGAAAGAAGGGGTGAGAACAGAGAGAGGACTCGGGCCCTGCACCCCAGGGCCAAGATGTACATCTGGGCGGGAACAGTCAGAAAGCCAGGAGGGAAGAAGGGAAAGCCGGTGCAGAAACCAAAGAGCAGGAGCAGGCTTGTGGAGCCAGGCAACCAAACACTCAAGTCGCCAGGAATTCTTTGGAATCATTGGGAGGATACTAGACTTTGCACGAGATATGGCACGTAGTTTGCAGCCAGTTATTGCTGCTTAGAAGGCCCTGACCAACATCTGAGTTACACCTAAAAAATTAGAAAAGATTCGAGTTCATTGGTCAGGGGAAAAAAAGAAGTGGATAGGGTTTCTAATAAATCCCCCTCTCTCTTTTTAAAAGAATTTATTATTTATTTATTCATGAGACACACCGAGAGAGGCAGAGACACAGGCAGAGGGAGAAGAAGGCTCCCTGTAGGAAGCCTGATGAGGGCTGGATCCCAGGATCCCGACCTGAGCCAAAGGCTTAACCACTGAGCCACCCAGGTGCCCCTAATAAATCTCTTTTCATGTGAACCCTACACAAGCCCTGTGGTGAGTGCCAACTTCATCACATTTGTCTCTCATACCAGCACTCACTGTCATAGCCCAAGGATGCCTCGAATAACCACTACTTTTGCTTACCTACTTTTATAAAATGTTTTGACTTTGTCATTTCTTCATTTTTATGCTTATATCTGCTTAGGAAATGAATTACATAGTTTTCATCTAACTTGGTAAGAAAGGACTGTATCAAGAAATACTTAGTATACAAAGGAGAGTATCTTACTTAATTTCCAAAAATTAACTTTCATGAAAATACAAGTAGTCTAAAATGATTGTGGAATTAACTTCATAGGCATAAAGGATATTAGAAGTAGAGAAGGCCTCAGGGCTCATCTGGTCTGACCCCTTCATCTGATAGGCAGCTTCACGTTATAGGTAAGGTCACGGAGTCAAGGGCAGTGATCTGTCAGCAGAGCTGATTAAGAGTCTGGCTCACCTATTTTTTATTAGGCCACAGCTTAGTCATTGGCCAGCATCGGCCAAGCATGCTGACATAAATATTTTTAAATGTTAATTCTCCTTATTTAAATGTTTTAACTCTGAAGTTTTACCCTGCCAAACCTGCTTAATACATCAATAGAAATTTAATATAATACTTCAGGATAAACAAAGTTTTGCTTTAAAAAGACCATTTCCTTTTCTAAAACTGCATTTCTCTTTAAAAAATATCAATCTTGGAAGCACTTTAACTTGGTTTTGAAAGAGTAATTTTATGGCTATTTAGGAAATTAATGATTTTTGTAATTAAAAGAAGTCTCTTTTCCAGTATCACGCACTGGTGAAAAATTTAATGTCTAGGGTCCTGCTCTGATATAAATGTACAAGAGTAAAAAAAAAAAAAAAAAACTAATATGGGAGAAGGGAAGGTGAACACTTTCTGAATCAAGAAAAGATACTTAAAGGTGTGCCTGGGTGGTTCAGTCAGTTGAGTGTCTGCCTTTAGCTCAGGTTGTGATCCTGGGGTCCTGGGATCGAGTCCTGCATCAGGCTCCCTGCTTAGTGGAGAGCCTGATTCTCTCTCTCCTCCCCATTTGTGCTCTCTCAGCTGCTATCTCTGTCTTTTTCACAAATAAATCATTTCTATAAATAAATAAAATCCTTTTTTAAAAAAAAAGAAAAGATACTTAAATAGCACTTCTCAAATTATGGTGAAGGACCAACTTTTTAAAAATCATTATTTCAAATCCATCATGAGTCAATACTTTTATAAAATACAATAAAAAGTGGGATGTCTGGGTGGCTCATCAGTTTTGGCTCGGGTCTTGAGATCAAGCCCCGCCTCGGGCTCCACACTCAACATAGAATCTGCTGGAGATTCTTTCTTCCTCTCCCTCTCCCTCTACCGTTTCTCTCTTTAAAAAATAGAATAAAAAGTAATTAGTAGAATAATAAAATGAAAAAAGAGAAATTATGAACTCAATATTTATTATTAATTACATTTAGCAGGCATGTAATGACTATCAAATTGCTCTGAAAGTTTCTTTTCCTTTTTTTAAAAAGATTTTATTTATTTATTTATTTATTTATTTATTTATTTATTTATTTATTTATTTATGACACAAAGAAAGAGGCAGAGATGTAGGCAGAAGGAAAATTAGGCTCCCCACGGGGAGCCCTAAGCAGGACTTGATCTCAGGACCCTAGCATCACAACCTGAGCCAAAGGCAGACACTGAACCTCTGAGCTGCCCAGACACCCATCTAAAAGTTTCTGGATGCTTACTCTTATCATAAATAACAGTCTTAAGACAAAAGCTTACAGGCTGAGACAGGAACAGGAGCCACACTGTGAGTAGTGCTCCTGCAAAGCCTTTGTTTCTTTTTTAATGAATAGACACAGGTGAGGATTCCAGCATTTCTCCTGAATGGAGGCATCAGCCCAGTTAGCATTCAGTCTTAGGACTGTAGACCTTGTCGGACTACACCCCACAGGAGGCTGTGCTATATCAATCATGGAAATAACAAGGGGGAAGAACTGTCATGAGATGTCACACAGAAGGAAATTGGAGATGGCATTGGCAGTCACTTTATTTCTACTTTTTATGACCTTCTCTTTTCACAAAAGGCCACTCCAACCCTGTGATAAGAGGTAGAAACATAACTGTGGCACATGGAAAAGACAAGAAGAAATAGGATGCATGTGTCTTAAAAACTGTTGCCCTTGGGGATCCCTGGGTGGCTCAGCGGTTTAGCACCTGCCTTTGGCCCAGGGTGCGGTCCTGGAGTCCTGGGATGGAGTCCCGCGTCGGGCTCCCGGAATGGATCCTGCTTCTCCCTCTGCCTGTGTCTCTCTGCCTCTCTCTCTCTCTCTCCATGTCTATCATAAATGAATGAATAAATCTTTAAAAAAAAACTATTGCCCTTAATATTTGTTTTTTTCTCTCTCAAATGTGCACTGCATTTAAGTGGTCATAAATTAGTCATGGAAAAGTAATTGTTTGTGACCATCCAGAGTCCTTGCAGGCATAAACAACATCAAATTTGGGATCCCTGGGTGGCGCAGTGGTTTAGCGCCTGCCTTTGGCCCAGGGCGTGATCCTGGAGACCCGGGATCAAATCCCACGTCGGGCTCCTGGTGCATGGAGCCTGCTTCTCCCTCTGCCTATGTCTCTGCCTCTCTGTGTGTGTGTGTGACTATCATAAATAAATAAAAAATTAAAAAAAAATTTAAAAAAAACATCAAATTTTACAAACTGTAAGTTGCTTTAGACCAGGGCCTCAGTCTTACACAATTTTCTGTACTCTCTTCAAAGTCTGGCAGTCTTACACAATTTTCTGTACTCTCTTCAAAGTCTGGCAGGTGCCTTGCACTGAAATATATTCAGTATATATTTGGGTAGAATAAATATATTGGTATAATCACTAGCAAGTAATAATATGCAAGTATTAACAAGACATGTACCACAGGCGGATGTCCCTAAGGCTGTATTCAGTCCTGGAGGTATTTACTCTATTACTGAAATCATTTGGGGCTTTTACCCTCTATTGATTAAAGCAACCTCATATTCTGTAAGAATTGCATAAATCAGTACCCAACTGATTCATTCAATTAATCGAAAATTCCTCCAAACGTACTCATTATTATTAAATTAAACTTGACCTTTATTATTATAATTACTGGAGTACAATTATTCTAAGAATTAGTATTACAAAGTAGCACAAATTCTCATTGGAGAATTTGGAATAGGAAAGAACTCAAAGGAAACTATTCAAGAAGTGCTGGCTTTCCACAAGGAGAGGCCAGATAGTAAAGTAGCCCCAGTCTTCAATCTCCATGTGCTGTATAGACCACATGCATCAGAATCTTCTTTTTAAAATGCAGATTTCTAGGCACAAACATAGGCTTCCTCGGACTCGTTGGACACGAGGTTCTAGAACAGATGCTTGTGACAAGCACTGCCAGTGATGTGAATGCCCAGTAAATCTGAGGATCACTCGTCTACATTCTAACTAATAGGTCATAAAATGCTCACTTTCTTCCCAGTCCAGGTACTATGTTCTATATGTGATCATCTTTTATAATCACAAAGATAATTTAGGGAAAACAGTAACATTCTAATCTCCCATCTAATTTCCCAATCCACAGACTGTCTACTAGCATTTAGCTCACAATAGTGACTGTCAGTGTTTTTCAGAGAAAGGGAAGAACATGAGTTTTAAAATTCAAACTATAAGATAAAATGCTTATCCTGCTCTGTTCTGGGAAACATTTTTATACTTATTGGGACTTCTGTCTGCACAGACACAAAAGTAGAGCCATTTTATTGGTTTGAACAGTATCCATCAGGGTGCTCATGTGATCTGAAGGAAGCAGCTGAGCACGGTGGTTAAGAGAGCAGGTTCTCGAATTCCACACTCTTCCACTTACTGGCCGTGGCGTGTTAGGCTTGTTACCTAGTGTCTCCAAGATCATTTTTCCTAAATTAGGATTAATAGCAGTATTAGCCTCAAACAGTGGCTCAGAGGTTAAAATGGAATAGTGCACAGAAAGTGCTCAGCACATACTGCCTCACACACACTAAGTGCTCAATATATTGTGGCAATATCTATTTGGACTTAAGAGCCTCAATTCTGTAGCCTAAAGACAGGATATAATCATTTTTTAACTTTATTAACCAAAAGACAGCCTCCAGAACAGAAAAGTGAAAAGTTCAGCAATTCTCCTCTGGTGCTACTCAGTCCATTCTAGAAGAAAAGGCATGTGTGAAAGGCCGGCTGTGTTTGGATATAGGCCACGGTAGGCTGTGTGCCTGGTTGTCTGCCCTAAATACCATGTCCTAGAAGACACACTTTGTACCCTTTCAAGGCCCTTGTAGCATATTTAACAATGCCTTCCACTGGGTGGGCTTCAATAAGTATGTATTTAACTGTCCAGGTTCGTATGGCCCTAATTTCTGTCCCTAAGGCTGTTCATTTCCAAGAAAGAAAAACAAAAAAGCAACAAGAATAAACAGGAGAAATAATAAGAAAAAATTCACAATACTTCGGAAACCTCTCCCCGGAAGCCCCAAATCTTGCTCATCTACATTTTACCTAGAATTGCAAAATATGTTTCTCTAATATTTTGGCAAGAGACTATCTTCATTTCTTCTCAGGAGTGGGAATAGTCAGAGAAAGAGGGGGAGTGAGTGAAGCCCCTGGGGAGACAATGCTGCTTGGCTCCAATTATTTGTTTGGCTGTCTCCTCCCTGGGAATCCCAGACTTGGGGAGGAGTACAGGTAAGAGGAGGACATGGGACTGGATCAGAAGGAAGCACACAACACAGCCTGGTCAGTACCAAGTAAGTCTTGAAGGTTTATCTCCAGAACCCAATGCATGTTGGACAGTTTTCAGTGGGTATGACCATGTGTTGATCTACCTTCCTGTCTGTGTAGGAGGCATGGGTGAGGCATGGGTGGATGGATAATCAACATTATGATCTGATTCTCTTATTGCTATTTCAGGCTCTGGAAATAAATTTAGCAATGAACATTATTTTTCCAGGCATAAAAATCAGAACATAAACTTTGCCTGGATAGAAAGAAATCTCAGAGACTCTGACTTATACTGGTATCTTTGACTTTACTACACTGATACCTGTGTTGCATACAATTTTGAAACTCATCCTGATTTTGCAGGTTCCAGTGGTTTCAATGACTTCCAGGGCCACACTTCCATAAACAAGCTTCAAATCAGTTTACCTTGCCTGCATGAAAGATGATTACCACCAGCCTTCTCTGTGGCGCAAACTAGTTCTACGTTAGCAGTTGTACAGAGAATCATGTTAACATAGCTTAAGTTAGAAACCCAGTCTTTATTGAACCACTCAAAAAAAATAGTTTCCTGAGCAGGCAAGATGTTAGAAATACTATGGCAAGCAATAGGTATGGCACTTGCTTCAAGGAACTTACTATCTAGAAGGTCTTTTTTAATTAGAAGAGGATAACAAGTTCAGCGGTAGTTTTATATTGTGTCAATTTAGCCTACATTTGACTACATCTCTCAGGACCCCTCCCACCCCTAGTCCTGTTCGCCACAAGAGAAATCCTCATGGGTTTTGGAAGGCACAGAATAACCACAGCCTGATGGTGCGCTGGGTGCCAGGTGCTGTTGCACCTCACACACGTCATTACCAACCAACTGGATCCATGTGTTGGCACAAGGCAGAGTTGGGGTTTCTTCAGAACTTGCAATATCTCCCTCAGTTTCTCCCATCCTTGGGTCAGGTGCCTGCAAGCTCTACAGTGAAGCACACAGCTCCTTCTGCAAGTCACCCATATCCACAATGTTGAGGCAGCGAGAGGAGAGGCAGTCAGGGGTTCCAGTTTGTCCTTGTTCTCTCCCATTTCACATCCAGCACTTTTTTTTTTTTTTCCAACTGCACACCCTGCCTGCCAACCATGACTTCAGGACCACACGGAACCCAAGGGGACAGCCTTACACAAACTTCTCCAGCAGCTCACACAATTGTGGAAGGTCTAATTACTATAATAAATATCTTATCCTCTATCTCTCACAGTGGTTCTGGTTCCCTGGTTGAACCCTGAACCATCAATAACTACAATTTAGAAGCAAAGGGCTTTGAGGACAGTATAGAGTGTATAAGTCTTTCAATGAAGAAATGTTTTTTTTTTAAAGACTATTTATTTATTCATGAGAGACACAGAAAGAAGTGCAGAGACACAGGCAGAGAGAGAAGCAGGCTCCCCTCAGGGAGCCCAATATAGGACTCGATCATGGGACCCCAGGATCACAACCTGAACCAAAGGCAGACGCTCAACCACTGAGCCACCCAGGTGCCCCAAGAAATGGTTTTTAATTCATATTCATATAAGTAATACGAGTGTTTGCCAATCTAAGCAATGGATAGGTGTGCCGGCTCTCACTCTGAGGGCATTGTACCGCTTTGGCAAATGCAAACAGCCAAGTTTCAAAATACCAATCCAAACCTTCTCTGTTGTTTCCCCCATCAAGCCTGCTTCTCTTTTCTCCACTATTATTTAGGGAAGGTGCATGGCAATAGGATCAAATTCAAAGGAAGAAAGAAATCTGAATTTAGGACTTCCACAGCCCAGCGATGTGCTGGAGTTAAGGTGTCCAATGATGATTCGAAAGTCAGTTCCAACAATGGTTCCAAAGACTCCAATTTTCATGAGAATCTTTTCAACTTGTGACAGATATTAATATGAAGACATCCTCTTCCACAAGTTTACATACGATCCTGCACACTTACAACTCATGGTCTGTTTGCATTTAATTCTTCCCAGCAAGGGACACACCTGCAAGGAACTTTTTTTTCCCCCAGCAAACCTGCAGAGGGAGCTGGTTCCTCAGAGAAGCAACAAATGCCTTTCTCAGATATCCACATTGATCCATTGTTGGACTGACCGAACTCAAACACACTAAAGACATGTCAAGAAGGCAAGCTGATGGTTACTGCAAATGGGATGTCTTGAGGACTGAAGCAAGTAGTTGAGCTAACAAAGGAGGAGATCACTCGGCAAAGTTCTGAAATCACCTGGTCCTATGTCTTTCTATCCCACACCCACTAGACTACATGCCTCCTAAGCACAATGCCTGGTATATAGGAAATGCTTAGTGTTTTTTTTTTTTTTAACTTAAAAGAACTGGTTCTTGTTAAAAAAGGAAACAAACCCATATTTTTCAAAAGATGCTTAAAAAGAAATTTACCAAAGATCACAAAGACCAGGAAATACTCCTCTGTAAAGGAGCTGGTCTCATGAAGCTGGTCATACAAACTCATGCAGCCCACTACACCTGCTTTCCCAGGTAAAACAGAAATGAAATATGGGACCATAAGAAGATTCTGGATTCCCCACAGTATGAGCCGAGCAGTTTAGGATTATTTGCCTCCCTCATTCCTTGTGGACTCTTGGAAAGAGAAACACAACTCATACCTTACAAAAACTCCTCAAATAACACAGCACAGCAGGGAAGATTATGAACACTAAGATAACTGTCTTATCATGAAATTTCCAGATAGTTGCTGAGGAGGAAAAGCTGGCACTGATGACAGCCATTGACACCCGTGACATTAGTAGGCATCCTCAGCAACTCCTGCTCCTAGGTGTACCTGGAGAATTAGTACCTTCTCCAGTAGCAAAAGAGCCTCATTTGGTAAAATCAGCTACAAACACTAGCCATCCAATGACAACGGCCTCCTAGGTAAGAGCCTCTAGTCTCCCTGGATGGTCAGCATCCCCTCTGATCAGGTTTCAAGACTCACATTCACCAGCACCCCCCACCTCCCCTCACCGACACTGGCTTTCTCTTCTCATCTCTTATACTTTCCCTGAACCAGCTGATCCATTTGCTATAGTTTCAATGGCCACCCTCTCCATTCTTAAGTCATGCTAGACTTGTATTGATAACGATCATCTATCAGCCCTCTTCACTTGCATTTCCAGAATTCAAAATAAATTTGTTCTTGAATACCTACAATGGACCAGGCTTGGGATACATCAGGGAACAAAACACAGATCCCTGCCCTTATGCAGCTTACATTCTGGTGACATGTTTGCCAAATTTGGCACGTTCACACCGAACTGATTAGCTAGCTTCCTTTTCCTGCTCCTCTTCCTTTGCTTTCTCATTTAATGGCACCACCATTTACCCAGTGGCCTCTCTCCTACTTCACTCTCACAAGGTCCCAAACACTGTCAGGGTCATACTTATCTCTGCTGGGATCACACCCCACTGCTCAGGGGACCCTCAGCCCTGTACCATTTGACCCAGCCTCTGCTACCAGACTTCTCTCCACTGCACCCCTTGTTCCACCTACATCCAATTGAACCTGCCATTCATTCATTTCCATGTCCCTTGTTCTCTTGCATGTTTATCCTCCTGCCTCCACCCTCTCTCCTTCTCCTGGCCTGGTAAGTGCCCACTCATCCTCTAAGGACCAGCTCAATGGACATCACTTCTTGGAAGTCTTCTCTATTCAAGCAGTTGTTTTCCTCCTCCATATGCTATTGTACTGATTTGCTTACATGTTTGCCCCCCCATCAAGACTGAGAACTCACTGAAGTCAAGGATCATGCTGACCACCTTGGACTACTCTGGTCACCACCTCCCCAGCACCATGTCTGGCATGCAGGAGGCGCTCCAAAACACAAACTGTTCCATTTTGATAACCCCCTTGCATTAGAAACAAAAGCCTTTTGTTCACAAGCAAGAATCCCTGGTCCAGCAGAAAGCATTTTTCTCTTTCTGGGGCCTGGAGGTGCTAGATTAAATAAGATAATCACTCACTTCACTTCTGGAAGCAACAGCCCGGTGCAGTGGGGTCAGCCACATGTTGTCCTTGGCATTTACACGAGCTCCTGGAAGCAAAAGCACAAGTTAGAGGTATAATGCAGTTCAGGAGAAATTCTACTCATGTTAAATCAAATGTGATATCTTATACTCTTATTTGCCTGGTACAACCACCATATTTTTTTTTCTCTGTATCAGTCATGCACTTTCTAGCCACCAGAAGACAGGAGGAAAGACCAAGCACAGTAGAAAAAGTGAAATCAGGTGCTGAAATGTCACAATAATTGACAATAATTGAGTAAAGACTAGAGGAGAAGTGCAGTGTCTCATTGGACAGGAGACACAGTTGTAAGAAGGCTGAGATTCTCTAGGAGTAAGGAAATGTAGATCTTGAAGAATGAAGAACTTTGCAGGTACATGTGTGTATATAAATATATACATACTTGTGTATAGAATACATAATTATATATAAATATAAAATTTTATGTATATAAAATATCTAACAACATATACTATTTTTAGTCATTAAGTATACTTATCTCACAGGGCACATGATACCCTTCCTGGTGAACTGTCAAGATGAGCAGCCTTCCAACAAAGGTATACTAGAGGTCAGCTGGATTTCAAACAAAACTTATAAAGTTGAGTTTGATGAGATTCGATCTGGGCTGAGGGGATTAGCAGAAATCTTTCTATCCAAGAATCTCGCTTATTTCTCTGGGACCAGCCAGATACTCTGGTAGGAAGAAGCCAGTTTCCATGGAGCTTTTGGACAGACATAACATGAAGCCTATGCAAGTTGCTCATAGCTCCTTCCACTATGGGGAAGGCAGACAGGTTCACACATGAGCCAGAACCAGCTCACACTCAACTTTCTGGGAACATCAGCAATCAGGGAACAGAAGCTCCATGTGGATAGATTCCCAGAGTGTAGAGTATGCTCTCTTTGAACAAGAGCCTCTCAGTTCTCCCTGAATGCAAGCCCACCAAGTCTACAACTGAACCATGGCAACACCCAATATCAGATTCCTTTGGGGGGCAGGGGGGTTCAGGGTTTTTTTTTTTTTTAAGATGTTATTTATTTGAGAGAGAGAGAGAGAGAGCACAAGCAGGGGGTGTGGCAGAGGGAGAAGCAGACTCTCCACTGAGCAGGGAGGCCCACTCAGGGCTCGATCCCAGGACCATGGGATCATAACCTGAGCTGAAGCAGATGTTTAACCGACTGAGCCACCAGGCACCCCCAGATTCAGGGTTCCGATCACTCTTTTGCTCAGATGGAAAATTTTGTGAAATAAAAGAGAAGGATAAGATAAATATGTGCGATTATCCCTGTAGATGCAATAAGAAGAGCCTATGTTAGCCTCAGGACAACAAGGAAGGAAGCTCACGAAGAAGAAGAATGGAGGGATGAATTAAAGAAACTAGAAAGTAAGGCAGAGGAGGGCATGCCTCTGGAACAAGGGGCCAAGAAAATGAGTCAAGTAGAAGCAGGGATTGTCTAATCTCAGCAGGCCAAGGACAGCTGAGAGCTAAAAAATAGAAACCTAGTTTTTAAAAGAAAAAAAAAAAAAAAAGAGCAACAGGAGACTTTCATGGGTAAAAGTGAGCTAGAAGGGTGCTGGGGGGTGGCTCAGTCAGTTAAAGTGTCTGATTCTTTTTTTTTTTTTTTTTTTCTTTTTAAGTGTCTGATTCTTGATTTTGGCTCAGGGTTGTGATCCCAGGGTCATGAGATGGAGCCCTACAACGGGCTCAGAGCTGGACATGGAGTCTGCTTAAGATTCTCTCTCTCTGCCTCTCTTCCCTCATCTCTCTCCCTCTAAAAAAAAAAAAGAATGAACTAGAAATTTAGGTTAAACCACCAGCTAAGAATAAATAACAAATCATGGGACTTACACTATTTTTTTTCTCTTAACTGAAGAACAAATACCATCAACAATATTAATTCTAGAAAACAAGAACATAATAATCCCTAAAACAAAGAGAGAAAGAATGTCTCTCCTTCCCTCCCCCTATTCTCATTTCATTGGTTTGAGACCAGGCCAGGTACAAGTAGTTTTTTAAAAGCTCCCCAAGACCCAAGGTTATTTTAATATGCTGTCAAGGTTGAAAGCCACTGATAAATTGTTGTTTAGTTCATCAAGCTTCGAATCCTAATTCTACTAACACCATCCAGGCAGCTTACTTGAGAAGGCTCAAGCCCCTTATATCAATAGGATCAAATAAAATCAACTTGGACATGCTAGAATCAAAGGTGGTAGGTACCTCCCTCCCCTGCAGCAGGAAGTCCTGTGTCAACTGCTTTGGAGTGAACGTCCTAAAGGGCTGGATGCAAATCTCCTCCCCAGGGGATGCCTGCCTCAAGCTAGCCCTTCTGCTTGTCCTGTCCATTTTTAAGGAACTCTGTGTCACAAAGTCAAACCAGTCATCTGAGAGGAAGAACCCCTGGCCACAGCATACTCTGTGTCTGAGTTGTCACCTAGCTGTCTGCATGATGTCCCTTGAGCACTCTAGTCATCCCTTCCTGCAGTATGTTTGTAGGAAGGAACACTAGGTGTGTCAGAGGTGATACCTGCTATGGGTATCACATCGGTTCAGACTCAGAGCCTCAAAGTCAGTGTTGTCTGATGGCAATATAATGTGAGCCACGGATGCAATTTTAAGTTTTCTAGTAGCCACATTAAAAGGGGGATAAAAAAGGGAGGGATTTAAAAAAAGGTAAAATTAATTCTAGTAATATATGTATTTAGCCCAGTGTATCCAAAATACCATGTAATCGAGTCTAAAAATTATTGAGATAACTTACATTATTTTTTTTTCATACAAAAGCTTCAAAATCCAATGCATATCTTACCGTATAGCACATCTCTACTGAAACTGGCCACACTTCAAGTGCTCAGTCGCCACAGCTGGTTTGGGACTACCATGTTGGACAGTGTAGATCTAAATGCTAAGAGGTAGAGCCCAGAGGTAGAGCCAAATAATGGCTTCTCATTTTCCTGGAGCTCCCTTTAGTTCTAAAGGGACTCCTATTATTACAGCTGTGCAATTGCTAAGAGCCTTGTTAAAAATCACGAACATAATCTGAGCTCTTACCCTGTAGACTAACCTACATGTAGTCCACTGAATAGGGAGATGCTATTACAAAGCCAATTTTGTAGATGAAGGAATTAATATGCTCCAGGTACCCAGCTAGGAAGCGGCAGATTTGAACCCAGACAGCCTGACTTCAAAGCCTAAGCTCTAAGGCACTGTGCCTCACTTTAGAACTAGCCATTCACCTAAACATTGATTAAGCTTCCCTTCTATTTTCCCTCTCTTTCTCTCTATTCCTTATAACCATTCCTCTCTCCCTCTGTCTCTCTCTCCTTTTCTCCATTTTCATGTATATTTTTTCAAATATATGTGTGTACATATTTCCTTGATTTTATTTCCTTCTTTCTCACCTCTTTCCTTTTAGCTCCAAACACTGGTTATAATAATATGAAAGAGAAATACATATTTTATTATTCATAGTCTTTGACAGAGTAAATTTTGCATTGCCTGTGTATAAACTTAAAAAGCTAATGCAAGAAGAACCCTAAATGAAAATATGCTTCTCAAAATTCATCAAGGAGAGGCAAATGAAAGCAACATTACCATACTGTTCCACACCCACCATATTGGTGAAAATTATGAAGTATGACAATGCCAAGAGTTAGCAAGGGTATGGAGCAATATTAAGACTTACATGCAGCTGGTGGGAGTATGAATTGGTACAAATGCCTTTGGGAAGCAATTTGGTGCTACCTAGTAAAATTCACAAGGCATGTAATCTATTACCCAGCAGCCCCCCAATCATATGCCCTGGACAAACTCTCATATGTGTATACAAATGTTCACTGCAGTATGTTTGTAATGGCAAAAATTGGAATCTTAAGTTGGTTAAGAGGAAAATGAATAAATACATTGTGATATATTTCTACAGTGGAATGTCCCACTGTCGTGAAAATAGAAGGGACTGAAGTTTCATATAAACAGATGCACTTCAAAAACACAACATGAATGAACAAATGAAGTTGCAAAATAATACCTATGGCATAATGCCAGTTATATATAGTTTTTAAATTTATAAAAACAATTTTATGTGTTGTTTGTGGATGCATAGGCATGAAATAAAAATAATAAATGAGGCTAAAGAGAACAGACACCAATTCCGGATAGTGGTTGCTTTTAGGGAGGGGTGGTGGGAAAAAGGATGAAGTATGTATGTCAAATGGGCTGGAAGTACGTCTTCAGTATTTTAATTAGAAAAAAGATAAGATACAAACATGGAAAGAGTGTGAAGATTTCTTAAAGCTTGGTGTACATGTGTATTACTTGTATTAGTCTCCATATTTTATGTTTGAAATATTTACTATTAAACATTTTTAAGAAAGCTAGTGCATTTGAAGTTTTACGTTTCTTCATAAAAATGGAGAGGATTAAGATGCTTTTTCTTACACTATCTTTTCTCACTTAGTGGTCCTTCTTCTTGGTAAAATGACATTTCCATATATAAAGCGGCCCAATCCTAGTCTCTTCCAGGATTTTCCTAAGGCTCACCCAAGGTGAGTAAGTGATGGAGAGCCACAACTGCTATTGGAGTTGTAGATAACCTCAGTTGCACAGTCTAATTTGAAAAGAAATTTTCAAGTCAACAATGTGTTACTTGCTGGTCTCATTGTTACTTGCTTCTCCTGCTCTCTCCCCTCCACAACCACAGGAGCTGATCCCACAGGTGGATGCCCAGCTGTAGAACAGATTCCAGGTCAGCATACCCAGGAAACGTGAGACCATGGAAGCCCATGATGACCCGAAGGTGAGAGAGTTTCTAGAATCATATGGAATCTTTTGCTGTCTTTCCAAATGACATTTTATCACCATGTTTTGAATCTATCCATCTCATCCCAGTAGCTCCTCACCAGGCTGACCACCAACCAGGAGCCTACTGCATGCGTGTGGTACCCGCCCAGACCTGTGTCCACACTGCTTTTGCCACTGCATGTTGAAATCTTACCTTTAGTCTTCTTCTACCTTCTTCCTGGCTCACCTCTCTCCCTCTCTCCCTCCCTCTCTCCCTTCTGTCTCACACACAACTTAGTTCTGTCTTTGTGTGTGCGCGCGCTAGAATGCTCTATAACATGTTTCCAAAGGAGATAACTATGGAATTAATGACATCTCCATATATAAAGCATGAATGTATTATAAAAGGTTGGTCATAAAGCAAAATACTGGAATCTTTGGTGTTAGAATTGTTAATAAATTACTCTATAGCCTTATGAGGTAGTTGTGATGATTTATAAGAATTCTTAATAATGTGGAGAGATGTTCACAAACTACTGATAGGTGAAAAAAAGCAAGTGCTGAAATATTATATATGGAGTGAGCCCACTTTTGTAAAAACATTGAACAGTCTAGAAGGATAAACCACAAAAGCCCTGAGATCACTTTCTGGCACATGGTAAGCATGACATAATTGCTTGCTAACTATTATCAGCAGAGTCAGGGACTAAGGGATAGAAACTGGGGGCATCTGCCATCAGCACAATGTGCCAATTTAGGTCTAAGACCAGGGTGGACCTAAATTAATAGTTGCCCATTGAAGGATGCTTTCTGGCTAAAGGAGAGATTCCTTAACGTCTCCTCCACTGAGGCAGTTTGAACAGCAGCTTTGAAAATCTGCCTATTGGGATGCCTGGGTGGCTCAGCGGTTGAGCGTCTGCCTTCAGCTCAGGGTGTGATCCCAGGGACCTGGGATGGAGTCTCACATTGGGCTCCTCGCGGGGAGCCTGCTTCTCCCTCTGTCTATGTCTCTGCCTCTCTCCGTGTGTGTCTCTCATGATTAAATAAATAAAATCTTAAAAAGAAAATCTGCCTATCACCACGAAAAGCAACAGTACTGTTTTACTTCATGTTTTGATCATACAAATAATGCATGAATGCATTCTTCTTTAAAAAAAATGAATTTACAGATTTGGGTAAATTCCTCTTAAGTATCATCCTCAATGCTGGCCTCTCTCCACCTCCTGAAAAACAACATTGCTCTGAGCCTGGTACAGAAGCTTCCAGGTTCTTTTATCCCTTCACATGTCAAATATGTGTACTATGGAAAATTGAGAGAATTAAGCTGAGTGGTCAGTACAATACTCTTTTTGTGTATTTAAAACATTACACAATAATTTTTTAAAAACCTCCAATGTTTCATGAGTACACTTTTACATAGATTATATCATATTGTAATAACTGTCTGAATATTGTCTCCTGTTGCAATAACACTGAATTTCTGAATTGTTTCTGAATTGACCCCCAGAATTATTTCACCCAACAATATAGTTTTCATATCTATCTCTGTTGATACTTACAGTAGGAGTCCATTTTTTTAAATTACTACATGTATTCCAACATATAAACACACTAAATTTTTTAGACATTCTCTCCATTGATGGGTATGTCAGTTGTTTCCACTATTCCATTATCCAAACAATGCTGCTGTGAATATCCATAAAATGATTCCTTTGTGCAAACACGCAAGTATTTGTCTAGGACAGATAATTAGAAATGGACTTTCTGTGTCATGGGTTATGCACACTTTTGGTTTTAATCCTTAGTCTCCACCCTCCAAAGACAGCTCCTGCATGAGATTGCTTAGTTTCCCACATCCTCGTCAATACTTGATGTAGTCATTTAAAATATTGCAAATCTGATTGGAAGAAAATAGTATCACCTTTTTCTGTTTTCCTATTTAACAGTGAGGTTGGGCATCTTCTAAGATGTTTGTTTACTGGCCCTTTGAAATGCATTCTCTGAGAACTGCTTGTTCATATTCTTTGCCTATTTCCTCTATTTTTTCCATTATATTGTTATACTATATATTATATTACATATTTCATTTTATTATATTGTTTCTTCTTATAATTTATACATTTACATTGTATTGTTATTACTATTATATTTATATATTCTGAAAACTTCCAGTTTTATGTAGATCCAAATGTGGCTTTTAATATTAAAATTCTTTCCAGGAGAAAAATGACCCCAAGTTGCTAGGTATCATAAAGCAACACACACCCAGCCTGTCACAAACAACCAACACCAGGATTGTTTCTGTGCAGCATTAGAATCATTTGAGGAATTGAAAAATAATTAGAAATCTAGGAAGTGGCTTCCTGCAGTCTCCATCCCTCCACTCACCCTCCTCCAGAAGGTTAAAAAGGCAGCTGCCAGAAAAATCTCCTCTCCTCAAACAACAAAATTATTATGACAAAAGCAGAGTTATCTGAACGAGGACCAAGCGCTATTTCATCAATGTCATCTCCTGCCACCAGCTTCCTCATCCTCTTCCGTCGAACACGTCCAAGAGTCTTGTTTACATGGCAGAGGGAGATGTCGGATGGTTTTGAGTTGAATATTTATAACTGATTTTTCTAAAGGAAGCTTCATGTTATTTACCTGCCTGTCAGGCACTATTGTGCCCTGAAGGACAGAGTCTGCATGTCTAATGATTTAGAGGCATATGCTTTTTACCCAAGGACATTCTTAAGCTTAAGCATTAAAAAAAAAAAAAAAAAAGTGCTAGTCTATAGCTGATTCTTCAGAAATAAAGATTCAACTCAAAATTGTCAGGCATATACTCTAATTATAAATTAAGTATGCTTTCATCATATCCCTATTACCACTTGATTTGTTTTCATAGACATCAAGAGTAAAGGAAACTAAGTCTCTTTCCCAGAGGCAGTATTTCTGTTCTCTTAGCCTTGTCATCCAAGAAGTAAAACAAAGGAAAAAGGTAGACTAAGTGCCTGAAAAACCTTATAGGCCAGAGAGAATGACTGATTCTTAAGGCTGATTTATCCAAAGTTTGACTTTTAATCGTAGAAATAAACAAATATGAAAGAAAGAGCATATGATATATGATTATAATGAGACCAGCTTGCTATTGATTTTGCTTTTAAACAAACAGACCAAATGTGGTCACAGCCCAAAAGCACCATCCTTCAGAGCAATGACCTTGGAAGAGGTATATGATAATTCAGTGTATGTGGCAATTGCTTAAAACATTTTTCAAACTCCCTTTGGACTTGCCTTTAATACAGTTTACACACCCACCAGAAAATGTCTCATTACTTTATAATCACACCACACTACGGGTGCCAAAACCAGCATTACTTGGTTTAATCACCCCTCTTTCACCAGACCAAAAAAAAAAAAAAAATCAAATCCAACCTCAAAGGATGAATGAATATTTATGCATAAAAGAATCAAAAGGAAAAAAAAAAGAATCAAAAGAATGACCTGCCACTGGCTCTGGCGACAATCTGCATTGAGAATGGTAATCACCTTTTGACAAATCACAGGAAGTGATTTGTGGCCTATATTCTAATAAGTGTATCATTTATTAGATACCACTCGTTTTGTGGCCTATATTCTAATAAATGTATCGTTTTAAATCAGTAGTTATATCCTCAAACACTCCCATGTTAGAAGGTGGGTACCAGTTTTCTTCCTTCAGCCCAGGACTTGAACCCTCATGCATCCCAAGTTTCTCTCTAGGGTACTGTTGGCTGTGCTCCTTTTCCTGTGTGTTCTGCTTCCTAGAGCTCAGCTCTGGTCTCTCAACTCTTAACCACTGATATGTTCACCTGATTTCATTCATGCATCTCTAGCAAATGATTTAGCAAGCTTTAACCTTCTCTTCGCCTTAATCCCAACTCTGGCTACTTACCAAACAGAAGCCAGAGTCAGGAAGGGGAAATAAAGCCAGAATTTGAACTGGCAGTTATAAGAGGAGGAAAGTTTCAAGGTCTGAATTCCTCCCTTTCTACTCAGAGGCATTCAGGGCTCCATCTGCCTGGCTACTAGAAGATAATGTCAGTAGGAATTTAGTGGGCTTGGGTTACACCACACTCTGTAAGTTAATACAACAATGGAGTACACAGCTGTAATGGGCTATTCTGGCAAGGCCAAATTATTTGTCCAACATGGGAATCATTAGCACCTCATTCATTATTAAATTGGAAAACAGTTTGGTTGGATTCCCTAAAGGGTCAGTTGCCAGATGTAAGCTCAGAAATGAAATCATCATGCTCTCGCAATGATATTTCTTTAGGAATTTAATATACAAATTGAATAAAAGACCTTTCAGAGAAATTAAAGCCATGTGAATTCCAAGAGTTTGTCCAAGCTTCCACAGTTGAGTAAAATTTCTAAAGAGCTTCCTCAATGTTCTCCCATACCCTAAGCCTTCCTCATTTGATATGAGGACAAGTGCCATCCAAAATTATACCAGAGAGGCTAACAGCTCAGTAATTCTGAGACCAAATGGGTATGCAGATCAAGATCAATGGGACAGTCTCCAGGTTCTACTGGATCAGCCCCATATAAAGAGAGGCTGGAGGACTCCACCCCATAGGCAGGTGATGTGAAACCATGTTTCTTGAAAGTCCCCAGCCCACAGATGCCTGAGGAAAATAGATGGGTCAACTTCATGCCACAGAATTAAAATCTTCCTTTAGAAGTGGGAAAAAAAAAATACAAAGTTGGGAGTCTAAGATAAAATTTTGAATTTGCACATTCATGAACTAAACCTTCCTCTGAGACTCTGAGATGTCACTTAATACAATATTTGGATGGTTGGGATCACTTAGGTGTCATATCACAAAATTCTTTATTTTACAACCCCACTGATTTGGCCTACAATCTTCTATGGGCCAAATTTCCACAGCTGGGGCCACCAGCCAGGTGTGTACTGGCTCTCAACCATAGTCTGTGCCAGCACCAAACAATACATGTTTGTTTGGAATGTAGCCCTGGAACATCTTTAATAAAATTGTCAGAAAGGGTTGCAGAAGGAGAGGTGGGAGGGCGGTTGGGGTAAGTGGATAACGGGCAATGAGGAGGGCACTTGATGGGATGAGCACTGGGTGTTATACTATATGTTGGCAAATCGAACTTCAATAAAAACAGATGAAAAAAAAATTGTCAGAAAGTAGACCTGCTCTTGAAAGCACAAGGAATGCCACACAAAATCTAACCTAAGCTCCATGCAATTGTCAGCAGCATGGGGCACACACGTTGTATGGCACAGAATACTTGTTTCCTGGGAAAATCCACCTCAAGAACATAAAGACAACAAAAATAAGGGCAATGTGAATCATCCTTGTGTATCACAGCACAATTCTTGGGTGTTTTTCTACCGTGTTCCCCACATCTGTTTGAATATATGCCTTAGCTCCCACCTTTGCACAGCTTTCTTTGGAATTCCACAGCTTCCCTTTTCTACTGCAAAGGCAAACCCTTAGTATAGGCCCTTTGCATAGTCTGTGGGCAGAGCTATTTCCTCCAGATTTTAATCTCCCCAAACAAAAAGGAGGAGGAGGAAAGCCAGCCAGGCTGCAATCCACACAGAAACACGTGCATGTGCTCAGATTCATTCTGGGGATTTGTCTAGCAAATACTCAAAGGAGAAAGCACATATTGGTTTTGGAAACCAGTTTGGTGAGATGTACCAAGCACACAGGTTTTCAAAAATGAATGCACTGACATTTCTAAATCCGATGAGATATTAAAATACGTAAGAAAATCGAGAGAATAATAGCACAAAACCACGTTTGCCCTATTTGCTTCCAATCTTTTTTAAATAAAATACTTCACAGAATTATAGTCTCTTTTTTACCCTTCCCTGAAAATACCTCTCATCAATCAGCCTGCTCAGAGGTAACTACTATTTGGAAAATGATAGGTTTCCTTTCTTTCCACGTTTTATTACATAGTCACAGTCATGTATCCATAGACAAAACATAGTATTGTTTTGCCACACTATTTAAACGTGTGTAAATACACACATACATCTGTGTTCGTTCATGTCAGTTTTAAGGAATCAGTTTTGCTTGTTCATTTTTTTTCAACAATAAAAATAATTAAAAGACAGCCAAATCTACTGAATTCATCCATAATACTGGGCCTGATTAGTCAGAAATCAGACTTCCAAGGCAATATAAGTGTTTTACTGGAGATGTCACTTTTCAGTAAGAACAACCTCCTGCATGGTTTTTTGTCTGCTGATAAAATCGCTGGACAAATAAACTTCCATGAGCACAATAAAGAAATTTGTTTGACTTCCTTGTCATAGTCAATCTAGTGAGTTGGTCATTCAAATTTTTATCTGCAAGAGACTTTTAAGTACAGCTGGTATTTACCCGACAGAATCAGGAGTTCGATGATCTCTGCATCTCCCAGAAACGCAGCCACATGAAGCGGGGTTCGCTTCTCAGAATCCTGAAACAATGGCAAAGATAAATGACAAGTTAGCAGAGGCTGGAAGTGCCTTTTGTAGACATAGTACGACGTTTCACTCACTCTAAGGTTCCTGTTTGTGGGAGAGCGTGAAGGCCAAAACCTACTCAGGTGAGCTCTGGGTACACATTTCTCTCAGCATCTCCTGCAGTCACAAGTGCAAAAGATCCCGTTTCTGTGTGTGTTGTATTTGTCTCTCTGCTCCTTTTATTGCAGCCCAGCTCAGGTCAGGAATGGACTATCATGCAATAGATGATGAAATTCAATTTATTTTCAGACATTCCTTATGGTAAAAAAAAAAAAAATTCAAACCTTTCTACCTACTTTAATAGCAGTGTTCAAAACATGCAATGATTTGTTTTCTTTCTAAGGGAACATAGTGGAATTATTCACAAGGATATTAAACATTAAGAACAGCCCCCTTTCTCCTTTCTATCTCTATTAACTGTTGCCTAGTTCACTGCCCATTCATGCAACTTACTGAACATCTACTATGTGCCAGGAACCAGATTTTGGATTCAGTCTTTGCGCTCGTGAAATTTACATTCAAGTGGAGAAACTGCCAATAGTCATGGAAACCAGTGGCACATGACATCATTTCAGATGGTGACAAAGGCTATCACAAAACTGAAACAGGTTAATGGGATTAAGGGACGGGGAGATGGAAACAAGATTCCTTAGAATGGTGGAACAAGGACTTTCTGAGAATATTGACATTGAAGCCGAGAGCCTAGGTAGCTATTGCTATCTCTGTTTTACAGATGAGAAAACTGTGGCTCAAATAAATTAAGAAATTTCCTCCAGACCCCACAGGTATATAGCAGAGCCAAGATTGGACTTTTGCTTGTCAGACTTCAGTCTAAGTCCTTGGCAAAGCATTTAACATATTATGTTGTTAACATGATAAAATGCAGGGGGGAAATATTGCTTCTCCATCTGTAAACTGGAATATCTGATGAGAGAATTCAAGATAATGTAAGTAAATAAAGCCCTGGCAGTCATGAAGCTTGGCCCATGCACGCCAAGGGCTCTAGGCAAAGTTGTTTTGTGGTGAGCATAGATAGTTGTGTGATATCTTCCCTCCAACACTAAGAACTCCACAGGGTAAAGAACCGGTCTTACTCCCCTCTATCCACACAGTAGCAGCAAACTAGATGCTCAGCATAAATCAACCAAACTGAAATGGTCTATGTGCATTGCTTCTTCTATAAACTTCCATTGATTGCTCCACAACAGTAACCAAAGTTTGTAGCTATGTCTTTGAGATTTCTCCTAAAACCAGCATGCATTTTAGTTGCAAGATTTGTGAAGGTGCTATTGATTTTAATCATCATTCCTGTTATCACTTGATTATACAACCTGTCCAATCACCCTCAGATTTGCCCAAGGACACAATTCTGTTTTCTGACAATTCAGGACCTCTGCTCTTTCTCAGTCTCTTTCAGACTAATACCTTCAGGCATTTTGTGACTCATTAATATCTAAAATATATGGCAGATAGGGGACATGACAAGAACTGATCTTCAAATCAGTCTATTTGTTAGGAGGTCTGATAAATAGGTTTTATGAAGGGTTGGACTAACTCTTAGCAGATAAAAAAAGAGAAGTCTGAATTAGCTGGGAATTTCTGTTGCAGGCCATTATTACAGATAAGTGGAAATAGGGCAGTCATGTAACTGTTCCATATAAAGATATACCATAGAAAATTCAGGAAGATATACAACCATGGTTAACCATCTTATAGTTGTCATACTTTCCATGAAAATAGAGATTCAATATCTGAAAACTTGAAAAATATTTTAAGTGTATTAATTTGCACAAAGAACCATACAAAGACCTGAGACTAGACTTTCACAAATGCTTTCTGTTTCTATTTCTATTTCTCCTATTGCCATCTCTACAAGCACTTCCCATCTTAGCTTCATAGTCTCTTTGAATTCCCACTATATCTATGAAACATTTCTCTTGAGTCTTATGACAAAAGTTATATAATTACATGTTCTTCTGTGAATTGAACTGGTTCCAGGGTTTGGTTCAACAAATTAAACCTTACCTAGGTGATTTAAACAAGGACTAACCCAGCCCAAATTATGACTTCATTTGACCTGAAGCAAAGTCAATGCTCTGTTTGAGGGCTTGGCCTCAAATAAAAAGCAAAGAAAACCCCAATATCTAAAACTGGTTGGTCTGTCATTAAAAGACTGGCTTTGCCGATTCTGTGGCACCTTTTATGACATGGCTTGTTCAAACTGAAGCTTTTATAACATAAAATGGGTGTGTTATGTGAGATCATATTGTAAAAATTCTTGATTGTAACAATCAGTGTTCCTGTTGACATGCATTTAAAGGTTTCTTGTAGCTTCCAGAACAACTATACCAATTGATACTCTCCTTCAGTGACATGCCATAGACATGTAACTACAAAAAAAATCTGTATTCAGGCAGCAGTTCTTTGGTTGTCCAAAGTATCAGAACTATATAAACAATTTCATGTGCTACTAAGGCCTTAACTAAAAAAGCAATGCACTCAACTAAAATAACAGTAACTACTGACGAAAGGTTATCAATACCAACACTCTAGCAAGGAACCTTAGGGATAGACAGGATCATGAGCAGAGAGCTAAATAACAGAGCCACAGTAATCACCATCCTCAATCAGGTCAAATCAGCCGGAAGGCTGCAGTTCATCCTCTGCCTACATATAAGTCCACTCTATTTTGCCACAAGCTAGACAAATGGACAATGAAATGTAATGGTAGGAGAAGGAAGGGGAAGTCTGGGGAAGAGAGTATACTGGTCATAATACTAGAAAAATGTATTCTAGGCCAATGATACCCCTAGGGTATCTAGAAGAAGAAACAAAACCTAACTATAGAGTGCTTTAATCTTTTTTTTTTTTTTTTCCCAAACTGCCTTTTCATCTCTTCTACTACTTGAATCTTATAACATCCCTATCAGGGGAGATACACCTTTAAAAACCTTATTGTTAAGTCTTATCATCATTTGAAAGATGATGGTGTTTTAGATCGAAAAGCTAAGGAATATAAACATTTGGAGAGATTGTAGGACTTGCCCAGCACTCAGGGATGGGAGATGAGGTGAAGAACTAGAACTGCTACCCTCATATAGAGAAGAATCCTTGAGGTGGTCTTTTCTTTTTTTTTTTTTTTAAGATTTTTATTTATTCATTCATGACAGACACAGAGGGATGCAGAGACGTAGGTAGAGGGAGAAGCAGGCTCCTCACTGGGAGCCCAATGTGAGACTCGATCCCAGGACCCTGGGATCACGCCCTGAGCCCAAGGCTGACGCTCAACTGCTGAGCTACCCAGGCATCCCTTGAAGTGGTGTTGAAGAAAGAAAGATTCTTGAAATGAATTTATGTTGAATAAAAAGCCAAACACTCTCACAGGTAGATGGAAAGGCAATGCCTTTGTCTAGATTCCTGATGAGGGAATAAAAGTGTCTCCACTGAGCATTTACATTCCCAGAATCTGTCCTCATGTGGTTTGGGGTTTTGAATTCACAATACCTCCATAGTCTAGGAACTTACAAGCTGAAAAATAGGCATAAAATTGGTTGTAGGCCATGAACATCCCTAGGGTGTCAAGAAGAAGAAAAAAAAACCTGTCTGAAGAGATGTGTCCTGATACAAGCAATTTAGGACACCCACAGTTAAACCACCTCTGAAGATGAGCTCACAAGCATAAGCCGCAAGACCCATGTGGAAGCAATTAACTATAAGCAAGAGTCAGCAGGCATAACAACCAGAAAGAACTTTAGATAACAGAAGAATCAGATAGAGATACAGATAATTTTTAAAATAATTTAAGATAGAAAAGACAAAGTCCAAGAAGAAAAAAAAGATAATTTTTTTAAATGAACAAAATTTGAGGGAGAAACGTACAAGAAAAGTGTCAGAAAGCAGTATAAACACGTGATTCTGGCAATCATCTAAGACTTTGGTCTAAGAGAGATGAAAACAAGAAGAGTAAACAAGAAGGACAGGAGAAGAAAAAATAGGACAGTGACTTTGGGGTATGTTTTACACCCATTTATTCAGTCATATGTTCTAGACATAGACCTTTATTGAGAAGTTATTATATCCTGGACATTGTGGTAGATGTTAGGAACACAAAATTCAAAATATCCAGTTCTCACCCTAAAGAAACTTATAGTCCAGTTACCAGTTCCCATATCTAGGGCATCAGAATAAAAATAGTAACAGAGAAATAGCAATTAGTGATATTTATGATGTCAAATGACTTATGAAAATTACCGAAAGTGACAAGACAAATGTCTTTGTGAATATTGCCCTGAAACCCACCCAACTCTGAAATGCTCTGGGCAGGAAATCTCAACTGACGAGAAAAAAATGCTTCTGAATTGGGAAATAGGCACATCTTGCCCAGGATTCCCGAGAAACCCTACTGGCTCCAGCTTATCTGGAAACTCTGGAAACCCAGGGCCAGACTTCTAGGTAGGCACAGAACCCTGTCTATATCTTACCAGCTGACTTAGGGATTATTTCTGGATCAAAATTAGAATCAAGGACCAGGCCAGGACCAGAGTGGCTGAGCTAAGTGTTTTGCTCCACTTGTGTTCTCTGCCACCTGGTGCTCAAGTGGATGATCTGTGATGACCAAGAGCTGAAGGATGGTCATGGCGGTCTTGACAACATTCACGAATACAAGAGGAGAAAATTATTCAAAAAGTAAACACAGTAAGTTCCACATATATTAGACATGACCCATTAGTGTATTTTTTAAAAGATCATTCAAGTATCACAAAAAAGACCTTCTCCAATTACCCAGTAACTCCGATTCCAAATAGCCCTTTGAAAATAGATTCGGACCCATGAAAAGATGCAGGTTTCCCCAGAAGGAAGGAAGGTAAACCCTTCCTTTCTATGAATAGCCAGAGACACACACAGCCAGCTGGCGTCTGAGCTAAATTTGTAGTATGTCAGAGAGAGATCAGACAGAGGAAGTTTCTGTCGTCTGTTTACCAAAGGGGCAGATAAAAGAAAATAGGGAACTTAAAGTATGTACACATAAAGTGAGCCTGACATGGGCAGAGAGGCCATTCTGGCAGCCAAAAATACCGTGTAGGCAGTCAGGCTGAAGGGGCACCCCAAGCCTCTGCTCTGAAGATTAAAAATTGTTTATTATATGCTTTGGAAATTCTCAGCTAGAAGTGCATGACCTAATCTTCATTATAAGTATCTATTATACACTAAAACAAATATCCCTCCCTACATATAAATATCTTACATACCAAGACAGGCAGATGAAGCAATGTTAAGGAAACAAGCCCTGCACAGCCTTCGCTGGCATGAAATACAGAAGTTAAGTTCCAATTGTCAATCCAAACTCCCCCAAACAGCAAAAAAAGCAAGGAAATAACTGACAACTTAGGCCCAGCAAGCTTAATTTGATATTGAACAGAGATCCCTAGAAGCAAGATGATGTCTAAAACAACTCCAAAAACAAAATAGTTACCTTGGAGATATTTCAAATCATGTGAAGAAAAGAGCTGAAGACATGTTATAGATTTGAATCAAACAAGACTCAAAATGGGAAAGATGCTTAGTCTTCAGGTGAGGAATTATAAGACATTTGTAAAGAGGAAAAGAAAGCAGAGAAACGAATGTCATATTTCTTTTTTAAATTTTTGTGTTTACTTTCAAGTTTTAACATCTCACAAATACAGAGAGGTACAGAAAATAATGGATCTGTGTGTTCCCACCAGCAAAATCAAACAAGTTGACATTTTTCTATATCCGCTTCAGAATTCTGTTTTAAAAAATAGCTTTAGGGGTAAAGTGCCATAAGTATTGTGACTTGCAGTGGTTTAGAAAATAATGTGAAGTGTGTGTGTGTGTGTGTGTGTGTGTGTGTATGAGAGAGAAAGAGAACGAGAGGGAGAGGAGACAGATTAGACTGTTTTCAATTCTTCACTACTACAAATGGCGTTGCAATGCATATCTTTGTACGTGTCTCTCTGTGCATATGGATGACAATTTCTCTGGGGCAGATACCAAGAAAAGGAAGTGCTAGATCTCAGTGTATATACATATTCAACTTTATTAGGTATTTTCAAATAGCTTTCAAAAATAATTTTACAATTTATACTCCCTAGCCATAAATTTGTTCCTTTCCCCAACATCCTTGCCAATATTTGATGTTACCAACTTTATTACTTTTTGCCAATATGATGTGCCTGACATGATATTTCATTGTTACTCTGATTTGCATTTTATTATACACAAGTGAATTTAAGGTTCTTTTCATGTGTTTATTAAAAGTTTTGGCTCCTTCAACTGCGAGTTGCCTGTACATATCCTTTACCCACTTATAAGTTCAGTTTTAGTCTTTTTCTCATGATGTGTAGTTTTTAATATATTGTTGAATTCAACTTTCAGTGAAAAGTTGTCTTTCACCCAGACACAGCAGAGATGGATCAATGTCTACCCCAAGTTACCATAAAAGAAAAATTTAGATTTATATTCATTATTCATCTTCCATGCATGTACTATCTTATGGAGCTGGATTTTCCTTTGCTGGAATTTTCTATGCCTCAAATGTGACAGCAAATCTCTGCCCCTATATACTTCCAGCATCAAACAACTTTTATTCTATCATCACTCTGTTGGCATTTAGCCCAACCCATTTGAATGTAACATGGATGTATGAAAAACACTAGTACATTTTGCTATATCTAAACATGTTCAAATTATAACTCCAAACCTCAAAACTATATATAATTATTAAAACTAAACAAGAATAACTCAAAAGCCATTTAAAATGAAGGTAAAATGGGGCGCCTGGGTGGTTCAGTGGGTTAAGTGTCTGCCTTCAGCCCAGGTCCTGATCTCAGGGTCCTGGGATGGAGCCCCACCTCAGGATCCTTGCTTAGTGGGGAGTCTGCTTCTTCTCCCCCCACTACCCTTGCTTGTGCATGCTCTCTCTCTTTATCTGTCTCTCAAATCAATAAAATCTAAAATAAATAAAATAAGAGAAATGGGAATTCCAAAGATGCTTTGATTGTATATGCCTTAGGTAACTATTGGATATTTTTATTATACCAATTTTTTAAACATAAAATAATGCATATTAAAAATTATATAAGACATTATATATTCTCTAATTTGATCCTTAAAACACTGCTGTAAGGTATATATTCTCATCCCCATTTTACAAAGAGGAACTTGAGATTTTGAGATGATAAGCAACTTGATGAGAGTCACACAGCTAGTAATGGTAGCACTGGGATTCAGAACCAGATCTGATTCCACTGCTCATGCTCTTGTTGACTCTCTGAATAGTTACAAGCTTTGGTAAATAAAATGAAAGTTATTTTTCATTACAATTAACATTCTTGACCTAGTACTGTAGACCTAAGGACAAAATTCTCATAAGTAAAAGTACAAGCAGGCAAAAAGAATAAAGTTAGAGAACTAATACTACCTGATTTTAAGATTTATATAGAGCTGCAGTAATCAAGACAATTGGGTATCAGTTCAAAGACACATATGTGGACAAGATATAGGATTTTTAAAAATGGTAAAAAGGCCAACTGGTGAAAGCATAGCCTTGTCAACAAACAGCATTGAAACAATTAGATATCTGCATGCAAATAAAATGAACTTTGATCTGTACCTTGCACCCTAGACAAAAATTAAATCAAGATAGATCACAAAACTAAATTTAAAATCATAAAATGTCTGAAGGAAACACAGGAGAAATCCCTCATGACTTTGGGTTGGGCACACATTTCTTAGACATAACACCAAAGCATAACCCATAAAAGAACAAACAGATAAATGTATTCCATCAAAATTAATAACTTCTGCTCTTTGAAACACACTGTTAGGAGAATGAAAAGATAAGCCACAGAGAGAGGAAGAAAACATATTGGATAAAATATTTCTATCTAGAATGTACAAAAAACTCTCAAAATTCATTAATATGAAAACAAACAATCCATTTAAAAAGTAGGGGAAAGATTTGACCAGATATTTCACCAAGGATATACAGATAGCAAATAAGCACATGAAATAATGCTCAACATCATTAATCATGAGGGAAGTGCAAATTAAAATTATATAGTTATTAAATTGGTTAAAATTAAAAGGACTGATGATACCAAGTGTTGAGGAGGATGTAGAGAAACTGGAACATTCATACACTGCTGGCAGGAATACAAAATAGTACAACCACTTCAGAAAACAGATAATTTTCTAAAAAGTCAAGACTGACCTACTATATGATCCAGATTCTTAGGAATTTACTTTAGAGAAATGAAAGCATATGTCCATACAAAGATTTGTACATAAATTTTTACAACAGTTTTATGTGTGATAGCCAAAAAACAGGAAACAATCCAAGTTTCCATCAACAGATGAATGAACAAATCATGGTATGCTCATATAATGGAACACTACTCAGCAATTAAAGGGAACGAACTATTGCTGTATGTCACAACGTGGATGAATCAAAATAATTATGCCATGTGGAAGAAGCTAGCAAAAAAAGAGTACATACTGTGTGAATTCCTTTATATAAAATTCTAGGAAATGCAAACTAATGTACAGCAACTGAAAGTAGATCAGTTGTTGCCCAAGGAGGCTGGAGGAGAGGTTGGAAAGGGTGGGGGTTAAGGGCCATAAAGGGGCACAAGGAAGCTTTTGGGGCAATGGTATGTTCATTATCTCGATTGTGGTAATGGTTTCATGTGTAAATATGTCAAAATTTTGCAAATGGTACACTTTAAGTGTGTCTATTATATTATCATATGTAAATTACACCTCAATAAAGCAGAAAATACATAAGCAGGCAAATAAAACATTCTGTCATAGGGCATCTGGCTGGCTCAATCAGTAAACATGTGACTCTTGATCTCAGGGTTGTGAATTCGAGCCCCATATTGGGTGTGGACATTGCTTAAATAAATAAAATTTAAAAAAGCATTCTGTTGCTTGGGCAATATAAAGAAGAGCATATTTATGAATTAAAAAAATATGCCTAGGCAACAAGGTAAATTCAGTCAGTAGGAGAAAATAGCAGAATTTAATCAGCCAATAATGTGTTAATTTTTAAGGCAACTCATGTCCAGCTCGCGTATAGTCCTTAAAAAAGAATAGGGTGTTAAAGTCATGCTTTAAAAACAGGCACAAGCAAGAGTTCTCTTCAAAATCCCTTAGAACACTTATATTTCCTAAGCAAAATCTTTGACAAATATGTATTGAGTAAGGATATAGAAAATAAGTCCAGAAAATCAAGTACAAGTGGGAAGGTGGATGGTCTATGCCTAGCCTGTGGGCACAGTGCAGCAGGTAAGTAGTCAATTACCAGGGGACTTTTGGGATCTTACCACAGTGCCCAGAGATTCCCAAATGACAGAAGCCCTTTTAGACTGATTTCTGCCTGGGGAAATCAATGGAGTGCCAACTATTTGTTCCGTTGCCCTGACTTCATTTGGTCAGGAACACATCTTGAGAGTAGAAACAGAACATGGAAAAAGCTTCTAGTCTTCTAGTCCTACCGAGTGGAAAACTGGCCAAGATGCTTGTACTTTTTTGTCTGTGAGACAGTAATAGACGTTAAGCCACTGCAAAGACATCATGAGGGGTGTCTGATGAAAACCGAAGAAGGTCTCAGAGCACTACCTCCCCTTGAATCCTGAAAGCTGATAAAGTTCACAGCTGTTCTGTGCAGCATCCCAAGCATATTAAGGAGCAGTGTCTTTCATTTAATGCACTTGTTAACTAGTTTTTTTATGAAGAAATCATAATTCTTGTACATGTGGGAATGTTTTACTGCTAAGGGTATTTAAGGAAACTCATAGATTAGAGCTCTTTTGGTTCCAATGAGGTGAGAAGTCTAGTTTCAGTTAGGGCCCCGCCTTAGGCTCACTGCCCCTTTTAATTACTTCACTAACCAACTTATTCAACAAAACATAGGTGCCTAAGATAAAAGGCAGAAAACAAACAAAACAATTGGAAAATTATCTCCTATGGATTAAAGAGTGAACACAAAGCAGCTGCTAGCTTTTTGCACCTATAAGGGGCTAGCAAGCGTAAAAATTCATCATCAGGTAAAAGACCACACAGTGTCAGAACCAAAAGCTCAGAGGAGGAAGCCTAAAATCTAAAGTATTAGAACTGGGAAGCATTAGAGACATCCAGAGAGTTTAAGTGATTGGCTCAAGGTCAGATGGCTGTTAATGGCAGTGGTGGAACCCTTCATTCATACAAATGACAAAATATTTCCTAGGCCCTTCTATGTACCAGGCACCACGCTCTGTCCAGCCTCAAAGAACCCCACTCTCTTGACTATAGGCAATGGGCTCTTTACTATAGTAGACTAATATTCAATTAATCATACCAGTCAGCAAAGAGCAGACACACACACAACACACTGTTAGAAAATGTCAGAGAGAGAAAGAATGAGTGTGGTATAAAAGGAGACAATGCTCAAAGGCGTCTGCTCTAGATACAACAATAACTTAGTTATTGGGTCTGTTTCTCTCTCTCTCTCTTCTCTCTCACCCATTTGGGTGGAGTGAGGGGAATTAAAAGCAAAAGCTTATAAAAACAGTTTTTGCAGTCATAGAAAATCATCCTAACCAAAATGATTACATTTTTTTCAGCCTCCGGGTAGCTATTTCAGAAACAGAATTTATATGTAATACTGATAGTAAAAATTACCAACACAGTTATCTGGACATATCAGATTGGCTCAGTGTACCAAGATGGTTACAACGATTACCTCTGGGTGAATAATGTTATGGGTGTCCTTCACTCTTTTGCTTCTTTGCCTGTATTTCAAGACTTGTACATTATGCAGTTCAGAGACAAGAAAATACAATTCCTTTTGTAAATAAGAAAAGATTTTCCTGTTGAAAAAAACCAGTCTGCTCTAACAAGAGCTAGTTTTAACTAATTATATGTAAATTTAAAGCACTGGACCTAATTTACTGTTAGAAGCCCTTCATTACCTTGTAGTAGGTTTTAATATGCGAATGTGTTTCTTTGCAAATGACAAAACATTATGTTTGTGACTAAACACAGGAAGCTTGTGATTTGTATAATGCTCCATAGAGTTGCCAGACTGCTGTCCTACACATCATCTAATTCTTTAGAAAATCCAGGAACGTTAATCAAGCAAGTATTCTTATCCCTATCTTATAGGACAAGAATCGAGGCTGATTCTAAGAGTTAAATGACTTGCCCGAGTCCTCTATGCTTTCCTTATGAACCAGCAACATTCCTTTTCAAGGAAAAACCTATTTCCACCCTCCTCATGGCCTTTGGAGGCCTTTGGTTCTACTGTGATTATTTTTGTCAAGTGACCTGCAGGATAGGGACACACACACACACACACACACACACACACACACCCCTTCATTAGAGGCATCTTCCTGCGGCCAAGAGTGTGGACTCTGGAATCAGAGTGATCCAACTTCAAATCCTTCCTCTACCACTTATGAGCTGTGTGACATTGAGCAAATAAAGCAACCTCGGAGACTCATCTCCCTTTTCTGTAAAATGAAAATAGGATCACCTCTCTTACAGGTACAAAGTAGATGTCTAGTAAATATTAGCCATCCTATTATCGTTTTTATTACTGACATCCTCAAAGCTTATCCTGATTTTTTCAGTTTCTCTTGGGACTTATACAAAACAAAAAGGAGATTCAGAACAGTTTCTAGAGAAACAATTTTATTGTTAAGAAATGATATTTGTTTACCAGTAGAAGGGCTGAGGTTGCCTATGCAAAGCTGGCCAATAGCAGTGCTCTGCTTGCCTCTTCTCCTGCCTAAAGCAAAGGCTTGGCCACTGTATCCTGTCCAACCTCAACCAAAGGTAACCAAAGCCTCTCCCAGACTCCAGAGCTGCGCCTTGCAGGATTCATCCTTTATCTCACAGAACTCACAGTGGAGTCTTTTCCTCTCATACAACCATCTATACATCCACACCTCAGCAGCTCTAAATCCTTGCTCAGAAAATATCCTTGCTGCCTTGAAAGCCTCTTTCCTCATATGTTCTCTGTAGCTCGGCAGAGTCAGATGTGGTTGCAACCTGGACAGATGGGAGCTGCCCTGGGGATTTGGATGCTATGCCCTTTCTTTCCTCCCCCAAAGCTGTAAGCCTTTGAACCAGGTATTCCCAAGCTAAAACACCCTTGCCAAATCTTTCTGACAATTGATAAGAAAGTTTTGCACCTATGCTATCAATACAAGTTCACCTTATTAACTTATTAGAAATTAACCACAGACTTGTCTTTTTTGTTTAAAATTTTATGTAAATCCAATTTGCCAACATATAGTATAACACCCAGTGCTCATCTCATCGTGTGCCCTCCTTAATGCCATCACCCAGTTACCCCACCCATCTATGTCCTTTCCAAATTGAGACAATGAGGTAGAAAGCCAAACACACTATAAAGACTCCATATGGAACATTCTGCTTAGTGAGGGTGGATTGCAAAATGGCAATCTTCTCAAGTCCCTTAATTACAGACTGATAATAGTGGTCCCAGAACGTGGAGAAGATTGTGTAACAGTGCTTCTTGGAGACAAGAGATATGTGAGCTGTATCTCTCCACCGCTAGGCAATCTCAAATAAACCTATACCACTTGAGAACAACCATCAGAGAAAATGGTAACAGGGGATGCACTTGGCCTTCATAAACTTGGGCTATAAAGGATATTTTTCCCCAAACTAACTTTAATTCACTGTATTTCCTGGCTAACTAGTGCTTTTTCATGTGGGTTAAGACCCCCTTAGGATCCTCACTCAACAATCTGGCTTCTGGCATCCTAGACAAGAATGGGGTCTTCTCTCAGAAGACCTCAAATACCCATGTACACTAGAGAAGACACAGAGATATAGCGTTCCACTGACAGATTAAATACTAATATATATTTGAGTGGTTTGCTTGCTTGTAATTATCATCTTTTCTCTATTGAACTTATGTATTCATGAAAGGGAATGCTTTTTAATTTAAATGTATCTTATCTTGCATACCATATGTATTTCTGAAAGTGCTCTAAACATTATATTGTGACAAACTGATTATTTTTCCCATTGAATTATAAAATAATGATTAGAATACAAAATAAGACACAGATTGAATCAGATGAGGGTCCTGGAGCATTACTTCTTGGCTGCTCTAGATTTGAGGTCTTTGTGTCCCTCTCTGGGCAATTTGACCTCAGGATGGAATAGACCCCAGGCATATCTCACTAACATGTTAGCATTCTATTTCCTATAGATAGGGAAACTTAGCAGCTCACATATTGTCATAATATCATGACTTAGAGGGACTACTCCTCCATCACTCACCACCTATCTACTAGTCCCACAACTGCTGATATACTTCATGCTCAGCCTTGAAATTCCCCAGAAGATCCCATCACCATCAGTGATCCACCTGGCTAAATGGCTTAGCTCACAGTATGTTTTGATATATGATATTTTCCTCCCTATAATCCTTAAATAAATGCTAATCTTAGATCACTCCCCAACTTCATCCTTAAGAAGATATTCTTGGGTTTTAAGCATAACTGTTCTGACATGTTCTCTTCCCATCCTAAATGTGACAAGATGTTTAGGCTTCCACTCCCTGAATACTGCTGGAGAAAACACAGAAATCTATGACCACTGGCCTATTTCTTACCTGCCATTTTATGTCTAAGAATCTTTATTTTCTGCTGCTAGGAACCTGATGAGCTTCTTCTACCTTTTCTCTACTAAAGCAAAGACTGCTGACTGTGGTGACTCCATGACCAAAAGGCAAGTTGCAGATAGATGAAAATGTGGAAGTGTGATGCTTTGAGACACTCAACACAAAACCATTCCCTCTTGAGAAGAAGCAGGTCATCTGACATAAGGATTTTTTTTAATTGATGAATTAATTTTTTTAAATTCAAGTATAATTAAGGACATTTTATTTCAAAGTCACAAAATAGGGAGCCACTGATTTAGGGTTCAGGAGTCACCTGGAAGAGTGTCACTTCACTCAAATATCAGCTCAAATGCCCATTCCTCTGAAACCTTGTCGGATTCTCTGCACCACACCCCCACTCTACAGTTTCTATCATGGCACCATCGCATCTAATTGTCCACCCTTGTTTTCCCCTGCTTCCCACTAACCAGGCTTTGGCCTCAGGACAGAGATAGTCTTTTTCATCTCCGTACCAACCTAGCACTACTCCTGGCATACAGCAGGTGCTCAATATATGTGTCTTGATGGAATAAAAAGGAGTAATGTCTTGATTTATCTTAGACTCTTTATCAAAACCTACAACCCAAAAAGAAAAGAGTCTGTATAAAGATGGCCTGAAGGTTTCTGTAGTGAGACAGAGAAGTGATTGTCTATAAGGGGTTGGGGATGCCAAATAGTCCGGGTGGGTGGGTGTCATGGCTGTGTGTGGCTTTTGCCCACCTCTAACCTTGATTGAAGATAGCAACCCCCTTGGTCCATTACAGATGAGGCCTGGCCTTGTTTCAAAGCTGTTTGTGATGAAAAGCATAGCACAAGGAATATAGTCAATAATACTATAAAAGCGTTGTATGGTGACAGATGGCAACTACACTTATCGTGGTGAGCACTGTGTAATGTAAAGAATTGGTCAACCACTGTGGTGTGCACCTGAAACTAATATAGTATGGTTTGTCAATTACACTTCAATAAAAAAAAAAAAAAAAACTTAAGCTGTTTGAGCATCCCAGAACCTTCAGCCCCATCCCAGAACCTTCAGCCCTTCCAACTTCCTATCCATTCTGTTGCTTTCCGCTGGGGCCTGGGGCCTGTACCTTCCTTACCCAGTATGTGGGAAGGCGTGCTAAGAAGCTGGTACCAAGGAGCTGAGGCTCAGCTACTGTTCCTTATCAGTTCAGCTCACCTATGCTCCCTCCAACGAAGGCTGCCTGCTGCAGAGTTCCAGTTTCCATAACACCTCACCTCCAATAAGACATTAATGTCTATGGCTAGGCCACAAATACCAGTTCCTGGGACCCTAATGACTTGTGGAAGTAGGGTGAAAAACATTGAATTTTTTTAAAATGTGGAACATTTATCCCCTTTTCTCTGGCTAGCCCAAACCTGTGTATGAGATGATTAGAGGCTCTATTAAAATCAAACTGCTGGTATGGTTCCAGGCATGGGAAACCTGGATGTTGGAACAAAGTCATAGAAAGTAGAAGGCGTGGGTTGGTAACTTAACAGGCCAGTGCAGGCCCAATGCTAGGGCAGGCTGCTGGGGATGGAGAACACTAACACTATTTCTTAAAAGGAGAGGGTTGGATATTTAAAAAAAAAAAAGAGAGAGAGAGAGAGAGAGAGGGTTGGGAAAAAAACAAACAAAAAAAAAAAAAAAGGAGAGGGTTGATGAGAGTACAGTGGGGGAATGGTTCCACCAAAGTACTTTATAAAGGACAAAAAATGGATGCAGGGTCATAGCTGGTACCTAACTTTTTTTTTTTTTAAAGATTTATTTATTCATGAGAGACACACACAGAAAGAGAGGCAGAGACACAGGCAGAGGGAGAAGCAGGCTCCCTGCAGGAAGCCTGATGTGGGACTTGATCCCAGGACCCTGGGACCAGGCCCTGAGCCAAGGCAGATGCTCAACCACTGAGCCACCCAGGCGTCCCAGTACCTAACTCTTCTAAATTCGTCAAGAGTTTCCCAACAGGATGAATTTCCCTGAGGCTGAGGTGTGCTGGGAGACCCACATCCCAGACCAGCCATGTCACTTAGCTAGGACCAGAGTTCCTTGAGAAATTTTACTCAGAAGGTGAGAAAGGACTTTACTTTCAACCTGCTTGAATGGGGGCCTCCTCCATTCCTCAGGTCCCTGGAGGTCTGGGTGCCAGGACCCTCTCTGGCGGCACAAGGTCAGGAGTGTGGGGAAGAGGGAGCTGCCGTAGAGGGGAGGGAAGAAGCACAGCTGTGTGTTCCTGGAGTTCCCAGAAGCGCCTGACACAGGAAGCCTTTTTCCTCTGTTCTCTTGGGCCACACTGTGGGGTCAGGCAGGTCACGCACCCCCCCCAGCTGAGGGGTGGCTCTCAGGACAGCCCTTCCCACAGCACTGTCCCTGAGGAAGGAGGGAGCATGTGCAGTGATGCAGCCCAGCCTCCACCTACGCACACAGTCCATTTTCTTTTCCTTTTTTTTTTTTTAATATTTTATTTATTTATCCAAGGGAGACACTGAGAGAGAGGCAGAGACACAGGCAGAGGGGGAAGCAGGCTCCATGCAGGGAGCCCCATGTAGGACTCAATCCCGGGTCTCCAGGATCATGCCCTGGGCCAAAGGCAGATGCTCAACCACTGAGCCCCCCAGGCGTCCCTCACACAGTCCATTTTCTATGGGAGGAGGTCATCCTGCGACAGGATCCTGCACCCCCCACTGCTCCCCTCCCTGCACCCCTTGCTACCCACCCTCAAGGTGCTCACCCCTACCCCTGCCACAGAGCACTGCCTTTCCTGGCCCTGGACTCTGCTCGGTAGGCCTGCTTCCTCCTCATTTCCTCCACCCCTAAGATGATGGACCTTTTTTAGCCCTCAACCTCCCCGGAGGCCCTCCTCCCAATGCTTTCTGAGCAGTCTCTCTCAGAAGTAGTAGTCCCTCCCGCTGTGGTCCCCAGGCTTTGCCTACACTTAGCTGATTCTGCCCTAGATTTTAGCCACCTCTAAGGATGGCAGTACAACGTGGTGGTTGCTGGAGGCAGGAGGACCAGGTTCAAGGACTGACCCTGCCACCTAGACCATATGACCTCGGGCAAGTTACTGGACTCTCCTCTGAGCCTCCATTTCTTTGTCTGTAAAGTGGGAATAAGAATAGTACCCACCTCCTGGGGCTATGTGAGATGGAACAAAATGATGCTAAGAAAGCCCTTAGCACATTCCTAGTATATGGTGAGCAATCAAGAAACACTGCCCAATGGTTATTTAATCCATGTTTTCACTCTTTCCCCAACATGCCCATTCTGGCTGGCTGATAGAAAGGAGGGAGAGACGATAGGGTGGCGAGAGAGGTGGAGGAGATGGGGAGCACCCATTCTCAACTAGATTCCAGGGTAATCAAAATGGCACTATCCAGATAGGAGGAAAGAAATAAGTCCAAGGTCCAGATAAACATCCTCTCTAGTAGGTCCTGTGACTAGAGATCTGTAGGATCAGATGAACAAAATCAAGATATGCTCAACATTGTAGGAGGTGACACCTGACGGAAGAACTGACCAGACAAGCCTTTCATCTTCGGTGGACAAATTCTAATTGCTGCCACAGTTACTTGTAATTACCAGGATGACAGAAAGGTGGAGTGAGCACCAACCACAGTGAGTGGGACACACAATACGTCTCCTTTCCTTTGGGCAAGCACCTGTGAGCAGCTAGGACTAGAGATTGGTAAGAAGAACCCCTGAACCCTAGAGAAGCTCAGAAAATGCTGTTCTGTGTCTAAGAGACAATGGACAAATTAGCCAAATGCTTGAGTTTTCCTGGGAGTGACTCACCATTCAGTACAGCTTGCAGAAGCGTTACTAGTAAGAGAAGGTGCTGGCATCAAGAAACATTCAGCCTAAAACTTTACCCAATGAGAGAAATGTTTAGTAGTAACTGTGAGCATGCATTTATATGTGGCAGCAATTTAAAATTGGACTTATTTTAGATAATGCACTTAACACATCGATTACGTACATGCTTTGACTCGCTTTATGAAACGAGAAGGATTTTCTAATAATTTTTACAATGGGCCTGGAGAAAGAGGTTTCAAAGAAAGAGAAATGACACTGTGCTAGCCCATAAATTTAGCCTCTACATTTTAGTAGAGGCAATAAAACGTATATTTGGAAGTTTTTATCTATACCTCTTTTAATCTACACCAGAGCTCAAAAATTAGACCCCAAATCTGCTCAGAGACCGTGTTTGGCCAGCATAGAAGTTTTTAAAATCTAAATTTGGATGTCTTTATTGGGGCACAAATGCTCTAGTTCAGCACAGCCACCCCCCACTCCCACCCCCTTCACACACTGGAACTTCCTGCTAGACTGAAAGCTTTGGAGTTGGCAACCGGGATCTATCCTTTTCCTTCTAAGTATGCTCATGTCTTTGGCCAAAAGCAATACAATTTGGACCAAATGAATTGCAATCCAAAGACATGTTCTGAAGCACATGTAATGCCATAAACTGTTCAGGGCAGTTTTTCAGGGGTAGGCATTGCCATAGGTTCTGGGGGTACAAAAAGAATTCCTGTACCGTAAGGGATTAAGATACAAAAATAACAAAGGCACCAAACGAAATTGAGGAATACTGAAAAGAGGATGTTGTGTGATAAGAATATGCCTCCAGGAGTTGCTGATTCTAGGCAAAAATTAAATTCTTTAGAAAGAAACACGCTTAGAATAGAGAAGAATCATCAACGTTGATTGGGTTCTTAACATGTGCCAGACCCTGAGCTAAGCATTTTCCATGGATTATGCTCCGAGTGTGTAGGAACTATGAGTATCCGCATTTAACAGATAAAGAGGCACAGAGAGGTTAGTTAGCCCAAGGTCACACTGCAGCTGGTAGACAGCTGACTCACAGCTGGAATACAGGCAGTTTGGCCATCAGAGCTCACTAGTCTATCTCAAGAACAACCCACTACTATGCTACATTGACTTCTTGCAAATATCCTTTAGGAACCTCAAATTTTCTTTCTAGTTTAAGGTGCATTGAGCCTCTTGTCTGATTTTCATATCCTGAGAGAAATCACATTGCCCAAGAAAAAAGTAGAACACGTATAAATGATGTTTCATTTTCAAGCTATCAGAAATTAATAAATTTAGCGATTTAGTTTACAAATCAGTCTCCTGTGAGCTTAGATAGTGTGAATCAATTCCCCAAATTCTAATCACTCTTTGCACGGAGCTGAGAAAAATCAAGTTTCCCCAGGTGATTTGTTTGCATAACAGTTTCAAAACTATTAGCTATAAGGTATAAATGCCCCATCAATGAAAAAAGCAACTTTTTGAGCACAAAATTACTTATTTAACTAGTCATTTAAAAGTTTTGTGAACTCACTACTATATTGTTATATTTAATATTCTGTAAAATGCACACACAAATATATATTAACAATTTTTTAAGAAATAGAAATAGGAAAAAAGAATAGAAATCGGTATTCAAGGGCACCTGGGTGGCTCAGTCAGCTGAGCATCTGATTCCTGATCTCAACTCGGGTCTTGATCTCAGGGTTGTGAGTTCAAGCCCCACATTGGGCTCACGTGGAGCCTACTTTAAAAAAAAAACAAAAAAACAAGAAGTAGATATTGTACTGCCCCCAGTGAATCATCTTGCACACTTCCTTGGATGCCTATACTTCCCTTTTTGGAATCTGCTGCCTTAGATCAAAGATCTTATTTAGAGCTAATGTGTTACAATCATTGAAGGTTACCCCAAACCCAAATCAAGAATAATTTCCAAACCTGAAGCACTGTGCATTGCTAGCTGATGGACGAAGCCCATCAGAATGGACCTAAGAGTTGAGGTCTTGGGAAATCTGTGTCCATGTAATGTTTAAATAACTCAAACCTGCTCTTATTATGTCCTAGTTTGTAAACTAGGACCGTCATGAACTGTGCTTGGTTGCTTCACCTCTCAGGGCAAGTGGAAGAGAATGGAAAAATACTTGTTTACCACATGACTGGCTCACAGCCAAAGTAAGAATATCCTTGTCATCTGGCTTAATGCAAAACATCCAGCTCTTCCCTTTTACCAGACTCTTCTTCCCCGAGGCAGATTATCCCCGAGGCAGCATGCTGAGCACAGCAATCCCTTTCTTATCTAGCATTCTATTAAGCAGAACCTGAATTCAGCTACCTGTCCCGTATAATTTAGAGATTCAAGATCTTTGCAATGACGACTCGCCTTTGGAGCCCTGAGTGCCATGTCAGAAGTTCAACTGCCCTGTCGGTGCCCAGCTGTGAAGAAGGGCCTGCACCCCGTGGAGAGGCCATGTGTAGGTGCTCAGGCTGACAGCCAGCATCACCTGCCTGACACGAGAGTGAAGACATCTCCAGATGATTCCAGCCATCATCTGTCAAGGCCCCCCAGCTGACAAGTCTTTCCAGCTGAGCCCAGACATCCCAGAACACAGGGAAGCTATCCTGCTGTGCCCTGTCTTAATTTCTAACCCACAAAATCCATGAGCATAATAAAATGGTTGTTTTCACCAGTAAATTGTGGTGTGGTTTGTTACACGGCAACACTAAAGGTCTCTGTGAGAGTCTGAAGTGCTCTCTGAATTATTAGAGAAAGACAACACTATGTTTAGTGTTAAATGGCCTTATTTGTTTTCTAATTCAGGGCAACCAGGCAGCCACGAATTTGTGATTTATACAGGGCAACTCTCTAATAAGAATATTTATTAAACCCCAGCATCATTTATTTTGCGTATGAGCAAAAGGCCAGGATAACGGTGGCTATGGTCATTTCACTGTCTCCTGAAAAGTAACTTTTGTTATGTCCCCTCTCTCAGAAATGAATTGGTACCTTCTCCTCCTTCTCCAGCTCTTCCTCTTCTCTGCTGCTCAAGCCAGAAGCCCAGGAGTCATTGTTGGCACCTCTCTGTTGAGCCTCACATTTAATCCATCATCAAATCCTGTAGGATCATCCTCCTTCATCTACAGGGAAGCAACCCAGGTCTCCCTACCTCTGGTAGATCCAAGCAATCAGTGTGAGCGGCGCCCCCTAGAGCCCATGAGTACACAGAGGCCCTGATCACAGCTGTTGCCCCATTTCTACCCTGACTCCAGCCCCCATCTCCCTGCTGCTCTCACAGCATCTGCTCTTCCCCTCACACTCCTTCCTTCACACAACACAACTTTAAATATTCACCAGAGCCTCCTTCACTTAGAATAAAACCCAAACTCCCTCACTCAGTTCTAATGACCTGGCCCTTCCTTGTCTCCTGTCCCATCTCCCTTTCTTCCACTTTCTCTCTTGCTAACTGCCCTCCAGCTACACAGGCCTTCTTTCTGTTCTGGGAACTTGCCACTTCCCTCTATCCCATCAGGGCCATCACTATCCCGACTAAAACATTAACCTCCTCTTCTTAGGGCCCTCAGTTTTTCATAGCCTGTCTCAGCTTCAATGGCACTGCCACCTCCCAGAGATCTTTCTAGACTACCTTTGGTTTAGTATCATAGTACACTGTTGGCTTCCTTCATAGGGGTCTTCCCAACTTAAATGGACTAACTCATTTCCTGTGCCTGTTTGCTGCTTGCTTTTGCACTATACTGTGAGCTCCTGAAGGCAAAGACCAGGCCTGTCTGTGTCTGCCACCATGCGTGCATTCCCAGCACCTAGCACGGTGCCTGGATACAGCAGGCTCAATCAGCATACTCTAAATGAGTACATACACTTGCACACTTTATAGTGGCACACCTGTAGTACCACCACTACCCCCTGGAACTTTTGTTTTGCTTCCAGTTTGAGCACAGACTAGTGGTTCTCAAAGTGTGATCCCGACTGGCAGCACCAGCATCACCTGGGAACTTACTAGAAATACAGTTTCTCAGACCACCCTGGACATCTCAAATCAGAAACTCTGAGGGTAAGGCCCAGTAAGCTGTATTTTAACAAGCCCTCCAGGATTCTGATGTATACCCAAGTTCGGGAACCACCGCCCTAGACTATTGCAGAGATTCTCATTCTACAACAAAGTGTAAGAGGGTCCGTTCCAGGTGATAGATTAAAATTAAGGGGAAAAAAAGTAGTGGGCATTTGGAGCCAAATGACTTTGGAAAACACTGTGTTCAGGAGCGCCTAGGTGACGTATTTGGTTAGGCACCTAGTTCTTGGTTTTGGCTCAGGTCATGATCTTGGGGTCTGGAGATTGAGCCCCATGTCAAGTCCAGCATTGAGTTCTGCATGAGCATGGAGTCTGCTTGAGATTCTCCTACCCTCTCCCTCTTTTTCTGCCCCTCCACCTGCATGCTTTCTCTCTCTCTCTCTCTGTTTCTCTCAAATAAATAAATCTTAAAAAAAAAAAAGAAAACTGAACAAATTTCCTTATGGCAGAAATTCTCACTGCCTTTAATCAGACAATATGTACCATAAGTCAACAAAACACAGGGAATTTTGCAGGAGGAGTACCTTCCAATTTTATTTAACCACAAAACCTCTCCCCCCCCACCCCTTCTAAACAATTGTCAGATTTGAGAAACACACTTTGGAAAATGGTATCTAATGTATTCTTGCCCAGAGAAAATCTTTCTACCATCATTCCAGTTCATCAAGCCTACAACAATATTAATAATGTCTGAGTCACTGGCAGCCACTGTTGTAAGCTCTGAGCATCTTTCTCTCTTTTGCTCTTTCCCAGGTGTGAAAATGAATGTTTAATATTAAGTACATATTCATAGATATATATTTAGTGTCACTAAGAAAAACTGATCCTTGTTAAAGCCAAAAATGTTTGTAAAGGCAAAGGTGGAAGGATGGAAAATGGTGGCCATCTCAAGTTGAATTAGAAAAAGATGCAGTTTATAGTCTCTTGCTCTGCATGAAAACAGGAGCATTGAGATTCACTATTTGGACTGCAAGAGAAAAGTCCTCTAATGCTCACTAGAGGACCAGCTTCATGGCCAGGGCTCAGGGAGAGCCTTGGTTTCCTTCCCCAGTTGAATGGGAGATGGGGAGGGCAGTCTGTGATGACAGAGTGCACAACTGCACAGGTGACTGAAAAAGTATTGGTCCCAGCTGACAATCAGTAACCTCAAGAAGGCTGAGCTAGCTTGGAAATAAGAAGTTAAAATATTCATGCCAAACATCCAGTGTTTACTTAATCAGGGCTAATGATTAGCTTCTTAATGAAATTTTACGAGCTCAGTTGAACACAGAAAACATTTGCTTCCCTAAAAGCAAATAGGTCTGTTTGTGTTGTAATCAGACATCTGGAGCACAGAAAACCCCCAACCCTCAGGAGCACAGAGGTGGTTCTGTCTGGGGACTTCCAACCTTTCTGTAAAGGCGAATGTGGTCAATGTGTGATGAGGGAGGAAGGATGGTGACCAACAAGTTGGCCATAAGTACATCCACCCCACTCGTAGGCTTCAAAATGCAAGATTTAATGCCATAGATCCTGACATAAACCCTGGCCACTTGTGCTAAATGCAGCAGCTCTCAAGTAAAGACATGGATGACCACAGGGAGTAACACAGTCAGTGGTAATTCCAGAATGTGTTTGGAGGGCTTTGACGTGGTTGGATCTGCTTTTGTACTTCAGGCAAACTCTTCTTGCTTACATTATAAGTAAAATTCAATGAAAAGGGGAAGGAAGGGTGAATAGGCAGTGCACAGAGGGCTTTTAGGGCAGTGAAACTATTCTGCACGATATTATCATGGTGGTTACATGTCCTTGTACATTTGTCGAAACCCACCGAATATACACCACCAAGAGTAAATCCTAATTTGTAAACCACGGGCTTTGGGTGGAAATTATGTGTAGATGTGAAAATGTAGTTTCATGGACTGTAACATGCACCACTCTGTTGAGGTATGTTGATAATGGGGTAGGCCATGCGTGTGTGGGCGCTGGGGATATAAGGATACCTTCCTCTCAATATTGCTGTGAATCTAAAACTGCTCTAAAAAACAAAGTCTGTTTTTTAATTAATAAAATTAAAAGTCTCTAAACATCTTTTTAGTCATACTTTATATAAGATCAAGAAAACCTCAATTGCCCAAATAATAAATTACCATCATTATCATTACCAGTAGTAGTAGTAGTAGTAGCTTGGAGAAGGAAGTTGATAAAGATGGTAGGTGGGCGTAAAAGTCCTCCCACCATCCCCACCTGGACACCTATCCCCGCACTTCCTGACTTGTTGCCAAGTGTTGATCAATCTATTGCACTAAGAGTCCTGGCCACATGGAGTGTGCAGCGACAGACCATTGCTACTTCTATTGTAGCACTGATCATTCTCTTTGACAGCTCGATTAAACATCAGTCTCAACCACCTGATTCTATAACCCTGATAGAGGACAGCAACCCTGTCCTATACCCCTGGTAGTCCCAGCCCCTGGCAAAATACCAGAATGTGGTAGATGCTCAGTAAACGTCTGCTGATTGAATAGCAGAAGAGAAAAAAATCCATGCTCAGATAGTTAATTTAACTGACGCTTGTGTGTTAAATATTGTCTTTAAACATTCAAGGTTAATAGGGCTCAAGGAAATTACCAATCAAACTTAGGAAATGCATAATAAGACCTGTTCTGAAATTACTCAACAGCTAACTAAAGTCTGACTATATCTCTAGAAACAAGATATTCATTCATAGGCCCGATAGATTTTTATGAGCAAAATGCAAAACAGGGTCAATCATGTGATCTTTCTAGAACAATTTCACATTTAGCCGAGGACTACGGAGTCATTATTCAAAATTACAGATGGTAAGATCTTTCCTAACGTTTTCAATTATATATCAACAATATCTACAAGATGCTTTTTAAATAAAACCCTGTCCTCTAACAAGTATTCTTTTAATAGGAAGCTGAGAAGGAGGATATTTAAATGTGCACCAAAGAAAACCCAGGCACTGAAGTTATTCTGTACCTGTGTTTAAAGTCAAATTGTCATGTTATAGCAAAAACAGACTTCTCTGAAATTTAGAATCTTGTCGAAAACCAAGAATTCTAAATATTACTGACATATTTGTTCTCTAGTTTTCCCTCCTTGAAAGAAAAGCCATTAAAGCTTTACTAATATGGAGCGACTATATATTGAAATACGTGGTTTCTCTTGAGGGAATTCTATTTTCTTTTTTCCCCAAATTTATTAAGATATAACTGACAAATTGTTAAGATATTTAAAGTGTACAACATGATGGTTTGATAGATACATACACCATGAAAAGATTCCCCCCATGGACTTAACACATCTATCACCTCACATATTTACATTCATTCATTCATTCATTTTCAGATTCCACATATAAGTGATACCATGCAGGGTTTGTCTTTCTGAGTCTATTTTGTCATTTAGCATAAAATCCTGCAGGTTCATCCATGTTGTTGCAAATGACAGGACTTCCCTTTTAACTCAATAATATTTAGCTGAACAATATTCCTGTGTGTATGTGTGTGTATCACATTTTCTTTATCCATTCATCCATCCACAGACACCCAGTGTGTTTCCGCACTTTGACTACTATTAATAATGCTGTTATGAACACAGGAATGCAGATATCTCTTCAAGATAGTGATTTCATTTCTTTTGGAAACATACCCAACAGTGGGATTGCTGGATCATAGGGTAGTTCTATGTTCAACTTTTCAAGAAGCCCCCATACTGTTTTCCATAGTAGATGCACCAATTTACTTTCCTACCAATAGTACACAAGGATTCCTTTTTCTCCACATCCTTGACAATATCTCTTGTCTGTCTATTTATTTATTTGTTTGTTTGTTTGTTTATTTATTTATTTATTTGAGAGAGACACACAAACACACACACACACACACACAAGGAGTAGGAGAGAGGGGCAGAGGGAAAGGGAGAGAGAAATCCCACAACCTTGAGAGATCATGACCTGAGCTAAAATCAAGAGTCAGGCACTTAACCAACTGAGCCACCCAGAAGTCTCTCTTGTCTTTTTAATATCAGCCATGCTAACAGGTGATAGCTCCTTGTTTTCATTTTCATTCCCCTGAAAATTAATGATGTTGAATACCTTCTCATGCACCTGTTGGCTATCTATATGTCTTCTTTGAGGGAAACCTACTTTCTAAAGTACCAAAGTTGAGGGCCACCTGGGTGGCTCAGCTGGTTAAGTGTCTGACTCTTGATTCCAGCTCACGTCATAATCTTAGGGTTGTGAGACTGAGCCCTGCGCCTGGCTCACACAGAATGTGGAGCCTGCTGAGGATTCTCTCTCCCTCTCCCTTTGCCCCACCCCATCTCTCTCAAAAAAAATACAAAAAACAAAATCATAGTTCCTTGAAAAAGAGAATTTTATAAGTAAACATTCAGTGGTGTTGAGTAAAATTCACTATCTAAAAATATCACTTACAGTGATTTTATTACAAAGAGTACAATTCTCATTGAGCACACTTACTTGGTTCCCCTTTTAACTTATCTTTTCCCAAGTATACAAATTGGTAAGTTTTTAAATATTCCTATTGTGGTAAAATACATATAACATAAAATTTACCACATTAACCATTTTCTAACCCATTTCTAGAACTCATAAAATTGTTACCACAGGTCAAACTCAGAGAATCCCTGACAAAAGAAAGGTGATTGGGGCACCTCGGTGACTCAGTAGTTAAGCATCTGCCTTGGGCTCAGGTTGTGATTCCAGGGTCAGGGGATCAAGTCCCACATCGGGCTCCCTGCAAGGAGCCTGCTTCTCCCTCTGCCTGTGCTCTGTGTCTCTCATGAATAAATAGATAAAATATTTTTAAAAAGAAAAGAAAAGAAAGATGCTATAGCTGATTTTTAAAGTCTCTGGCCAAGGGGCGCCTGGGTGGCTCAGTGAGTTGGGCAACCAACTCTTGGTTTTAGCTTGGGTCAAGATCTCAGGGTCATGGGATAGAGCCCCAGGTCAGGCTCCATGCTCTGTGCAGAGTCTGCTTGTCTCTCTCCTTCCCCCTCAGCCCTCTGGTGCTCTTGCTCTCTCTCTCTCTCTCTCTCTCTAAAATAAATAAATAAAATCCTTAAAAAATAAATAAATAAACAATAAAAGACTGGCCAAAAATAGACGCACTGGGATAAAATCCAAAAAGGAATATTGTAAGAATATGAAATATATGAAGTAAAGGTTCGTGTATGCCCATAGATAAATCTCAAACACATAATGTTGAGTGAGAAAAAGCAAGTGTCAGAGGATAGAAACAGTTTGCATATGTACTATTTTTTAAAGATGCACAACTATTGTTCTGGAGTATGTGACACATAGATATAAAGGTATAAATAAAATTAGATTATATAAAGACAAGGATGGGGAAGATATATGAAACTTCAGGACAGTCGTTCCCCCTGGGGAGAGAGCCAGGGAGGCAGGTGATGAGCCAGGAAGCCTAAAAGAGGCTCCAGCTCTGTCCACCAGCTGCTGGCTTGTGCCAGCCCTGCTGGAGACACAGGTGATTCATCAGGAGCAAAGCCACACCCAGCTTTCACACCCCTGACATGCCAGTGGAGGGAGACAGCCAGGAGAAAAACAAATACACTATAGATGTCAAGCCGTGAAAACTGCTAGCAAGAAGAGGTTAGAGGCTGATGGAGGGGGTGGTTCTACATAGGAAGATTGGGGACCGTGTCCCAGATAAGGTGGTAATTATGCAAAGACACAAATGACAAAAAAAAAAAAAAAAAAAAAAGACACAAATGACAGCAGGACCATGTATTTATGGGGGAGAAAAGCTCTACATCTGTAAAATTTTATTTGTATTTTCTTTTTAAATAAAGACAACAAAGTGTTCACATTTGTTCCATCTCAGTGGTGGGGGGTTTGTGGCTATTTTCTGACTGTTCGAACATTTTCATCATAAAACAAGATTAAAAAAAAAAAAAAAGCCCGTTACCATCAATTCCTGAAAGATTAGGATGAAGGATATCAGACATCTCTGAATTCCTTTCAAATGGAGTATCTTGAGCCCGTGACTGAACATCCTATTTCCTTAGGGATCCTGCACATATTGCCACCACCCCCTCCCCCCACCCCGCCCAGGGAAACAGCCATGGTGGACAGTGCTGCCTGATGATTAGGTAATACATGCTTGCTTGCTTATCTATATTTATCCCTCTATCCATCCACATACCCACTGATCAATCTATCCATCTATCTATTTATCTTTGCTTCCCAAATAAAATACATGCCTGTTCGAATGCAGTGCTCCCTGTGTGAAAGGAAGAGGACAGAAGATGAAGAGCTAATCCAGCACATGTGCTTTAAATAGGAAAAAAGGCATATATCCAAGGTAAGTGAGGACACAAGATGTAAATCAACATGAAGCATTGATGACAAAAGACAGGACCTCTATGAGCTGGAGGGAAAAACACGCAGTCTATACTGATGAGCTACAGAGCTGCCATTTATTACATGCTCCAATGTTACCCTTCTCCTTCCCTCCTCTCAGAGAAAGGGATATAGTCCCTTAGGGATGTTCTGTTCCCACATGCTGGGCAAAGTGGGGAATAATCACAGCTACATGAATCCCTCAAGCCCCTTTTTCTGGAGACAACATAAATCGACTAAGAAATACATGAGAAAGTGTATGGGGCACCAGTTCTAGGGCTATGCCTCCAGTAAGTAGTTAATAAACACTCGGTGAATGGGTGAACGTATGTGAGGTTGCCTCATAGCAATTTACATAAACATGTTTTGTACTTGAAGCATTTCCTAGGTCACAAAAGTCTTTCACGTACTGTGGCAAAGACCGCTGGTTTGTCCCTACATCTTTCTTTCATAATAAATGTTGCTTTTTAGCTGAGTACATGGCCATCCAATGTGGTTCTGTACAATATATAAACAATCCTTCACGGAAGTATCCTTAAAGAAAGGGGGCACACCCCTCTTTCACCATCCTCCTTCCTCCTGGCTGGAATTTGGATGTGATGGCTGGAACTCAAGTGGTCATTCTGGGCAATGAGATAGAAGCCACCTGCCAAGAATAGCAGCACAAAAGGAGATAAAGACTGGCTCCTATAACCACAAAGTATCATGCTCGTCCTGGACAGCCTGTCTCTAGACTTGTACATAGGAAATAAATGAACTTGTATTTCATAGAAAAAAATAAACTTCATTTTCTTAAAAGCTACTATTTTACTGTTACTGGTTTTTTTTGTCAAAGACAGCCAAGTCTAATCCTAACAGATATACACACACCATTTCATCTCTCTCGCCATAGCCTTAGAAAAAGTTTGTTATGGTGGCCATTTTAGAGACAGGGAAGCGAGGTCAGAGCAGATTAAGAGGCTTCTGCCTCTGAGGTTAACCCAGCGTTCTCTTCCCTCCATCGTAGTTGCATTTTGGTGTGACTGATGTAGATGGTGTGCCACCAAATAAAATACATGAAGCAGGAACACGCCAGGTTTGGCTGTGAAGGGGTTATATGAGAAAGTGAATGTGTGTACATGTGGGTAGGGAAAGCCAGGGGGGACTTGAGAAAGGGAGACTAAAGGAGGAGAAAGCCTGTATTACTCAGGATGACTTTAAAGTACACAGCAAGTACCCATAACTGTCCTAGACCAATTGCCAGGAACATCCTTTTAAGCAGAAAGTTGGCAAGTGATATGACTATAACCAGCTATGCAACCTCCCAGAGAAAAACCCCACCTCCCTCCCCCGGGCTTCGGCCCTCACTGAGTAACATCTACATTTAATTTAAGCTCTTTGTATTTCTTTCTTTCCTTTCAAAGTCTGTTGTAATAATAATATGCCTATATAAAACTACCACTGGAAAGTTCTCTGGCTATCACAATTATATAGTTATTTAACATTTGAAACAGAAGTAATATATCCTTGGGAAAAATCAGGACCAGAACAATGAGTCGAACTAAAATATACCTTAGATCCTTTTAACTTAAAGCATGTCTTTTAAGAATAATCTGCATATATAATCATCTCTGCCCAATTCATTTTTAAAATATGACTTATCTCTTTTCCACAAACCTTTTAAAAGTGTTTCCGATCACAAGTTTATTCTCAATGTAAAAGAAATGAGAAAACCAAGAAATATCTGGAAACTTGTACTTGATTTTTATCCTAATTGAAATGATCAAAAATTATGTTTTGAGCCTGAAAAGCCAGCACAATCTTGAGAAAGAAGAACAAAGTTGGAGGTTTTATAGTCCCTGATTTCAAATTAGACTGAAGAGCTACAGTATTCAAAACAGTATGGTATTGGCATAAAAGAAGTATATAGATCAATGGAACAGAATAGAAAGCCCAGAAACAAACCCATATGTATACGGTCAATTAATTTACAACAAAGAAGCCAAGAATATACAGTGGGGGAAAGGACAGTCTCTTCAATTAATGTGTTGGGAAAACTGCACAGGCATGGGCAAAAGAATGAAACTGGACCCATATCTTGCAACATACACAAAAATTAATGCAAAATAGATTAAGACTTGAGCCATACAAATCCTAGAAAGAAACATAAGTAGTAAGCTCCTTGACATTGGCTTTGGCAGTGATTTTTTTGCATCTGACACCAAAGGCAAAGGCAATAAAAGCAAAAATAAATAAGCAGGTCAACATCAAATTACAGAGCTTCTGCACAAAAGAGATCATCAAAAAAAATTAAAAAAGAAAAAGAAAGAAAAGGCAACCTCCTGAATGGGAGAAAATATCTGCAAATCATATATCTGTTAAGGGGTTAATATGCAAAATGCCTGGGATCCCTGGGTGGCGCAGCGGTTTGGCGCCTGCCTTTGGCCCAGGGCGTGATCCTGGAGACCCGGGATCGAATCCCACATCGGGCTCCCGGTGCATGGGGCCTGCTTCTCCCTCTGCCTATGTCTCTGCCTCTCTCTCTGTGTGACTATCATAAATTAAAAAAAAAAAATTTAAAAAAAATATGCAAAATGCCTAAAGGACGCATGCAATACAATAGCAAAAAAACCTGCTCCAATCTAATTTAAAAATGGGCTGGAGATCTGAATAGATATTTTTTTTTTCAAAGAAGACATACAGATGGACAACGAGAACATGAAAAGATGCTCAACATATTAATCATCAGGGAAATGTAAACCCAAACCACATTGAGAGGTCACCTCACACCTCTCAGAATGGTTATTATCAAAAAGATAAGAAATAACAAGAGTTGGCAAGGACATGAAAAAAAGGGAACCCTCATGCACTTTTGGTGGGGATGAAATTGGTGCAGCCATTATGGCAAATAGTTAATAGGTTCCTCAAAAAAAAAAAAAATAGAACTATCACATGATTCAGCAATTTTACTTCTGGGTATTTATCCCATGAAAACAAAAACACTAACTCAAAAAGGCATGTGCTCCCCGTGTTCACTATAGCATTATTTACAATAGTCAAGATAAGGAAAGCCTAAATGTCATTGATGGATGAATGAATACAGAAAATGTTGTGTATATATACACAATGGAAAATTATTTAACCATAAATAAAGAATGAAATCTTAGGAGTGCCTGGGCGGTTCAGTCAGTTAAGCATCTGCCTCCAGCTCAGGTCATGATCTCAGGGTCCTGGGATGGAGCCCCATATTGGGCTCTCTGTTCATTGAGGAGTCTGCTTCACACTCTCCCTCTGTGCTCTCTCTCTCTCTCTCTCTCTCTCTTTATTTATTTATTTATTTATTTATTTATTTATTTATTTATTTATAAAAAATGAAATCTTGCCATTCGCAACAATATGGGTAGACATTAAGAGCATTTCAGGAAGTGAAATAAGTCAGACAGAGAAAGACAAGTACTGTAAGATCTCACTTACATGCAGAATCAAAAACAAAACAAAACTACACCAAGCTCATAGATAAAGAGAACAGATTTGTGGTTGCCAGAGGCAGGAGATGGGTGGGGAAAGTAGGCAAAACTGGGTCAAAAAATATAAATTTCCAGCTATAAAATAAATAAATCACGGATATATAATATACAGCATAGTGACTTTAGTTAATAATACTATATTGCATATTTGAAAGTTGCTAAGAGAGTAGACCTTAAAAGTACTCATCTTTAAGGAAAAAAATATTTTGTTACTACGTATGGCAACAGATGTTTACCAAACTTATTGTCGTGAACATTTTGCAATGCATACAAATATTGAATCATTATGTTGTACCCCTTAAACTAACACAATGTTATGTCAATCATATTTCAATTTTAAAAATCATTTTTCCATAGTTTATGAAATGAAATGTAGTTCATATAGCTAAGTAAAAAGACACGCAGTTTTATGATACTGCCATCTAGAATCCCATCCATTTTCAGTCTTCAATATCAAAAAAGGGGGTCCTCCCCGAAATTCCTCCAAAAGGGGGAAACAGGACGGTTGAAGAAAAGAATTCTACTGAAGAGACAACAGCTCCTACCATCATTCCTCAGGCTCCAGCTAACACCATAGGAAAGGCCCGAGTAATGTAGCATGAGATGGGAACATCTCTCAGCCCGTCACTATGGGTTATGGGCACCACGCCACTGAAGTATGCTCTACACTTATGCAAACAGACAAATAGGATGAGCACATTTTAAAAGTCATATCCTTAGACAACATATGAGCAGGTTTGGAAGCTAGTTCGTTGGCTTTCGTGGTGTGTGTGTGTGTGTGTGTGTGTGTGTTTTATAAATTTATTTGTTTTTACCATTTGCCAACATAATACATGGCGAATGCAAAAATTATCAATAACACATGAAAGAAACAAAAAAGCAAAAATCCCACTAGCCAGGTTCAACTATAAACTACTGGAGAATATTCTTCTACATCTCTTCTTATATTTATATATACACATGATATATTCTGCTTAACAACTGGCTGTTTCATTCATAAAAATATCCGGAAGATCTAACCTATCAATAAATATGTGTAATAAGTAAAAATTGACATAAACCACCCTTCTTAAAGACAGCATAATATTACCACCTATATATATATTGTGGTATGGTTAAGAAATAAAGTATTGGTGGAAATTTCCAATTTCTTGTTATTATAAACCACATAGCAACAAATATATACATCTATTTCTGTCCAGTATTTTTCTTAGGGTATATACTCAGGAGACGTGTTGCTGTGTCAAAGGATGTACACAGTTGAATGTGGATACAGACTGTCAACCCCTCCAATGGTGAGTACAAACTAAACTTTGTCCAAAAAGGCCTCAGAGTGTCCCTTCCACTACATCCTCCTTGAGATCCTATTTTCCCCTTTGCTGATCTGACGGACATGTGTGGGTGTTTTATTTGAACTCTTCAATTTTGGGTGAGGTTGAAATAGGACACCCTTTCATATATGTTTTGGCTATTTGCATTTTTTTCTTCGGTGAGTACCCTCTGTATGTCTTTTGCCCATTTCTCTAGTGGGATGCTTGTCTTTTCTAAATAATTTGTAGGAATTTTTAAATATATACTAGGAATATTCATGGGCTTCACAGAATGTGTACATATCTTTGATTTATCCTTTAATCTTGTCTTTGGTGATGATTTAATATTCAGAAGTTCATAGTTTTTATAAAGGTAACTATATTTTCCATCTTGGTTTTTATCTTTCCTATCTACTTAGAAAGTCCTTCCCCATGCCAAGACTGAAAAAATATTTCCCCCTTCTTTTATTCCTCTACTTTCATCTTTTTGTTTTCTACCTCTAGATTTATTTTGGCATAAGAAATTAGGGAAGGGTTCAGCTTTTTACCAGCCATTTGTCTCGACACCACTTATTAAGTAATCCATGTCATCCTTGTGTTTTTCAACGCTTCCTTTGTTTTATACAAACTGTCTATACACACTTTGGTCTAATTCTGGACTCTCTGCTCCACTAATTTGGTTGTCTATTCCTGTGCCAGTAACATACTGTTTTAATTGCTATACTTTTGCAATTTGTTTTAATAGATCTTGTGAAACTCTCCCTTCATTGATTTTCTTTTTAAAGAGTCTTCTCACATGTCTAGTCCTCTAGATACTGAAGTTTACAATGATCTTGTCAAGTTTCCCAAACCAAAGTCCTATCCCCCTAATTGAAATGCACTGAATCTATGCATTACTTTTAAACAGTTGAGTCTTCACAATCTAAGAAAGATATAGCTCATTTACTCATATTTACATCCTCCCCTCAAATGTAAAATCTAATGTGGAAAAGAAAGAGCCCTAACCCTTTATCCTAGAGATGTTCACATTCTCAAGCTATTTACGATGTACATCTTTTAGTTGTAAGATTTGGCTTTTTGCCGTAACAGTGTTTAGCAATGGAATACTAATGGCATTCATTACATTTGGAGTGTTTCCAGAGCTCCAAACAACTCTCTCTATTATCCGGATGGTACAAGTCGTATACCCTTGTAAGATTTATCATTCACAGGGGTTGGCTCTTGTACCTCCAAGGCCAGCACTGGAGAAATGGGGCTTCAAGCTGTTGGGCATCCCTTGGAGGATAATTAGGAATGATGCTAACCAGACCTGCCTTCACACATTCTAAATAGCCGTGAAGCCACATTGCTGCAGCCTGCTCAGTGCCGTCTGGAGTTCATGAATCATTCTCTACAGGACACAGGTCATAGCTCCAAACCACAGCCCCACATCCCGGGCAGTGGTCCAACAAGGAGCAGGAGATGTGACAGTGTTGCCAGACACGTGCTGAGAGACAGGCACCTACCCTCAGGACAAAAAGCACCCCTCCCAAAGCTATGAAGGGACCACCAGCCTACCCCCAGGCTAGTGAGCCAGAGTACTGTCAACATTTGAAGAACACAGGCCACTGCTCTCTCCAGAACACCAAGCCATCGGCTTCACACTTTAGATTTCCAGACACAGGTAGCCAGAGAATTCTTAACTGTTGCATATTTGCTGATCTCATCCACAGTTAGCAAAACGGTGGCCTGCAGGCCAGATTTGGGCCACAGATGCGTTTTCTTTGGCCTCAACAATGCTGGATCACTTTTTGGAACCAACTTTTAACAACTTAGAGATTTCCTGTATTTTCTTTTAAAAACGTTATAAGTCTGGGCCACCCTGAGCCTGTGTTCCTGCATGGCAACACTGAGAGCTGAATGGGTCAGCAGGCTTCTATCAATTATGGGACTTGAGGGCGCCACTCCTGCCTGCAGCTCTCTTGCTCTCTGCAGTTTCTGATTTAGGTCCAATTTAGAAAGTGCTTAGATCTCTAAGCTAACAAAACATCTCAGATTTGTATCTCACTATCAATCCTTTCTTTAAAAAAGAACAAAATCAAGTAAGATATATGTGAGGGAAAACACACAAAAATCTAGAAGCTGAAAAGGCTGTGCTTGGGGCACCTGGGTGGCTCAGTCAGTTCAGCATCTGCCTTCAGCTCAAGTCATGATCCCAGGGTCCTGGGATTGAGTCCCTGTAGGGCTCCCTGCTCAGTGGGGAGTCTGCTCCCTCCCCAACCCCCATACACACACGCACATGTTCTCTCTCTCAGATAAATAAATAAATAAGTAAATAAATAAATAAATAGATAGATAAATAAATAAATAAATGATTTTAAAAGGCTGTGCTATATAGTCTGTATTCCTAATGTTCTAAAGAATCTGACATGATAGAATCAAGTGGAGAAAAATTTAAAGGTAATAAATTTATCACTCAAGGATCTATAGGTAGAGCCATATTGCACCCTTCTGGGTGGATTCAAAAAATATATTCTATTTTTAAAAGACATAGTGCAAACTTTCAGTTATTAAATAAGTGTCATGAAGATATAGTGTCCAGCATGATGACTATAGTCAATAATACCATATTGCATATCTGAAAGTTGCTAAGAGAATAGATCTTAAAAGTTCTCAATGACAAGAAAAAAAATGTTGTAACTATGTGAGGTGTGGATGTCAATTAAATTTGTGGTGATCATTTTGATATAAAGATATAGTGCAAGACCCCTACACAAATACACACTAAGAACAAATTACAAGCTTATTATTGGTAATTTGTCTTACTTTTTAGAAAACTTTCATCATACATTGTTGGTATAGCTGTTTTTTCTCACTTCAGCCTTGAGAGTAGAAAGCCACTATCACCCAAATTAATGCTTATAGTTCAAAACTAAAGCTTAATGGCTGTCTCCCCTTTCTTCATTATAAGGTTTTACCATTGTAAGCTTAGCTTTCACTTCAAGATTTATTCTATTATATCCACATATTATCCCTTCCTATCTTGGAATTGGAGAGCACAAGCAAAATGCACCAATATACTTGGGCCAAATCTTATTAGGGAAAATAATAAACATTAAGAGCTTGACAAAATCATTTTTGTATAAAATAGATGGATTAAAATAATCAACTTGGGGATAGTCCAACTGTAAAAAAAAAAAAAAACATTTTTGAACTTATTGAGGAAAAATAAAACTGAATATGCACCGGGTATTAGAAGATACCAAGGAATTATTGTTGATTTTATTTGGTACGATAATGGGTGTGTGTGTGTGTGTGTGTGTGTGTTTGTGTGTGTGTGTTCTCAACTGTTAATGACTCTTTAAAAAAGAAATAGATATCATGGTTGTGCTGTCACATGGACTTACAAATCTTGGAATTGTAGTCCTTCATGGTTTAAACATCACCTAGTCCAGGCACAAGAAGGAGGTTTTAAATTTTTTTAAAGATTTTATTTGTTTATTCATGAGACACACATACACAGAGGCAGAGACATAGGCAGATGGAGAAGCAGGCTCCCCGGCAGACACCCTGATGCAGGGCTTGATCCCAGGGCTCTGGGATCACGACCTGAGCCAAAGGCAGATGCTCAACCACTGAGTTACCCAGGTGCCCCAGGAGGTTTCAATTTAAAGGGTAACTCCAATTTAATAGTGCTGTCCTAAGAAGAAAATTTGGTCTTTAAGACTCAAAGAAAAAAAAGTCATAAGCTATTAGTAATGTCAGCTAAGGGCACAAGGTAGGAGAGTGGGGCCAGTGCTACAATTAGTCTCCTTCAGAACCACCAGTCTAGTGGTCTTTCAGGAAGCTTATTACTTGTCAAGTCAGCTCATCGCTTCTTTATACACCTGAGTCTATTAAGTTATTTCTTATATTTTGAACTGGAAATATTCTCTGTACCTTACCACCACTGACATAATGGTAAGTCTGGTTCCATTTTAACTTGACAACATTTGAACTATTTGAGGAAGTTCTCCTGTCCTTTCCAGATCTAAAACATCATTTCTTCAACCCCTCCTCACATGGAATGGTTCCCTCCCTGTCTTTGGGACAGGCAGTAATGATCTCTGTCCCCATTCCAGTATGGCACTGTAGAACTGTCTGTTGGTGTCATGTTTTCATAGCAAAATCTCAAAAATGATTTTATTGAGTTCAAATTTTGGTTTTCAGGATCTGTGCATTCATTTTGAATTCAGATACTCCACCTCGAGCTCAATTTGTTAGTCTGATAAAGCCTTCTAAAAATCTTTCCAGTTATCAACCATATGTTGGTCAATTTAAATGGATTTTTCAGAGTGTAAAACTGTCTTCCCATATTTCTAGGCCCTGGCATGCCTTTAGTCAGAGAAACCACAGAAAGACTCAGAGTACACGTCCTGATCCTCAGGTGGCTCCTCAAATCCATCTATAGATTTTTGAACTTACAAAGAGAACTTTCAGTCTTACAACTGAGAGCTGAGGGACACTAACAAAGCCAGACACTATTTGACAATGTGTCAGAAATGAAAAATAGGCCACCACAAATTGGCTCAACATAAGTAATAAAGCAAGGCTTAGTCACTCACTCAACATGTGTTATAAGGACTGAACTGGGCTGTTGAACAAAAGAGAATGAATGATACAACCACCATGTCATCAAGCACATAGTCTCTCAAAAGTAAATAGCTCAAGTAAAGTGGTCAGTGAGGTACAGGGAGCTATGGGAGGTGACAGCAGAGGTAAGTTTCTTTGGCCAGGTCAAGAGATGGAAGAAGAGGGGGCAGAAAGGAAGCGAGACTTAGGAAACTCAATGAAGGAAACAGTAGATCTGAAAAGGCAGATGGGATGGGAACAGTGGAGAAGTGAGAAAAACATAAATATCAATGGGTTGAATAACTTCATTCAGTAGACACACAGGGTCCGTGAGTACTGCCAGCAGGAAATAAAGTTTGGAAAAACACAGAAAGGCAAAGCTGAATGAGATTGCTTCCCAAATCAGGACCAAAAGATATTTATACCAAAGAATATGCTACCCATCAAAAGACACAGGAGGGTGGGGAAGGAAAAAAAAGCAGAAAAAAAAAATCAGAACCTAGGACAAAAAAGAAAAATAAATAGGACTCAGGAGAGGAGAGCAAAGGGTGAGTGAGAAGGAAAGAAGATAAATATTGTCTTCCTGCCAACAGGAGGCTCTTTCATTATTTATTTCCCTTCCGTGACATTTAAATGTGCTGGTTAGTGGCCTCTTTTCCCTCTCAAAATGTAGCCCCAGACTTAGATCACTAATCCTTATTTGTCTTCGTTAACAATCACTTTTCCTAAACTGCCTAAGCCACCCCCAGCAAAACAGTCATCACGACTGATCCAAAGGAGTGTTGACAAAGAAAAGCATGACATTAAGAGGACAGCTCACTGCCTCCAACACACTGGATAAGCACGTAGGAAATCAAATGAGGTTCTTTAAAGTCACTTGAGGGAAGGAAAAGGGGGAGATGAAGAAGAGGGGAACCTACAGAGGTGACAGTGAAGGGAAGGCACCGGGGCCTGGAGGAGCCACACCGTCACGGGAGGAAGTCGGGCATTCCTCCACTCATCCCTCTTCCTCCTTCTATCCCACCCTTCCCTGCTGCAGAGCATCCAAAAGGCCACAGACAAGCTCCACAACAGCACGCCCTAGGAGTCAAGTCTGCACGTGCTTTCATCAGTCCCTCATGATTACCTACCCCCTAACAGTGTCCTGCATTTTCCCTTTCAAGATAGATGTCAGTATGCTTTCTTATCGTGACTTCTCTGCCATCTCGCAAGCTCATGAGGGTAAGAGCGTTCTTCCCACTGCTTGTATCCTTAGCACTCTGCGTGGTGGGTCCGAACCCTGTAAATCACTCTTAAGTGAGTAAGACTCTACACATACCAATAAGTGTTACACTTGAATTCCCTAAAATCCTGTAGTAGCAAAAACTGGTGTGGCCAAGATTGTGAACTCCTCATGTTCTCCAATCTTTGGGACACAGTTATACTCATTTCCCAACCTCCCTTGTAGGTAGGTGTGGCATGTGACTGAGCTCTGGTCAATGGGTTGTGTGCGCAAGTCATGATGCCACTTCCAAGATGAAAAAAAATCCTCCTGTGCTCCCCTTCCACGTTCCTTTTTCCCTTCTGGTTGTCTGGACTGAAGATGAACCCCTTGGGTGACCTTCGAAGCTACATGTGGATACCTGGAACCCTACGTGGAAAAGAGCCACGTCCCTAATCTGGTCAAAAGAGAACTAAACTTCTCTGAGGTTTGTGAGCAATTTTACATTTGGGGTCGATGTGTTGCCGCAGTCAACCTGATTCCATAACACAGGGTGGGTACAACTAAAGGAAGCTTTCCTGACCTTGACCAGCCAGCAACTGTGTGTCACTTTCCTGAGGAGAAATGAAGGCCACTCAGAGGACAGCGCAATCTTTCTTGGTGTGCATGACCGAACCGAAGTCCCGCTGGCTCACAGTCGGCAGGAAAACACAGTAACTGACCTTGCCTTGGGCTTGCCCGGGCCTGGGCCACAGCCACGAAGTGGGCGCCGCAAGCTCTGGTGGTGGCCGAACCCGCCCGGCGGCCTGCTGGCCTCGGCTCCTCTCAGAGCCGCCTGGCCCTCGCCTCACCCCGCTCACCTTGCCAGGCCGTCAGGAATCCCTGCCCCGTTGTGTTCGGCGCCAGCTGGTCAGAAGCTGCCAGATGCCTTTTCAGAGAGCCACACGCCGCCGGCCGCACCAATGGGCCTCCCAAGGCCGCCCCCAGCTACCCTCAGGTAATCCGTCTCCGCATGTGTGTCTGACACCGTCCCTCTGTGTTGTTTCCACCTGACACTGGAGACTCCAAAGGCAAGTCCTACCCCTGATGGCCTAGAGCATCGAGCTAACTGACCACGTGAGGAGAATCAGGAGCGCACGCGTGTAGCTGCCTGTTCAGTCTCCGTCTAGGAAACTATTAGAAGGTAACTTATTGACTAACTCTTCACTTTTCTTTACTGCAGTTTTGTTTGTTTGTTTGTTGATTTTTTAAAGATTTTATTCATGTTTTCATGAGGGACACAGAGAGAGAGGCAGAGGCACAGGCAGAGGGAGAAGCAGGCTCCATGCCGGGAGCCCAACGTGGGCCTCAATCCCAGGTCTCCAGGATCGCACCCTGGGCTGAAGGCAGACGTTCAACCCCTGAGCCACCCAGGTGCCCCTGAAGGTTTGTTTATTTCAAGAACTTCCAGATCTATTGGTTCTTCGTATTCTGGGGGCCATAGACCCTTTTAAGAACAGGGTGATGAAATGTCTTTACTTGTTCACAGAAAAAATACATGTTCACAAGCACACACGGGTATCACATAAGATTTCAGGTACATACAGGATGCCAGGTTCACCCATGGGTCCAGGTTCATGGACCCTCTAGGACAGAGGTCAGCAAACTTTCCCTCTAAAGGGCCAGATAGTGAATATCTTTGGCTTTCTGGGCCACACACAGTCTCTGTCATTAATTACTAATCAACTCCACTGCTGCAGTGTGAAACAGCCATGGCCGTGCTAAAACAGAAGTTTATTTATAGGCATTGAAATTTGAATGTCATATAATTTTCCCGTGTCACAACATATTGTTCTTCTTTTCATTTTTTTCCCCCGTTTAAAAAATGAAAACCATCTTTAGCTGGTAGCTTATACAAAAACAGGTGAGAGACCATAGTTTGTCAACCCCTACTGGAGGGCATAGGTTCCAAATGCAAAAATAGTACACCTTTATTTTTATTAACTTCCAGTGGAAATTTCACATTTCCTTCCATTATGAAGGGAGGCAGCAAATCTCAGTAGTGTCACCAGTAACTGTCACTCGGTCACCAGCAGAAATCACAGATATGTTCATACCACACTAGAATGGTCACAGAAAACACAAAATATTGATCATGTTCATCACTATTCTTAAATTATGCTCATTATTAGATCTTCTGCAGTATCTTGCTATTTAACTGTGTTGATAAAGAAGAACATATATCACAGATTTGGTATTGAATATTTTGAGAACTATATTTATGTATGATTGATTTCCATTCTAACCATATATATTTTATTTTGTGGATTGAAAAACAGAATTCTGAGAAGCAGTCCAGAGCTTTCCTCAGATACCAAAGAGGTCTACGGTACAGAAAGGTTAAGAGGGCCAGAGCAGGAAAACCATAGCATCTCCTACCAGAGCATTCACATCTTCAGTTTTGTGGATGAGCATCCGTATCTCCTCTGGATCACCGCTGAAGATTGCTTGGACCAGTGGTGGCTGTAAACACAGGGGAATTTGAATTAGAACAATAATTAAGTATGTTTGATTGTATTCAGATGCAGATGGCTACAAGATGTGTTCCCCAAAAGTTTATTCAACAATCATCAATTGGCAGACAAAGGTGAATATAGCTCAGACTCCCCATCACTAGAAGTCTAGTGGGGGAAATATTTGCATAAATAACTATACCACAATTTGAAAGCCATAACAGACAGTCATATGTAACCCCAGGTCATGAAAATCACTCATAATCGAAGATGTCCTTGAAGCATCCTTAAATTTCCCATCAAGGAAATTACCAAATCTGCAGTTTTGAGTAAACAGTCCCCTATCATTCCCAACCTCTCATTAGACAATATACCCCAGACAATTCTATTTCTAGAGGATGTTAATGGCCAAGTTTCTGGCCCCCTAACACTTCTTTGTCAATGTTTGGAAAGCCCTTGAAATCAATCTCAAACGCTTCCCATAGCTAACACTAAAGGCACTGAGTGTTTCAGATGTGATTACGTCCCACTATCTATACAAAGTAAGCAGTATCATGATGGGGTGGGGATCATGAAGGGGGATATTAGGGAGCAATTATTCTTGAGCTCACCTACATTAAACAAGGCCTAAAAGAGAGTAAAAGGATTTATAAAGCATGATGGAAACAAAGCTAAAGAGAAACTAGCTCTGCTTGGAGGGCAGGCAGGGTAAGAAAAGTATATCTAGAAAAGCTTCGTGGAAGGCACTTTAGTGAATGCATAGGAGTTTGCAAACAGGGAAGGAAAGGCATTCTAGGCACAGCGATCAGGATGTGCCAAGTTGTGGACATGCAAAAAACCTGGTATCTTAGAAATGCTGGTCATCAACCTGGTGACCAGAGTGTCGAGTAAAAGAGGAAACGTGGTAGGCTCTGGGGTTGATGTTGGGCTTGCCCCATGTGGTAAAGGCCTGTTCAAAGCCAGCTCCACCATTTGCCAGCTACATGCTGAGCCCATTTCCCAGGTGTAATCTGGGAAACATGATCCTTGCTGCTCAAGCCCTCCTAGGATTGCTATTAGAAACAAGTGGAATAATACATGGGAAAGCCCTCTGTAACTATAAACCTGACACAAATAACAGATATTTTTAATAAGAAGTACTTAATAATGCTAATGTAGAATTTGACAGCTTTTTTTCAGACTTTAAAAACTTTGGCAATTCAACACACACTCACACCTCCTAGAAATACTTTACAGTCGTTCCTGGTTTGTTTGTTTGTTTGTTTGTTTGTTTGTTTGTTTGTTTGTTTGTTGTAGAGTGCAAGGAGCAGAAGGAGAGAGAGAATCTTGAGCGGGCTCCATGATCCCTGAGATTATGACCTGCAACAAAATCAAGAGTCAGATGCTCAACCAACTGAGCCACACAGGAGCCGCATTTACAGTAGTTCTAGTCAGCAATTAGATGATAGCAGTTTCCAGATGTGTCTGGACATAAGAATCATCTGAGATGCTTGTTAAAACAATGTTCCAACATCCCTTCCCTGGAGATTCTGAGTTAGTCTATCTGGGGTGGGGACTTGTGAATATATTTTTAGTAAATGCTCATTTAACTCTTAGAACAATGGCCTAAGGTAAAACCATTGGCATCGCCTGCCTCAATGTCTCCCTGGGGTATCTCCAGGAGAATCCCAGTCCTTATCATCCCTATAAATTTTCTTTTCTCTTTTTTTGCCCTCCTGTTGCCTTTCTTATAGTCTGATGTTGTTTCTAATTATTTGTGGCGGGGGCGATATAAGTAGTGTCAGTAGAACATAGTAAGACTCCTTGAGGAAACACTATATTAAAAATGTTAATTTGTAGGATGTCGGAGTAGCGCAGTCAGTTAAGCATCTGCCTTTGGCTCAGGTCATGATCCTAGGGTCCTGGGGTCGAGTCCCACATCAGGCTCCCTGCTCAGTGGGGAGTCTGCTTCTCCCTCTCATTCTCTCTACTGCTTGTGCTCTCTCACTCGCTCACTCCCTCTCTCAAATGAATAAATAAAATATTTTTAAAATTTAAATAAAAATGTTAAATTGTAGGAGCGTGTGAGTGGCTCAGTCAGCTAAGTGTCTCAGGGTCATGAGATCAAGCCCTGTGTCAGGCTCTGTTCTAGGCATCGAACCTGCTTAAGATTCTCTCTCTGCCTCTTCCTCTGGGCCCCCACCACCACTCTCTCTCTAAAAACAAATAAATAAAAAAAATTAAAATGTTAAGTTGCAGATAAATATTTTAATATGCCAGGAATTTTTCTGTTTTCCCCCTGCCACAAAACTTTCCAGCAAGTAGACAGATAGACATTTTTCTTTTGCCCAAAATATTCTCAATTCTACCTTCTTGCCAAGATGTACAATTCAAAGATAGTTTCTCAAATTGCCAAGAGTTAAGTAGCTGGAATGAAGCTTGAAAAGAAAGCATGTTTTCTACTACTTTGGTGTCAGCTGGTTAATCTGCCTAAAAACAAGAAGATCCTTCCACTTGCTTCTGACTACCTGCTAAAACCAAGTCTCTGGGTTATTTGCCCCATGGAAAGGATCATATTTCACTAAAAAAAAAGAGAATCAGACACGAACTCAGGACTTTAACAACAAAATTAAAACTTGTCTATCTGTTTCATAACCCTGTGTCTGCTTTGCTCATGGCCAAATGCTTGTATGTACTTTTCTGCCTTTTTGAACCTGAAGAGAAAACAAATAGCAAGCCCATGAACCATAGGACTTAGATGACAAGCAGGGGCAGAGTCTGACAAGACTTTAGTGTTAAATCAACATTGATCAATTAACAGTTGAGAACAAACCCATCCCAATAGTTTAGGTGTCACTACTTAATCACTTCAAGGAAACACAGCTAGTTAAGCAAAGCCTCTCGTCACTCACGAGGGTAAGGAATGCATACAGATGTTCTGATATTCTGGGCTTCAGTCCTCACACTTCTCAAGAAAGACAAGGGTTCCAAGCTATGGCTGGAATGTTCCCAAGGAGAGCCACCCTGACAATGCCGCCAGACAAGGATGTTAGCACAGTCCTTCAGCAAAGCTTCCCAAATACCTCCAGGCTCAGTCACTAACTCTTTGGAAGGATATCGTTGATGCACAGAATTCCCCCAGAGAATGGCGTGCACATGTGCCTAACACCCTCTGGGCCTCGCTCTGCTAAAAGTTGTTTTACAGAGTATTGTGAATGCACAGAATTTCCAGCATCCATTGGGAAGAAGCAACTTTTCCAATCCTACGGTCACATATATACATACATATACCCACATGTGCATGCATACATTTTCCCATACATATACATAATTGTATCTACACTCATGCCTGTATACACAGAGACACACATTGATTCACATACAAATCCCTCACACTCCCTTGGGAAGAGAAAAGTGCCTGTTCTCCAAGCCCCGAGTCTTGCTAGATGGATATCTTCGGCCCCAGTGGGGCCGGGTTACCAACTATGACATCACTGTCTTCACAGCTGTGAATCCAAGCATCATAGGATTCCAAATCAGAACTTCATAGATACATGCTTTGCTAGACAGAAGCTGTGTGTTTGCTTAAATGTAATTCTTGAACTAAATTACTGTGACTCTTTAGTAAGTAATATTAAAACACACACACACACACATTATGGGTGTTTCTTTTTTTCCTACACTCTTCCAAAAAAAAATATACCTAGAGAGCACTTTGGCATTCCTTTTTGTTGGGACTTTAATCCAATCTTGCCATTTTATTTTCCCCTAAGTAAATACTTAACCTGAGAATAAATATTTGGAAAAAATATACATCTAAATATTGCCTCCATTACATGATTTTAAGAAAGAAGGAACATTCTAATCACAATATTCTTGCTCATAAGTAGCAAGTACTTATACTCTACTAACCACTAATTTGGCAACCACTATATCTGTCATGATGTTTGCCCTGACCTTGATAAAGCTTAGAAGCAAAGTCTCACCTGTGAAAGAATGGAGTATATACATTGGTATGTACAGCAATTTCTTTTTGAAGTTTCATACACTTCAACACTAGCAAATGCAAAATATCAGTGCTATGTATGCATTAAGGTACAAAGTTGAATAAATACAAACTCATAACAAGGGTCAAAATTGGGAAAGACAAACAGTGGCAGGGGAAAAAAAGGATTCCAATGCAATGAAACCATTGGTTATCAATGAAACTGAAATTCTGAAGACAGGTATGCAATAAGTTCAGTGTCAATTACTAAGATTTCCTTAGGATGCTTAGCAAGTATAAACTGGAAATGATTGCCATGTGCCATGTGCTGTGGACATTGGCACAACCCCTCAAATAGATTCAGAAGGCAGAAGCAGGGATCCCTGGGTGGCGCAGCGGTTTAGCGCCTGCCTTTGGCCCAGGGCGCGATCCTGGAGACCCGGGATCGAATCCCACGTCGGGCTCCGGTGCATGGAGCCTGCTTCTCCCTCTGCCTGTGTCTCTGCCTCTCTCTCTCCCTCCCTCTCTGTCGATCATAAATAAATAAAAAAAAAAAAAAAAAAAAAAGAAGGCAGAAGCATAGTTGACCAATGGCATAAGTGGGACTCAATATTCAGATGGGACCTGTCTTTGTCTTCCAGCATCACCAACTATTAGTACTCCACCATCTTTACCAGGAGCACGGACAGCTGCCTTCTAGAGGTGACCGTCTGCAGGCTGATGACATGGACCCCTCTAAGACAGAATGCAGAGCAGAAAGGACCCTTGAATTTAGCAGCCATCATAAATCATGCAGCTAACCTTGGCAACACTAGGAACTGAAAATTTATCATCAAAGGCCTCTTTCTCTACCTATATCCCCTATCAGCCCATCAAACATATTTTTTATTTCATTGTCGGTCTTTGAAAGTAAATCGGGAAAATATCTGATTTCCAAAAATAAGACACTGGATTAAGTGTGTATTGATACAGTATTTCTAAACTTTGAAGTAGAGTTACAATTCCACTAGGGGGAGCGAGATGGTAACTTGTTACCTGGGAGATAAGAGGAACTGTTTGGGTAATTAAGACAAGGTTGCTGGAAGATCCACTTAGCCAAGACCTAAAAGAACTCAAGCTTCTGAGAGAGTTCTTGGTAATAAGTGAACACACACATTACATACATACCAAAACAAAAAACAAAAAGCAACAAAAACAAAGCTTTTCTATTGATCCCCAAGGATCCAGGATTTTAGGAAATAAGAATAATGTAATCTAAAACTTGGGTGTTAAAGTATCCTTTTCATCACTTACAAAACTCAATTCAACTATTCCTTCAATTCCACTTTTAAAAAGTGCTACTGGTGGCATCAGACAAGCCATTAGTTTAAGAGTAAAGCCCATCGCAGGTTTTATGGAGAGAGTGCAGCTAGTGTAGAGTACTTATTCCATTTTGCAGTGGGGTATGGGTCCCCCTCCAAAGTCCCCTAATGAACCCATCAATTTGATTGTCACTAAAACCTTAGATAGTGTACTTCACATTCCCTTTCTTGGAGCCGCATGTTCTTTATGAATAAATTGGCTTTGGAAGATAAGCAGACTGATAGAGGCTGCGGTTCAGCCTCTATGAGACTACGGTCAACAGTAAGAAGTCTGAAAAAGAAGATGCTCCAGCTTTTCAATACAAATTCCTGGCATGCTGCTTGTCTTTTTTTTTTTCTGGTTAGATTGGGCAATTAAAGACTCCACATCTGAAAGAAAACATCTTAGATTCTAATCAGGAGTGGATGTTGGGAATTAAGCAATAGCCAAGAAGAAAAAATAATATTCTTAAACATCTGTCCATATTTGAGTATTCTGAGTACAGTAGGTCATCAAAGCAAGATGGGAGCATGTTATTAGAAGCTAATAGTTGATGCAGCAATAATCTAGCCATATGAAGCCATCAACTTATACGAACATGCTGAAACACTTCATTAGGGAACAAGTGGTTATTGTATGAGGCAGCACTTGCATTTTTACCAAAGGATAATAAAAATGTGTCCAAGTCTACTAGATTTAATAGACAAAACTTGTTAGCTCTATTTATGTGGGTCCTGCTGTGTGATCTGTTGAAAGGATGCCATTAAGTGCTTCCCGAATATAGATCACTCTTTATTTGGGAAGAAGTTCACTCTATCACAGAAAGATAATGATGATCATAAAGTCAGACTCTGTTTCCCTTAAGAACTGTACAAAATACAGTGTATCCTCATAAACATTTTTTTTAGTGCAGGACTACATATCTGCCGAGTAAATGTCTGAAACATTTCCAATTATTTGCAATTATTATGCAAAACAAAAGCACAAAATCCCAACTATCAGTCACAGCCTCTTTGTCACTATTTATTAACTCTATACTTATATTCTACACTTCAGAGAAAAGAACGATAGTCAGAAAATGAAAAAAAATAATTATCAAACCTTTTCCAAAATGAAAATAGGATATGGAAATGAAATGAAGTGGCAGTAGGTATAGACCATGAGACAGTTATTCAGGGACCAATGATCCAGTCTTTAACACATCTATCCTTGGGCCACCTGGGTGGCTCGGTCGGTTAAGCGTCTGCCTTCGCTCAGGTCATGATCCCAGCTGGGGTCGTGGGATTGAGCTCTGCATCTCAGGTTCCCTAGTTCCCTGGTTCCTTGGCTCTCTCCTTGGTGGGGAGCCTGTTTTCCCCTCTCCCTCTGCTGCTCCCTCTGCTTTCTCTCTCTCTCTCTCTCTCTCTAATAAATAAAATCTTTTTTAAAAAAATATATCCTTTGTTGCACCTCCCTTTCCTGACATCCTCCATGGCTATTTTTCTACTCTATCATACTGCTGATTAGCACCTTCCCTAGAAGATAGATCACCCAAAGCAAAAAGAAACCCAGGCATGCCAACTTCGCTACAAGTCAGCAGCAAAAGATTAAGTAAAAGGAAATGATGAAACAACAGTACCGGTTAAATTGAAATCTGGAGGCAATGTTGATTTTTACAGCCCTGAGATCCCACTCTCTTTTTCTTCCACAGCATGGAAATTAACATCTGATAGCAGACTGACCTGGAACTAAATCCCAGGCACAGTTTTCCTCATCTATTAACGGGGTCTATTAGAGCCATTTCACGGGATGTGTTTAAGAAATGGCCTAATATATGCAAGCACCTGGTATGCACTCGATAAAAACAGTGATTAGGGTTGACTTTGAATCAACACACTCAAAGACTTTCACAGGCAAGAATATTTATGTTTATCCTACAAAAGGAAAAATAAGGGATCTGGAGGGATTTTCCAAAAAAGTTACAGAGCAAGTAAACTGAGTTAGGATCATGAGCCATTCAACACCACCTCTAAAGCAGAGAGGCCCATCATCCTGGCAGAGAAGGCTTTTACAGGCAGAAGAGCAAAAAGTCAAGTTGAGCCTGACTTGGTCTTTGTTACATGGGACAACCTCAAAAATGTTGCCCAACCTCTCTGTACTCAGGGGTCTAATCTACTGTACCAAAATAATAGCAACTCGCCTGAAAAATAGATCATCCCTCTTTGACTAATCAAAAGGTGACACATGCTCATGTCCACTGGATGGGACATGAAATCATAATTTTACTACTGAAGGCTACCATAAATGCGTCCAGTTAATACTTTTCCTTCATGACTTTTTGGTGGTCATAAAGGAGATCAAGCCCCTGGTTGGAGTTTTAAGGCGGGGGGTGAGGGAGGGTGTGGTGAGTAGAAAGATTCACCTGTTAGTAGCAAAGTTGAGACTAGAATTTAGTTTTCCTGATTCTCCTGGTTCATTACTTTCTTTCACATCTCATCTCAATATAATACAATATGACACAACACAATGTAATATAGTGAATAGATAATAAATATATATAATTCAGTATGAGAAATTCAGCCTCAGTGTCAACATACTTCTTGTGGAGAAACAGTCTATACTTTATGACTCATTAAGGAAAAACAGTCACCATATATATTCTCTCTCTATTTGTGTGTATATTTATACCTTATTTGTGTGTGTACACAGTGGCCAAATACGTGTATATATTTCTCAACAAAGTAACTAACAATAAAACAATCTTGCCAAAAGATGCAAAACAAAGAGGTACAACGTATTTTAAAGTAGGGGCTCAGCACAGGTTAGAAATATGGAGAAGGTTAACCTAGATTTTTGAAGAGTAAGACTAGAGTAAATCTTTCATATTGAGGAGCAGCCAATGAAAGGGTTCAAAAAGGAAATAACTGGGTGGAGGGAGCATCATGCTAGCAGAAGGAGTTTGAACCCAATCTTGTGAGCAAACAGGAACTGGGATCTTGAGCAAGAGAACAACACAGAGTTTTTGCAAACACGACGTGCACCAAGCACCAGAGAAGAGAACCCAGTTGGAAGACAATTGCCACAATCCAGGGCATCACAGGAAAGAACTTTCCAATTTTCCTATATTTTCAGGCTCTCTGATTGCTACTTACAGGGGCCACGGTGGAAACAAATACTGTTGTCAGTTCTTTGATGCCGCTCTATTCCTGGATGCAGGTTTGGCTCAGCATCTTGGCCACTTTCCTTCACTTTTTATATATAGCCCGAATCTCCTGCCCTCGAGACACTAATGTTTCCAGGTGAAATTGAGGTTACTTCCTTCAGTTCCTGGAACACTTCCATTTCTCCCCCACAGAACCTCTGCTGAAGTCAGTTCTGTTTTGTCAGACTTGTCACTTGATCCCTGAATTTAAATCATAGCATTTCAAAAATAGGCCACATCCATAAAGAGAAAAGCAAAGCAAAACAAGACAGGCATGCTCTGCCAAATGCCATATTTTTATTGGGATCTGTTGCCAACTACCCACATCTTTTTTCACTCTGTCTAGTTTCAAATGACTTGAGATCAAATCAAAACTTTAGCTAAGTTAATTAAATAGTGTTCGGGAGCTGACTTTTAAAGAGAGTTAATTTAAACAAGAGCACAATGGATCCAAGAGGTTAGTTAACAGAAAATACTTAAATCAGTATAATTTTGGGGAGGGAGGGAAAGAACAACAATGCATCTCTACAACAGTTTCCTGTTTTGAAAACTTGTTACAGAAGTTTTATTTCCTATCTTAGTTTTGGTTACATTCTTTGTATAACTGTATCTTAGAGGACGTTGAATTCATGTAGTTTCAAATATGAAAGGTAATTTGATAATGTTAATCAATATAAGCCATTTTAGTGATTTCTGTGGGGAAAAATTATACAGCCAGAAGAGTTTCCGGGTAATAAATGTATTAAGTGTATGAAGTGTAATTTATTTTTCTGTTCATAACAGAATCGTTCTCAGTTTAGGACGCATCATACAACACAACCTTTTGTTAATATCTGGTCTGTGTCTCCCTTACCATAAGAAAGACAACAGTAAAATAGTATTCCTCCAGAAAAAAAATGTGACAGAAAATTATTCATTTCTACAGTAATATTTTATCATGACCTAGAGTAATTATAATTTTTGAGGAGCATTAGACATCGGAAGCTAAGCAAATCAATTTAAAAATAACAACAACAACAACAAAAAATAACAACAAAATCAATGTGTAAAACTAAAAGGCATTCACCAGGAAGATGGCGATTTCTTGCTATATTTAAGAGGGATGGTACCATCCATGAGATCTACAGATTAACTCGACCACATGAAATAATTCATGATTCAGGTGAACTTCAAGTTCTGTTTGTCTGAAATTTGTTAGAACCTGGATTCTTTCAAAAGCCACTGTTTTGCCCAACCAAGTCATTCCAAAGGCCATGAGAACTTCCCCCCTTGAACTTTCTCCTTCCTCTCTGTAGTTCTTTTTCTTTGAAATCCATATGCATTCCTTAGAAAGAGAGAAAGCTGTCACAATCCCCACCTCTCCATAGGTGGGGGATTAGGGAAAGGTGTGTGAAGCTGAGTCACCTTCCAAACCCGGTTGTTCAAAACACTCTCTAAGGCAAAGCGCTGACCAGGACCTCTATTAGACCAGACCTCTGCCTGAGATGACTGGGGGGTCCCCTTCTGCCTACAAAACCAGGAAGGTCACAAGGAATGAAAATCTATTAGGGATTCTCTACATTTCCCTATCCAATGTCCTGGCAAGGACGTTCAGTAACAGATGTCAAAGGGAAATGATAAGACGACAGGAAAAGAGGAGTCCAAAAGACTGAAAAACATTAGATAATATAAAATGGGAAATTTTGCCCCCCCCCAAAAAAAAAGGATGGTCACATCATATTTCCTTGCAGAAACACCAACACAGTTCATATTTCCTTTATTTCTCTGCATAGCACGCTGCCAACAAGAGATGAAAGATTTTTTTAAATATTAATATGGTGTGTTTCAGATACCAATCATATTCAAATCAATCCAATCAAGATTGATTAAACCTAAGAAATCTACTAAGCATAAGAAATTCAGACACTGAGCTGGTTTAGTCAGTGACAGAGTCACCAAGCTGTAAGGAGGAAATAAATGAGCATACATAACCCGGGTGTAAGGTAAAGAGCACAGAAGTACATGAAGAAGGGACAGTGATCACATCTGGTCTCCTGGAAGATGTAGCCTTTGAGATAAATATTGAACCTGAGAGAGGGTTTAAACAGGTAGAAACAGAATGGGAAGTGGGTGGTCCTACCTCAGAAGGCTGTGAACAGGTGCTGGGAGGACTGAGCATACACAGGAACACTTTCATTCAGCTGGAGCGTGAATCAAGTGAGGTAAGCTGAGCGGTAGACATGGGTCCTATTACAGAAGGCCTTGAATGCCGGGCTAAGACATTGGGACTCTCCTCTGTAACACTGGGGACTCATGCATGATTCTCGAGGAGCGTGACCTACATGGTGTGCTTTGGAACAATCTCTGCAAACGAGCTGCATGAGGAGCGGGAAGGATGGCAGAGTGGTGTCATAAGTTAGGCGACTTCGATGCCTGTCTAGGCGAGAGGCCTGGGGATGGCGAGGCCGCCGTCATGAGAGCAGCATCCTGCTGGCCGCCCAAACGTGAAGCAAAAGGCAAATGGGCTCTCCCTGTCCTGGCGGAAGCAAGAGCTAGCCCTGCTCAGAAACGCGGGGGATCTACCCCAAAGATCAGATGCAGGGAGACGCCGGGACACCTGCACCCCAGTGTTCACAGCAGCAATGTCCACAGTAGCCCAACTGTGGAAGGATCCTCGGTGTCCCACAGATGATGGATACAGAAGCTGCGGTCTCTGTGTGCGTGGAATATTCCTCAGCCATCAGAAAGGGTAGCACCCACCATGAGCTTTGCCGTGGATGGAACTGCAGGGGATGATGCTGAGCGAAGTAAGTCCGTCGGAGGACAAACATCTTATGCTCTCATTCATTTGGGGAATATAAGTAGTGAAAGGGAATAAAGGAGGAAGGAGAGAAACTGAGTGGGAAATATCAGAGAGGGAGAGAACACGAGAGACTCCTAACTCTGGGAAACGAACAAGGGGTGGTGGAAGGGGAGGCGGGCGGGGGGCTGGGGTGACTGGGTGACGAGCACTGGGGGGGACTTGGCGGGATGAGCACTGGGTGATATGCTATATGTTGGCAAATCAAACTCCAGTAAAAAAATAAAATATAAAATAAAATATAAAATAATAAAATAAAATGAAAATAAAAACAGAGGTGCGGTGGCCAGCTTCCCCGCAGGCCGCGGGGCCGAGGAGCTCAGGCCGGGCTGCGGGCCCCCCTCCTTTCCCACGCGGCCTGCGCTCCTGCCCGCCCGGCCCTGGGACAGGGAGCTCCGAGGCCCCACGCGGCCACCCTCCTGTGTCGGTGCCACCTGCCCCTGCTCCCTGCACCCCCCAGACACCAGAGCACCAAGGCTTTTGGTTCGGCTGCCACCTTCGGAGTCGAGGTTCTGGGTGAAAAGAAAACTTATCTTTATGCCATGAGCTGAAAACAAAACTTAAGCTAAGTATAACGCTAGCTTTAGTTCCTAATTCTAAAATTTCATCAAAGAATGACAGTTATTTTTTTTTAATCTTACTGAATTTGAAAAGTCAAAAGAAGTATTAAGGGGAAAGGGACCTTCTAATGCAAAAAACCCACCTCTACTCATGTTCTCTTTCTCTTATATCTGCTGGGCTTTGGTCTTAGTGGTTGTCTCATTGCAGTAATACAAAGACAAGGTAAAGGAAGTGTTCAGGGGCGCCTGGGGGGCTCAGCAGCTGAGTGGCTGCCTTGGGCCCAGGCTGTGACCCTGGGGTCCCGGGATCGAGTCCCACGTGGGGCTCCCTGCAGGGGGCCTACTTCTCCCTCGGCCTGTGTCTCTGCCTCTCTCTCTTGGTGTCTCTCATGAATAAATAAATAAAATCTAAAAAAACCCAAAACTTAATAACCTTTCCGACCACCAATGTTCACAGCTTAATGTGTACCCCTCCACATGATTCCTGCTGAGACATAAAAATAGAGTTAGATGGAGGAGGTCACAATGTTACCACAAAGGTGGGATTTACTCTTTCCCTTTCTTGCTATTGATAAAAACAATAATATATTGAGGACATCCCCCCAGGGTCAGGATTAACCCATTTCTTTTAAGAGCTAGATAACACTCCAGAACATGGATATATCACAATATATGTTATTATTCCCCTTTGGATGAACATTCAGGTTGTTTCTACTTTGTGCTGCTACAAACGAGCTTCTATCAGGATCTGTCCTGGCTGGTGCACTTCAGAGAAAAGTGCTACCAGAGCTGAAGGCATTTTCTGAATACCTACTATATACTATTTTTATAAAATATACAAAAGAAATGTGTGACATAGTCCCTTCCTCAGGGAGTGCCAAATATAACTGGGGAAATAAGCCTAACCCATTCGAAACAATTAAACTGGGTAAGACAGGCCCGACCCGTGGCCCATGCACTTCACCCAAAGGGACACCAGGTTTTCTTCGGGCACAGTGACAGACCCGAGAGATAGCTCGGAGCTCCTGCGAGCCTCCACGTTCTAGGGGCCTTCTCTGATTCAGGGGAAGGAGAAACAAAAAGAGCTGAGAAGTCGGTGGTATCTGTGAAGGAGGCGGGACTTGAACAAAGCCAGAGGATGGTTTAGATCAATGGACAAAAAAAAAATTGTATTTCGGAGTGACAAGTGAGCCATGTAAGTGACTTTAGACACTTATGTGCTCAGGAGAATGACAAGAAGCAGTTCCTTCTCCAAGTCACTGCATTTCCAAGCAGCTTCTCTCACCTTCTTGCCACCCCCATCCAGCCTCTGCTTAAAGACAGAAAGAAATCCCAAGCCCAACTGCCTCCAAGCACTACACTAATGCTGACTTAAAATGCATTACTTGCAGCCAGCATAAGCTTAAACTCTCCAAATCTCTCCCTTCCTGTCCTGCTCATGCCCTATCCCACCCCTGCCAACACACACACACACACACACACACACACACACACACTCTCATACACACTGTCTCACACACACACACACACACACACTGCACACCCCACCTTGTTTTGTCCCCTTTAAACAATAGCAGTCATTTACACTGTTCCTGTCCATCTGGAAAATAACACGAACAACATGGAAGAAAGTAATAATGAAGTCTAAGTGATTGTGATTCAACCAAAATCTGAGTTCTTTTAAGAATCGAAAACTCTGTTGATATTGATAAACCAGCCACGACCGCGTTGGGCTTCCACTCGACATTGCTGTGCTATATTTGCAACTTATGAAGTCCATTTAAATATAAACCATATTTAATAATATGTTATAAATTTCATCATACTGGTAAATAAGATTTGAGAGCTCAGGGTTCCCAGATACATATCATGCCTGGATACTGTGTATAGGGAGCTCTATGAGAAAGTTCTGAAAATGAATTAGGCATAAGAAAAGTAATGCATTTTTTTATCCCAAAGACTTGAGATTTAAAAGTTGCGTGTAATTTTTAACTGAGGCGGCACCACAAGGAAGTCTATAATTCTCTTTTTTTTTCTACCAGATTTTTTTTTTTTTTTTTTTTTTTTTTTTTTTACCTCTGGGCAGTTATCAGACTGCAGTAAATCTTTTATTACAAATAATTAAATCTTTCCATAATGTCTCAGACAATATCAAACACCATTTCATATTTCTAACAGAGAGCAGAGTAGGCATTCAGTACTAGAACTGAGTGAGGACAAGAGTGTTAAATTTCAAGCTTCTGATCACACCACCTGGTGACCAAAGCTTATGTGTCATTTTCTCACGTTGGCCGACTGTGTCTCACACATCTCGTCATCTCAGTGGAGACAAAAGTTTCTATTTCATATTGTAAGTGCAGGAAGTTGAGAGAGATAAAACCCAGCGAAAACATATCAATCTCAACTCAATTCAGTTAACAACAACAACAACAACAACAAAGCAAATTTAAATTAGTTGTTTTGAGGGGAGAGAGGGAAATGAAGGTATGGGATTAAGAGTCAAAACTATGACAAAAGCTGGTAGCTGTACATGGCATGTTGTAGCTCTGGAAACGGTCACATGATATCCTAAAATAAAGTGGCTTTTGTAGATTTTTTTCTTTTTTGGTATTGTAAACATGTGCTGTTTAATAGTACCCGAATTTAATTTAAAACATTTTTTTCTCTTTGCAAACAAAACAATTTAAAGCCTTTAAGGCAAATGTCTCCCTAAGAAAAAAAAGTCATTTGTTATAAAACTGTGAAGACACCCAAGCAAGACCCCACTTAAGATTCGTTAGCATGAACTTGAGAGCTTTTGTCCACTGTTCCTCAGAGTTAAACTGGGTTTTGATGGAATAGGAGCCGCCACTGCCTCCTGTGTCTTCAATCTTGCCTTTCTCCACATCCATCCTGTAGGGCAGACAAAAACGGGTTTCGCCTTTCTCAACCTCTTCTTTGAACTGCTGCACGCAGTCCAGGAAAGCCACCATGGCATGGTCAAACTTGTTGTCCCAGAAAAACCGCAACCCCCCAGAACAATATAACGGCAGCTCCTTAGATTTGTCTGTCAGAGATTCCAGATACGAATGGTTTCCGTAGGGAACAAGTCGATACCTCTGAAATTTCAGACCCATCTTATTGGCCAGGGCATGGAGCAGCAACACTGTCTGACCCCAAGCAGCATTAATCTCATTCCATTCCACAGGAACACTGGGCAGGCGACCCAGTCGGAAGTTATTGATTGTGCCGAACTGTCCACTGTGCCAGATGTGAAAGGTCGCGTTAAAGACATTGGTTTTCTTCAGCTTGTCCAGCTGCATCTGGGCATAACGCATCTGGTTTTCCACACTCTTCAGCTCATCATCCAGCTCCAGCTGCTGTCGCTTGAATTCACTATATTCCCTCTGATACTGAGCTTCCTCCTGATCCAGTCTCTCAGCCTCAGCCTGGACCTTCTCGAGATTTTCTGCCACTATCTTGCGGTTCTTCTCCACCTCTTCCAGCTCCTGGATCAGCCTCTCCTCCTCTAGTGCCAGCTCCCTGAGCTCCATCTGTAGCTGTTCACTGTCATCCTCATTCATCTGCTCCAAGATCTCTAAACAGCGTTTGTAGTTCTGACACTCATTTTCAGTGACGTTGAGCTGAGTGTCCAGTTGGTCTAAGAGAGTATCTGTGCATTCCTCACACAGTGGGTGATCCACATCGGTCTGGCCTGACATGATGTCAAAAAGGTCCCCAGTGACCTTCAGTCTTCGGCTGAGGTTCTCCATGGTACCACCGTCAGATGCCTCCCCGATCAGAGTGAAGCTGTTGGCGCTTTCTGTAGACATCATCCTCTCTCCCAAGGGAAGGCCATGCTGGTCTTCCACAGGGCCACTCAGCACGAAGGATGGCCTAGATGGACTGGCCGGGGGGATGAATCTGCGGGAGACACCATCCTGGCGAGTTTCAAGAAATGGCTCCTCTCCTGAGTTAGCCTCTTCCTCTTGGGTCTCTCCTGGTTTCACCTGGGCTGTGGCAAGTAATGGAGCTGTGAGCTCCTGGATGGTGACACGATCCAGGATCTTGAAGCTCGTGTCCAGTTTCAGGGGCTGGCTGCAACGCTGGCACACGAAGCTCACCTGCATGGTGCTGCTGGAAGCTTTAGACCCCTCCATCCCTTGGGGCCCGGAGCCCGCCACCCTGCTCCAGTCTACCGTGGGGGCGCCGTGGCGTCGGGTCTGCGGAGGAGCGAGGCCTCCAGGGCTGCCATCGCCCAGGCTTCCGCTACTTCCTCTACCAGATTTTATCAGGAAAAAACCCACTGATGGGTCCAGGTGATGGTAAGCTCACTCTGTGACAACAGCAGGGCCACTAAGCATGTTTCTGGTCTAAAATTAGCTTTCAATGTAATTTTTAAACTTTAGGAAAACCGGATTTACTCCCAGGATGTTAACTTGAATGCTAAGTTCAAAGACATAATCTTGACAGTCATACTGCAGAAAATAAGGGATTTCAATAAGGAGAGGGAATTATTGACTTTTAATAAAACCTAATTTGCTATGTGTTTTTATTTAGCATTGGGGTGAGGGGGAAGCCCTCGACCTCTGCTGCACCAGTCCAACCACAAAGGCAACTGAGTTCTGAGACTGGGTCCTGGTGCCTCTTGATGCCTGATTGAGCATAACGAGGTGGTTCCTCTCTTGGTGACTCCACACTACCTTCTCCCCACCAACCTCCTTGTGAGGTTCTAAATGGTATGGAGACCCCACTGGTGCCCTTCCAGGTCAAATCTAGATTTGGGAATCTGCAACACACACCTAACATCAAAGCACTTAGCAACTGTTGCCCAGTCAACACACAACATTCCAGTGGTTTAAAATGCAAAATAAGATCATGGTTCCTTTGAGATCACGGTCTCATTGTCCTGACTAAGGGGAACTTTTGGCTGCCCTTCCTCCTCTCAGAGATGGAACTGGGGGCTTGGCCAAAGGCAGTAAAACCAGGGTCTCGTGGGACAGAAACAGCCTGCCCAGACGTGTTGCGACCTGTTTCTCTTTTCTAGAGTGTTCCGAGTTCAATTGGTATGCACAACTACATTTCTCCTCTTGAGTCATGACCAATCAAAAACGTCAAAACGAGTCCAATGAGGGAAGTGGAGAGAAATTATCTGAGGAGCAGAGACACTTGGGTTTACTTGAGCCTTGATGAATTGGTGTTAGATAGGAATGGCAGGTAACAAAGCTAGGAGAAACCTGTTTCCTCGCCAGAAAAGAGGAGTTCAAAACTATCAACTCCCCTAGGACAAGAAGGAGAAGACCAGATTTTATGAGGAAAAAAACCTACCGATGGGTCCAGGTGATGGTAAGCTCACCCGGTGGGAGCAGCAGGGCCATCAGTCATGTTGCCCACAGCAGGGAAAGGAGGGGACCAATTCACTCGAAACTGGTCAGAATACTGGGATAATCACTAGTATGCAGTTCTAAAGCACCTTTTTTTTTTTTTTTTTGGAAGACCTGCCTGGGTCTGGGTGCAAAAGAAATTTGGCTAATGGATGATTCACAGCTGGGTTGCAGAATAGAATCTACTGGGAAATTGGGTCCCATTCTAATGAGTCTGATGCAACGAGTCAAGAGATCACAATCCAAGCACAGGCACTTTGAGGAAGCTTTCCCGGCAACTTGTGAAAGCTCCTCAAACATGCCATACTGAATCTGATCCTTCACATTGACACCTTAGAAATTATTATATTTTGAGGGCACCTGGATAGCTTAGTTGGCTAAGCTTCTGCCTTTGGCTCAGGTCATGATCCCAGGGTCCTGGGATGGACCCCCACATCAAGCTCCCTGCTTGAGGAGGTGAGTCTGCTTCTCCCTCTCCCTCTGCCTCTGCCCCCTGCTTACGCTCTCTTTCTCTCTCTCTCTAATAAATAAATAAAATCTTAAAATATTTTATTTAATTATGCATGAGAGACACAGAGAGAGAGGCAGAGACACAGGCAGAGGGAGAAGCAGGTTCCCTGCAGGGAGCCTGATGCAGGACTCGAACCCACGACCCCAAGATCATGACCTGAGCCAAAGGCAGAGGCTCAACCACTGAGTCACCCAGGTGCCCCAATAAATAAAATCTTAAAAAATAAATATTACACTTTGATCCCACAATCCTACTTCAAGGAAGGTATCCTATAGAAATAACTAGATATATAGACAACTTTTATATAAAGACAGCCAGAGTAACAATATTTGTAATAGTAAAGATAAGGAAGGCATCAATGTCAAAGCTAAGTATATTATTACTTTATTTTTTTAAAGATTTTATTTATTTATTTATTCAGGAAAGACACAGAGAAAGAAAGGCAGAGACGAAGGCAGAGAGGAAGGCAGAGAGAGAAGCAGGTTCCAGGCAGGGAGCCTGATGTGGGACTCGATCCTGAGACTGCAGATCATGCCCTGAGCCAGGGGCAGGTGTTCAACCACTGAGCCACCCAGGCATCCCACGTTATTACATGACTTAAATCCAAAAACAAAAATAAATAAATAAAATAAAATGGCCAATAGGCACATAAAAAGATGTTCGACATCATTAATCATTAGAGAAATGCAATTCAAAACCATGAAGAGGGACACCTGGGTGGCTCAGCAGTTGAGCATCTGCCTTCAGCTCAGGGCATGATCCTGGAGTCTGGGGATTGGGTCCCACATCGGGCTCCCTGCATGGAGCCTACATCTCCCTCCATCTCTGCCTCTCTCTCTCTCTCTCTCTCTCTCTCTCCCTCTCTCTCTCTCTCTCTCTGTCTCTCTGTCTCTCATGAACAATATATTTTTTTAAAAAACATGAAGATATTCCATATTCATAGTTCAAAATAATTAATACTGTCAAAATTTCCATATTGCCCCAAGCAACCTACAGATTCAATGCCATCCCTATAAAAATCCCAAAACCACAGTGAGAGATACCACTTCAGATACACTAGGATGGCTAAGACAAAACAAAACAAAAAATAAGAGTTGGTGAGAACATGTAGAAATAAGAACATTACTGACAAGAGTATAACGTGGCATAGTCACTGTGGAAAACAGTTTGGTGGATCCTCGATTAGTTAAACATGGAATTTACCTTATTACCCAAAAATTCCACTCCTGGAGAAATGCTCAGAAGAACTGAAAATGGAGGTACAAACAAAAGTGGTACACAAAAGTTCAGAGCAGGACTGTCCCCACAGCCAAAAGGTACAAACACCCCAAATGTTGTTTGGAACAATATTTGGAAACAAATGTGGTATAACCATACAACGGAATAGCATTCGGCCAGAAAAAGGAATGGTGTCCGGTGACACAATGACATGGATGAAACTTGACAACATTATGCTACATGAAAGAAGCCACAAAAGTCACAAAAAGGCCCCACGTTGTATGATTCCATTTATGTGAAATACCCAGATTAAGCAAATTCATCATGACAGCAAAGAAATTAGTAGTTGCCAGGGATTGCGAGGAGGAGGGAATAGGGAGTGACTGCTTCAAGGGTAGAGGGTTTCCTTTGGGGTGATGAAAACGTTCTGGAAGTGAGGTTGTGGTGATGGCTGCATAACACCGTAACGTACTAAATGCCCTGAATGATACACTTCACGGTGGTTCACGTGGTCAATTTCATGTTATTTTCCCAAAATTTTTAAAAGTTACAATCCTAAAACAGAATATTTTAGATATTATGATTGATCTTTGGGGGACTTGAATAAGATGCAGAAAATGTGGGAAAAGGAGTGTATGAAACTATTTTCAGTGTCATCCCGGCTTCATAGTATATAAACATGCACAGAAAAACAAGAGGGAAAGGACATTTATAAAAATGATGAACGAAGTTATTGGCAGGTAGAGCTTCCGTCTTGTATTTTTTCTGTCCTTTCCCAAATGTTCTATAATACTGTCTTTATTGTTGAATACTAAATTATTATTCAATATTGTTTTTATGATTATAAAAATAAACAATTTTTTAAAAGATGAGATCAGATGACACTTTGGAGCACAGATAGGAAAAGATAACAAGAATAATGCAAGGCCTAAAAAGCATGTGACATCATGATGCAAGTGGCAGGAGCTAGACAATGTTATGGAACAGTTAAGACTGCAAGCTTCAGGAGAATTGATGTCCCACCCAAAGCTGGAACTGTGGCTCCTGATCTTTTGAGTTTTCAAGACATGTCAGAGCTCCAGACATTTCAGTGAAATGCCCTGATTTTTTTAAGCCTTGGCAACTTATTCAATATTCTTCAAACCACAGGCCAAACAAAACACATCTGTGGACCGGATGTAGCCCACAGGCGCCAGTTAGCAAACTCAAGTTTATAGGAACAGGGATGTTTAGCCTCAAAGAGAAAAACCTTCGAAGGGACATAGCAACTTCAAATATCTAAAGAAAGGCTTTGTGCACTTAAATCTATTTGTCTCTGGAAGGGAGAATCAATCTAAAGGCTAGGCGTGGTCAGGAAGCAGAATTGTGCCCAGTAAATGAGGGAGGGCTTTCTATTAGAGCGGCTGCCCAATAATAAGCAGGGACTTCAAAATGTATCGACGTGCCCATCCCTCGGGTGTTCCAGCAAAGGTTTGATAAGCAGGATTCCTCCTTTAATTTAGGTCAGAAGTTGGGACTAGGTCAAAGATTCCCCATCATGGCTGAGCACCAGAAACTTGAAGGAAAAAAAAAAAAGATTCCTGGACCCCATCCCAGAACCATGGGGGTGAGGCCCAGGAGTGTGTATTTTATAAAACTGTCTCAGCTGCCTGGCAGGTGGTTTAGAAACACCACTGAATCTCTGAATCTGATGCTGGAATTCCACTATTCTTTTTTTTTTTTTTTTTTTTTTTTGAATTCCACTATTCTAATCCATGGTTTAACCTTGCAGGCAGGTAAGAGAAGGAGAGATTGAAGAAAGAAAGAGCAATTTACTGGAACTCATTACCGAACAGGCTCTCCACTAAATGCTTTCTTTATCTCATCTCACTGAAGTTTCACAACAACCACATGAGATCTGAAGCAATGTCTTCCATCCCATTTCATCCCAGGGAGAGAAGCTAAAGTTTGGGAGTTTGAATACGGCCACTGAGAAGATCTTTCTGGCTCCAGATTACAGCCTAGTGCAATGATACCACATTGCCCTCCTCTGACCTATTCAATAAATATATCCCAAGTGCCTCTGATGAGCGGGGCATTACACTAGGTGGAGAGGATTCGGCAATGATTAAGACACAGTCTGCAGCCTCGAGAATGTTTGGAATCCAGTGAGGGAAACAGAAAAGTAACAGTGAGAACTAGGGGGTTGCACAGGAAGGACACCCAATCTGGCCTTGTGTCATCAGGGAAGGCTTCCAGGAGGAGAGATCATCAAATTCGGTTAAAAGGAAAAAGGGACTCCAGGCTGAGGGTATAACATCTACAGGCCCAGAGGCTAGAGGGAGCCTAGCATGTGTGAGCAAGCGTGAGAAACTCGGGGTGGCTGAAGCATGGGAAGCAAGATGGGGAGGCCGGTGAGGTGGGCAGAACAGAGCCCCAAGCCCTCTGTGCCACACTGAGACTCTGTCATTTATCCCAAGAGGAACAGGAAGAGCTGAAGCTTAACACAAAGGAGTGACTCTTCAGAATCATATTTTACAAGGATCAGACCAGCTGTGATGGGGATATGGATTGGCAGGGCAGGACCCACAAGAGGCAGGGAGGCCATACGGCTGCGGCAGGTAATTTCAGCTAAGAGGTGATGGTCACCTGCACAAAAATGTGGCAGGGAGGATGCTGGGAAGCAGAGATGATGTCTCTCCTCTCCTCCCTCCCTCCCACACTATCCCCCTCCCTCCCTCCTTCCCTTCTTTCCTCCCCCCACCTTCCTTCTTGCAGTAAATAATACTATAGAGTCCTTGCTACTCCTGGCCATTCTGCTGGAGCTCGCCATACAAAGACGGGCAAAAAGAAACACAGTCCCTGCTGTCATGGGGTTTGCTCTCTGCTAGGCAATAGGTATTTGTGGAAAGTACTTTGAAAAGGGTTAAATAATATAGAGAAAGCGCACTGGTTGGTTAGGTTCTCAATAACACATAGGTGGTAAAGGATGTTAGGGGGCCGGCTTCTCCGTCCTCTATCATCAGTTCTGAATGTAAGAGCCCCATAAAATAAATCTGAAAAGTTACATCCTAATAAAGCAAGTACTCCTCCGAACCACTTTCCTAATATTCATATATGAGAAAGTAAATCAGACTGCTTGCTGTCGGTGTATTTCATTCACGGAAAGTAAGAAGAATTCACCTACGTTTTCACTCATCAGTCCTCAAACAAAAATGTTTGGCTGATTAAAAAAGACATGGAGATGGGCTATTAAATTAAGGAACTAGAAGAATTACTAAAACCTTACTAAATGTGGCCTCACGCTAAATGAAAGGCAAACTCTTTTTGCTGCGTTTGGGATAGTAGCTAGGTGCTTTGGGAATGAGTTTGGATTCACCCAAAAACCGACCACAGAACAAGCAAAAGGAGAATCGTGACTCAGAAGGCAGGCAGCAGGTGCCTGAAGGGTCTTCCTCCTCAGAGCCTTGCAACAGGCAGGGAAGGGCCTCCCAGGGCTCTGATCCTCAGCCTCCACTTCAGTCTCAGCCCCTGGTCACCGGTGAGGCCAGGACATTCTTACCAGAGCCCTCGCTGTGTAAGTCATGGCACAACATTCTTTTCATTCTTCTACTTGATCCCAGTGTAAGAGTCACCCTTGATTGAACAGCTGTGCCTGGGGAGGGCACATTGTGCTGCTTCTCTTTTAGAGCTGATTTTTTGTGACCTCTCAGATGACCCCTCTCATCTTTATCGTGCCAGCATCTCACTGGTCAGCAAGGAGATAAAGTACATCAGAAAATGAACTCTTCATTTGAAACACGGCTCTTACAACACTAGCTCAGGTAATTACCACCCATCGCTGATGGTGGCAACATGAGTGCGTCCTGCACCTTTCCCCGGCCCACCAGCAAAGGGGACCATACCCGTGGGTTGGTAGCACAGAGTCAAAATCCGCTTTCTCAAACATGTCACAGAAAGAAAGAAGTCGGATCCCACATGGTCAAATAATCCTAACTTCTACATTTGGCAAATGAGAGCAAAACATACAAGGTAGAGGCATACATGCCCTGGGCACTTTGAGCCGGCCTCCAAACAGAATCTGCTTCTACAAAATGTATCAGGTTCCTACAAGTCAAGTTGGAAAGTCCCCCTCCTCCCTTTCTAAATTGTACAGCAAGGGAAGAAGAGAAGATGCCAATTGGTGATGGGGGCTTCTGTTGCCATTATTAGGCTATGGTTTTATGGTAATCTTGGATAGTATTGCCAAACTAAAAAATTGCTTTCCTCAGGCTTTCTAAATGTATATTTTACTCTGGATGCTGAAAGAGATGTTTAAGATTTATTAAGCATTTTAGATATTTTCTCTCCAGCTCCACAGAAGACCCTCAACGCCAAGGTGTGACCTAAACCCATCTACAGGTGCCCTAGTGGAGAATGCTCAGTGCTGATAACCACCCCCTGACCCCCACACCCACAAACACGCCAGCAGTGCTGGGCCAAATGCAGGTCAGAGAGGGCACAGGCATTTCTCCTTAGCTCTCAGCAAAACCCATCCTATCAGCCCCACCTCCCCTTCCCCTCGCCCCCCAAGGGGAAGAGTGCAGGGAAAGCAAAGCTTTAGGTAGCTTTCAGTATTCAAACACTAGTTCAGTTTCGGGGGGGGGAAAAAGATGAATGAGCAAGGGGAGGCCAGGCCACACACCAGGGGTCTAGTTTTTAAGAAAAGCTTTCATTTTAATGCTTTCAAATGGGTTCTAATGTAACCTTGGAGAAGAATTACCCAAAACCCCACTTAAATGACCCATTTTCTCCAGGCTGTTTGTCTCTCTCCCTCCCCGAACACAGTGTGATTCATCCATTAGGCTATCTGAGAAAGAGAAATGTAGAATAAAGGCAAAATGGATACAACAGCCAATACCATCAGAGACAGCTCTTTGCTTTGTGTTGCTTAAGTGATTCGTAAATGTAATTCATTTCTGTGTCCACGGTTCACATGCCCACAGCTCTTCAGAGATGAAAAGGCAAGATGTCCTGACCGGTTTCTTTGAATGAATCAAATCCTGATACTGTTTATGGATCCTGGGATCCAAAACCCTGACTTCATAACAACTCTTAATTGTTCCTGTGAACAGACACTAATAACAGGATAAAGATGAAATGTTAAGAAAACCAAAGAAAACAAGTTTTAGTTGGCATCACACTTTGAACCTGCTACATCATTACCAGAGCAAACCTGGCTTGAAAACACCCTGATTCCCAACTGCTCTCAAGTGGGAAGGTAAGTGAAGAGAGAAATGATGGACAGACCAGTGGCTGCAGAGTTGGAGAACAGCGTGACAAATACGCAGTCAGAGCTGCCACTCTCATTGCTGTGTCTCTGCAGACATCACTAATCAAGCATGACTCTCTTCTATCTCACAGAAACAACCTCAGGAGCTTTCTCAACACACTTCAATCCATCGGTCGTGTACAAAGATGAAAAGCTGATTGGTCTTTTATTTAACAATTTTATTTTCTGCTAAGAACTGGAATAGTTTATGGAAATCACTATGAACAGCTTTTAGAAGAGGCAAAGTGCTAAAACAACTGCTTCTGTTTTCTGTAAGATAGACAGATAAGCCTGCTGCCTCTGCCCATGGCACCAAGTTGCCTTATGAGTCAGGAGAATGAAGAACCAGGGCATGAGTCTGTCTCAGAGAGAGGGAGAACAGGACCGCAGCTGGGAGGTGAGGGCCTGCTGGGACACAGGCTCCTTCGGGGCCTCACTTGGAGGAACAGGGCCAAAGCACAGTCTGCTCAGAAACCGTGGGAACAACTCCTGCCACCTAAAAGACTTCTCTTAGTAACAAAAACCCCTTTAAGTGAATGTTTCCCCTTTAGGCTGAAGTCACCTGAGTTAGAAGATTATCATCAGTCACATCTTACAGAGAATTATTTAATAGTTCGTTTATGGTTTGGTTTTGTTTTGTTTCTTGACTCCTAAATAGAGATCACCAGCAAGGGGGAGGCTAGGTGTTTTCGCCAGGCTCAGGGATGCAGAGCAGCCATGAGGAGCATTTATTGAGTGGCTACTACATGCCAAGCACTTCTCATACATTATTTTGCTTCTTCCTTGCCACTAACGGTGAGTTCATATTCACATCACCCTCTTACAGATGAGGAAAATGAGGCTCTGCAATGTAAGGAACCCAACCAGTGCTATAAAGCTAGCGAGGGACGGGGGTTGGATCCAAATCAAGATCTGTCTGACTCCAAAGCTTGTGCCCCTCCCATTCCATTGAGCTGGCTCCATCGGGAAGGCATCAGAGACAGACCTGGCACACTCAGAAATGTTCCATAAGGCAGATGTCCATCTTCTTCGATAGCCTTCTTCCAGAGATTAGGAAGGAAGAGAATTCTCCTCTTGCAAGAGAGACCTTAAGAGCGAAGGATCACCCCACCTGTTGGAACTTCTTGCCTTGGAGAGATTAGAGGGTCAGGGGCTACGAACTGGAATGGCAAGTGTCAGCTTCCTTTGACTCAGATTTCATTCCTCCCTTATGGAGAGATGCAGCTTCAAAGGAGGTCAGAAACAGAAGCTGAGTATGGCCTCAGCTCCAAGGAGAGGAAAGTGAAAGGTTAGAGGGACAAATGTCCTCCTACAGTCTTTGATGGAGTTTGATGGAACAGAAAGTGTCCAGAGCAAAATCTGCTGTAGCCTATAAGCTAATCCTGTCCTGCTTCATCAGTAGGGTTCACCCAGGGATTACACCCAGCCTCTTGTGTTATGTAGGCCCCATGTTGCACCTGCGTGCCAGGAGAGGGTAACGGACCAGATGGAGCCTATGCCCATTCTCTAAGCACATGCCTCTCACTCATGCCCTGAAGTCAGACTGCAGCCACTCCCCATTCACCACTTGGTCCTGCACTATTCACCCTCAATATTGAGGGACTGTAGGGCCTACGCTTTAAGCAGGTCCAGTGAAACCCAGGAGCAATGTCAGCAGCACTTGTTGAACAGGCAAGCATGTGGAAGTGTGATATGCACTTCACTGTGCCCCTTCAGTTGAGTGATAACACAGGGGATAACTCAGGCAAGTGGGAAGCATGAAGGGAAGGCAACCGACATGCCTTGTATGCTTCCGACATATCTCAAATAAGTTAACCAAGGAGCCAGGGTTCAACCAGTCCTGTTTAAACTCTTCCTCCAAAGTACTTGTAACAGAATACATGAGTGAATTATTCCCTTGGATGTTTGACTCAAAAATAACTTTTTAACTTAAAATTCACATAAATTGTACAGTGTATGCCTTAAGAGATCCATATTTGCATCGAGGTAAGAATAATATTTTTAGTTGACTGTTGAAAAAAACTAATCATTTGGGAAGATAAAAGGTGTTAATCCTGTGAATTTTACAGACCCTGCCATATTTCAGGGCCGCCATCTTGAAGGACACAAGAATCTTCGACCAAGTCAGGATCATCCGATTCTGCTGCTCCATCCCACCGTGAGATTCTTTATACCAACTTTGGAGGTTCTAAGTGTTCACTAAGAAAGGCAGGTTGCAAACCATAGTCAGATAAAAGGAAGAGTGAGAGACAGCAAGCAGAAGAGAACACAGCACAAGGAAGCCCCATGAAAGGTCAACAGATCGAGACCCAATGAACCAAAGGAACACCAATCACTGTGTCTTCTTCTTTAATTTTGTGACCAACACTCTAGTGATGAATGATTAATAATCAAAAGTAGGGACACCTGGGTGGCTCAGCAGTTGAGCATCTGCTTTTGGCTCTGGGAGTAATCCTGGTCTGGGGATCGAGTCCCACATCAGGCTTCCTGCGGGGAGCCTGCTTCTCCCTCTGCCTGTGTCTCTGCCTCTCTCTGTGTCTCTCATGAATAAATAAATAAGATCTTTTTAAAAAATCAAAAGTAAACTCTCATGCACAGGAATTTACTTTGTTGAATCTCTCTCTCTGTCCCACACACACACACACCCAAATACACCCTGCCACCACTAATTTAGGGGAAAGAGGGAAGCTAGCTATAGGCAGGCATATAGATCCTGAGAATGAGGAACTGGAACTAGGAGGTGCTGGTAATAGTGGATACAGAAGATGCCAGGGATCGGCAGTACTAGGGCCAGGAGTTTGAAACCAGATAGACAGTGATCCAGTGAGAGAGCACAGTGACATGAGATAGGAAGGTCATCTGAGCTCTAAGGCTGGATTCTATATATGCCAGTAGGTATGTGAGTTTGGATAATGGATAGTTCTCAAAGAAACTATTTTCACCATACAGTCCCAAATCAAGAACCCAAAATAAGCACGTCATGCACCAAATATATACAACTCTCTATAGGTCTAATGATTCTCCAGCCAGTCCATCGTTACCTAGGCAATGGCAAATTCTCAGGAAACTACCAAGACCATAGTTTGCAGAAGGGAAGGTATCACGTCTACAGGGTCACCACTGTGTCTCTAACTCCTAGCACATAGTAGGCCCTCAGTAAACCTATGCTCATTGAGTGGAGAGAAGGGAACATTATAGTATTATTATAGGATAATTTCAAAATAACACATTGATTCACCCTGCCTCTTCCACTCTACTTTTATGTGTGTTAGCCAATAAGGTCACTGTAGAGTCTCACAGAAGAACTTCTACATGGGTAAAATTTCTGCATCACAGCAACTGTTGTGGTGTCACATAACACATGCTTTCACTCAAAAGAATCCAGTACCACCCACTGTGGGGGAGGGAGGCAGGGACACACACACCCGCATGCACGCCAGCCATCCCACTCAGTGACCTCATACCCTAAAGTGAGAGAGAGAGAGAGAGAGAGAGAGAGAGAGAAGAGGAGAGGAGAGGAGAGGAGAGGAGAGGAGAGGAGAGGAGAGGAGAGGAGAGGAGAGGAGAGGAGAGGAGAGGAGAGGAGAGGAGAGGGAGAAGAGAAGAGAAGAGAAGAGAAGAGAAGAGAAGAGAAGAGAAGAGAAGAGAAGAGAAGAGAAGAGAAGAGAAGAGAAGAGAAGGAAACACGATTCCAGGGCTCCCTTGGTCTCACTGCAGTGAGCTTTTCACAGTGTGAACATCTCACAGAGCTGAGTGGGATTTTAGTGTTTAAAGAAACATATTTTTCATACAAGTTGGCCCCCAAACACAAGCCAACTGCTTATCTGGTGTTCAGAGAAACAGCAATCCATTCCAACTCTGCAGGCAAAATTGGCTATGCTGGCCTCAATGAGATAGTGTAGGACTCTAAGGTGGAGCCTTCCAAAGGGATTCTTAAGGATAATTTTGACTCTACATGACTTATGCCTCATATACAGACTTAAAAATAGTCATTCAGTAAACTGTACCCCCCAACACAATCTGGTACATCACTGAAAACAAGGTTAGGCTGAATAAGGAGTACTTTCCAAAGGAGAAAATTGTACATCTGCTTACCCAAGTGGTCCATAAAAGAACTGTCTATAATACAGACAATATTATATTTGGCATTGTATCTCCCATCCAGCTTTCTGGTTTTTCTAAGATGAACCCAAATAATATCTGCATGGTGATTATTCCACAGAAAGCCCGCTTGAAATTTTTCTGCCTTTCTTCTCATTGACTTCAACACGTGTTATTTCAAGACCTCTATTAAATATATTAAACACATTGAACCTTAGCTAAAATAAATCCAGCTAATTAAATGATATAAAGAACAGCTCATTAGCAGAGCACTGGTAAATATTTCTCTATTCCAGCTAAGCAAGGTTTATTATACACTTGAGCACTGTGCAGTTTCATCACGCCTCAATTATCAGCCTTACATGCTAAGCCCAAGCATAAAGCTGTTATTGAGCAAATAATGGCATTGGACCTGCGCATTGCCAAGCTCTTGGCGACTGATTCACACAATCTCTAAACAGCCAATTTAAACCAACTGCAAGTTTTCACAAATAAGACAGTTCTAACACTTTTAATGATCTGGTTTACTAGACTTTTTGAGTAAACAAGCTTAGAACTCTTTCATTCCTTGTTAGAAAGATACATATCTCAACCACAGTTACCTTAAGGAATCAAGTATTTGTATCTTCAGGAGTATAGAACCTTTTCTAAAATATATTTTAGGTTTCTTTATTGCCATGCGAATTTTAGGATCACTCTAAAAAATCAAGCCACTTTAAAGGACAAAGGACCAAAGAATCAGATGGAGTCAGCGGCTGAAGGATGCAGCAAATGAACTACACCTATATTCACCTTGTTTATCCCTGTAACTATTGTGGGAAATTACCCCAAGGAAACAATCAAGGATGAGCACAAAGATTCATGTTTAAGATATTTATCAGGGGGTTGTTTAGTACAGAAAACAACTGGAAACTTCTTAACTATCTAATCTTAAGGATAGAGTGAAGTAAAATAGAGCACATCCATAGGTTGGAATATTATGCAGCCATCAAAAAATGATGTTTCAAAGAATTTTTAAGGACTTGGAGATATATTTGTTTGCAATAGAGCGGGAAAACAAGGAAACAAAAGCACATCCAAGAGAGCAAAGCCTGGCACACAGACAGACCTGCAAACATGCAAAAAAGATTTTGGTTGCGGGAAGAAAAACATACAAGAATAGCCCGTCTGTGCTTTGAAGTACTTGTACACATATATAAATAAGCAAGCATCAAGAGAAAACAGAGGAAAAATATCAACAAGTCAGTAGTACTTCTCTTAGTGATTACATTACAGGTGAGTTACTTTCTCCTTGCATATATTCTAAATTTTATGGCTAATATCAATCTCTGATACAGTTGGGAGAGAAAGAAACACTATAAAAACAAAACGCAAAAACAGATGACTAAATGAAATTGCAGTTTTTAAAGGTTTATTTATTTAAGAAAGAGAGAGCATGCGTGAGTCGGGGGAGGGGCAGAGGGAGAAGGAGAAGCTGACTCCCCACTGGGCAGAGAGCCTGACATCAGGTTCAATCCAGGACCCTGAGATCCTGACCTGAGCCAAATCAAGAGTCGGACACCTAATGGACTAAGGCACCCTGAAATTACATTTTTAATAGAATCTTTAAAGAATAACTAGGACACAGAAGCCAGATGGCATCAATGGCTATAGCAGAAACAAAGCCTCAGACCAGCAGGTCACGAAGGCTCCTTCCTGGATGGATGCTCAAAGTTAGGCCAAACCAGAATTCAGGGACTCAAAGAACTGATAGCTGCATGTAAAAAGCAAGTTTATAGTTCATCTTAAGTTCCTCATCAGAATTTTCCATGTTTGGGGGCACCTGGGTGGCTCAGTAGGTTAAGCGTCTGCCTTCAGCTCAGGTCATGATCCTGGGGTCTTGGGATCAAGCCCCACAATAGGCCCCCTGCTCAGCGAGGAGTCTGCTTCTCCCTCTCTCTGTGGTTCCCCCTGCTTGTGTTCTCTAGCTCTCTTGCTCGCTCTGTCGAGTAAATAAACAAAATCTTAAAAAAAAAAAATTCCCACATTTGCTTGATACAGTATATCTAAGCAAAATGTGCTGGCACATAATTTACTCTGTTTGCTGAAAAACACTAAGAAGTAAATAGCCAGCCCCAATTTTTCACCTGAAGCTCTTTCTTGCTTCTGGTAGAAAAAAAGGCTATTTTGTGTGGCATTGGCTAGGATACAGAAACCCAAGGTTCTGGCAGCTTGGGCTTGTCTCAGTGCAGGAGGTTAGCCAGCACTGGTAGTCAGCTGAACATTCAAAATGGGAAAGTGTGAAGCAGGAAATCCATAGCTTCCAATTTAACCCATCCCTAAAGTCAGGCATTAGAGAAAAAAATTTCCCAATTTTTGATGGCTTCAATTAACTGAAATAAACATCTCGATATATTGCTAGTAAGGAAGATATGCATTCACATTCATGGTTGATCAACAACCTGGAAAAAAAAAATCTGGTACTTTCAAAGATATATGTTAAGCCTGTCACTAAGTAGCCATTTAATTAAAGTAAATGTCTCCACATAAATCCTACTGGCACAGGGGCCTGCCATTTTGGAAATCAACCTGCAATTAAGACTTTGGGCCTAATTACGTGGCAACAAACGGAGAGATCCTAAGAGCCGTGACATATTGAAGGCCTTTAAAAGACTTAAACTTTGTGCCAGGATTTATGACGTTGTTTCCTCCTCATTTCCTTCTCAATTTGCATTCAACCTCACAGCCTTGAGTAACAGCAGCATCTGCCAGTTTTCTCCCAAGCAGCTGGGGTATGAAAGACAGAACACAAAAATCACAACAGACCTGGGTTCAAGGGTTTGCTCTGCCCTCCGCAGGTTCTGAAACTTGACCCTTTGGGACCTGTCCCCTTATCTGTAAAATGGAAAGGAAATCACCTGTCTCTTTGGCTGCTGTGAAGATTCATGTGAAGGTACATAGTACAAAACTGTCATTTAAAATATAGTGTGTCGGGGCACAGGGGCGGCCCAATGGTTGAGCATCTGCATTCGGCTCAGAGTGTGATCCCAGGGTCCTGGGATCAAGTCCCGCATAGGGCTCCCCACAGGCACCTGCCTCTCTGTGTCTCTCATGAATAAATATATAATATATATATTATATTATTTATAAATAATATATTTATATATTATATATATAATATTACATATATAGCGTATCTGGTATGGTTTTCAAAAATTTCTGTCCCAATCTGTAATACAGAAGAATGGTACTTTTATTCAACGGAGGAAATGAGTAGATATTTCGCCCTAAAAGTCACTCACTTAGGGTGAACAGCAAATATTTCCTCGGTGGCTCCTCCTATCAGTGATCCAACAAATTTCTTTGCAGTACCTACTGTGAATTAATCCCTGCTCTCCAAAGGATCTTGACTTTTTAGTCTGTTCTACCTCCCTCCAGTTTAGGAACTGACCCTCCTAAGTCCTTGTGATTCAGATGAAACAATTTATTAGAAAATTTTCTGCAGCTGGACTCACCACCAGGGCAGGCATATGACCCAGGCTGACCAGTCAGAGTTCTTTTTTCAGAATCGACGGGGTTTGGGGAGGGGATCAAGGGTGCCCTCTCTCCAAGACACTGAATAGAGGTGTACTTCACCTATGACTGGGAAAGAGTAGACTTTCCATGCTGCACTAACATCATCCCCTACATAACTACCTGTTCTGGCCTTTTTCCAGCAGAAACCACTTCTGTCCTCACAAGCATCAACTTCAGGGAAACGTGCTCGATCGTACTGTCCTGAAATGGCATGAAACCTAAGGCAGCTAGTGGCTGGCTTCTGAGCAAGCATACTATTAGAAAAACAAACAACCAAAATCACTCCTCTGGCCAAAAAAAAAGAAAGATAAAAAGAGGTTCAACCACCATCACAAGTAAGAAGGCCAAGCTGGCTGATCTATGAAATCACCAGCCCATAAAAGGAGCAAGAAGATGAAGAAGGAGTTTTAACTATTTTCTCATCACTATTTTCCAAGCAAGCCTGGTGCGGTGCTGACGAAGAGAGATCACTTCATTTACTTTACACTTTTCTCATGACCCAATTGTCTTCCATGTTACTAGGTTATCTAAATAATCACAATTACCTCCTGTTTCCTGACTGATTCATGTGTTTTTCAGACAATCAAAACCCATAAGGACACAAAGAAAGATCCAGGGTATCAGATATGATGTCAACACCACCAGGGCCTTATTCAAAGGTTCTAAAATCTTCCAGATAATCAGGCTTTCACTAAGGCTGGAATGCTTCCAAAATGGATTTCAATGGGGGAACATATTGGTGTTCTTTAACATACAAAATGTTGGTGTCATCATGGCCCACCAAAGTTCAAGTGACTCAATCAGAGAAAGACTAGTATGTTCTTGAATGACATAATAGACTCTCTTGGAGACAGCAAAAATAGCACACTCCACTCCCTATCTGAAAGACACTTGAAATTGTTGTGTAAAACAATTGAGAAATTAAGCAATAGGAAAATGGCTGGGTAACCAATCCAGAAGAGCCTATTTTCCACTTCTGAGCAAAGCAATAATGGTTCTGAATCACCGTTTGCTCTTCCTCAAGGTGCACCCTTGAGATTTTTATCCTTTGCGGTAATAAAAGTATGATAGAGTTATTTAACAACCGTAGGATCTAGTTTTCTCATCTGTTAAATGAGTGGGTTGGCTGGCATGTTTTTGTTTTTTATTTTCAGTTCTTTTAGGTCCTTTCCAGATCTAAAAAGTCTGTGGTTCAGCTCAGAATACACAACTCCCACAGAATTTCCAGAAAAACATTTGTGTAATTGGCCCCAGAGGAAAAGATATTTAGCAACAAAGCCCTTCACTCTTGGATGAAAATGTTCCCTCTGCTCCCTATCGATGGATAGAATAAGATTGGCAATAGCATGAGGGCTTAGGTTATAAATAAGAAAATTCATAGGTAGCATTAAAACACTAAAATGAGATGGAAGGAAAGAATAACTCTTGAGATCAGGACACCAGGACAGGATGGATTCTTCTTTGCTTGGGATACTTTAGGAGAGGTCCTCTAAAATGGCAGAGAGATGGGAAGACCATCCTGTAAATGGAAGGATAGAAAGACATTGAATAGAGAGAGTGGAAAATATTTACTGAGATGATTCTTCACCTTTTAACACTCCTTCTACCTCAAATCCCCCAAAGCAGGAGTCTCTGTCTTCTTTATGAGGTGCTACTATCCCCCATGTCCCTCCCTTCATTCTCCAGAGATGTCTAAAATACCAGCGGGACTCCAGCTATTCCCAGCCACCCCTGTTGAACTTAGCTATACCATTCCCTTTTGCTGTGCACACATCATACAAGGCATTCAAGAGCCAAAATCAAGTATTTCCCTAGATTATCCCATCTTCACACCTTTGCTCAAGCTGACCACTTTACTTTGAGAACTCTTTTTGTTGTTGTTGTTGCTCCCAAGCCAATAACCACAGTTCAAGGGCTAGCTTCTTCATGAAGCCTCCTGCGACCCATGCCACAGTCCACTCCCCACTCCCCACATATCTCTGTTATATGCTGAAAGAAAGGGATGACTAGGAATCAAATATTGAATATCCAGGAGACTGAGAAGAAAAGAAAGTTTCCTGAAGCCCCCTTAAAGATAGATAGATTGATTGATTAGCACAAGAGACATTGGAGAGAGGCAGAAGGACAGGGAGACGGAGAATCCTAGGCGGACTCTGTGCTGAGCACAGAACCCGATGTGGGGTTGGAACTCATAACCCTGAGATCATGACCTGAGCTGAAATCAAGAGTCAGACACTTAACCGACTGAGCCATCCAGATGCCCTATCCTGAAGCCCCCTTGGAAAAATTTCCCAGAATTAGGAGGGGGGGGGCTCATAAACTCACTTTTTTTAAGCATACAGTTCTGTGATAAGTCTATCCACACTGTTGTGTGATCATCACACAACATCCATCTCTAGAACATAATGTCACTTTTGCTTAAACTAGTTTGAGTGGGATTTCTATCACTTGCACCCAATAAAATCCTGACAAATAAATGTATAGTATAGTACAAGAAGTTCAAGAAGGATTGGAGGACTGTCTTTAAAACAATGAATAAAGTAAAATTTATGACACTATGAAAACAAATGAGACCTTGATTTGAGGTTCTTGAGAATAATGAGGATCTGAGAAAACCAGAGGATAATTAAGCAAATGGCTGTGTAGAGTAGATCACCTGGAAAAGGATTCTTTGCTTCTAAATTTGTAATAGGAGACAACACTAATATACAAAAGAAGCCTGCATCTCATTTCCCAAGAGAAGAAGACATCCTACAGAGGAAATTAAAATCAGGCCAAACAGACAAATCTCCTAAGGCAGGGAGAAGCCCTAGAGCATACGGAAGGAAGTAACAAAAGAGAATGAGAACGGTAGCAGAAAAGATTCCCTTTATTTTAGCAGGTTTTAGAGAGCTTCTCTTCATATTTCCCTTACATATTCAAATAATTTATTCGAAGTGACAAAGGAATATTCTAGGACCACCTTTCTTTGTATCAGAAAAGTCTACAATATAAGTTACTTTGAAATCAATCTAGAAAAGTGACATAAGAATGAAAGTATATAATATTTCTAAATGCAGAAAAAAGAGAAAAAGGAAGCTGTCACAACAGAATCCTTTTTTTTTTTTTATAGCTGGCCTTAATTCCCTCACAGCATTCATTTCTTCTTTACAATATATTTAAATTTGAATAACATATACTCCCATTTCTTCCAGGAATAAAATTTGCTGCCATTAACATGCCTCAAGATTTTATTATAAATCCTATTATAAATCCTATAGTGTTACGATCCAACAAGGAATTAGATGAGGCACTATTACGTCCTCGGAATGTTTGTTAGCCTAGAAAATGGGTTCTCTATAATAATGAGTTCTTCTTATTTCTCTGCCCTTTTCTCCACTCATCAAAGTATTGCCAGTGTGTATTTTGAGACAAGGAATATGCCCTAGAGAAAGAAATGTGATGAAGAGTTGTCATGGGTAGACATTGGCAATTTGCTTGGTGGCTAGACTCAATCACAAATACCCTTCACTTTGGCCGAGAGGCTCCACAGTTGGAAGATGGATGCTTCAATTAATTGCTGTGTCAGGCTGATACTTCTGGGGAAAAAGAAAAAAGGGATTACAAGCACAGCTCCCAGCTAAAGCATTTAGTTTGCCCACAGCAATCAGTCTCAGAGAGTCCTGCCTTAGAAATTTACCTGTTAATATAAATCAGTGTTAACACTTCGGCGATATCTAACAGTCTTTATTAAATGGACATTCAGGAACCCACTTTATTTTGACTCACAGGTAAGCATACAACTGATCATTTGCTTTTGAGATATATGATGTGAAAGCTGTTTTTATAAAAACAACTTGGAGAATGTATCCCTCTCTTAAATGTATATGCTTTGAATTATCTTAAAACATAACTGCTAGACAAGGAAATCTTTTTAATGTGATAGTTGGTTATTCTTTCACTAGCACACCTGACCTCAAACCCTTGCTTTAGCTTTTACTTCAGAGGAAAGTCATTCCTAAGAAGGAAAGCATAGCTCAGATCGCTTCAACTCTCATCCCTTCACATCCCTAAGGATGTGGAGCATAGTGTAAGGGGCTCGGGATAAATGCATTTATCTTCACCTCCCTCAGTGACTTCCTTCACTCACTTTGAAAATCGTTAGCAGGGACGCCTGGGTGGCTCAGTGGTTGAGCATCGGCTTTGGCTCAGGTCGTGATCCTGGAGTCCTGGGATCGAGTCCCACATCAGGCTCCCTTTATGGAGCCTGCTTCTCCCTCTGCCTATGTCTCTGCCTCTCTCTCTCTGTGTCTCTCATGAATAAATAAAATAAAAAATCTAAAAAAAAGAAAAAAGAAAAAAAAGAAAATCGTTAGCAAAAGGACAACGTAATATGTCTCTTCTCACTGGAGATAACCTGGAAAAGTCCTAGGGTTAGACATGGAAACACAGGGGAAACGTTAAGTTAATTCAGCCAGAGGTAAGGACTAGAAGGCAAGATGGGCTCAGAGAGACAGCTGGCAGAGCAGGAAGCTGTTGGTGTGATGGGCGGGAGTGGCGGTTCCAGTCTGGCCCTACTACCCCCTGGGTCAGGCTACTTGTCATATGCTGGAATCTCACTTTTGCTATCTGTAAAATGAGAACACTGCACTGAATATCTAGGATCTCTTCCTATACTAAAATCTCAATATTAAAATACTTCCCAACTCAATCTTTTATTTTATTGTTCGGCTCCACCTAGAAGAAGACAGAGAATAAATAAAGGGTTTTAGAATATGAGGCTGGTCTTCTAAGGTAGACAATGTTAGGCTGTCAATCCTAACACAGTTTGCTGTAGTTGCCTACTAGAATCTGCTTCGCACTTTTATTTCTCTTTACTCCTTGAAAGCACCTATTACTGCCCTGATAGCAGACACAGGAGGAAGAGGAAGATGGTAGGAAAGGAGCCTCCTGAACTTCTGCCTTGGCTGAAAGTTCTAAAGCAGGAGACAGAACAAAGGCCCTACCAAGAATGGTGAGTACTAAATATCAGAAACCTTCATCAAGGCTCAGAAACCTTCATCAAGATTAAGTTTTATTTAAAAGCCTTAAGATGCCCGTCACCTGTGGATTGGGTATCTTTAAAAAGCATTTCATGTTCCTATTCTTCTGAAAGATTTCGATCTCTCTTCTGGTTCAAAGACACATCCTCTTTCCTTCACTTTCTCTTCCGTGGTCTTCACTAGGTTATGGAAGTCATGAAATAAGAGATCAGGAGAAGACGAAAGAAAGGGCATTGACCCTTCCATCTGGTGCTCATTCTTTGTGTTTCCCTTCAACAGGTTTCCCTAAGCAAAGCGGTCATGTCCTATTACTCCATCAGATTTCCTTCCCTTATTCCTGATTCATTTTGCTGTTGTTATTTCGATAAAATTACAACAGTGTTTCAAGTCTGTTGTTTTCTTTTCTATTATTAAACTGTGAAATAACTGAAGCATATAACAGTTCAGACAGTAACATTAGAGACACTCATGTACCTATCACCCAGTTTAAGAAACAAAACATTAACAGATATAAGGAAAGCCCCAGATCTATTACTCATCCTTCTGCTCCACAGTAAACCACCATCCTGAGATCAATAATTATCAATCCCATAGATGTTTTTAGATATTTGCTGGGTGTGTTTATAAGTATAAACAATGTAGTGTTTGAAAGTCTTGTACAAATGGAATCATAGTATATAAAGTTCCTTCTGGAATTTGCCTTTCCCACTCAACATTATGTCTTAGGGATTTATTTATGTTGGTGCATGCAATTGTAGCTAATTCATTTTCATATCCATATGGTATTCCATTATGTGAAAAATACTATAATTTATTTCTTCATTTCAGTTAGGCTTGTTTCCAATTTGTCTGGTTTTCCACTACAGACATGTTGCAATGAGCCCTCTTGCACTTGTTTTCTTATACTCTGATGCAAGGTCTTCACAAGAGTGTAAACCCAAGAGTGGAATCACTGGGTTGTGAGGTGTACATAGCTTCAAACTCTTGGTCTCCAAATTACTCTCCAGAAGATTATAACAATCTATGCTCCCAGCAACAGTGTGGAAGTGTTCCTGGGTACCTACATCTTCTCTACCATTTGTCACTTTCAGATTTTAATTCTTGTAAATCTGACAGTTAGATCTACTTGTGTACTTTCCTTTCTTACTTATGCAACAAATAAGTTCTTAAATGGCAAAAAAAAAAAAAAAAAAGAATTTATAGGAAAAAGACTGACGAATGAATACATGATTCTACCAATGTGTGAGCAAGCCCTAGCAGTGGGAGATGCATGTGTAATAGAATGCATTTAGGAAAATAATTTTCTATCTGTATCTATGAAATGTTGGCTTCTAAGGTGTTGAACAACTCGAGAAGGATCTTGGTCCCTTCAACTGTTCCCCGAAGTCATTGTTCATTCTAGAAGGCAAATCAAGTCCAAGGCCTCATCCGGCAAAGTACAAGAGACACCACCACCATTATCATTGCTCTGATGGAAGTGGCACTCCATGGTTTAGATCTTGACCATAGCCTAAAGATCCTCAGAAAGATAAATAAATAATTGAAAAATAAAGAAGAGCCTAAGGGAAATCAATTTTAATAAACTGTAGCCACACTCGGCACTTTCCCCCTTGTAAGCATAATCATGTTAATCTAAAACAGCATTAAAACTGCATAATCTTAAAAAAGATAAAAAACTAAAAAATTTTTAAAAACTGCATAATCTTTCAGGTCTCATTGTTAAACCAAATTCTGCTTTTCTGATCTGATCTCAAAGGGTAGATCTGAATAAGGAATATAAGGAGATGGCCTTAAGATATGTTCTTCAAAAACCTAAGATGGTTTCCATAGCAAACTAATTTACTCAGCAAGTTGTTTTAACTTTCTTTAGTTTAACTCCTAAACACTCAAGCAGCACAGAAAAATGGCTTATGAACTGGACTTTGAAAGCCAGGCTGTCTGAGTTCAAATCCCAGCTCTCTGGCATATTATTAACCAAGACCCTAGCAAATAAATTAGTTGGCATCTTTTCTCATCTGTAAAGAGAAGACAATAATAATATTTACTTTCTAATGACTGTTGTTGGATTAAAAGTTAGAGCAGGAACTGGCCCATAATAAATGGTCAAAAATATTATATTTTTATAATATTCTAGCCTCATTTTAGAAATAAAAAAATAAAGTTCTCTACTAAAAGTAGATATCTAGGAAGTAGTCTTTTGTACCCTTTTTTTCACATTTGAGTTTCTAAGACTTTCATCACCTATGTGATGAATTTGGGTCATTTTTGTTTTCTTCACCATGCTTTTCTTTAAAACATCCAATATTTTTTTAAAGCCTCATAGAATTTTTAAATACAAACTCCATTTTCTTTCCCTTTTCAGGAAAAAGAGTCAAGGGCTAGTAATAAGTAGAAACACTGACTGTTTCTAAAGTACCTCTTATCTAATGATACCCACTCCTACCCAATGCAGCATGAGCTCATTTACTGTCCACCCTCCCGGTGCACGATTGTTATAGTGCATAGGCTCTCAATTCAAAAGAAATGTAAAGTTTATCATGGAAATGGATGGTGGCTTCCTGTACGGAAGAAACAGCAGTTCAGAATCTTGGCAAGATTCTTTGGACACAAAAGAGGATTACAAAGCCAAAGCTTTTTATGTGTGTGGTGGGGAGGGAGAGAGGGAAGGGGGATGACCTTGGGCTTTGGATTTACTCTGACCTGCTTTTGTGTCGAGTGATAACAGTCTCTGGGAATCTGACGAACCACAGACATGAACAGGAAGTACTTGCGAGGAAAGCTTTGGTATCAAATTCTATGCCCCAATCTCAGTTTTTCCTTTGCTATCCAAGTATAAACTATAAAAGAACTCAGCCCAGTTTTTATATGGTTAATAATTTGAAACTAAATACATAAGAAGAACATTTGATTAATCTTATGTTTTCCAGTGAGTTGCATTTAAAAACAAATCTGGTTTGGAGGAATTAGCTTCTCAAGGAAGGGTAATTTGCTTTAGCAAGGACTGGTTTGACTCGGAAACAGGCCTAATAATTTGGCCTTTATAAAAATATTATTTTCTCCCTTTGGAGTTAAAAAGTAGAATGGGAAAGAAAAGAAAGAAGGAAAGAGAGAGAGAGAGAAAGAGAAGGAAGGAAGGAAGAAAGGAGAAAGGAAAGAAGAAAAAAGTAGTATGGACTAGAAATTACTGTGCTTACCTTAAAAATAGTTTCCAACCCAAACATTCTCTTTTAGGACTATGAACAAATTTTTCTAGCATAAACTTCTGAAGCAAAAAACCTTTCAGTTATCCAAAAACCAACAATTCCTCCTTCCTGGCTATATTAAACTCTGTGACTTTCTCGCATCTTCAGTGTCTCATAGAAGAAATCTTCTATGGCTTCCCCTGGAGAATTATCTTACAAATCAGTAACATCAATTCAATAGCTCTTCAATAACTTTTCTGGGTTTTCCAAGACAAATATGATCAGTGTTCTTCATTACAGTAAGCCCATGTGTAAGCTATTGTGTAGTTTATAAATCCTTTGGTAGAAGACCAACTAGATATACTTTGAAATAGGCTGTAAGAACCAGAGGGGATTTTAGAGTCAATCTAAACAGGCTGCACATTTGAACCCCCTGGAGAGCCTTTAAAAATACTGATGTCCAGTGCACCCTACACCAATTAAATCAGGATCTCTATGGATGGGGCCCAGGCACCTGTATTTTTTAGAAGGTCCCCTTGGTGATTCTGATAAACAGTGAGGCTCAGATACCACAGATCTGGTCCAACTACCTCTTTCCACAGGTAAGGAAGCAAAGGCTCAGAGCTGTTAAGGGACATCTGTAAAGTCAAACAGGTAATTAAGTCACATGACTGGGCCTAGAGGCCCATGTCTTCAGATTCTTTCTTCTCTATTATATTATCTTCTTCTCTCACAACCGAATCTCTCACAAGGAAATTAGATCTCAGAATCTAAGTCCAAAAGGGACCACAATCTGGACCTACCAGAGACCAGCCACACAAAAATCAGTCTATCTCTTGCCTTTCTGCCTGGCAGTTGGCTGCTGTTGGGACAACCGTGTCACCCTGTGGGATGGAAAATATCCTTCCTTGCTGTCTTCACCGGAAAGCAGCATCTAATTCTCCACATTCTATTAATGGTTTTCTTTATTGTTTCCACCATGCTTGTCCTCTGATATTTCTTTTTAAAAGGAAAAATAACAACTTCTTCTAAAAAAGTCCTCATTAGGTGATAAATTGAAGTTCTAGCATAGGGACCATAGAAAAACTTTCACATAAAGAAATGTCTTCAGGGCAACTTCTTAAAAAAGGAATCATTTGCAGACGGGTGGTCTGAAGCTTTGCTCTTGGGGAGACCTGAACATGGGATGGCAGAAACAGTGCAGGGGCTGGAAAGGGGCCAAGCTCCTCGAGTACCAGGTGTCCAAGTGCATCACTGGTGCCTTTCCAAGACTCTGGAAAGGGCAAGCACAATTACCCCACCTGGGGTTTAGCGACCACTTCCTGACACACACAACTGAAGGTATGAAAACTCGTACCGCGTCCTCGTACTTGTCCTGCCCGACCCCATGTGCATGTTTACTCAACTATTAAAAATAACCAAGAAATTGTTTCTGTTCCAATAAGAAGCAATCCTCTCAGGGCAGGAAGAAAAAAGACGGTTGACCTGCAAGAAGGAGGGGTCAGAACCAAGCAGAGTTGAACAAGAACTGGACCAGCAGCTGGAAGACCTCAGTTCCCACCCTGTTCCTGCTACTTACTGGCCACATATGTTGAGGCAAGTCAATTCCTTGGGGTTCCATTTTCCTCAGAGGCAAAGCTGGGATAACACCTGTCCTGACTGGCCCATGGGCTGATTACGAAGACCAAATAAAGAGATAATTAAATAGAGATAAATTTATATAAAAACATCCTTTAAAAAATGTACATAGGGGCGCCTGGGTGGCTTAGTCGGTTGAGCCTCCGGCTCTGGGTGTTGGCTCAGGTCACGATCTCGGGGTCATGAGATGGAGCCCCAACTCAGGCTCTGTGCTGGCCATGGAGCCAGCTTGAGATTCTCTTTCCCTCTCCTTCTGCCCCTCCCCCACCTTTCACTCTCTCCCAAAAAAAAAAAAAAAAAAAAGGTACATAAATGTAGGTATTCCCAGGAAGAAAAAGGAAATAAAAAGAAATGTATTATCAGGCTCCCGGTGCATGGAGCCTGCTTCTCCCTCTGCCTGTGTCTCTGCCTCTCTCTCTCTCTCTCTCTGTGACTATCATAAATAAATGAAAATTAAAAAAAAATATTTAAAAAAAAAAAAAAGGGATCCCTGGGTGGCGCAGCGGTTTGGCGCCTGCCTTTGGCCCAGGGCGCGATCCTGGAGACCCGGGATCGAATCCCACATCAGGCTCCCGGTGCATGGAGCCTGCTTCTCCCTCTGCCTGTGTCTCTGCCTCTCTCTCTCTCTCTCTCTGTGACTATCATAAATAAATGAAAATTAAAAAAAAATATTTAAAAAAAAAAAGAAATGTATTATCACCAGATAAAAACTTCAGACACTCAGGAGTACTAAATTCCTAAAAAGATTTGACCATAGAACAATTCAGCAATATAATTCAGCATGATGAACAACCGCGCCCATGGAGTCACACAGACTTGGAGTCAAATCTTAGCTCGGTCAAGTAACCTCTCCAAGCCTCAGTGTTCTCATCTAGACAGTGGGGATCACAGTGGCGAGTCCTCTTGGAGGTTTGACGATGTTGATTGAGATAATCATGTAAAGAGATGGTAAGTGCTTCACAAATGATAGCTGTTGGTTAATGTTATCAAGCAATTATTGTTATTGTCACTGCTTCCCCTGCCTCTCAGGGTTGTGGTGAATTGTAGGGATCGGATGTGTCAAGTAGGAAGCTGTCCATAGAGGGTCGTCATTACTTTACTTGAGTCCCAGACAGAACGGGAGGTATTTCTAAGGGACACATTTTCCCTTTCTCACCAAGAGATTTCTTTTTGACCTGGCCCAATTCTTTACAGGCTTTGAGCAATATCAGGTATTCTGTGAGGGTTCTGGTTAATCACCCTCCCAGTTCAGACACTGGTATAATCACGTTCATCTCTAGGGGCCAGATGGTAAGTGTACTTTTTCAAGGTAAAAGCAGGAAGCAATCCCCTTAGTATGAGCGCCACATCCTATAACTATTTTCTCCTATAGCTGAATCAGGGTGATTGGCAGGAACCCAGCTGATTACCAAGATTATCAGACATAGGGGCAAAGGAAAAAAAGCTACTTGAGTTACACGGACTGTGCAACTATATTCTAGAAGTCTCTGAGTGGCAGTTTGTGTCAATGATCCTATCAGTGCTTTTATTCAAATGGAGAAAACATAGCGAGAAAATCACAAAAGGTTAAAGCAAAAAATATTCACTTAATGTGAAATTTCATATAAATCACATGTAAATACCACACAAATAACACTTGCTTTGGAAATGTCAAAAGTATTAGCTAAGTTCTTTGGTCAGTTAAAACAAAATGCTATAAGAAATATAGGCTCACGTGTAGAGACTTGGGAAATGCAAATGAGAAAATTTGAAATAAATTAAGATCATCCATAGTCAAACCTCCCAGAGATGACGCTATTAACACTTTGGAATATATTATTTCATACTTTTTTTTCTGTCCATGCATACATAAAAATGGAAAATTTCCCCCCAAAATGGATTTTAAAATGCTGGCTAATTAGGTCCTTAAAAAGCACAGAGAGGGCTTAAAGACCTAATGAATTAAATAATAATAGCTTTCTCCTTTTGATCACCATGTAATTAAAGTCTATGAAAACACAGAGCTTGGCATTTAGTAAATACTGATGGGTAACATTTATGAAGCACTCCTAGTGTGCCAGGAACGTACCTAACATCCATATACAAATTAACCCCTTTGGTTCTCACAACGGCTCTATGAAGTGGGTACAATTATTGTTCCTAAAAACAAGGTACAGGGAAGTTAGGCAACTTGCCCCAAGGTTACGCAGTAGGTAAAATCCTTAAACTGGGGTTCAGACCCAGGCAGTAGGGCTCCAGAAGCCAAGTTCTTCACTACCTTGCCTCCCAAACAGAGGTGCAACATTATCACTACAATTGGAAAAGAGAAACTCCCTTATGCTTACCCATAACTTGGCAGCAAATGTTATATACTATAGTGACGGCTGAGCTCATCATAAAACTGTCTAATATGCTGAAAATCACAGCACGCCCCAAAAATCTAGGAAACAGATACTGAATAAAATAAACAGAACTTGCATTTGCTACAAGCAAGGTTGGAAGAAATATTCTTGGAAGGTGGGATGTCGGTGTCAAATGTAGCCAGCCCATAAGCTTTCTTCAAGGATGCACTCTCTGTGTTTAGGTTTATGACTTAAAGGTTAGACTGCCAAGAATTTTTTAAAAGGTTGATACATCTGTGGCTGTAATTTCCCCAGAGCACCATAACCCATAGTCTTGCCAAAATTAAATAAAAGGATTGACTGTCCTCTTTCTTCCTCTGCCTTAAGAATGTCACCATCTTAACTCTGTGGGGAATAAAGCTACTATGAACTCAGCATTCAGGAGGAATTTTCTGCTTGGATTGCAATCAAAACTCCTTATTCCATGACCGGGTCCTAGTAGTCACAAAGGGCAGCTAGAGGAAGATCCAAACACTCATCTCTTCCAAAAAAAGATTTTGAAAAGGAGAACCATGTGAGCTAGAAGGGTATAGAATTATTTGTGTCATAGGTACTGCTAACATAGGCGACGTCCTGGGTTATGATGTGTGGGTCACCGGAGTAACCAAAGAGAAGTAACTTAAGCAGTTTTAAGACGTGAGAGGTTTCCAATAGAGGAGAGAACATATGAATCAGGAAGACTAACTGCTATACCAAACATCCCCCACATCTGGGTGGTCAGGCCCAGTAAGAGTATTTCATGCTCATGTTCTGGGCTGGTACAGCTCAGGAGAGGGCTTGGCTCCTCAGCTATCAAGGTCTCGGGCCTCTACCTCCATCTTCCAAGGCCTTAGGGTCCTGTTCTGCATCCTGTAAGCTTACAGTCAACAAACCAGGAGAGAAGACAGCTGACTGAGTTCTGGCTACTTTCTTGCCTCGTCCCCTATAAACGACCCCCCAGTCCTTTACTTTGTCTCTCCTGGTCTGTTGACTGTAAGCACAGGATCCAAAGGAGGATGCTGAAGCCCTGGAAAATGTCTATACCCCACTGAAAGAAAGGCTACAAAAGGAGCCCAAAAGGAAAAGAATACACAGTCTGATATAATATAGCATTATTTCTGCCACTAGGAGGAAGGAAATCCATCCAGATTTTGACAAAAATAGCCAGATGTACGTTGACCTAAGTCACTGGCAGCAGTCATGCTTCTTAGGGATACATTTATCTGAGCCTGAATTATCAATGTGGTTCTCAAGTCTTCCCATTCTGAAAACCTAACAAAACAATAAGAAGGGAAACCCAATGCTCAAAGGAGCACATCGTCTTAGAGGCTGGTAATGAAGCACAAAACCTTGCCTTCATTACCTCATCCAGATCCAAAGATGTAGGACGTTGTACCCTTGGGGCAGCTGTGTGGTAAATTCTCTTTCATCTGAGACCTATATATGCATCTACCATCCCAGCTCCAATGACAGTGTGCATGGGGCTGGGCCCAATCCTAAAAAATGTCTGTCATTCAATACCTGTCCACAGAGGAGAAGATAAGCCCCTTAATGTCTGGAATGCGGCCCACTCCCTCTTAGGAAGAAGCTTCTCTTAATGGCAGTGAGTCCATTTGATTCCAGTTGGAAGCGGGTTCAAGAAATTCCTTCCCTGGCTCTGTTCCGTTCTCACCTCTCCCCTTCCTCCGCACCAGCTTTCCCATCTAAATGAGAGAGAGCTCTCTGGCACTTCTCAAAGCCTGCCGAGAAGCAATGGGACGTGGTGTTATACCAGTAATAACCGAAATGCTACCTCACATGTGTAAGATGTTTTTTTCAAGAAAGTTCTTTCATATTTGTTATTTTATTTGACCCTCATCTTTTTCCTTCAAGCCAAATATTTTCTCACAACACTTTTCAACGATTTGAGGCTTCACTGGCTCAAAATACGGTCCCAGTACATTCTAACTCTAAATAACTCTGCTAGAGTGTACACTGACGTGCTGGGAAGAAAGAGACCAAAATCTGAGATTAGAGAGCCTGGCTCCATCCAAGTCCTGACCCTGTCACTCACCAGCTCTATGATTCAATTTATGTCACTGATTTTCTCTGGGATGTAAGCAGAGCCAGTGCTGCTTGACCGCCTTCACCCAGTGCTCTTAACAGGATCCAATGGGATAAAATATGCAAGAGCACTCTATCGTGTGTGTCATAGCTTCTTTCTGGAAACAATCAATATGTCTCTCAGACCCTGAATGTCTCTAACCACAGTAGAACTGATAGAAAATACAAACATTATTCCATAAATGATATTATTAAACTAATCATTGCACTTCTTTCTTCAACCAATATCTGACGGCTTTCTAAACTGACTGAACAAAGGGAATGAAAAGAAACTGCTTATATTCTATTTCCAATCACAGTTTCTCATTGTTTCTCACTGGTTAGCAATAACTCGAGTTTAACCGCACTCCTCTTTGGCATACGTACATACATACATAAAGCAATTAAACAATTCCAAACTGCACACTGCTCAATTGTTCTTTCCGTTTTCTCTCATAGGACTCCACAAAGCCGAAACCCCAGGGCAACACCTATGGATAATTAGCTGTTTTTCTTCTTTCTATGTTTTCATACCAAATAGTATATAAATATATTCTCAATCTAAAAGTTTCAAGCATTACAAAAATCCACAAAGTAAACTAGAAAATCCTACCCGTCTTTACCTCCCAGGGGTAATCAACCTCAATCTGTCTGTTGTGCATCCTGCCAGACTTCTTTCTGCAAATTGACTTTATGTCCCTAAATACAACAATCTCGTTATGTTTCGTTACATTATTGGGATCATGCTTTACAAATTGTTCTATAACTTGCTTTTCTGACTTTCTGCAGATATTCCCATGCTATGCATGCTGGTCTACCTCATTTTTTTAAATAGCATCTGGTTTCTATTAGGTCAATACCCCAAACTTTACTTAACCCTCTTGATGGAAATTTAGTGGTTCCTAAGTTCCAAAATTACAAAGCTTCCCTAAACTTTTAAAGTTAAATTGCTCATGGACTCCACTTTATTGCCTCTCTCCAAATTTCACTTGAAATCCACTTGCAGTAAAGTTCTTTCTAATATCCTCTTCTACCCAATGATAAGTAGAAGGCTCTTTTTTGGAAAAAGTGTCAACTCCATTCAGAACCCTTTAAAGAAGAGACTAAAGAGAGCATTAGCACTTTAGACTCAAGGCTCTTTATCTTTCCCACTGCATTCCTTATTCATTGGTAAAAGCATTTGTTCAGTCAGTCCTGTGTTTTACCCGCGGAGAGAATGGACCTCTACCTAGGGGCTTTCTGTGCAAAGCATTACAAACTTCAGCCAGCAAACACGCACACACAAGCATACTCACACATTCACAAACAATGCTAAGATCAAAGAAAAGAGCTATGTGTGTACACACCATAGGGAATTACCTACCCAGTTAAGCATGGTCTTGGGCTCTATAAAAGAACTAAATAGAATGATATTGCTAGAATCTTCTAAAAGAGCAAAATTCATGTGGAATTTCCAAATTTAATATTTATTGATTGCCTACTATGTGCTAAGAGGGGATCGAAAGGAGTATAAGATCCAACCTCTGCCTTCCCAAAGCTATAAAACTGTTGGGGAGATGAGGATCCAATGAATAAAACAATTAACTAACAAGGTAGGACTAGCCATGTAAAATGATGGTGAGCAAATGAATGGTAAGTGCTCTAGGCAAGGTAATAGGGGCTCTAGGAGGGCCTCTCAGGGGCAGGAACACCAAGCAAGTCGTTCCGAATGCTGGCCTCCGCCCTGCAGTGGGGGCTTAAAACACGGAGCCAACTGATCGGGGCTATTTGTCATGTAGCCATAAAATACTACATTCTGACTGTAAGAGACACCTGGACCAATGAATCTGAGTGAAACTGCACACTTGGTGTGCAGAAGAGCTGCTTTCCAAGAGCTGAAAACCTGAAAGATGCCACATGGCGGCTCAATACGGACTCTAAAGGATGCCCAGAATCCCCTAACCCTACTCCTGCAGGCCAAACAGGCTGCAAAGCCTTATTGGAGGGATCAGAATTTAAGTTTTAGGCACTTTTCCTCCCCCGACAGCCGACTATGTATAAATGCAGTAAAAAATAGTAAAGAACCAGTACTAAGCATATACTATGTGCAGGTTGCCCAAATTAAGACCAGATACATGATCTTCTCCTTGAAAGCATTCACAAGTGTCCGAACTATCTACTCCAGCTCAACAGTATCCTGAACCCACCTCCCCAGCTAGTCAGCGGCAGAGTCTGAACTCATAAAGAAAGAAGCAACAGGAGAACATACGAAAGGTATGCTTGCGTGGGCCAGAAAGCAGAGGGAATTACAGATTTCCCGTTTTAACCTATTCCTATAATGTCGAGGCTTGGTCTGGCCTACACGGCCCAGTAGTTTCTCTTCCATGGTGAGAGGTGTTGCTTATGTATTCCTTTTATGGAGCTGCTTAAAAAGTTTGATCGCATTGATCATTGATCAATTGATCGCAAAGAGAGTCTCAACTGAAGTTTCAAAGTGCCAAAGAAAGAAAGAAAGGGAAAGAGAGGAAGAGCGGGAGGGAGGGAAGGAGGGAAGGAGGCAGGGAGGAAAGAAGGAAGGAGCCTGACAGTAGCTACTGAGAAAAAGAGCCTCAGTCCCACGCCAGGCCGCGTTTGCAAAGGACACGGGAAGGCCAGGCTACTGCTCTGCCTCGACTCTCCCAGAAGTGGCAAAGGCACATTCTGTAGGTTCTTTTGCCATTAGAAACGACAAATACCCACCATTTGCTTCGACGTGGATGGAACTGGAGGGTATTATGCTGAGTGAAATAAGTCAATCGGAGAAGGACAAACATTATATGGTCTCATTCATTTGGGGAATATAAAAAATAGTGAAAGGGAATAAAGGGGAAAGGAGAAAGAATGAGTGGGAAATATCAGAAAGGGAGACAGAACATGAGAGACTCCTAACTCTGGGAAACGAACTGGGGGTGGTGGAAGGGGAGGTGGGTGGGGGTGGGGGTGACTGGGTGACGGGCACTGAGGGGGGCACTTGACGGGGTGAGCACTGGGTGTTATTCTGTATGTTGGCAAATTGAACACCAATAAAAAATAAATTTATAAAAAAACGAATGTTTGCAAACAATCAATAAAAATATGAAGTAAATTTTAAAAAAAGAAGAAGAAGAAGAAGAAGAAGAAGAAGAAGAAGAAGAAGAAGCAGCAGCAGCCAAGGCACAGCAGCATCCGAAATACCGGAGGGGAGGCAAGGAGGAGCAAGACCCTGCCGTGGGCCTCTCCCCAGGAGGCAAGGACACGGGGACAGCGTGTGCCCTGAAGCCCCGGCAGCGGCCTGGCGAAGCCCGGAGCTGATGAGAGGCGGCATAGACTCATTTTTAGAGCAAACGTGACTCCTTTAAGTCACTTGCCATCCACTGTGGGTCCTGAATAATAGCTGATTGTACTATTTCTTCCCTGAGAATAGACCTTTGTTCTCGTGACAGTGCTGTACTCTTGAAGGTCTCAGTACTAGTTACTCTGCTTAAAAGAAAGGCACAAAATACCGTATTTGTTCCAAACAAAGAAAGGATCAATTATTAAATCATCTTTTCTGAGAACTCGCCCATCTATAAATAAAACACGTTTGGAAAACAAACTCTTCTGCTGTTTTTCCTTCCACCAGCGTTAGCCTCAGAGGGGCCCTCGCGGCCCGGCCTAGAAGAGGGGGCTCACCCCCCCCTCGGGCAGCAGCCCCTCTGCTCCCACCGTGTCCGTAGAAACCGGGCCTGCTAGCCAGGGAAGTGCGTGCTCGTTGGAAAGCCCTCTCGGCACTAAGGCCCTCCCCAGAAGCTTCGACATTGCCTCCCCGGTGCACACCTGCCACCTGCACAAATGTGCACACAGCAGCTGGCACACAATCCACAAAGAGCCACAAAAGAGAACCACCCGAAAAGCCCAGAGCTTGATTACCTGTCCTGGCGCCTCATTGCCAAAGGTGCAAAGGGTCTGACGGTTCTATATGGTGACAGATTTGGGATCAAGTGATCAGATTCTCTAAAACAGTTTCATGATAGAAGGTGCTGCTTAGTACCTGACAAAAGTGACATCCTCGCTGAGTAAGCACCGTTGATGCTCCCACACTGCTCTCCCTTGTTTACTGGACACTAGGAAGGCACCAGGATGCACCATCTTCCTCCCTCCTCGGAGCTTCTGCACACACCACCCCCTTCCCTAGAACATCCCTAGAACACCCCCTTCACCTAGTGAAATCTAGTTCACCTTTCAGATCTGAGTTCAAAAGCCCCCTGTCCAGGAGCACCTTCCCATCCCCCTGCCATGTAAGGTTCTGGTAGCTGCCGGTGCTCTTCCTGCAGAGCACTTAGCACAGTCTGTAGACTAATTACCCCACTGTGGTCCATCTTCCAAACCCAAGTTCATAAAACTTTTGCAACCTGGACACTATTCCAAAAGGCAAATTTTCACATTTGATATGCTCACCCAATTCTCCTGCAAACCTTCCTTCCTTTAGGAACCTGTCTTTGGAAGTTTCAATATTTGGGTGGATTTCAGACTCTAAACAAGAAGGGAAAATGTGGCCAGGCTAATACCTGTATAAAAACCAAATGCAGGGTGCCCCTGGATGGCTCAGTTGGTTAAGCGTGCCACTCTTGATTTCCCCTCAGGTCATGATCTCAGGGTCATGGGATTGAGCTCCATGCTCAGCAGGGAGTCTGCTTGAGATTCTCTCTCCCTGCTCTCTCCTTCTGCACCTCCTAACCCCCCCTCCCCCGTGTGCATGCTCTCTCTCTAAAATAAATAATTAAATCTTTTTTAAAAAATGCAACCAGTCTGATTCTTCTCAAATGGCTTCTATGTGGGTTTTCAGTCCGATGAAGGGCTTTTCATTTTTCTGCACCTCTCTCAAACCACACTCCCTTGATAAGCCTTTTGGGCAGTACAGTTTTTACATTCCTGAAAATACCAATGGTTGAATTGTTGGTTATAGGAGAAAACTTACATAGAAATATATATTCAAGAGGTAGGTCAAACCATGTTGACATCTTTGAAAAAGAAGAGTCGTTCAGATACTAACCACCAAGCTCCCGGCATTTCAGGAATCAAGAGGAAGAGTTGGATATGAAGCGAGATGGAAATCTAGTGACACTAGTGATAGTTGCTGGAAGCTTGAAGGAAACCTCCACGAAACTGCTGAAGATGCTATGTCACTTGCTTCTAGCAAGTCTTTATCTGAGGGTGACAGTGCTTTAGGCCCAGTTTAGATTTAGTGTAGCTACAGGACTTCTGAAGTAAGTTTTTTTGATTAACCACAGCAGCATGTGGTAATGTTTTACTGTGCATAAGAGTCATCTCAGAAAGACAGATCCAAGGGCATGGTATACTACTTAATAGCCACATCTCACAATTTTATGGCCTGTTCCCCACCCACCCCACCCCCACCATAACACACCCATCCTCTCTTGAAAGTAATTGTCTGCTCTCCGCAGTCAGGAAATTCTACAAGCTAAACTGTGATCAAAGGCCTCCCCATCAACTTTCCCTAGATATACAATCCACAGCTGGCAAAGACACAGAAGCATCCTATTGACCATGAGTAAATTTAACTTTTGGACTAGAGATGCATAAAATCTTATTATGCAGCCCACACTGATCACACATTTGAAGATTACTCCTCCTTTCCAGGGCAAATTTTCTTTCTGAATCTTGGTCCTCTATCTGAAGTGTACCAAGAGATCAGGCCTGAAAAATTAAAGGGGAATCTCCCATAGCCAGAGCAGTGCTCAGAAAATCTAATGTCTTCAAAGAAGAAATTCGTCTAAATGTGAGGATGTTAATAGGCATTACGCTCACACACGGGTGCATATACATATACACACACAAAGGGCTCAGTAGTCAAATAAGCTTGGGAAACACGGATAAGAAAATGAAAAAGATCTCTTGCAGAGCTTCTCAGAGCCTTTAATATTGCCAATATGCATTATGGATCTACAAGAGGAGCACAGTAGACAGATTTTCTACTTGAACATTTGTTTACCAGCATATCTTCCATTGCGAGTGCTTTGTAGAGTATACATAACAAAACGCTGTACTGGAAAGAAATATATCAAAATTAAATAGAGCTATCTCTGGGTACTGAAGTTTATGAGTAATTTTAATTCTCTGTATTTCCAAATCCTCTGTAATGAATCTATATTGCTTTTATCATCTGAAAAAAGTTACAGATGATAAAAGAAAAATAATATTTGGATCTACAATACTTCTAAGAACCAGGAGTAACTGAAAGTGAGATTTTTTCTTATAAAAAATAGATGTGTTTATTGTTTTTAAAGATTTTTTGTATGCCCCCAATATGCTAAGTTCTGATATTAGTATGAGTAATAAAAAGGAAGATTTTTTTATTGGGTGGCTCAGTGGTTGAGCGTCTGTCGTGATCCCTGGGTCCTGGGATCAAGTCCCGCATTGGGCTCCCCTGCAGGGAGCCTGCTTCTCCCACTGTCTATGTCTCTCATGCATAAATAAATAAAATCTAAAAGAAAAAAAGAACCAGTTATTTTAGTAGCTAATTAACTAAATAAATTTATTACTATTTATAAAATAATAAAGTAATCAGCATAGAAAAACTAAAGCTGTAACTGATCTATGTAGCCAATATTTTATGATATGATGTGTTGCTTTGCTTTACTTGATCTCAGTTCGAAAATCATACTGACTTAGACTATCCAGAAAAGTAAAAGCAATTTAAATCTTGCCAAAAGAAAAAACAAATCCAATATGCTTGATCCTAAGGCATCCTACATTTCCAGGTATACCAGTTTTCTCAAAAGAAGACAGGAGGAACCAAGCATCAAAGTCCATCTTTAAAATAAAAAAAAAAAAAAAAAAAACAAAGTCCATCTTTAGCAACTCTACAAACCACTTTCTCACTAAGGGATTTCTGTCCCTGGTTACAACCACAGTGATGAGACTCAACTGGCAAGGCCACCTCTCCGGATTCACCACAAACAAAAGAACTCTTCTTCTAACCCCGGCAGGCACTTCTCCCCACTAAATATGCTCAGACACTTCAGGGAATGGCCCTCCGCCTTTCAGCTGCGGAGAAGGTCAAGAATGGTCAACAGGATACTCTAATTCGGGCAGAGTTGAAGATTTGATTCATTTATCAAGAGAGGTAAAGGCAGCTTCTATTTTCTCATCATCCAAGAGGAGACCTCTCAGAGTAGTCCCCACACTGAAAGGGGAAAAACCCAGGAAAATTATGTCAGCTGAAAACCCCACTGTCACACTTCTCAATCCACTAGGCTAACCACAGCCAGATGTAAGGGCCACAAATAGATAACAAGCCCCCTTGTAAAGAGGCCTAAATTTTGTGACTAGCCAAATAGCAGCAAACCTAGCTGCTTAGGGAAATTATATTGCTCTGCCCTAATCACAGCTCTGAGTTTCTAGAAAGTGTTGAGATTTGTCAATTTCCCTGAGCAAGCGTTCTAAGGACTAAAGTGGGCCCATAAAACTATATTAGAAAAGCTCTTTATTTAGAGGAATAAATTTCCACAAATCAAACCAAAGCTAAACAAAAATAAACCAAACCTACTGTTTTCTTTGTATTCACCATACACATATGTTCACCAGATATGCAACGTGTTTCTGGTGCACATTGCTCAATTTGTCTTAGGATGTCACTGGTCCAGCCAATAGCTGGGGGGAAAGACTGTAAGCCTAGCTCTAAAGAACTCGTAGGGAGCCTAAGAAATAAGAAACCCGATGCCACAGAAGTACAGCTGTAAGACAAAAAATAATCATAATTTGTTTCATAAGTAAGAAAAACCTGGGCCTGAACCTCAAGCTTTGCATTAATTGAATCAGAGTTAATAAGTTCAAGCTAGTTGGGCTTTCCTAAAACTAACATTTTGAAACATAAGTGAAGGCCAAGGAAACACACAAAGGAAATAGAGAAGAAAACGTGTGGCCCTAAAACAAGGGAGTTAAATCGACAGCCCGGGGGGGTACCTGGCTGGCTCAGTCCACAGAGCATACAACTCTTGATCTCGGTTGGGGTTGTAAATTTGAGGCTCATGCTGGGTGTAGAGATTATGTAAAAATAAAATCTGTTTTAAAAAGTTGACAGCATTACTAATAAGCACAGAATGACTCTTAGCTCACCCAGGAACACAGACATGAAATGACCTGGGTTATAAAGGTTAGTAAACAGTCACTGCCATCATGTCCCAAGATGGAAATGCCCAGGGAGGACTGGGGCGCTCAGCTCAGGGTGAGCGTCTGCCTTTGGCTCAGGTCATGATCCCGGGGTCCTAGGATAGAGTCCTACATCAGGTTCTCCCTGTGGGCAGCCTGCTTTTCCCTCTGCCCATGGCTCTGCCTCCCTCTCTGTGTCTCTCATAAATAAATAAATAATATCTTAAAAAAAAAAAAAAGACAGAGATGCCCAAACAGCCAAATACTCCTTGCACGTGGAAGCACACCTCAAAAGCGCAAAGAAATTCAAACCAACTCAGGTGATCATAAATGACAGGCGAAGCAGCTGCTGTTAAATGTTCAAGTTTCCTAATAGCTCATGTCAGCACACAAAAAGAATAATTTTTGAAAAGCCTGGCCAAGACTCTCTTAGGCAGCTACCCCACAGTGTGATGGGAAAGCAGAGGTAAATCTATACATCACAGCACACAGTGGCATTAGAGGGAAATTGTTTCCCACCCTCCTATTAATTTAGCAAATAGAATAATGTATCAGCCTCGGGACTGGCCACCACCTAAGCAGCGGGCAGCTAACTCTTGTTTACTATCCTGTCTTTCTGAAGGATTTAGAATGTTTATAATATTTTTTGCTAGTGATCACTTCTCTTCATGGTCACCAAGCAGATGGGAGGACAGAGTTGGGACAGAATGCCGCCTGTGTGTCATGTGTCAGGCGATGCTGGAGAGAGGAGGAAATGGAAGATGGGTAAAATGACAACATTTACAGAAATGATTTGTTGCTCACTCTCTACCCTCAACAAATCCAACTAATGCCACGCTCAGAGTGGATGATTTCTTTTTTTTTTTAATAAATTAATTTTTTATTGGTGTTCAATTTACCAACATACAGAATAACACCCAGTGCTCAGAGTGGATGATTTCTTTGCAGAGAGCCGACTCTGCATCTGGAGCGGTGATGCCAATCGTCTCTCTAGCAACCTCCTTGCCCTATCAAGGTGATTATCACTCCATCCATGGTAGGAATACGTGGGTAAGCAAGCGGCTCTGTGGGCAACCAATCTTGAAAGTACCCATACGTGGCTTGTTTTAAGAAAAGACATGAAAATTTCCATTTACAAAGCAGATTAACCTGAGGATGCTCCTTTACCTTGTCAAACTAACAGGTCGTTTGCTATAGTTTTTATGCAGGTGAAGGGGAAACGGGGGAGGACTTGAGGGCAAAGCTATTTGTGGGTTGTTGGTTGTTTTTTCCTTTTCTTTTCTGTTTTTTTTTTTTTTTTTAAGATTTTATTTGATTGATGTGAGACACAGAGAGAGAGACGCAGAGTCACAGGCAGAGGGAGACGCAGAGTCACACGCAGGGAGCCCGACGTGGGCCTCGATCCCAGGTCCCCAGGATCAGGCCCTGGGCTGAAGGCTGAACCACCTGGGCTGCCCCTGGGTTATTTTTTCTAAAAATGGTAGAAACTGCCAAAGAGCCACAGGAGAATCCCCCTGAGGCTGCAAGTCTTTATTACTGCAGGTTGGCAGGCAGCGAGCTGCCCACCCAACCCCAACGTCATCGCGGCCCTGGGGCATCTTTACATTCTGGGACAGGAAAGTGAATAGAGGCGAATCAAATCAGAGTTTTACCTAGATTCCCCCAGAAACACTTTAAAAACAAAGAAGGCAAGTGAAAATAAAATGCAGCCCCTGATAGAGCGCCCGAAGTCGTGCAACCTCTGATTTTATCTCACTAAAAATGAAAGCAGAAAACAGATAAGGGGAAAAAGTAGGGACAGGGAAGAGTGAGCATTTTGGATCCTCCCTGCCACGCTCCATTCCTAATGTTCCCTTCTGTCCCCACACCACAAAATGACAGCAGGGACGTGGGCACAATACGGCCACATGAGCCCTGATAAGACCAGGCTTTGATGAAGGAACTGGAAGAGAAGGGGCGCACAATGAGCCCAGTCATGAGCCCACAAATAACCAAGCTCGGCCACTCGTGACCCCTGCATTTGGAAACGACTCTGCCCAGACACCCTTGCAAAGCGAGCTGCAAATCCCAGGCCCCAGCTGATCGTGCAACAGTCTCCTGAGCCACCACCCTCTGCAGCCCTCCCCTGCTGCAGCCACGTCGCCCTCGTGGCCCTGCCACATCTATTTCCTGACATGCACATGTTCTACAGCTCAAGCACCTGCAGCGGTTTGCTGGGGTCAGGTATCCTTCTCCCATTTCGTCCTCACTACAATGCCTCGACTTGCAGACAACATTGCCATTCTTTCCATTTCACAGGTAAAGAAACTGAGGCACAGAGCAGTCTAGTAATGTGCCCAAGATGACACAGTGAGGAAGCAGCAGAGCCCGAATCGGAGCCTAGATGGTCCCATTCCAAACCCAATGCTTGCAAACCCCATGTTTTACATCAACAGAATGAATCCAAACTCTCCATCGCAGCCATCGAGTACCTCTGCGCCTTCACAGTCTTCTTTCCCTCCCGTCCCCTCTCATCCCTCCTGATTTCCTGGCACAGCGCCGTTCACCACGCAGTCCTTGAGATGCATATGTGTTGACTGAATGAGCGTCCAAGCTAATGAATGCAAGGTCAGTTTTTATTCCATTCAAGCAAGGTCCTTATTTTCAGTGCCATAGAGGAAAAAATGGTTTCATCTTCTGCTAAGGAAGTCTAATCTCTGAACATGACGCCAGGCAACAAAGAAATCACACAAGCATTTGCTATTCATCTCCTCACTGTCAGCAAGGGCTTCCCAGGCACTGACATATCTGCATCCCATATGCGTCACAATCACAGGGCCAGGGGTGGGGTGGGCGGCAGGGGGTGTTGAAATATAGCTCCCCAATCCAGGAAACAAAGTCCTTGCCATACACCATTTTGTTCCTTGAAAGACAATTTGGCAAATCTATCATCGGGCAATCATATTGGCAGAAGTCCTGGGTACCTAGAGCAAAATCAACTTCTTTACATTAATTAGGTTTTGTCTGGGGGCAATAAGGGGGATAAAGTCAAAACCCAAGCTTACTTCATATAGTGCTTTACAGAGTACAAACCGCTTACACATAATCTCTGACCGAACCCCCACAGCAATGTTCCGAGGTCCTATTATTAGCCCCATTTGGCTGATGAGGGAACTGATGTGCAAAAGTGATGAGTAACTTACCTAAAACCACACAACAGAGTGAAGACAAGAGCCCAAGGGTCCTTGCCATGAGAGCAATTATTTTCTCACAGACTTTTCCCCACACACACAGCCTCTTCCATGGTAAAGCAAGTTCTGACCAACTCAGACCAAGAGTGCCAGCTGAGGAATGGAAGGGTCCAAGAAGAAATGAAAAGTGGCTAGCCACAGTTTCTGTGGGCTTGAGGCATTCACTGTGTCGACTGTGCACAATAAGTAATGGCTCCAGACAGGATCCTTCTCTCCTTATCATCCTCCTTCCCACTTCCCCACTCCCCAAATACAGGAACAACCCAGAAGCAGAGCCAAATAAAGTACCTGTACCCATACTCATCCCTCCTGGCTTCCTGCCCAATGTTGCTACAGGGACAGGGAGCAGAGCCTAACGACCTTTAATCCTGAGGGGCCTGTAACAGTTAATTTCAAGTGTCAACTTATAAGGTGTTTTGGGGTGTGATTAACATTTACACAGGTGACCTTTAGGTAAAACAGTGTCCTCCATGACATCGGTGGGCCTCATGCCATCAGTTGCAAGGCCTAAATAGAACAAAAAAAAAGACCAGGTTCTCCAAGCAAGGAGGGATCACCCAGCAGGCTACCTTGGGACTGGATCTCCACCTGCTGCAGTGAGAGCTGCATCAGCTCTCCTGGGTCTCCAGCCTGTCAGCCCACACTGCAGATTTTGGACTTCCCAGCTTCCACAAGCACCTGAACCACTTCTGCATAATAATTAATATATTTATATCTGCTACTTGTTTTGTTTCTCTGGAGAATTTTAATATATATATTTATTTTTATTTACTTGTATTTGTATTTATACCTGCTACTAGTTTTGTTTCTCTGGAGAACCCTAATACAGGGACCAATCTGCAATGATAGCAAACTGCGGGAGCAAATCTTTCCTACAGCTGAGGAAGGATCTATGGGGAGATGAAAAGGAAGGACTCAAAGCAGAGGGAACATATGGTGTCCGTGTGGAGGGGCATACTTTTTATCAATTCAACCTTCTCTAAATAGGGCAAGATTCACATTATAAAAGAGCAAGAACTTCCCAATGTTGCTGCATGTGTAGGAGAATCTGGTGGCCACCAGTGTGCTTTTATTGAGACAGTATTTCTGGAGAGGGGAGAGTTTTTATGTCAGTGCAAAGGAAAAATACAACTTCCTATTAATTTTAGATATGTAATTTCAGCAAACACATCCATTAAAACACATAATCTCTTCATCAGCTGCACTAACGTTTATTTTTAAACAGGTATTCAAAATATTTAGGCCATAATCCTACCACAGCTGCAGCTAGAGCATCAGTTGTAGAGTTGTGGATTTACATTCACTCTTACCAAAATGTCTACATTGTTACAACGTTTATTTGGGGGATATTTTTTATGTCAATAAGTAAAAGCATACCGGTCCATCTACATTTCACTTTAATGATCAAAGCAGTTTTCAAAAAAGTTTCTAGACTCAAAATCTACAAGACAGTTATTCACTAAGGTTAAATTTTAAAAGTATTAATAAAAATCTTACATCTAAGATTAAAGACTAATAGGTGAGTGCTGACTTGTTCTAGAAATTTTAATCAACTCATGGAAAACGGTATCTTTTGGTGACAAATTTTAAAATTAGTACATTAGGCAATGACAATCTTAACTTTTCTATCAGTTTGGATGTTTTCAGCTATGAATAAGCAGAACAGACAATTAAAATTTGCCTAAGCAATTTGGACATTTCTCCCTTACAATCTCTTGAGGTGGTGATTCTAGGCTGAGGAGTTCAGCAACTAGGTAGCTCAGTGGCTCGGGGATGTCATCTCGCAACCAGGCTCTTTCCATCTTTTTGCTCCGGCATCCTTGGTTATTGGCAACCACTCCCTTATGATTGCAAAATGGCTGCAACAGTTCCAAAGAACATATCATCCCAAATTATGTCCAAAGCAAGAGCAAGGAGAGGTTAGGTATACATATGTCTTTTCTTTATAAAGGAGGAATATCTTCTCAGAAGCCCCTTGTTGACTCTCCAATTAGTCTCATGCACCAGAACAAAGACACATGACCACCTCTAAACCAATTTGTGCCAAATTGGAATAAGATTGCCATGATTAGTGAAGAAGTCTTCATTCACCCTCTAAGGTGGAACACATTGCAGCTGGACACCCAAATAAAATTAGATTCTGTTAAGAAGGAAAAGAAGAGGGTGGGCAATTAAGAGTGCCTCCCAAATATGAGTAAAGAATAATAGCTTATATTGTTGAGTACTTTTAGTACCAAGCACCTCATTACACACTTTTTAAAAAATTTATTTGACTGTAGTTGACGCACAATATTAGTTCCAAGTGTGCAACATGGTGGCTCGACAATTTTAAACATTATGCTACGCTCACGGCAAACGTAGCTACCATAGGTCACCTTACACCACTGCAATATCATTGACTACATTCCTTTATATGCCCTTTATTCCCATGACTTACTCATTCCATAACTGGAAGCCTGTATCTCCCACCTCCTTCACCCATGTTGCCTATTCCCCTACCCCTCTCCCTCTGGCAACCATCAGTCTGTTCTCTGGGTTTACCAGTCTAATTCTGCTTTTTGTTTGTTTATTCATTTGGGGGTGTCCTCAGATTCCCCTCATGAGTGAAATCATATGGTACTGGTCTTTCTCGGTCTGACTTACTTCACTTAGCATAACACTCTCTAGGACCATCCAGGTTGTTGCAAATGGTATGATCTCACCCCTTTTAGTGGCGGCATGATAATCCATTTTACACACACACAACCTATCTTTCTTATCCATTCACCTCTCAATGGACTTTTAGGTTGTTTCCATATTGTGCTTATTGTAAATAATGCTTCCATAAACAGGGGTGCACATATCCTTTCAAATTTATGTTTTCATTTTCTTTGGGTAAATAAATGGAAGTATTGGATTATATGGCATTTCTATTTTTAAGTTTCTGAGGAATCCCCATACTATCTCCCATGTGCATTATTATCTCCACTTCCAAGATGAGGAAACCGAAGCCAGAGTAGTCATATAGTTTCTCCAGAGTCCATACGTGGTTAGTGGTAGAAATGAGATTTAAATCCAGACAGTCTGACAGCAAAGTCAGCAAAGACCTGGCTTGGATGGCTACATAAATTTAAAAGCAGAAAAGGCAACTAAGGTGCCTAGAAAATCCAATTGGGGAGCTAAGCTAGTAAAAGGAAAAAAGTTGTGAAGCCCTTCATATTTCATGTGGAAAACATTTTATTTCACTCATCTTAGCATTATGCTAAGAAGGAAGGAAAATTATTCCAGGTATAGCAAACTTTATAATGCTTCTTTTAAAAAGATCTTCTATTTATTGCTAAAATGTTTAATGTTTTAAAATTCACACATATTGCCAACACCATAATAAAATTATTTCTTCATGATCTTTTTACATATTTCATTAGAATATATGTGTATATATTTCACTGTGCTTTCTCACAAAGCATACAGGTCCATCAACATTTCAATTTTATGATCAAAGCAGTTTTCAAAAACTTTCTATGCTCAAAATATATAAGACAGTTATTAACTAGGGTTAAATTTTAAAAGTATTACTTCTATAATGAAATTGTACCTTGGGGCACCTGGGTGGCTCAGTGGTTGAGCATCTGCCTTTGGCTCAGGTTGTGATCCCGGAGTTCTGGGATCCAGTCCCACATCGAGCTCCCTGCAAGGAGCCTGCTTCTCCCTCGGCCTGTGCCTCTGCCTCTCTCTCTATGTCTCTCATGAATAAATAAATAAAATCTTTAAAAGAAAAAAATCGTACATCTAAGGTGAAAGACTAATAGGAGAGTGCTGACTTATTCCAGAAATTTTTCCATATGCTTCCTAAGTATCATTTGTGATAGTTAAAAAATATTTCAATTTTATTTGCCCATTGTTGGCCACTTGACATTCTTTCTAATTTTTCACTATCAGAAATAACAACACAATAAATGTCTTCTTTTCTTATAGCTTTTTTTTTCCTTTAGGATAAATTCCAAGGAGCCAGGTGACTGAATCAGAGGGTCTGATTTTTTGCATTCACTGCCAATGTGCTTTCCAAGGAACCAAGCTATTAACATTGCAGCCAGAAATGTAAAAATATACCCATTTTCTAAGGTCACATCAGCTTTGGTTTGCTTATATTTATATCAATTTAATAGCCATAAAATGGTTTCTCATTATTTTTTTGACCTTCATCTCTTTGATTTGGAGAGAAGTGTTTCTCTACTGGCATGTTTGCAAGTATTTCCTCCTGTGAAAAATCTGTTCCTATTCTTTGCCCATTAATCTTTCTGAGTCTTAGTGCTGTTGTGATTCACATATTTCAAAACAAATTTGGCTTAATTTCATTCTGCAAACTGATGCAGACTAACCGACTGGTTTGTCTAGACTTACAATGGGGCGGACCCAAATTCCAGCCCATTTCCCAAACCTCCTAGATTTCAACAACTAGGGCATAAATGTCAGTCTTAGCTATAAAATGTGAACAAGAATGTTTCCACTGCTAAATTTTTTCTTCAAAATACACATTCAGATCACTATACTCAAAATTCTAAGAGTAATATTAACATTTATACATTGGTCCTTGTTTTCATGGTCAACTACCCTCTGAAGACAAAGGATTATTCTTTCACTATGGGACAATAGCTATTATAAGATTTCTTTTGTGTTTTTATCCTGAAATTGCTAGGTAGGTACAAAATCAGAGGGGAAAAATAATAATATCTTCAAATTTTGTTTTCCTTAAGTAGAAAAAAAAAAAAGCTGCTCAAAACAACATACACAATAAAACTCTTCAATCTTTCAACAAAAAAGAAAAGGCATATGGCACACTGTTATACACCCCCCCCCCCTTTTTTTTTTGGTTTCACCACTCTGTCTCTCATCTCCTCAAAATATGGACATCTCCTTAAAAATATGGACTCCTCCCCCATTCCCGTCCCAGTCTCACAAATCAAAATCTTTGGGGTTGCAGCCTGATATCTATACTTTTAAAATATTCCTTAAGTTTTCAAATATTTTAGTTGCAAAATTCTCATTCTAAACTAAATCTTAATGAGAAGCTTAAGGTTTTGTATTGATTTTCAAACCCTGCGAAGCAAAAAATTTGTATTTACTTCCGTAGTGCTTTGAAAAGAGCTACTGAAAGACCAATTGCACTCTTACTAATATCTTTTACCTAAGGAAGAGCAGAGGCCAGAGACAAACATTTTTGACTTTTAGCTCTTTGCAGTGGTGAGGTAAGATAAGACCAGGGGCATTCAGCATCAATCCCCATACACCCCTCACTTACTCTCAGGGTGCTCCCAGAAGGGAAGGATTTAGGACTCCTTAGTCCTATCACAAAGAGGTGTTGTGGTGTTTTTTTTTTTTTTTTTCTTTAATTGTTGCTGTTCCCTTGCTTAGAAATGACCAAAGCCCTTGTTGGAGGGTGGGGCAGCCATGAGTAATTTCATTTTTTCAAGCTGCTCCTTAATGTTTCAGAGAAGTTATTTTTATCTTTCTGGAAAAATTGAAAGGGGATTCATGAAAAGCCCAGGTAGCAGTCCCAATTTATCCACAGGTGGCTTTTGAATTCTTATCACTGTCAAACATCATTAGAATCTCATTCTAAGATGCCAATAAACACAAAGGATAGTTTATTAATGTATCCAATAATGTTGAGATACACTATATATTTTCTACACACATAATATTCCATATGTGTCAATAGACATAGTGAGTAGTTTAATAATGTCTTCAATAATGTCGATTTCTGCATTATTCTACTAATTTGAGTGTATGTGTATATATATAAATGTATATATATTATATTCCACAAATGTGTGGAATACACATACAAAGAGACAGTAGGATAAACTTGAAAATCAGAGGATGTTAACATAGAAGCCCCTATAAATCAATTCTTTACCAGCTCTCCAGGAATTTCCATGTAGATATTTAAATCACAGAAAAGCACTTCAGCTGCAGCCTCATCTAGGGGAGAGAGGGCCTGTGGTTAGAGTTTTCTTCCTGTAGCCCAGAAAAAGAAAGACACGCCACGTGGGCTATAAGGAGACTGTGTGGTCTCACAGTCAACAAGAAAGAGTCAACTGTTAACAAGCACACGGTGGCCTCCAGAACTGGCTAAATGTTATCTGGCCTTATTCTAGAAACAACAATGATCAGTCTAGGGTTCCTTGAAAGATTACATTAATGTTTCTCAGCTCAGCCACCCCTACCGGGAGTATCCCTGCCCCATTCTATAATATGCAGGCACCAAATCTTCTGGCCTCATTGAACTAAAATAGGCAAAAGCAGTCACTATCTCACTATATAATTTCATATTAATCTTCCAACTCCAACCTGTAATTGGCCAGAAATGTTGGTGCCTCCTAAACTATCCTACCAAAGTATCCTAACAGCAGAGGAGTATATCCCAAATACAAAATTAAACTCTTTTCCTCCACGGATATCTTAAAAATTCTTGTATATACTCCACTTTGGTTCCTGTTATGTTTATGCATTTGCTTTATTATCAAAACAACGTTTCTCCTAAAACCACAGGACAGATGGATACTCCAGGAAGAGGTACTAAGTATATTATCATATTTCATGTACCCAGTGGGGTACACACCTATCAGATCATCTGCTTTATTCAAACTGTTCCCCTTCCCGACTGCAAATTACATCCCAAAGCAAGTTCCTAAGAGACATTTGTGCACTGTTCTGCCCCCAGGCCCTCACCTCAGTTAAATGAACCAGGGAAAGCCCTGGCCAGCTCAGGGGGACCAAAGAGATTCTGTCTTCAGGGGAATGTGAGGAGACAGAGGGTGAAATGTCATCTCTCCTTCTGCATGAACCTATAGCCATGTGTTGCACAATGTACGTGCCCCAAGGAGTCAAGAAAGGTGGTCTTCACAAAGGGAAGGAATGAGGAAGATACAGGGAAGCAGAGGCAAGAGGTAGGATGAAATGCTGCCTGGCTCCCTGCAAGATGTCCAGTCTGGAGGCCATCCTACCTGTCCTGGGCTCCATCAATTTGGAAGCTCAGCTCCCCAAGCAGTTCACCCAGGCTTGCCACAGAGAAGTGCGATTGGAAACACATGAATGAAATGATAAAAAGGCACAATACAGCAACCCAGGGCCCCACTCATCATAAGGTGAATCACTTCTGCTGTGGGTACAACCTTGCCCCCAAGAACTCTGAAATTAAAAAGAAGAAGATGATGCAAGGGACAGCAAAATCAAGTCAATGACAGCTTAGGCTCCTACTTGGATATAAACTTCTTACATAGCAAGCAAGAAGGAACCATTCTAACCTGCCTTCCCATAAACTATCTTGAGAATTGAGAATCTGTAAATGGTAAGTTATGCCCCCTACCCCCTACCCCCTACCCCCCAGAGAAGAAGTAACTGCAAGCCTGTCTTCAGCAGGACTGCAAGCTCCCCATTCCTCCAGGTCAGCACAGGCTTGGCTGTTACCTGCACTGCCAGCGGGGAGAGGCAGCCAGGCCTCCTAGGCCACCTCCCCTCCACAGGCCACCAACTACACATCCCCCAGGACAAGAAAGCAGTGCCGGAATGCGGACAAAGGATAACAACACACCTGTAGTCACATAATGGAAACCAGAGCAGGACACTGCACTTAATACAAGGACTTCCATCAAATAAAGAAATGTTTAATCATGCATCTGTGCCATACGTTACTTGAGCTCTTTTATAAAGGGTAACTATAAGAGCAGTTTAAAAATAATAAAAAAAGTAATCTTGATCGATCTGATCTAAATGTAGAAAAACGATTGAAGGGATCCATATAAAATTCTGAATTTATATTTCCTTAATGCAAGCTGTCTTTTGTACATGAGGTTTGAAAGAAAAGGTACAGATGACCTATAATTTGAACCCGTTTTCAAGCTAAGATGTTGTCTCATTGAATTCATACCATTTTCACTTACTGCTCTGGATGCCAGAAAATAAGATAAATAGGGAAAGAAATTTAAAAAGGGAGGAATTTCAGGTGCAGAATGAGTTTCTAGCAAATGTACAACAAAAGACCAGGCTGGCTTCTGAATCACTAGATGTGCAAACTTGAAAACAGTCAGGGCCAGGCCCCCAACTGCCAGGAGCAATAGTAAAAAAGATTCCTGCCTTTCTATTATGTGTCTTTGACTGTGTGCCTTTAAAAGATCTTTTTTTTTGAGGCTCCAAAATTTAGATATTCTCCACATACTGACATACTGACAGCTTTACAAAAAGCACTTGTAGGCCAGCAGAGCAAAAAGATGTGACAATTTGAACACAAATACCTACATCAAAGCAACAAAACCAGAGTGCATTATAGTCATTATATCAGGAAATAAGTCAACCTGGGGAAGATGAAGAGGAAATATATGAATATATACCCTAAAGTTAAATATCTATTTTCAGGCTCAGGTTTAAAAAAAAAAAAAAAACCCTTAAAGATCCATTCTGGAGAGGACATTATGTATATATAACTACATTAATGTCCTGTAGAACAGATTAAAAACAAAGGCCCAGGTGTTTCAGAAAATGGTACAGGAGGAGCAGCAGGTGTGAGGATCTGCTATCCATAACAGAAGTGAAGAACGTGCATTCTAAGCAATTCCCTCCTACGAAATTTGAGCCAGACACATGACCCTAGTCCCAGGCTTCCATGGGTCCCCAATAAATATAACCCTGGCTGTGAGTGGCTCTGACCTCCCACAGATCATGGACTGAAGCAGTCTCTATGAATGAAGGAAGGAGGGGAAAACTGTGCCACAGGAGCCTCTGGAGGTGAATAGAGAGAACTCAGTAGATGCTCCAAACTTCTAAAAGCGGCCCATCTTCATAAAAATGGAGGAATGAATGAAAACACAAATTCAGCGCAGGTGCCTGAGCTCCAGAAGATTCCAGGACTCCGCGGAGGGGCCTGCCATAACTGCATGGCTTTCCTTTATAGTCAAAGTGATTCAGATCATTTTGCAAAGGAAGTCACCTGGCCAAGTGGGAGTAGCATGCAAACCCCCCTAGGAAAGCTGGATATTTGCCGGTTGGGTATGATTTGACAAAGGTTAAGAAGCATTCTTTGGAAAACATATTAAAGGCACACAAAGATTTTTTTTTTACTTGATTAAACTTAGAATCAACACACTACTCAGCTTTTTACTAATTATTACAAATCTTTAAGAACAGTCATAACTTTCTTCAGTTCCATTTCCCTTCTCTTTTTTTGAGTATCTTAAAACCATATATTTTGCACAAATATTTTTTTATCGTGGCAAAATATACATTACATAAAATTTGCCATTTTAACCATTTTCAAGTATACACTTTAGTGGAGCCAAATACATTCACATTGTTATGCAAACATCACCAGTGTCCATCTCCAGGACTTTTTCACCATCTTATGTGGAAAATCTGTACATATTAAATAATAACTCCCTCTTGCCTCCTCCCCTTAGCCCCTAGCAACCACTACTCTACTTTCTATTAATTGGACTACACCAAGTACCTCATGTAAGCGGGACCTTATCATATTTGTCCTTTTGTATCTGGCTTATTTCACGTAACAATGTATTCAAGATTCATCCATGCTATGGCATATATCAGAAATTCATTTCTTTTTAAGACTAAATAATATTCCACAGTATACATATGGCACATTTTCTTTATCCATTCCTCTGCTGGTGGACATCTGAGTCGTTTCCATATTTGGCCATTGTGAACAATACTGCCATGATCATTGGTATACAACTACCTGTTCAAGTCTCTGCTTTCGGGGCACCTGGATGGCTCAGTTGGTTAAGTGTTTGACTCTTGATTTCAGCTCAGGTCATGATCTCAGGGTTGTGAGATCAAGCCCCATGTGGGGCTCCACGCCAAGCATGGAGCCCGCTTAAGATTCTTTCTCTCCCTCTGCCTCTCCTCTGCTAACCCCCGCAAAAGTCTCTGCTTTCAATTTTTTTGGATATATATCCAGAAGTGGAATTGCTAGATCAAATGGTAATTCTATGTCTGATTTTTGAGGGACCACCATTCTGTTTTCCAAGGCAGCTGCGCCATTTTATTTTTCCACCATAAATTTCTATACTCCTGAAAATAATCTCTCTTGACCTCCTCCACCTAAGCTAATCCAATCCTCCTTAGGCTGCCTGAGAAATTTTCACTTTCAAAACTTTTCCTTTTTCTTTGTTAAACTGTCCTCCAATTCATAGTTATTAATTCAACAGGTAACAAGCATATGTTGCAGACCCCTTTGTGCCAGGAGTTGACCTTGGTGCTGGAGACACCACAATGCCATCAGGAAGGACTCCTCATAGACAAAGTCTTCTCTGGGTTCTTTCTTTATCTAAGATCCTGAAGTATCTCCTGGGGTTTATAACTACCTTTTGCTCATCTATAAACAAAGGGTCACTTGATAGACTTCATTAAAAATACTGTGGTCTGGGACATGTGGGTGCCTCAGTTGGTTGAGCATCTGCTTTCAGCTCGGGTCATGATCTCAGGGTCCTGGGATCAAGCTCACATTGGGCTCTCTGCTCAGCAGGGAGTCTGCTTCTCCCTCTCCCCTTACCCCTGCTTGTGATCTGTCTCTCTCTCTCTCTCTGTCAAATGAATAAATAAAATCTTCTACAAAGTAATAATAATGTGGTACAATAAAGAGAAGAGGCCATCCTAACCTGCCTTATTTGACCTTGAGCAAAAATGCTCATCCCAGTGGCCTCATCTCAAAAATGGTAAGTAGAGATTTGAACCAAACAATTTCATAAAGGGAAATCCAAATAGGCTTTCTTGATTAAAAACAACAACAACAAAAGACAATCTTTTCTAAAAACTTTCACCCTTAAGTCTCTACGTCAAACGTAAAGCTCTGATGACACTTGACACCCACCTCTTCTGTAGTAGCTGCCAGAACTGCTGAGTCTCCTGAGGAAAGTTTCAGGTGAAGTGACAATAACGCACCCTAGAGAATCCGAGACTTTTCGTTGCCAAAGAACCATAACAATCCTGGAGATACCACTAACCTAACAACACCGCTGCCTCATGCTAAATGAGAGATAGGGCCTCCTAACTCTTCAGATATGATCAGAAGAGACAGCCTGCAAGCCTAGTTCACTTCTAGAGGAGGAGAGGATCTGAAAAGGCTCAAATGTCAAAACCCACTTTTGCCATGTGTGATGGAGTAAGAGAAAAACCTAGGGCAAAACACAAACACACTAATTAGATACCTCAACCAAAAATGTACAATGTATGGCGTGCAATAAGCTCTACAGCAAGAGTCTGAGTGAGAATATGAGTAGCAGCAGCTCACTTCCCACCAACCAGAACAAAATAATCACATCCTCTAATATAAACAAACCTTCCTGGCTATCCAGTAGTTAGTTCCCTCTGATAGGGCGCTGTGGGAAGAGAGGAATAAACAAAATCCAGACGGGAAGCAGTCAGAAAGAACAAATGGCAGAGCTTTCTGGCACTCCATCTCCTTGTAGAGAAACAAGAGACATTACTCTATGTTAATAAAACTATTTTAGAACACGGACCCTAAAATCACTTATTAGTATGGTTACCCACGGAGGGTGGGGGTAGTTCTAAATGAGTTTGTAACATTTGGCTCCATTCCTAGAATCAACATCATAAAACCAACCCTAATTACCAACCACTGACAACTCCAGAGTCAAATTCCCATCCAGAATGACATATTTTGACCTACTCCTTGGAGGTTGCTCTTTCTGAAGCCTTCTTTCCTTTCGATGCATACGAATTTGTGCTTCCAGAAATTCTACGTGAAAATTCTAACTTACCACATGAGTCCCTTCTTCCCACGAAAGAATATTTAAAAGAGTGTACAATCACTTTTAACCGAAGAATAACAACACTTTCAAAATGAACTTCCCTGACACGGCATCTGAGCAATATACTGCCCATTGCATGATATGTTCTGGTAATTTTATAATTACAACGATGCCTCTTTACAAGTTAGAGCGTCAAGTCTGAATGTGCCTAGAAGCCACAGTAGTACAGCGACACTGAGGAAAATACTCTTGCTACCATTTTTGCGGGGCAGAGGCTCCTAGCTTGCTCCCCAACACCCATTCCCCCTTTCCCCTGTGCAGATAGAAGGCTTAGTGGGGCCCATGGTTGCCTACCTAAAGATCACATTTCCTAGCCTCCCTTACAGGTCATGTGACTGGTTCTGGGCAATGGATATGAGCCACATGATATTTGTAACTTCTAGGGCATGCTTTTAAAAGGAAAGGAAGCTGCTCCCCCACTTTCTAACTCCCTCCCTTTTGCCACAATGATAGTGGAGTGACCAAACTTAGCTGGAGGAATGAAGATGTGTGGCAAAGATGGCATAGTAATAAGGGAGAAAGAACCTTTATCCCCAACATCATGGAGCCTTGGTCTGCTTCTGCTCAGACTGGAATAGATGAGAATAAAATAAACATCTGTAACGTTATTTTGACCCAACCAGAAGCCTAACTAATGCATCTTTGAGGCACTTTGAACTCAACATCTATCTTTTAGTATCTGTTCCTTAAACAGAAAGCACCCTGGATTTCTTGAAGGAAATTGCCCACCATGTTTTTTGTCTCCATTGTCATTGTCTGATGTTAGTTTGATGTTAAAATCAATCTCTCTGTTTGTCAGTATCAATTTTCACAATCCCCCAAATCAAGATGTACAGCAAGTCACCCAGAACAGGAAGTGTTCCTGTCCCCTTCCTACCCTTCAGCTGGGCATCTCACAGAAGAAAGTCTTTTCTTCTGGCCTAGCATCCATCTCATCCATCTAACAAAGATCTCATCTTGTACCCAGCATGCCTCCCTCAAAAGGTAGGACGTGTCTGGGCAGTGGAACACTTCACATCATCCATAAAACAGGAACTTCATCTTTGCCTCTTGCAGACCACCTGGACCAAATACTTAGGATAAAGTTACCAGGTTAGATTGCATAGATTCTTTTTTAAAAAATTACATCATAATGTGTCAATGTGGGGGCACCTGGCTGGCTCAGTCAGGAGAGATCATGATGTGATTCTTGATCTCAGGGTCATGAGTTCGAGTCCTATGTTGGGTGTGGAGATTAAATAATTCAAAAATAATTTTTTTAATAAATAAAACTTCAAAAAATAATAATTATGCATCGGTGTGGATTCATCAGTTGTAACAAATGTATTACTCCACAGGGGACATTGGGGATGCTGATAAAAGGGGAGGCTAAGCCCATGCAGGGACAGGTGGTGTATGGGAAATCTCTGTATCTTTCTCTCAATTTTTGAGAGGACCCTACAATTGCTCTTTAAAAAAAGAAAGTCTATTTATTTATTTATTTAGATTTTTATTTATTTTTTTGAGAGAGAGGCAGAGAGAACATGAGTGTGGGGGAGGAGCAGAAGGAGCGGGAGAAGCAGACTCCTCGCTGAGCAGAGGGCCTGATGCAAGATTCGATCCCAGGACCCTGAGATCATGACCTGAACCAAAGTCAGAAGCCTAACCCAGGTGACCCCCACAAAAGACTTTCTTGTTAAGAATAGTTTTACACAATCTGCTTTAAGAGACACAAAACTTTCTCAGTTTTTTAATAGTTATTACCACTTACAGGATGAAAACGATGGTTGGCTGGATGACAAAAATGGTGAAAGAGTCAGCAGCCAAAAACACTGAGAAAACCCAGGGAGCCTCCTGCGGAGCAGAGTCCTCATAGAGCGACTCTGGCCAATATCAACCCTGGGCCTCACTCTAGCCAAAACCCCAAATAAGAGTAAACACACCATTAACCCCTTCCACACGCCAGGTACTTTCTTCTTATTTTAGTCACAGAAACAGTCACACACTCAAGTAAAAGCTTTTTTAAAATGAAAGCTTGGGCTCGCTCTCTCCCCCCCCTCCCTTTACTGCCTCTGCTTTGTCTAATGAAAAATAACTGAGGGTTTGGTTTTGTGATTCAACTCCTGGGTGTAGATTTCTCATACGCAGAAAGTGTTATCACTGAGACCCTTATGAACAGAGCATATTAAAGGCTGCCATGAGGATACCGCAAACCAACGGGGACCACTTTCCTTTAACACTTGAGGGAGCACGTAATTCCATGGTATTAAGAGGGAAAAAAGAAAAGTTTTTGATAATATTTCAACCTCTGGCTGTATTAGCAGGATAACCTAAGAGTTCTAACCCGAACCATCTATGTTTTCACACATTCAATCCCAGAAGTAAAAGTATCTTATCACATCTTCCAAGGGCTAATAACATTTAAAGCATATTTGGTTTGAGATCATTAAAAATCAGTCTGGGGACACTTGGGTAGCTCAGTGGCTGAGGCTTTGGCTCAGGTCGTGATCCCGGGGACCCAGGATCGAGTCCCACATCGGGCTCCCCACGGGGAGCCTGCTTCTCCCTCTGCCTAGGTCCCTGCCTCTCTCTCTCTCTCTCTCTCTCTCTCTCTGTGTGTCTCTCATGAATAAGTAAATAAAATCTTTTTTAACAACAGTCTGGAATGTAAAGTGTATGCATAGATAACAACTCTGTGCAGAAATTACCTTCACTAACAAGTAATAAATCAAACATTCCCCCTCTAGGCAGAAAGTCAGAGCTGGATGCAGGCGAGGAGAAAGCTGTACGTGAGACTTTGTGCACTGATAGCAAAGTGACTGCTCAGGTGAGTGGAACCTGAGGGGTGGCAGCCGCCTGGCCAGGATGAACGGTCTTTCAGGGGACCAACCAGAGGTGACCCTCTAAAGAATTTTCCACCAAACATCACCATCTTTCAGGCCTTTCTGATGATGGACCAAAATAAAAGCTGCAGTAGCTTTTTCATTGTTGATCATTTGGAAAGCCTCAAATAACAGCTAAGAGCTTTCAATAAGCATGCCAGAGGGAAGGGGGGAGAAAAGAAAGTTACGGTTGAAATTACATCCTTAAGAGAGCCAGTTAAGCCACTAATATAGAAGCAAGTCTCGGGTCCTCTCTCTGACCCAGAAGCCATGGGTGAGGAACTCATTTTAGGACTGATTACACAAACAAACCACTCCATTTTGGTTGTCATCTTTCATATTTAGAACGTGGACTTTTTCTTTATACAAACTGAATGATGGTCCCAATCCAGGGACCTGAACTTGGGAGTGGGAAATCTTCCACTCTGGGCACTGAAGAGTGTCACCGATCCTGTACAGCATCAGGCAAGTCATCACACTTCTCCATCCTACCACTTCCCCACCTGCAAAAAAACAAGCCACACCTCCTACTTCCTGCTGTGATGAAAAGTGAAACAACTAGGTAAGTCAAGCTCCAAAGAGACTTTCAACATGGTACGTAACATTCACAGTTTTGAAAGTCTAAGAAATAAGCTCTCTTCCATTTCATCTATTCACAACACAGAAAAACTCCCTATATGATCTATTAAAAATAACAAAGAAAAAAAGCTTGATCCTCGCAGGTCATGGAGAATCACTTGCTCTGGATAGCCTGGTCTTCTAGATTAATTTCCAAGAGGGCAGGGATTTTGTGTTTTGCCTTGTAATAAAGCTTCAGCACCTAGAACAGTCCCTGGCACGTAATAGGTGCTCATTAAATATTAGGTGGACGGAGGAATAGAGATGTTGCACTTATAAATGTGGGAATGCCTTTTCTTTTAGCCATTTCAGATGAAAATTTTCTTAAAATATACAGTAGCATCCTTTCTTACCTTCTTGAGAAGACTATAGGGACTATAGTAGCATTATTTTGCCAATAGCAAAGGGTACCACCCTGTATTTCAAAGATGCTCTTAGTATGCTTTAAAATACTAAATCACTCCAGAATATTTTATGTAATTTTTCAGCTCTTTTAGGCTTTTATCATATTTTCTCTTTCTATTGGATTGTCATTCCTCCCTATTATAAACAGCCTATAATTGGCTGTTTCTAATTTATTGTACACTTAAAAGCCAGAGAATCACAACTTATCAGCAGTTTGTCTTAAGTAAGAGTATAAAGCTCTAAGTGGGGGCCCAAGGCCTTCTCCTAGGAGTAGAGAATGTAATCCTTAGACCTTGTAACATCTAAGACTGCTGATTACAAGCTCTGTTTTTCAGACTGCTTTCTGATTCTTCACCTAGTTCCAGATAGGTAACAGGTCAGACAGCCAAGATCCAAACAGGGGTACTAAATGAACTCACAGTATTTCAGTAGGGCATCTCCAAGGGCTAAAAGGCACTTGTTGCATTAGGCAAGGTATCCTGGAAGTTATGGCCCCAGACAGCTGGTCGCTATCTAAGTAAGCAGCTGGTCTAGGAAGAGAGTAGGGATGTCTAAAACAAAACACTAGAAGTACAGAGAAGTCTGTAGGGAGTGGAAACTGTATTCTCAGCACTGGCGTTCCGAGGGAAGAAGCTATTCCAGAGGAGCTGAATTAAAGTCACCAAGGGAGGAACTGAGAAAGAGTCAATAGAATTAAGTACAAGATAGAAATTGTAACTTGGGAACAAAAATCAAAGTCCAGTTTTCCAACATGGAACACAAAGGCAGAACTAGACTAGACTTTACACCGAGTCCCAGAGTTAGGGGTGGAGCCCCTTAAATCCTCAAAGCCAAAATGGTATAGGGCCTCCAGATGGTTGTCATCTATCTCAGGTTGTGGTAAAGCTGAGGAACCCAGTAGATTATGACAGGAAAAGAGGGGCACAGGGCTGCCAACCACCCCCTTCTCCATGCCCAAATGGCAAAGTGGCCTCTGAGGTGTCTGAAATGCCCCAACAGCTGACCAATGAGAGGACATTGCCATATGGCGAGTGCAGAGGCAGGAAAACCTAAGGCTCATCAAAGAGACAACTGACTGAGCTGGAGGAGACTATATACATCTCTCAAACATTTCTCTACATGCATTACAGTGTAGTCAACACATTTATTCCCTGGAATAACACGGTTGTCCAGTTGGCAGTTCTAGGTGATAAGCCAGAGTCTGGAGACCACTGAAGTCCTTCTATGCCAGGCTGAAGCATACATGCCATGAAAATTTACTCATCTTGGGGCACCTGGGTGCCTCAGTTGGTTAAGCATCCAACTCTTGATTTTGGGTCATTATCTCAGGGTTGTGAGACTGAGACCCACTGGGTGTCAAGCCTGCTTAAGATTCTCTCTCTCTCCCTCTCCCTCTGCCCCTTCCCTTCTCTGAAAAAAAAAAGGAGAATGCATGAGGGGAAGCATCTGTATATGTTGGCAAATCAAACTCAAAAATATATATATATATATTTATATTTATATTTATATTTATTTATTTATATATATATATATAAAGAGTGGGGAAAAAAAGATCTGTTTGGGAAAGAAATGTGATTCTTTGTTAAACTATAAACTGCACATTAGGAAAAAAAATTGAAGGATGCATGGGTGGCTCAGTGGTTGAGCACCTGCCTTTGGCTCAGGGCATGATTCTGGATTCCTGGGATCAAGTCCCACATCAGGTCCCTGCGTGGAGCCTGCTTGTCCCTCTGTCTGTGTCTCTGCCTCTCTCTCTCTCTCTCTCTCTCTGTCTGTCTCTCATAAATAAATAAAATCTTTTTGAAAAATTGAAGATTTCCAAGAAAAACCATTAAAAATTTTGGGGTGCTGACCTGGGTACTTTTCCATGAGTGTGTTCGCAAAGATCCATACTTATTATATGTGCTCTCTTCAATATGCATAGTCTGCTTCAATAAAAAGTTTCAAAATTGCCAGAGCAGAGTACTACTTTATCCCTGCCCTATTCTCACGTAAACTGGCCTTTGATAAGCAATAAAGCAGGGAAAGTTTGAATATGGAGACACAAGACCTAAAACTCCTCTCTCTCCTAATGGAGATCCACTCAGAAAAGCACTCAACTCATTACCAGAAGGCTGTTGCCGTGGAAACAGGAGCTGTAACTACTGCAATCACACCTCGCAAGCAAAGATGGCCAAGATCTATTTCAATTCTTAGATGCCTCGAGGAACCACAGATGACTGTAACCATGGAAGATGGCCAATCTGTAGTAATGAGGAAGCACATGCCAGAGTTAGAAAGGCTGCAACTGAGAAAGGGGGGGGGGAAGAGGTGGGGGAGGGAGGAGACAAAATTCAAAATTCAAGTGTAATAAGTAAAGCCCAATCCAACAACTACACACCTGCAAGGCTTCGGTCTCTCTGACCTCAGCCGTCCCACCCTCTTTACCTGGTCGCACACCCATGACATCGTGTTAGGTGCCAGTAGTACAAGGCCAAGGCCGGAGAAGACCAGCCTTCCTGCAAGGAAAGCCATGCTCAGAGAAGTGCTCCCCTGGAGACACAAGCAACTGGGACTCAAAGGCTAGGAAGGCGCTCCCCAGGCAGAGGTGGAGGGGGAGCATCTCGGGCCAATGGCAAGGTAGGGACAAAGGACCCAGGCATGCAACTGCACCATGCTGTTTCTCAACAGGGTGGCTCTCCGCAATTCTGGGCGGGACAATCCCCGTTTCAGAGACTGTCCCACACACTGCAGGCATCTGCCATCCCTGAACTCATCCACTAATTGCTGGTAACAACCCGCAATTGTTCTGGTAACTAATGTCCTGCCCGGCGCATCTCCCCAGGTGCCAGGGAGAGAAGGCCAGGCCACTGCTTGCCAGGAGAAGCCCAAGAACTTGGAGGAGGGGACTTGGGGCTGGAGCAGGGGTGGAGGGCGGAGGGTCAGAGCCCAGGGTGGCATGTGGGTGAGGACCAGGGTGCCCAGGAGCCAGACTCTCTGCTAGCCTCAGAGAAGAAAAAACAGACCCAAAGCAGTTATGTAGGAGGCCAAGCTGACAAGACTCGGCAGCTGATGGGATGTGAGGAGGTAGAGAACAAGGAAGCATGGAAGACTAAAGAATAACACCCCCTGCCCTCAGTGTTGGGCTTGGCCAACTGAGTAAACAGTAGTGGCACTAACCAAAGCAACGAACACAGGAGAAAGAGCAGGTTTGGAGGGGGGTGCAAAGGTGAGGTGGCAAGTGAGTCTGAAGCACAGAAGGGACATCCAGGTAGCATTTCTAGGAACTAATAAGTAGACTGATGCTGAGGAGAGACATCTGAGTTGGAAGGAAGAGAAACCTTAGGCTTTTGTTAGAGGCGGTGTCCAAGCCATTCCCCAGGAGCCCCCAGGACGGGCGTCCCCCAGACTTGCTAACCAAGCCAAGGAGAGGACAACTGAAGGCGAGAAAGCCGAGATACTGGCACCAGATGTAAGCAACTGGGCACCAAGACTGCAGAAACTAGGCCCAGGCAGGTGGGAACAAAGAAAGCTGCGAGCCAGAGGGGAGTGGATCCGAGGAGGAGCACCTGAACGCAAACGGTTGGAAGCAGCTACTCCACTCTTGGGGCCATAGCTACCGTTTTGTGCTGATCCTGTCCTACATGAGAACCAGTGGCTTTCAAGCTTATGTGCCGTGACCCACAGTAAGAAAATAATTTTTTTTAAGATTTTATTTATTTATTCATGATAGTCACACAGAGAGAGAGACAGAGAGGCAGAGACACAGACAGAGGGAGAAGCAGGCTCCATGCAGGGAGCCCGACGTGGGACTCGATCCCGGGTCTCCAGGATCGCGCCCCGGGCCAAAGGCAGGCGCCAAACCGCTGCGCCACCCAGGGATCCCTAAGAAAATAATTTTACACGTGAGTCCAGTTCATGTAACCACAGCTTCATGGGTGTGCAAGGTGCAGCTGCCCCAGGGCCCAAGCACAGAGCAGCCCCACTCCTGGTAAAGCACCCTGCCATTGCCATCCTGAGATTCCTCAGAATTTTTTTTACGAGGCCCAATTATGAGGTGAGTTCTGACACACACAACTATACATTTTTAACAACAGTTTCGTGAAACAATATCTTACCACACATGATAATAAGATGATATTTTCTGTTCTATTTTTTTAATGCAATCATAGCCCATTACATTCACAACCCAGTAATGGGTTGCAAATCACAGTTTTAAAATATTCTCTTGTGTTAAGGCAATATCTTTTAAGATTTGTTTTGTTTAGTTTGTGGTGGTTGGAGCAGTGTGCAGATTCTTTTGAAGATTTATACATTTTTTTTCCTCTACAAAGGATTAGAGGCAGTATACAGCAAATAGGGTATTTAAAGACAAAGGCATTGCTGAAATTAGTCAAGGAAGAAGAGTAGGAAAGGATTTGTGAGGAACCAATGTTGAGTTAGGAAGTGGGAGATTGAGGAAAGAAGGATCAGAAAGGTAGAAGGGAAACTAAGAGAAAATGGGCAAAACCAAGGAAGTCAAAGAGCTTCTAGAAGGGAGTAATCAGAGAAGTCAATCATTCTAGAGAATTCCGAGCTAAGGAGAGAGCAGGATCATGGGGCCATCAGAGAATGAGCTAGATCAGTCCAGTGGCACATGAGAGAAGCCCAAATGCAGACCTCCAAGTGACCAGGAAGTAATAATGCAGAAAAATTAAAGATAGCACAGAAAAGGAGAAATTAAGGAACTTGAGAGATAAGTAGAAGAGAGAATATTTTCTTTTTACAAACTGGGGTGGGAGGGGGATTTCTGGGAGATCTGAAGGTGGCTTAAGACCTATGAGGCCACAGACCATTTTTGCATCTAAAAATGTAAAAATATACCCACCTCCCTTCGCTAAATATACATTACTTTTATTTGAAGATTTATTTATTTATTTTGGTGGGGAGGGACAAAGGGAGAGAGAATCTCAAGCAGACTCCCCGCTGCACAGGGAGCCCAAACGGATCTGTCTCACGACCCTAAGATCACAACCTGAGCCAAAAATCAAGAGTCTGACACCCAACTGACTGAGCTACCCACGCTCCCCAATGCTACTTTTATTTGAATTATAAATAACTATAGATTGAGTTGAGTCGTAAATTATTAGTTAACATAAAGTTATGTTTTATGGGGGGGTTGATTAAATATATATTACCTTTGATTGTACAGTTTTACTTAAGTATTCAAGAAGCCAATAAAAATGGTTTTTTCCCTGATTTTCAGACATGTTTTTAGGCCTCTGAAAAGCCCATAGACCAAAGGCCTTTGATCCATAATCCCTACGGATTAATGAGGACTGAGTCTCTCTGAAGTTGAAGGAAAGAAGTCTCAGAAGCAGTAAGATGAGGGGTGCCTGGGTGGCTCAGTGGTTGAGCATCTGCTTTTGGCTCAGGTCATGATCCCAGGGTCCTGGGACCAAGTCCCACATCAGGCTCTCCATGAGGAGCCTGCCTCTCCCTCCCACCGCCTGTGTCTCTGCTTCTCTCTCTCTCTGTGTGTCTCTCATGAATAAATTAATAAAATCTTTAAAAAAGAAGAAGCAGCAGTAAGATGAAAAGGAAGTAAGTCAAGATATATGAGGTTCTGATAGACAAAGTGCTTCCACGGGTCAGAAGAGGCCAGATAACCCCATTTCTTTTAATGGCAAAGTCATTGAATAAGCAACAAATAAGTCAATGAGTAAGCAATTGAAGGAAGAGAAATGTGTAAGGTCAATGAACACAGGAAAAGCTGTCTAACTTTATTAGCACTTAGGGAAATGTCCATTTTTCTTGTCTAGGACTGGCAAAATTTCGAAAAACTAACAGCACCCAAAGCTGAAGAAGGTGTAGGGAAACCGGCCTTGGAGACACTGCTGGGTGGAGCGTGAGCCCCTACAATTTTTGCAGAAGGCTGTCTGGCAAATTGCATTAATGAATGACCCGAGGACAAGAGAAAAACCGCCTTGCCCTGGACTGTTCTCACTGCAGGCGTCCAAAGGACTGGGTCTTCAATCCCATGATCTCAGCTTCAACTTACCTTCTGGAAGAGGCCCTTCCTCCAATACAGCATCTTACTTTGTTTTTCTCAGACTCCTTACCTCAAACTGCTATTTCCTATTTTATGTACTGTTTTACCTGTTTATACACAGCTTCCCCCGACAATAGCAAACATCCAGAAAGCAGGGAGCATCTCTGTCTTGCTCACTTCCCTATTCACCTGGAGAAGTACTATTAAAACTCATGGTGGGGGCACCTGATGGGTTCAGTGGTAGAGCATTTGCCTTCACGCTCAGGTCGTGATCCCGGGGTCCTGGGATTAAGTCCCATGTTGGGGTCCCCAAACAGATCCTGCTTGCCTTCTACCTATGTCTCTGCTTCTCTGTGTGTGTGTCTCTCATGAATAAATAAATAAAATCTTAAAAAAAAACCTCATGATGTTCACTGCAGCATTGCTTTTAATGAAAACTAGAAACAAACTGAATGTCCATCAGTAGGAGAAAATGGTTGAATAAATCACAATACATCCACACCATGGAATATTATGAAGCTATGTACTGACCTGGGGGAAGGAGTGTCCATAACATACTGTTTTGTGGACAAAGACGTTTATGAAATATTTAGAATCCTATTTTTACTGAAAAAGAAGGGGGAAAAGCATGCAGGTGAATATATTTGTCCACATTTGAATAAGCACAACAAAAGGTAAGGAAGGAGGGGGATCCCTGGGTGGCTTGGGGGATCCCTGGGTGGCTCAGCGGTTTGGCGCCTGCCTTTGGCACAGGGCGCGATCCTGGAGACCTGGGATCAGGTCCCACGTCGGGCTCCTGGCATGGAGCCTGCTTCTCCTTCCTCCTGTGTCTCTGTCTCTATCATAAATAAAAATAAATAAATCTTTAAAAAAAAAAAAAAGGTAAGGAAGGAAACACACACAACTGTTACTACTGATGTCCTTAAGGTTGTGACAACAATGGAGAGGATGGGACATTTCATTGTTACAGTGTAATTTTTAAAAATTAAGTTATTTTAAGAGAATTCTAGCCTCAAAAGCATTAAGCAATCCTACCAAGAAGTCTGGTCCTGTTGTGTTTAGTTCATCTGTCGGAGTTAATAAGGCTTACGATCCACTGGACTCGCCTAAGGCCAACCTCATACCTAGTAGTCATTCCCATCTGATTTGTTAAAAAGCCAAAATTATTCCAACACATAGTAGCAGAAATGCCTTGCCTCTGATTAAAGACAGGGGTTCTCCGTGGGAGACCTGGAAATGATGTGAAAGCCTTCTCAGTGGGCCACTGAGAGCCCCAGCTGCACCGCCCGCACCAGGGGGAAGCAGGCCAGTGGGCCTGGCGGGCGCCGGCTGCCTGGGGACCCCTCGGGTTTCCCGGGTGACATGATTCTAAAGATTTCATAAATGCTTTTATCCACAAGACAGTCTGTTACGGACACTCCTTCCCCCGGCTCAGTACGTGGCTTCATAATATGCCATAGTGTGGATGTATTGTGATTTACTCAACCATTTCTCCTACTGATGGACACTCACTTTGCTTCCAGTTTTCATTAAAAACAGCGCCGCAGTGAGCTCGGGCCTGGGAAATGATGGCCAGAAGGCCCGAGGCGCTCTTTCCAAGAGCCCCTAAATCAAATGCCCTTGTCTAGGCCAGAAACAACCTGGAACGAAAATCTTACTACAAAACAAGCAGCAGTCGGGCACGTCCAGGATTTTTTCAATGAAGTCCTTAAGCTGATCAAGTGATAAAAGCTGGGAATTTAAAAGGACTCGGATATTTCCACCTCACCGTGCTAATCCACCTGGAAGCTACCCAACCAATCACAAAAGAAACAGTAGGAATGAGCCAGGCTTCGGCAGCTGGGGTGCGTCACCCCGCGTGGGGACAGCACGTCACACCAGCCACAGGGAGGGGAGGGAGGGAGGGAGGGAGGGGAACTGCCAGGCCCAAGGACACCAATGAGGGAACCTGGCATTTGGGAGGCCTGTCGTCCAGGCCTCACTGAGACGCCGGTGAGGTCCCTAACCCAGGGAAGCGAGGGAAAATTCTCTAAACCCGTTTCCTCATCTATGCAATGGGAATGAGAAGGGCGCCGACCGCCCCAGGTCGCTGGGAGGCACACGTGAGGACACGCACAGGCCCTGGCATGGCCCAGGGGGGCCGTGACCACATCCCTCCCTGCCAAGGACCTGCCACCCGGCTGCAGGGGGTGCGGGCCGCACGCTGAGGGTCCCCCTCAGCTGCAGAGGGCAGCGTCCCTGGGATCACCTCTTCCTGCCTCTCCACCTGTGACCACCCCCCTCTGGGGCCAGAGGCCAGCAGTGCTGGTACAGAGCAGGGCACCGTGACTGCAAATCCTCACTGCCAGGCTTCCCAGCAGGTCGGCAGACGCCTTTGCAGCCTGCCTCTCTACCAAATCCTGTTTCCTTCCCTTCCTAGGGGTTGCCCCCCAGTGAGCATCTTGCTCCCCAAATTCCACATCGGTATCTGCTTCCAGAGAACCTAAGGTGCAATGAAGCTCTCTTGCAGTTCTAATTACCCTAGGGTTTCCATAATGAGACTAAGAGCAAAAGCCAATTCTGGTTTGGAGAAAAAAAAAAAAACTTACGCTCATAAATGTTGTTGTCTTTTTGTGTTTGCTTTTTTCTTTTTAACATACATGCCATTTATTTCACATATTCAAAGTCTGGTACTTTACTCATATTCACCAAATATATACAAAAAACGACATCCTGGGGCTGGGGCAACCTGCTAGAGGTCACGCCCCCCCCCCCCCCCCCGCCCCCATGCACTGATGATAGTTTAGGCTTTTCTATCACTGTGGCTGTGACTCTCAGGTGGGTGGCGCTGTCCCTTGAGGCCTTGGAACCAGGTAAGAGGCTTCTGGTTGTTACAATGACCGCAGGGCTCTGCTGGCATTTGGGAAGCAGGGAGCAGAAATGCTAGACTCCTACGATACTCCAGAAGGTCTCTGTTGATGGTAGACTGCCCCACGTCCCACACAACTTTCATAAAAGAGAAAAAATGAAGTTTATATAATTATCTGAGTCTAGATCTTAACTCTGCATTTCATAAAAATATGTTGTCTGGTTTTAAATACACTAAATTTGCTAGGAATTTGATTACCCTATGAATCGAGAGAAAGGCGTACTTTATTCAGAACTTCATCAAGAATTTTTTGCTATCTCCAAAAATCATGACAGTTTTAGGAATGTCACTCATGATTAATGAGTCACCTCTATAACACACCTGTGTTAGTCTACGTTTATAGTTTCGTATTCTTAATGATGTACATAAAAAGGCTTATTAGCCCTTATTTCTAAAGCTTTATATGTATAATTATTGATAATATCCAGTTGGCTGTTTCTTAAACCTAATTTATCTGATTATTTCATTATGACTTCTAATGTACCTGTGCACATGTTAAAATACAAGCTATAAATTATTTTCATGTTTCTTCTTTATATTACAGTTGGAGTCTTATGTTTTTGGGTTTTTTTTTAATATTGTGTGTAAGTAAGGCCTATTATCTATGAGTTTCATTTCAGGAAGTAAAGAGGATGTTGCAAAATGTATAAAAAGGGATGTTGAATTTTGATAGAGTTGGAAACTACTGCCTTACAGAATTTATCTATAACTGAGATAGGTCTGAGATCCACCCACAGCAGAAATATCTATGGCAATCATTTAAAAAAATCTAGGTTCCTGGAAGGGAGCCTGATTGGCTCAGTCAGTAGAGCATATGACTCTTGATCTCAGGGTCATGAGTTCGAGGCCCATGTTGGGCAAAGAGATTACTTAAAATATAAATAAATTAATTTGTTTTTAAATCTAGGTTTCTAAATTCTAACTCACCAGAATGTTCTCTGGGGCTAGAACCCAGGAATCTGGATTTTTTTTCAAAGCTCACCAGGTGAATATGACGCTCATCCAGGCTTGGTAGCCACAACGATCGAGGAGAGAGGATGTACCAAGCCATCACCTAGCCTGGAGGTGCTCACAGTCTAAAAGAAGAGTATAAAATTCTATCTATACCATCAGGCACAGAATTGTTAAGTGCCAGAAAAAGAAACCAACAAAGTGCTATGGAAAGTCAAGAAAAAGAGACACCAGCCTAGAAGTGGTGTCTAGAAGAAGGTGTACTAGAGCAGGGGGTCTGAAAAACAGCAAGAGAGGGAGCCTCACCTCTGGGGACCATTACTGCAGAAGCCCTACATACACGATCTCCATCAAAACTCCCCACAACCACCCTCTGGAGTAAACACTCTTCCTGCCCAGGTCTTTCAAAAAAAGATACTGAGCCCTAGAGAAGTCCAGTAACTTAACTTAAGGTTTCAATCTCAGACTTTGCAGCCCAGAGGACAGGGCTTAATCATCCAGCTATACTACTCAGGACCTGGCCCAAAGGAAGGTGGGAGGGAGGTGAGTATGGGAGAAGGCCCAGGGAGTTTCTGCAAGTGGGATTTCTATCCAAAAGCAGCATTTTCATCTCGCTATCTGCCTGTCACCAGCATTCAGGACAACAAGAAATCATCATTATTAGGAATTCTGAGCATACAGTATTCACATATGCTGGAAAGACTCTAAGAGGAGAATAGGCATTCGGGAGTCACTGTTGCTAATGAGCCTCGAATCACAGGAAAGCAACCTAATTGAGGCAACAGCAAAATGGAAGAAGGCTTGGAATTAAGAGTTTTCTCATTGCTTCCACTGATCTAGCAACAGAATAAAGCAGCTTCTGTTTAATCAATTCCCACCTAATCAGAGAGTCATCTTAACACTGTTTCCCAGAGCAGCAAATTAGCCTAATAGTGAGTGACTGGACAAATCAGGAGGGTATTGGTGGGGAAGGTGGGGACGGAAACACGCTTGGAGGAAAAGCAATCGGCTGGTGCTAAGGGGTTAAGTGGTGTTTAACTAGCTGTTAAATTGCAAAGTGCCAAGCTTCCCCATTCTAATACAGAAATTGTCAACAATGAATAGAAATGAAGATGAAATGCATCAGATTCTGTTTCTAGTCTACAACTTGGACATACATCCAGGTAGATGGAAAACGTATTTTTATCATTGCAAAGAGAAAGATCAAGGCTCTCCATAAATCAATGGTTGAACTGATAAGTGTTTCTTAAACTCAAACACCCCCCCCAAAAAAAAAAAAACCAACTCAAACACCCAGAATTTAGCATGCATCAGAATCGCCTAAGAGGCCTGTCAAAACACAGAAGGCCAGGCCCACCCCCAGGGTTTCCAGTGCCATAGATCCTGGGTAGGGCCCTAAAATTTCCATTTTGAGCAATTTCCCCAGATGTTGATTCTGCTGACGTGGGAACCACGCCTTGAGATCCATTGCTTGGAATGTCTCCAGAGCCATTTGGCAGGGTAGGGGTGGGGGGCAGAAAGATGAAGGTGAGCAGCTGAGAGGGTGAACTGGGAGCGGAGCAATCACAGCATGCAACGGAGGGCCCCCCTAATAACAAAGGGAAGGTTCCATATAGTCTTTAAATCAGTGATTTGTCAAATCACTTAGGAATAAGGAGTCTGTAAGCCATCATGTCATGGCTACTACACACCCATGGAAAATGAGAACAAAATGACAAGGAAAAAAGAGGACTTTCACTTTTTGTGACTGTGAAATGACATTAGTGAATCAAAGGGGAAGTCAGAATATGTCACAAGGGATAAGAGGTTCCCCAGGTCAGAGACAGCTGAAAGGCCACTTCTCTGTCTGCAGGACCCTAAAGAAAATTCACTGGTTCTACGTTACTCCTTCCCTCAGCCGACTTCTATTCTCACTATGACTGGCAACCCCAGGTCCAGTTTGAAGAGCACCTGGCTTTTGCATTGAATGAAATCTTGGTTTTACCTGCCACATTCAGCCCCCTGGTGCTAACCAGTCAAAATCAAACTCCAGGTTTCTTCTGAACCAGACTTATGCTGACTTGGCAAAGGAAATGCGGGTAAGGCAAGACCAACCATTTCACCCATTATTGTGGGCACTCAGAATCTCTCTTCTGCTGAGCTGGAGCAAGACTAATACCAATGCATTACACCCCCTTCCTATGCCACCCCTAACTTCCAGGCACGTTGCCAGGAGACCAGACGTTTCTGGAAGATTTCCAATGAGGGCGCTGCTTCCTGGCCCTAGCTGTCATTAACCAGAAAGACCACAAGGCCCCTCTGCCCATCTTCTCTTCCCCTCCACCCATTTCCCTCCCTCAAGGATGACATGTGGGTCAACAGCAAGCAAGTGCCTCAAATCTCTGAGGCAGAGATCTTTGGCCTTGGAAACATCCGGAGCAGAAACAGGTGGTGTGGTCTGGAGCAAACATTCAAGGGCAATATATGCTAAAAGCCCTGAAAGAAGAATCTCTACACATGGAATTCTCATTTGCATTTGGTGCAGTCAGTGGGTCTCCAGTTTCTCCACCTCCCTTTTAAGGTTAGGTTCTCATATGGTGTGTTGTGAGCAGGTCAGACTAACTAAGAGGGTTTTTTTCGTATGGTTTCAGGCTGGGTAATATTTCATAACCACATGATTGCAGGGCTGAGCTTAGCAGTGCTGTATTTAAGGGACGACTGCATATCTACCACTCAGCCCACATTTCAAAGACTGATGAAATATTGCTCCTGTAAAAAAAAAAAAAAGAAAGAAAAGAAAAAGAAAAAGAAATATTGCTCCTGTGAATTTAAGGGAAGGTGATAAAGCATTTCCCTCTCCCAACTAACAGGACCGTGAGGGTCACTTCCTAATACGATGCCAGGGAGCCTGCCTGTGCACAAGAAGAATACACGTCTACCTGGAGGATGGCCGAGAAACCATAGTGCACAGTCCAGGCAGTCAATAAGGCAGTTAGATTATGTGCCCTATGTCGCAGTTAGATTATGTGCCCTAAAACACAGCCCTGCACACCTCACACGCCCGCCCTCCAATCGAGTCTTCCAGGGTCCTGCACGGAATCCAAACCCACCGCGGCTTCCAGGGGCCTGGACACGCACAGCCCAGGCTTTGCGACCCCCTCCTGCCGCTCCTGTGCAAACCCTCTGCTCCAGGCCAGTCGCCCCTTGGAAACCCTGCACACAGGTTTCTCTCTGGCTTTGCTGACCTCCGCCCCAAACGCCCCCTCTGTCCTTCTTCCCGGTTTGTCACCAGACTAGTGTGAGGCATGCAAAAGCCAGCTCAAGGGACGCCTGGGGGGCTCAGTGGTGGAGCATCTGCCTTCAGCTCAGGTCATGAACCCAGGGTCCCGGGATAGAGTCCCGTTTCGGGGTCCCTGCAGGGAGCCTGCTTCGCCCTCAGCCTGGGTCTCCACCTGTCTCTGTGTCTCTCATGAATAAATGAATAAAATCTTTATGATTTTTGAATGAATGAATGAATGAATGCATGACCACACTGCAGCTCACATTGCACAGCCTCCACCAGGCAGCCCTTCAGGAAGCATCCCTTCCCGGGCTCTCCGCATCCTCCAGCCCCGAGGCCCCCGAGGCCCCCGAGGCCACAGCCCGGTCCAGGGGTCTCGGCTCGGCTTCCACGTGCCCCCGCGGGGCCATGAACCCCAAGCACCGGCAGGTCCCCTGCAGACCGCTCTGTCGCCGTCGCCCCAGCCCTCACCGCCAGGAGTCCGGTCCTCCCCCGGACTTCGGGCCACGTGGCGCCTCCGTCCTTAAGCCACCTCAGTCTCCTCCTGCTGTCCAAGCACTGCCCTCTCTTTTAGCCCGAGTGTGTGACCCGCCTGCCAAGTCCCTGGGTCCCCAGGGCCTCGAACCGCTTAATGAGTGTCTAAGCGAAGAGTCGTAGGAGGCGATTTCTCGGCTGGAAAAATACCCCTGGGTCCCGGGGGGCGGTGTGCAGGCTACAGACAGGAAACCGGCGACGGAGAGAAAGATTTGCAGGAAGAGAAAGGGGGCCAGGCTCCCCCTCACCTCAGTCAGCAGTCCCTCCAAGAAACAAAAAGGAAAGCATCTGGATGGAGGTGGCTGGGATGGCTGAAGGTGGCTGGAGGTGGCTGGAGGTGGCTGGAGGTGGCTGGGATGGCTGGAGGTGGCTGGAGGTGGCTGGGATGGCTGGAGGTGGCTGGAGGTGGCTGGGATGGCTGGAGGTGGCTGGGGTGGCTGGAGGTGGCTAGAGGTGGCTGGAGGTGGCTGGAAGTGGCTGGGATGGCTGGAGGTGGCTGGAGGTGGCTGGGATGGCTGGAGGTGGCTGGAGGTGGCTGGGATGGCTGGAGGTGGCTGGAGGTGGCTGGAGGTGGCTGAAGGAGACTGGAAGTGGCTGGAGGTGGCTGGAGGTGGCTAGAGGTGGCTGGGATGGCTGGAGGTGGCTGGTGGGGGCTGGGATGCGCTCCCACCCCATCGCCCACGCTCCACGGAGCAGAGCAGCACATCTGTGTCCAGTTCCCTGCGGCTGCAGCACAAACCCAGCAGGGAAACGCAGAGCCTCGGTGCTGACTGCACAGCCTCGGGCCTGTCAGGGCGGATTACGGGGGGCTGCAGGGGGTGGGGGGCCTTGCGCTGCGGTGCCACCTTTGGGGTCCTGATGGGCGGCACTGATGACCCTGCATTGGGCTAGGAATTGTTCTTTCGTCGACTTGATCGCTGCAAAAGTAAGAGCTGCCGAGGAGCATCCCTATCCTCGATACACACAGCTCCGCCGCCGATTAACCGGCTAACTCACCGACCAACAGTTGCTGTTCCAATCCACTCCCGACATGCTTCTTCTTTCTTCTTCCCAACACTCCCGCCTGCTATACTATCCTCCTAAAACTCTCCGGCTAAGATTTTGTTTTTCTTTATTGAAAAAGTCCTAGGGGACACCTGGATGGCTCAGCGGTTGAGAGTCTGCCTTCGGCTCAGGTCGTGACCCCGGGGTCCTGGGATCGAGTCCCTCATCAGGCCCCCTGCATGGAGCCTGCTTCCCCTCCACCTGTGTCTCTGCCCCCCTCTGTGTCTCTCATGAATAAATAAATAAAATAAAAAAGAAAGAAAGAAAGAAAAGAAAAAGTCTTTGACTATTAGAATCTTCTTTGTATTAATTCTTAAGCCCTGGTGCTGCTGCTCACAACATTGTGTCTCCAGGCTCCTAAAAATACTTCCAGGAAGAACGTCCCCTTCCTTTCAGTGAACTGGGGACACAGTATATTGTCCATAGACAGATGCGCAGAGCAAGAAAGGCAGTCGTTAATGGTGTTCCTCCTTCAAAAAAACCTGCCACATCTGGCTCCGGGTTAAGCGACACAGTACTGCTATCACTGAGCTACTCTTTGAAATAGTGCAATACTGGAAATCTCTCCACACCAAAATCCGAACCCCTCCCTCATCAGACATTGCCCTGCCCTACACAAGCCTGTAGAGTTCCCAAGCCTCACCTTCCCCGCCCCTCTCTTATTGCTCCTTCATTGCTGTAACCACGGTTGCAAGAGGGAAATGTAATTGTAAAAATCTACTTTGGGAACAAGGATCCCAAAGATTTCACTGCTACATTAAGCTTTTTTTGAGAAATCATTTCCATAAATGATTAAAATATAAGTATCTTTGATAAGTATTGTCATCCAAGGACTTAATTTGTTGCACTTTCTTAAAGATTTTTTTAAATTCATTTATTTATTTGAGAGAGAGCACAAGAGAGCACGAGCAGGGGATAGGGGCAGACGGAGACGCAGACTCCCCACTGAGCAGAGAGCCCTATGCGGGGCTCCATCCCAGGACCCTAGGATCTTGACCTGAACCGAAGGCAGACACTTCACAGACTGAGTCACCCAGGTGTCCTTCGTTGCACTTTCAATAGTTGAGTTTCTACTAAGAACACAATTCTTTTGTAGGGAAATATCAAATATTTACTATAATTAAAAAGGCATATCATGTCAGGGACTGTTTCACTCTTCATTTTTTTACTTGAATTGCTTTATATGGAAACACAAAGATTAATACTAAAATTCCAATACAACAGGTATTGAAAGATTTTATCTAGGAGCTCTGCCCAGAGACTGACATGAAGTCTTACAGGACTCAATAAATACTTATTGGTGGAAAAAAAATGAATTGTGTGCCATTTTGATTGTTCCTGGGGGAATTCATCTTAATGGGCCTTTAAAATTTATTAGGCCTCACTGTAAGGAAAGTTAACCAGTACAGATTGGCGTCACCTGGGCTGTGTCAGAGGAGGACACCCAAGCTCTGAGACGGGGGTCCCCAACCTCCTTCACCAGTCTCCATGTGCTAGCAGGAGAAATGAACCTCTCCCGTGGGTGGTGGTAATCCAAGTGAAGCTTCGAAGTGTATACTCTTCTACAGAAGCATTCCTGGGATGTTTCCTTCTCTTCAAACAAAACTACAAGGGACTCTTCTCCTAAGAGAATTATAAAATAAAAGTTTCTAAACAGATACAGAGCACCACAAGTTAACTGGCCAAGTAGTCATCTGGAGGGCTCAGGGTGCCCCCTCAAAACCACTCCTGCAGAGTGAGAACCTCCATCCAACCCCCATATATGACAAAGAGAGAGAGATGGTAACAGTAAGCTACCTCTCTCCAAATGCCAGACTCATCCTCAAACTCCTACACCTGCGGCCTACCTGACACCCGCCTATTTCTATGCACCGCTCGGCTTAGCGCTCAAACTCCACACCCCAGCAGGTCCCTCACCAAACCTCTTCAGTCTCTCTCTGACGTCTCCAAGTCCATCAGTTCCCTGGAAAGCACGGGCAACAGGACAGTTTCCCCATCTGTATCAGAGCCGTTTTGTATGGTTTTTAGACAGAGCACAGGTTTGGAATTAGCACCCAGCACCAAGTCTCATGCTATAGAAAGCTTACTGCATTTTAAGCCTCCCTTCCACTGCTGGGAAGAAGACAAGGGAAAGCTAGCAGCAAGTAGCAGTTTCCGATCCCCAGGAGGCTTTTTGAGTAATATATACATTTTCAATCCCAAGGGGAAAAAGTTTGCCTGCGTTTCTTTAATAGAGGAAATGCCAGTCAAACTACACCCCATCACATTATCCCTCCAAGTACAGCTAGCGAGGTAGCCTCACCATTTCCTCACTTTACAAACACATCTGCTGCTAGATTCAGGAAAAGGCGTACTTCACATCCTATTGCTGGTTTTGGAAATTACAAGCCTCAAAAAGAAATTTGACGTGAATTACCTAGGCCCTGGCGCCTTATACAACGGCTGACAACAGCTTTCCAGCTTTAATTAAGCGAGGTAACTCGCACTCACCAAGATGAAGAAAATGAAAAAAAAAAAAAAAAAAAAGAAAAGAAAATGAATAGACAGTCAGATAATCATCTCCAAGTAAGGTCCAGGACATTGTCTCCTTGCTAGATTGAAGGGTACAGGCAAACTAAAACTAAGATGTTTTCCTATAATTAAGAATACTGTAATGTATCTACATTTTTCTTGAGAAAATAAAGTATCCCCATATGAACAAATGTATAACCTGGTCACTTGGTCTAAGATCGACCCCCAAAGTACCTCCAAACATGGACAGACATCTATGCCTTGTGACATTAAGAGATGGAACTCACTTTAGTGAAATGCATTTATTTGCAAGCAACATCCAATACCGCATGAGGAAAACACGGGTCCCTTGGGTCTCTCACAGGCTCTCAGGATTTCTCGGGGTTTTCCTGCAATTTGGTCTAGAGGTTTCCAACTCTAACCCCCCAACACATGCATATTATATTCTATAACCGGGTCCAAGTTGCCTCACCATGAAAATCAAACAATGGAGTTATTTTCCCAATTCTCAAAAGGAAAAATTAATAACATAATGATAATGATTTTTTTAAATGATATAGGATGTTTACTCCTTTGTAAACTTGCCCATTAGTTCCTCTAAAAACCTTAACACCCGGCACCACATGACCTAACAAGAAATTAAGGCGGCATGTAGTCAAAAACTATGTGTGTGTGTGTGTGTGTTGGAACAAAATCCTAGAAATGATTCCGTACACAATTTTAAGTTATTAAATTTTAAGATATAAAGACCAGCAACACTCACAACAGAAATCTATTTTCTACTATGAAGCAGACTTTTTTCATAAGACAGACATGTGGGGGTGGTCCAGTTTTGTGGCACTCCAAGCATTGTGCATCTCGAAGCCCACCCAGGAGCTTCACCTGCTGAGCGAGTTTAAGTATCACCCACTAGACTCTAGTCAAATCCCTCAATCCACCTATAATACAATCCACAGGAAGTGATGAAAACTTAGAGTTTGAGTTACATAAGGCCTGTGGCCCCTGACGGCTCACATTGCAAAATGTCCTCCAACAAGTTCCACAAACCCTCCTGCTACGGGAATAGGGCTGGGACCATGGCAGCCGGGAGTTAATCAATGAAGCAGGTCCAATGGCATAAAATACGACCTGTGGCATGGAGCTCCCACTCGTTCCTCTTCTGGGTTGTGATCCTTACACAGCAGCCTGCTTGCAATGGAGCAACTGGAGAAAACAGGTTCAAAGTGTGGGAAGGCATGGGTTAAAGTGACTTGCCAAACTACGGGAAATATTCCAACTGGATGTGGATCTTTAATGCTTAGCTCTAATGGGGTAATGACTCTCACTCCTCTCTCATAAACATGCTAAGTAGATTTTTACTTTCCCAAGAACCTATATCCTTCTGTGACTTTATGACTTTCTTCTCAATCAAGAGTCTCTTATGCTCTTAACAGCCTAGTGTGGCAGCCCCGAAGACCTGGCCTGTTGTTATCTTGGGCATGCCCCCATCACAAGTTCCTGTAAAATAAACCCTGGTTAAATGGATTATAGAAAAACAAAAAGGAAAGAAAACACAAAACCCCATTTACGGCTGACATAGAACCTGTACAGAGCTTAGAGAAATCAATAAGATGATACAATATTGAATTCTGATGAAAAGAAGGGATTTCAGGGTCGTCTCCTTGGGGAACCCTCTCTGCCAGCTTTATCACTGAGTGCCAGTGCAAGGAATTTCAATCGTTCCATCTCCCACAGGACATGTCTGACCCACAGCTAACTCTGGGGGAGTCTGATAGTGCTACTACCTTAATTTATAAAGTAAAATGGTAAGCTGACCACTTCTGCACAAAGAAGAGAACACTTCATTTGACCACGGCAGCTGGTCTATATTTGCTGCTCTACAAGAGTTCTCCAGTGATTCTATTAAAGCACATTATCCTTCCAAACATCTTTTGCCTCAACAGATTCCAGTTCCACCTTGTAATAATATTGAGCATTTTCTATTGAATACCAGCTCTCTCAATCTGAAAGCAATCTCTTGGGGCACCTGGGTGGCTCAGTGGTTGAGCATCTGCCTTCAGCTCAGGTCATGATCCCAGGGTCCTGGAACTGGGTCCCACTCAGGCTCCCTGCAGGGTACCTGCTTCTCCCTCTGCCTATGTCTCTGCCCCTCTCTCTGTATCTCTCCTGAATAAATAAATAAAATCAGAAAGAACGAACGAAAGAAAGAAAGAAAGAAAGAAAGAAAGAAAGAAAGAAAGAAAGAAAGAGGGAGGGAGGGAGGGAGGGAGGGAGGAAGGAAGGAAGGAAGGAAGGAAGGAAGGAAGGAAGGAAGGAAGGAAGGAAGGAAGGAAGGAAGGAAGGGTCTTTTTATTTAATCCACGATCTCCCTAAATGCTATCAAAATGGCAACCAAAGTTGGCTTAAAGAACTCTTTAAGGAATTCCTATGGATAGAAAGAATTTCCTTCTACTTCCCCCACCTTGATTTTTTTTAATGCTTCTCTTTATTTCTCTCAGAAATATTTAATTTGATTTTAAACAATGCAAAGCACTCTTTTGCTTGTGAAGCTAAACAAGTTGGAAAATATTCAAACTGTTGGAAAATATCTAACTTCGATAAGCATGAAAAGGCCACGTAATAGAAACTCTAAGATTCTCTGAAAGTTCCAAAATTTTTCTTATCCCATTACATCCCTTTCGAAAAAGAATCTAACCAACTACATGACAATCTGGAAAAGACAGAATGATAGAGACAATGGAAAGATCAGTGGTTGCCAGGAGTGAGCAGGGCCACAGCACAGAGGATTTTTAGGGCAGTAAGACTACTCTGCATACTATGATGGTGGTTACATGTCACTAAATATTCATCAAAACCCACAGAATGTACAACACTAACAGGGAATCCTAATGTACACTATGGACTTTGTGTGATAATGAAGTACCAGTGCAGGTCCACGGACATGACACACGCACCGCTCTGGTTCTGGATGTAGATGGGAGGGGTGGGCAGGGAGTTTAAGGGAACTCTGTCCCTTCTGCTCAATTTTGCTGTGAACCTGAAACTACTCTAAAAATTAAACTCTATTTTTTAAAAGGATTTTATGCCACTAGATGTCCTATATAAAATAACAGAGAGCCTCCAACTGAAAAAAAAGGGGGTAGGATAGTCAAGAAAAAGGTTAAATCTCCTACAGCCAGAAAAGGAAACGTGTAAGAAAAACCAACGGTGCTGTAAGTAAGGCCTGCCTTGTGACGTCACAAAATACTTGGCAGAGAATGCATGTTTCTGTTTGGTCTAGAGCCGAGGGAGAGAGGAACCAGCAACTCTAGTCATCAGGTCCCAGCGTTCTCTCTGAAGAACCATTCTTAATGCTGGTGAAGCGCTGCACAGAAAAGCCAGACAGAGCCACTCAACACACACATGCAAAGGTACATCACTTTGAATGTTATATCTAGATATTCCACCTCATTTTTTTGCAAAGTAACTGTCCAGATATAATATCATTTTTCAATTCATGAAATCAGGGGACTTCTTAGCTAATTCAGAGATTAACAAACAAACCAAAGAAGCTGTCAGATGTACTCCCTCAAGCAACTGGTTTACCAAAAAAATCAGCTATAAAGCAGGATCTGGTCTTTTAAAACAAGAAACTACTTTTGAATACATCAAATTCTAATTAAATTTTAAAATCTAAGGAAGAACACCATTACAAATATCCTGCTATTATTCAATCAGTTGCACAGAGTGGAATATAAGGAGGGCACACAGAAACCTGATTCCACATGCCTGAGAGGAAGTCTTCATGAACACCAAATAAAGCTTCAAATGTTGGAGAAATAAGCTGCTCGAATGTTCATATGCACAAAACCGACTTTTCATCAAGTATCTACATACTAGAATTGTCCTACAGAAACACAGAGACCATGAAAGAAATGTTGGAACTCATGGTTCATTAATTTCCAACATGTTTTAAGTGAGAATGTATATAAAGACCTATTGCATATCTTTCTACCTTACATTTAAAAGTCAAACTTTTAACACATAGTAGCCTAGTTTTTCATAATTCCAAACATATGTTTTCAAAGGCGATCTCTACTGCCTATGAGACTTGACCAATGTGTCTGTCGTTCACAGTGGAGTTGACCCAGTGGCCCATCCTTGACCAACTGACGGGACTATCAGGGCATGGGAATGCAGGTCACCAGCTGCAATGACATCATCTCCCCCAGGGTTGCCTCTCTAGAGTTATGGGCTTCACAAGGCAGTCCTGTACCCCTGGAATCCATGAAGACTTTGTGAGAGGTCTGCAGGCACGGGGTGCTCTGTGGGTATCATGTTCCAGATCCCCAGCTTCCGCAGGCACACACTGCTAAAAGGTAGGTAGGTGCCTGTGGTTGAGGAGTCATGCTGCTGTTTTTTCACACTCTCCTCTTCATGATCTTCCCTCAAAAGGTAGATTTACTTCTCACTCATTCTGATTCTGACCAAGGGAATTGCCCCTAAGGTGTAAAAATGTCCTGGTAGCAAAGAAAGCATTCAAGGTACTTGAGTCAGGACAACTTCCTTGAATTCACACCTCCCTTCCTTCAATTAACTTTCTTTACTCATCATTCCGGCAAATAAGTTATGGAGGGTATCCATAAATACATAAACTAACTTAAGACAAGAAAGCAAGCCTCATCAAGAGATAAACACACTTCAGATAAGAATGACTGACTCAACATGTCTTAATGATTTATCAGTCTTTGCAATATATTTATGTTTTGATACATGGTAGTGTAATAATTATTACAAAGATAAACTCAATCCAGAAAGTTATTTAACTCTTAGCACCCTAGGATCATATTTTTATTGCAAATTAAAAACAGGATCACCAGGGGTTTTCAATATATTATATTTGGATAAAATTCTGTGTGAGGAAGTTGAATGGAATTATGAGTTCAAGGAGAAAAAGGAACAATGTAAAATTTCCAACTATTAAAGAAGTGCGTGCCTGTGCGTTTCATAAGTGATGACGGAGCACATCAAATCACACTAGTGTTTAAATTCCATTCAAAAAAAAAACAAAAATAAATAAATAAAATAAATAAATTCCATTCAAAACAACTCAAACAGCAATACAACATTTTCATTTTAAAAGTCAATATTTACCTTCTACCAGGAACTCTATCCTTTGCACCATTCTAACTTTATGATGGAAAACTTCAGATGTCAACCTAGAAACTGTGCAAAGAGATACACAGTTTGCAAAAACCCTTTTGGAGGTAGAAGTTGGGGGTAAAAATGTTGCAGAGCTGCTCAGGAGCATCAGCAGATGGCCCAGGGTAGCCCAGCCTTCCGTCCACCCCGCATCAGTGTTGGGAATCTTACTCTGCCTCCGTTGGGCTCAACTAAGTTAGAGACTCAAACCAAGAACCCACATTAACAGTCACTTCCTATGCAAGTCTTTAAACCACTGTCCCAGTTAAAGCCAGTCTAAACTCTTACAATTACAAAAAAGAAAAGGAAAGAAAAGAAAAGAAAGAAAAAAAAGAAAAGAAGAAAAGAAAAGAAAAGAAAGAAAAGAAAAGAAAAGAAAAGAAAAAAGATAATAAGCAATTGTTTCTTTTTTTGTCCTATTTTCTTGATTGGAGAGGGGAGGGAGCTGTTTCAGGTCTGTTCATGAACCAACACACAGAGCTATCAGTCACACAATTCTTTTTTTTTTTTTTAAGATTTTATTTATTAATTCATGAGAGACACCGAGAGAGAGGCAGAGACACAGGCAGAGGGAGAAGCAGGCTCCATGTAAGGAGCCTGATGCAGGACTCGATCCCAGGACCCCAGGATCATGACCTGAGCCAAAGGCAGGCAATCACTGAGCCACCCAGGTGCCCCCAGTCACACAATTCTTTTTTTTTTTTTTTTTTTTTTACACAATTCTTGGTTGTACATATTTACCTAGAAAAAAATCCACCAAAACAACTTGGCAATATTTTCCACCACTGATCCTTTCACTCGGGCTATTTATATAACAAAAAAATTAATCACGTCCTATCTTTCGTATCCTCGTGGTAAAGATTCCAGGATGAGGAAAGAAGGTAAACAGTTAAGGAACTGAGAATCACGGCCGGGAAGGAGGAGACACAGCAGCAGAAACTGGCACTGGATCATTCATTCATTCAACAGTCACTGCTAACCTAAACTCAGGGTAACCACAGCCCTGCATACTAAAAAGTAGGGGTGCAAACATTCCCCCCCAGAAGTGAACGGCAAATAAATGGCTTAGCTCCAACCTTCCCAAGCCACACACTAATCAAGGAGCTAAAAACGGATTAAAACCAGAAGTGAGAGGCTCAACAGAGAAACTCGTCCCCTTCCATGTAAGAAGGAAAATGAAAGTGCTCATTAGATACATCTGCATTTAGACACATCTAAAGATTAGGCAGTTCTGTGACAAACATTCCCTTCAGATGGCAATTCCAGATACTTCTCATGAAATTCTAAGAAAGAAAAGAGAGCACATTGTGAAGGTATTTTGGGGGTGAGGGCGTGGGAAAGCCTCTGCGTTTCAACACAGTTACCAGTTACAAGTGTTTTCAAACAAGAACGAAAGTTCCACGGCCTTCTGCATATCAAGAAGTTCTTCACCCAAAGGGGAACCATGAGGCAATACCCTTTATACCCTTTTGGCCCTGCGCACAATGGGCTCCCTCTTCTAGACCAACTTTGAAGTGGGTGATACATTCTAATCTAGATAATGCGAATGATATGATACTAGACCCACATAACAATTCCCGGGGCAGCAGACTTCAGTGTTCTTTCATGGGGCGTTTATACAGTATTTCAGCCTATATCCTAAATATAACTGCAGAAATGACATGTGATTTTACAAGAGGTGTTTAAGAATAGGATAGGCAAATGAACCACACCTCAAACTGAGCCAGGAAAAACAAGATCTCTACCCCACTAAGAGTCAGCAAGCCAAATAACAACCACTGGCCTCAGTTTTTCCCTCTGAAAAATGGGAATTTTACCATTGTGTTCACGTCCTGTCTCCTCCAGATAATTTATGATATTGCTCAGAAAATACTGCAGGTCTTTAGAGGGCTTAGGTATTGAGTCCATGTTTTCTAAAGTTATACACATTACATGAATTTCTCTACAAATCTTCTTTATCAACAAGTATCTTCAGTCTTAATTCTTTCTCTCCAGAGAATCAAGAGAGAAAAATAAAGCTAACTTTTGGATGAAAGATCACATGTTGACCGACCTCCCTTCCGCCCCTCACTAACCAGCTCAAGGGGCCCATCTTCTTCCAAGATCAAAAGGAACTCTAGGCCTAGAAGGAGTTTGAGAATAACTCAAATGACTTTGGAAGTACAAGAGTGGGAGACAGACATGAACACTGGAAGCATGCATACACACACACTCACTCACCTGAACCCATAACTCACACCCCAATTACCAGACTTAGCTTCAGAGAGAACTTTCTAGAATAGTGAGAAATATTAGATAAGTAGATATTATGGATCTTTTAATTTTATAATTTCCATTTGTAATAACTGAGTATATCTTCAAAATATATTTTTTTTAATTTTTATTTATTATTTGTGATAGTCACAGAGAGAGAGAGAGAATGAGGCAGAGACACAGGCAGAGGGAGAAGCAGGCTCCATGCACCGGGAGCCTGACGTGGGATTCGATCCCGGGTCTCCAGGATCGCACCCTGGGCCAAAGGCAGGCGCCAAACCGCTGCGCCACCCAGGGATCCCAAAATATATATGTTTAATTGCTCTAATTGGCATTCCATAAAATTAAAGCTAATTCCATCCCTATATTAATCTAGACTGTCCACCCAAAAAAGCTAAAAATAGTATTTTTAGCACACAATGGGAAATAGAAAATATTAAGATTTCTCTTTCACTCTCCAATATAAGAGGTAAAGTTCTCCTCCCCCATCGTGGATTTTGGAGAACATCAAAAGTACATTTTAACTGTTCCTGAGTCCACATCTGGAGTTTAAAAATCCAGTTTAAAAGGCAAATGATTTAAAATACAAACATATGGCTTTCTTCTCTACAGTGATTCCTAAAGGGAGAGAAAAAAAGTCTGAGTACAAACAAACTATTGTTTTAAAGGGGATTTTTCTTTTTAATTAAAAACACACCAAGAAGGCTAACTAAGCTTCTACTTTCTCCTGGAGAAAATAATAGAAGCAAGAATTACCATATTAATCTAATTAAATCTAGATCAGAGTACAGCATAGGTAATACAAAGACAACACTCAATTTCTGAAGAGTGTGGTCCCAAGTCTGTGCTTGGGTTAGAGTGCTTCACTTGTGCTTCACTTTTTTCTGTGAAGAGCCAGATAGTAAATGTTCTGTTTTGCCAGCCATGCAGGCTCTGTGGCAATGACCTAACTCCACTCTTGGGGCCCCAAAGCAGCCACAGACAACACTGGAAGACACGAGGGAGGCTGTGTTCCAAGACGATTTTATGGATGGATACTGAAATTTTAATTTTATATCATTTTCACGTGTCTCAAAATATTATCCTTTTGATCTTTTTCAACCATATACAAACATAATAAATTAATTAATTAAATAAATAAAACAAAATAATAAAATAAAAATAAAAACCTAAAAGCTATTCTTAGCTGACAGGCCATATAACAAGAGGCCTCAAACTTGATTCGGCCTGTGGACGGACAGTCGTCTCCCAGCCTCCACGTCAGAGCCACCAAGGCTGGAGCAGCTGTTGGCTCATCTAACCCATGTCGTCGTTCCTTAGTGGAAACTGAGGCCCAGAGAGGTGTGATGTCTCCCAGGGTCTCACAGCCAATTCCACTAGAAAGGGAGGGAAGCATTAGCTCTCCGGAAAAGCTCCCTGAGGCCTTAAAGGAGTGACATTCACCATGGAAAGTAACATGGGCAGTCTCCCTCCATTCTCAATGCCTTCCCTCTTTTTTTTAACATGTATTTATTTATTTGAGAGAGAGAGAGCATGCACACACGTGTGGTGGGGATGGAGGGGCAGAGGGAGAGGGAGAGAGAAACTCAAGCAGAGTCTATGTTAAGCGCAGAGCCTGACTCGGGGCTTGATCTCACCACCCTGAGATCATGATCTGAGCCAAAACCAAGAGTCAGACACAACCTACCGCACCACCCAGGAGCTCCTCCCTCTTTTTTAAAAAATGTATTTCTCTCCTATTTTTTTTCTTTAGTATGCTCTTTATTCTTTTTAGTACCACTCTCATTTTCATTTTCCTGTGACTCTTTTTATTTTGCCCTACACCTTAACCAGATATATCTCAAAATGAAATACATCTTGGAATTAAAACATTTATGGGGTACCTGGCTGGCTCAGTCTATGGAGTATGCAACCCTTGATCTTCAGGTTGTAAATTCAAGTCCCACACTGGGTGTAGAGATTACGTAAAAAAATAAAAATCTTTTAAAATAAAAGGATTAAGACATATACATGTACGTAATGATGTTTCACTTACTTTCTTTTTATTTTTTTTTCTTACTTTCTTTTTAAATTTCATTTGGTAGTTTAAAAAACAGATTCCAAATTAAAGCAACTTTTTACAAAGAATTCTTCTTCTGACTTTTTCATCACTTTTTTTTTCAGAGAAATGTATGGCTTTCTGTTATATGCTCATTCAAGACTTGAAACCTTAATGTTTCTCAGAAACTCTCCCGTGATGATTTTTTATGAAGATTGGTCTATCAACTATTTTGTTCTTACACACTTCCTCAAAAAGACATGGTTTTATACTTCTGTGAAGAGGAAGTGGCATTCTTAAAAGTAATTCTCAGTTCTTTTTGACAACTTAAATCAAGAATGATTGCAAACTCTTCAGAATTCAACACACATGTATTCTCCTAGATCCATCTAAACATAAAATTCAAATAAATAAATAAATAAATAAATAAACATAAAATTCTTCAGCTGAACAAAACAAGTCAATTCATTCAATAAAGCCAAAATGAAAGAAAAATGTACTTCCTAAAGTTGTAGGAACCAAAATGCTACAATGCAAATCTAAGTGTGGAGATTTCACACAAAATTAAAACCAACAGAAACACCTTCTACCAATGCTGTTTAAGTTAGAGATTTAAGAACAAGTGGGGTAAGGCGCCTGGGTGGCTCAGCTGTTGGGTGTCTGCCTTCGGGTCAGGTCGTGGTTCCAGGGTGGTGCTGCCCGAGTCCCACATCAGGCTCCCTGCAAGGAACCTGCTTCTCCTGCCTGTGTCTCTGCCTCTCTCTCTGTATTTCATGAATAAATACATAAAATCCTTAAAGGAAAAAAAAAAAAAAAAGACCAGATAAATGGTTATAAATTTAAAACAAAAAAATAATTAAAATCATATTCTCATAGAATTGAAATTGACCCTAGAGAACATTTTAATTTGACAAATGAAGAATCAACCAGAAATTCAAGAACTATTTATTGAATTCACATAGGCCACTTACTGTACAAAGACTTTTCCCACTTGATTGTCACAACTTCCCCATGAAGCAAGTATTATTATAACCACTTTTAAATCAAGGAAAGTTTTGTCATAGTTGTGCCTGAGACACCTAGTCAGGAGTAGAGATGTGCCTATAGTCTAGATCTTCAGACAGCAACTTTGGTATTCCCTTCACTATGCCACTCCCATGTAATTTTTTGGAAACTGTTCAGTGAGATGTCACATTTTAAAATATAGTATATAGAGTAGTTAGAGTACCCTAGGACCTGGATACTCTTTTGCTAAAGAGCAGAGCTCCTCAAAATAAGATTGTTTCTTCTGGCTGCTAAGAAAAGTAGCATGAGCTACTAAATGCTACACTTATTTTATGGGACCCAAGACTTCATTATACGGAGGTTCCAAAGATCAAAAACCCTGGTCAACTGGCTTCTGAATTACACATAACAAGACCATTTACTCAAGTTGCAACTGGCCATTTCTCAAGCCTACAATCTATTCTTAAATCTGGGCTCCATTAAGAAGAACATGGAAGGGGAGCACCCGGGGGACGAAGTAGACTAAGCGTCCCACTCTTGGCTTTGGCTCAGGTCACGATCTCAGGGTGGGGAGATCGAGCCCCATCCATGTAGGGCTCTGCGCTCAGCACGCTCAGCACAGAGTCTGCTTGGCATTCTCTCTCCTCCGTCTGCCTCTGCCCCTCACATCTGAGCTCACACTCGAGCTCTCACACTCTCATGCTCTATACATGATTTTTTTTTAAAAAAAGAAAAGGATATGGAAGGATTTTCGCACTTGCAGAAATAAAGATATCTCTGCTTGCCTAAAAGCAACACTGAGATCCTTGAGGGCAACAGCCAAGTCCTACTTCCCCTTCAGGTAAGAAAAGAGGTGTGACAACAAGGGTCATTAAAATTGAGACCTGTGATTGCCTGATGTCTTTTAAAACCTCCCAGTTGAGGGGCGCCTGGGTGGCTCAGTGGGTTAAGCCTCAGACTTCTGATTTCGGCTTCAGATCATAATCTCAGGGTTGTAGGATTGGTCCTGTATGGGGCTCCGTGCTCGGTGAGGAATGTGCTCCTCTCCCTACCTCTCTCTCCTTGCCCCTCCCCCCGCTCGCACACAGCACGCTCTTTCTCTCTCTCTCTCTCTAAAATAAATAAAAATAAATCTTAAAAACATATATAAGTAAATAAAACTACCCAGTTTAAATAGAATCATGGTTTAAAAGCAATGTAACATCGGGGCACCCGGGTGGCTCAGTTGGTTAAACATCTGTCTTCAGCTCAGGTCATGATCTCAGGGTCCTGGGATCGAGCCTGGAGTCGGGGCTCCCCACTCAGAGGGAGCCTGCTTCTCCCTCTCCCTCCGCCCCTTCCCCTGCTTGTGCTCCCTCCCTCTCTCTCTCTCAAATAAAAAATAAATAAGATCATTTTTAACAAATTAATATAACATCATGATAAGCACCAGGTGATGTACGAACTGTTAAATCACTATATTGTACACCCGAAACTAATACAACACCGTACGCTCACTGGAATTTAAAAAAGAAAACTACAACAAAGTGACTTGGGGCAACTCTAAATTCCCCTGGAAATACCTTACAACTGAAATAACTGTACAAAGATTGCCAAATGTAGGTCTTCCTAAAGGCCCCCAACTTGTGATTTTCAGGTAGAGACTCGAATATCCACCTCGAATTACCAGGGCCACTGAAAGTGAGTCAATAGATGCGTGAGCTTCACAACCAACTCAGGGCTATTTGCCTCTTTCTGGAGGCCACAAAACTAGCAGAATTGTATGCTTTTCTGACAATCAAAGAGGATCCTAACAACTCTACTGAAGGTGTTCTATCAGGGTGACAGTAGAGAGCTTAGAAGGGACACAAAGGCACTGGGGGTTATTCTGTATGTTAGTAAATTGAACACCAATAAAAAATAAATTAAAAAAAAAAAGAAGGGAAAAAAAAAAAAAAAGAAGGGGCACAAAGGGAGGAGGAAGAAGTAAACTGAAAGGAAAATAAAAAAGCTTCCAAAAAGAGTGAGTCACTAAAATATTCGGGTGCCCTGGGCAAACGCGAAGGTTTTATGGTTTTGTTTTCTTGTTTTGTAAGATAAAGACTTTCTTTTTCAACCTACCCACAGTACCATATTCATACTTTAAGGCATCAGATACCCAGGCAACATCCAAATTGCCCCAACTGTCTCACAGAAACGTGTTTAAGTTTGTTTGAATCAGAATCCAAATCCATTCGCTGCAATTAGTTTGCACTAGAATTAGGGTCTTAATTCTCATTGATCTATTTCCCCTCCCCCTCCCTCTTTTTATCTCGCAGTTGATTTTTATTAGTTTGGGAGGTAGAACTTACTGATCGACCAGGGGCAGAGAACACCCATCACGCGCCCTCCCTACTGCCCATCACCCAGCTACCCTACCCTCCAGCCACCCTCCGTCTGTTTTCTAGAGCTCAGCATCTCTTCTGGTTTGCCTCCCTCTCAATTTTCACCTTATTTTATTTTTCCTTCCCTTCTCCTATGTCATCGGTTTTGTTTCTTAAATTTCACATGAGTGAAATCATCTGATATTTGTCTTTCTCTGCCTGACTTATTTGTCTTAGCATAATATCCTCTAGTTCCATCTACGTCATTGTAAATGGCAAGGTTTCATTCTTTTGAAGGCTGAGAAATATTCCTGTGTGTGTGTGTGTGTGTGTGTGTGTGTGTGTGTGTGTGTGTGTGTACACCATGTCTTCTTTATCCATTCATCTGTCGCTGGACATCTCGGGTCTTTCCATATTTTGGCTATTGTTGACATTGCTGCTATAAACATTGGGGTCTATGAGCCCCTTCGAATCACAATGTTTGTATCCTTTGGATAAATACCTAGTAGTGCAACTCACAATTGATTTTTTAAAGAAATGAAATCACTTTTTTCCTGTGTATTCCCATAGTCTGGATTTTTTAAAGTGATTTTTAATAAAAATTTATAAGGTTGAAAACAGATCTTCTCCAGACCTACTACATTAATCTGTCAGTGTCGTGCACCATGAAGACCATTCATCCAGCCTCTTTCAATGAAGTTTAATATTCCAGGATACATATTTATCCACAAAATGTTGCCAGAACAAGAATATGTACAATATTCAAGTAGACGGTATGGTAGAGACATAAGGACCCATAAAGTAACACCTCCTCTTATGCTTCAATACTCCTTAGAACAAGATGGGATACAAACTCATTTTTTAAAGCTCATGCCTATCCAACACATGGAAACAATGAGTCTTGGCCAGACACAATTTATGTCTCCAGGAGAGGACATGCAGTACCTATCAGAGAAACTCAAGGAAAAATGATTTGTAAATACACAAATACCTCTCCTACCAAGTATACATGTTGAATATTTCTTTCCTTTCGTCTTCTGCTTTCCTAGAATGAACCCTCTGCTTCCGTAAATTCCGTCTTCAGGTTACCCGACAGGCACATCACTCACCTAGAATGCCTTCCATCCTCTTCTACTGTCTAAATCACTCCCTTCCTCTAGGATCACTGGACCCCCTCCAGCTCCCTGATGCCTTTCTTAGTAACTATTCCCATTTCTGGACTTCTGTACCCCCAGAATGTCATTTGTCCAGTCAGACTGTCCTATCTCACACAGTGGAAAAGCTGAGGTCATAGTACTATATGAACATAGGTGCATATACCTGGTTTGACAGGTTTTTCATATGCCACGTGCATTCAGTAAACATCTGCTTAGGGCCTTCCATCCACAAGGCATGCGATACCATCTCTAACAACACCATGAGCTCCATGAAGAAGGGAGCCTCTTGTGATACTACGCCTGTCTCAAGAGGCCAGAAGCACAAGAGCTAAGTATGGGCACCTGGGAGACAAGCTTGCCCAGATGTGAACCTCAGAGTCATGTGACCCTAAAGAGACCACTTAATCTCTCAATTCTCATTTTCCTCATCTGTCAAGTGGAATGATGACAGTCACTCCTTCATAGAGAAGTTGTCCAGATTAAACACCATAAAGCATGATTATTGTCTTACATCCTCCTTTACAATTGGCTCTCTGGTTTCTAACCAGAAATTTTATTATACTTGTTCTTATCCATTGTGGAAAGAGGGGAGCACAGGACTCCACCAGAGTCACTGCCTTGGAGATGAAGTTTACTAAACAGATGCTGATTGCTTGAATACATAAAAGATACTCCACTTTGCAATGGGTCTCAGCATCCTTCCCCATAATATTTAGGGTCCACATCTCCCTTTTCCTAGTGTCACCCTGATACCTCCCCTATAAAGAAATGGAACCCACTGAGGACCAACTACAGTGCTAACCCACCCCCGCCACCAAAAGTTCAATTTAAAAAGATGAGATATGTAATCAGAAAAGAAGACAATATGTGATCTTTTATCTTTTGATGGGGCAGAAAGATTACTCCAAATTTTGTTTGAATGGAAATCCAATATCCCAGTGTACAGATGGAAGCTCTGTTTATGAAAGTTTTCTTATAGAAGTATTTTTAAGATCTTTTGTTTGTTTGAGCACCTGAGTAAAAACATTTGAACATGTAGATATATACATACACACTCATCCATATTTATATCATTCACTAACCAACCTTTATTGGGCATTTACTATGTGCCTTATACCTTTCTAAGTGCTGAAGTTAACAGCAGTGAATGAACCAAGCTAACAAAACAACAGAAACCTCTGCCCTGTTATTTGTATCTCTTCTACACATAAGTTTTTGTTTTTATAAAAAAATAAAATATATGGTATGAGGGATAGATACTATGGAAAGAAATAAAGAAAGGGGACAAGAAATATGGCACAGGCGGTTGATACAGCATGGTCAGGAAAGGACTCGCTGAGAAGGTAACATGTGAGTAAAGATCTGAAAGGGATGAGGAGGAGCATGGGGACTTCTGGGGAAGACCTTCACAGGCAGCAGGAACATCAAGGGGTCTCAGGTAGGTGACTGGCGTGTTCACTGGATGGTGAGGAGGCCAGTGCTGGTGCCAAGCAGCCAGAGAGAGAAAGGAGAAGACACGGCTGGACAGGTGAGTGGAGGGGGGTGTGGTGAGCCACACTATGACTTCAGCTTCTCCTCTGTGAGATAGGACGGTCCGACTGGACAAATGACATGATCTGAGCATCAGTGTTCCATCACTCTGAAGGCTGTGCTGTGAGCAGAGTATCAAGGCTGGATGAGCAAGTCCAGTCAGAAGGTTGCTGCAATAGTCCAAGTGGTGGTTTGGCCAGGTGGTCAAAAGTGGGAAGATGAACTGAGTGGATTTTTATAGTATTGGAGTATAAACACATATTTAGAATACACCCCAAAAATGAACATTTTAAAGGGTTTTAAATGAAATATGAATGCTGATATTTTCTTTCCCAAACTCAACAAGCCATCTTGCTCAGCTCTGGGGTAGAGGTACCCCTGGGTTTTGGCACCCCATGCTTTAGCAATAATGGGTTGATTGATTTGCCCCAATTTACCTGAATTTCTACCTGGCTTTCTATCCTGACACTTCCTCTGTGCTCACTTCCCATCTTTCTCTTCATCTTGCCTATCTTAGATAGCAAAACAAGCTTCTTCTACAGACTGAGTATATCTACACACACACACAGGCTGTTGATTGCATGTGAGGATTCCCTCCTTGAGAAAGTCTGTGGTCACTGTGTCAACTGTACCCCATCTCTGGGTCCAACGGTTGGGAAACAGACTTTGTTAGACCCAGATGTTATTATGGAGCTCACTAAAATAGGATTATGGGGGGAACCCAGGCCATTTGCTAAAGCAGCATCTCTGAGGAAGGCTAAAGTGGGCACCAGCTCAGCACAGCTCACAACAGACAAACATGGAGTCTGCAAGAAGCACGAGGGAATTCTCACAGGGCCACACAGAGAGCAGCCACAAGGTTGTGTGTTCCTCGCCGAAACCAAGCTTCTGGAGATGCTGGATGACATTCTTGGGGAAAGGACCCCTGACGTTTAGGCAGACATGGGGTGTGTTTCTCAGACCTGGTCAAGTCTAGCTGCCACCACCACCCTGGGAGGCTGGAGGGGGAAAGGTGGAGGAGAGAACAAAAGTTCATGAGAGACAGATACTTTTCAAACCAGACTCCATGAATTGAGATGAGATATGTGGGGCATTCCCTTAGACTGTTAGAACTTGAAAGAACATAGGGGATTTTCCAACCATCCACTCCTATTTTACAGACAAAGAAACTAAGGCCAGGACTTGCCCAAAGTCCTACAACTATTAGAAAAAGAACCATCATGAGTAGAATTCCGTCTTCTGATTCCCATCTAGTATTATTTTGAAAATAAACAAAAGCAATTTAACATTTAAACCTTTTTTTCTTTTTAACGCTGAAACCTTTGAGACAGATTGGAACTGTGAGGAAATTTTGTATGTCTAGGCCTCAGATGTTCTTACAAATCCCTCTAGTTTTACCAAGAGCTCTGGATACTCCCCTGGCACAGAATGGTCTCCTGCTCTTAAGGATATCTTAGAAAGTTCCACTGGGATGTTTATGACTCACAGGGTGGGAGTGAGGGAATTACAGACACATGAAGACCAAGAAATACAAGCAAGCATCGGCTTAGCAAAGCCTGAAAAAGTCCAAAGATGGACTATATACTTCCTATTTGCTTGGCCCAAGTAATAGAGTACTGAGTAAGTTTTCAGCTTCAAAAGGAAAGACAGATAAAAAGATTCTTAAAAATTATGAGTATCATGAAGAAAAACTCAACTCGTGATCATTAATTTCAACCTCGTGGGCTACCAAGTTTTTTACAGACTGGAACGCTGATGAGAGAAAATACCCACTCTCTCAACCTCTGAAGTCGAGCAGAAGCCAAAGATGATGTTGGTAAAAGGGTGCTAAAGGAATAATCAATAAAGCTGAGTCTTTATAAAATAAATAACCTTGCATTAGCTATCAAATGGGGGGAAGGGGTGGCCACAGGGCAGGAATCAGTTTGTAAATCTTGACATCTGTTAAAACCTTCTGGAATCTGAATTTAACTGCTTGACTTTGTTACCTAGGAAATTAAATTGGAGTTCCTCTGCAAATACGCCCTCCACGGCCACATCTGTGAAGAAGACTACAGTACGAACTGTAAACAGAGAGACTGAGTCACACAGGGAGCAGAATGGGAGGAGCCACGGCACCCGAAAGGCATCCAGTCCAACCTCTTCTCTTTACAAAGAACCACCTGAGGCCCCCAGAGCCTAATGTGACCTGCCAGGGGCTGGCTAATGCACCACATATGCCACCTCTCCTTACCTTATGCCCAAACAAACATTGATCACTGATCATTACATTTCCCCTCATCCTCAGCTGTAAGAGCCAGAATGCTCCTGCCACCCCCTCAACCAAGCGGTCAGAACTGATGTATGAAATGAAAACCATTTTCCGACTCTGCACTTGCATAAGGTGATAAAGCAATCTTTGTAATAACTGCTCCAGTGCAAGCCTGACTCAAAAGAGAGTGACTAGCCTACTAATCACTGTCAGGCCTGGGGTGAGCAGACACAGAGTCTGTGTAGCGTGACCGTGCGTCCAGGTTTACCTGGGACACACCTGGTTCACACCTATTTTCTCAGCTTAATATTCAATAGGACCCCCATCAATTTCCAAGTTGTCCCAGAATGAATAAAAGGATATGGTCACCCGAATTCTTTGTAACTCCTAATCATCTACAAATATTTATAAATGTTTGTTTTTTGAGTACACGACATGTCAGGAAAAAAAACAATGAATCCATCACCAATAACCTTCCCATACAAAGGGGCTTTCAAATCATACTAAATCCAAATAATCTTTAAAAGGGCCTCAAGGATCACTACTGTCACCAATCTCTTACATACTGAGCTTCTTTTTATTTTTTATTTTTTTTTGTACTGAGCTTCAATATGGAATCTCCTGTGAGGAAAACAAAAAGGAAAGCCATAGGGGCCACCTAGCTGGCTAAATTAGTAGAGCATAGGACTCTTGATCTCAGGGTGGTGAGTTCAAAGAGCTTATTAAAAAAAAAAAAAAGAAGAAAGAAAGAAAGAAAGAAAAAAGGAAAGAAAAAGGAGAGCCATAGCTTACCAAGTTTGAAAACCACAGGATTATATCTCTCCAGCTCCTCCCTATTTTTTAAATTATTTCATGTTATACTTCATACTGAATATAATTTATATTATGTTGTTGAAACAGAAATCTTTTTAAAGAATGTTTCAGTCCTGCTTCTGGAACAAACAATTGTGTTTTTTGGAGTTTATATTTGCTCCCTATGTAGAGGAAAAGAGGAAGTAAAAGTTGAAACCTTAAAAGAAAAAAAAAGGCATGTGCTGCTGGGTTTACACTAGAGCAGTCAGTCATTTATTTAAGAGACACATAAATTCAGTTTATTTGGAAAAGTCACTGGTCTAAACAGCACAGTTGTTAGGTTTGTGGTCAAGAGAAAGCTACTGATATCATCGTGTGGAAAGTTTAAAAATTTTACCTGGCTACTCAGAAGACTAGAAGTTTCTGTATCAAGATGTCAGGAGTAGTTCTGAGTACAGAGACTGCAGATGGTTTCCACTGTTTGTTTTTGCGCATCTAGCTTACTGATTTTTCTACAACGATCATAGTTTATTTGTTAATGACCAAGGACCAAGAAAAAAAATCCCCAAGCTCCCAATCAACAGGTCTTTCAGCATGTTGGGGAGGTGGAGAAGCAAACAGGATAAGCCGGGCCCAAGTATGGCAGGAGCAGAGGCCTCAGAACAGCTCCTAACTCAGACAGGCCTGGGTCTGACCCCAAGAGCGAGGAGGAGTGTGGGGGTGCAGCTCACCCAGTGGCTTCCTGGTAATTAAGAGCAAGCACCCATGGGTCCTACAACTGCACTGACCTTTCAACTATTAAAAGTATAGCCTTGTGGTTAGAGCCCCACCTGTGCGATCAGACTGCCAGGGTAGGACCTGGCGCTCGCTCAGTGGGTGTATGACCTTGAACAAGTCAATTAGCCCCTTTATTCCTGTTTTCTCATCTATAAAATAGGAATCACACTGCCACCTACCTCCTAGTGTGGCTGTGAGGATTAAAAGAGATGATTTACCGTAAGGGCCCAACATTCAAGATCACAATAAATGTAAGCCAGTATGAGGTCTCTGCCAGGAAACACCAGCCCTCAAGTGCACTCCCCAAATCACGTGACTGGATCCCAAAACACTAAAGAAGGGTCCAAAGAATAAAGCCTTTCTTTTCCCATCTTTGCTGAAGGCAGGACCACAGCATCGTGTTTGCTATAAACCCAGAAGGATGAGGGCAGCCCTATAAAACACACAACATGTCCCCAAGGCCCCACACTGCGAGCTAGAAATCCTGCTTTCAAAGTTACAGAATTTCTAGTTTCTTGCCACTGCCACAGCTGCCAGCCACTGCCTTTGGCAAGGAGATGGGTGACTCAAGTGTGAGCGAGGACTTGGCAAGGGGACACCTAGCCAGAAGGCCTCCAGGCAGGAAGCTCCAAAAGGGCCACCTGCTGAAATGGTTTGTCTATAGGCAGCCCTTGAGATAGAGGTGACATTCTGCTGTCACTAGCAAATTCAGATAAGAATAGTGAACATCTCAAAGGTCCAAAAGAACTTATCATTTGGGCTTCTTAACTCTGAAGAGCTTTATGGGAGGGCGGGGAGGGCAGGCTGCAGATAGGACCAGACACTAAAAATCACCGGAGTACCTTAACCAGACATAACGAGCAGCCGCCAAAAGTTCAATAGCAAACCAAATTACAAAGAGTTTCATGGCTATCTTACACTAAATCTACATTTGTATGAAACAGAACTTCCTTTCCCAAACTTTAAAGTCACCTCTCTTTATCAAAGATATAAAGAAACCTCCTAATGTCCAACCAAGAGGAAGTAATTACATTATTTTTTAAGGTTTTATTTATTTATTCATGAGAGACAGAGAGAGAGAGAACACAGGCAGAGGGAGAAGCAGGCTCCATGCAGGGAGCCGGACGTGGGACTCGATCCTGGGTCTCCAGGATCACACCCTGGGCCGAAGGCGGCACTAAACCGCTGAGCCACCCAGGCTGCCCAATAATTACATTATTATATTAATTACACAGGCCAGTGTGTTCTATGCTGCACAGAGTGACCAACTCATCGTGGTTTGCCTAGAATTTTCCAAGCTTTAGTACCAAAAGTACCACATCCTGGGAAACCCCTCAGTTCTAGGCAAACCAAGATGATTGGTCCCCATAACACTGCAAGAAAAATGATGTTGTGCTGTCTGAAGAGGAAAAACAGAAGAGCACGGTTACAAATGCAGAAGTGCTAAATGCTAAGTTTGTTTGTAGCAACAGCTCCCAGTTCCTTCTCGTAGTGAAAAAAAAAAAAAAGAGAGAGAGAGAGAGAGAATAAGTAATTTAAAAAAAACAAAAAAACAAAAAAACACTGGAAACAACACTTGCCTCTCCCTTTTTTAAAACTATCCCAAAACAGAGTTCAGAAGAGACGTCTCCTCCTCGCCCATGACTGAGGTGCCCATGCAGGACTGAGTGTGGACCTGGTGGCCGCCAGCAGCCCAGCCAGTCCCTGCACCCAGCAGCAGCAGCAGGACAGGAAATGTCATCTTCTTACATGCTTTCCTCTAGGCACATATAAAAACAAAGCAAGATGGTTTGTGATTCAGGTTATCAACAAGAAGAATGTGTCTGGGAGATCAGGATAGCAAGCTCAAAATCCAAGAGCCATGGTGAAAACCAAGAATCACTTCACAAACGGGCACTTGGGTGACTCAGTGGTTGAGCATTGCCTTGGGCTCAGGTCATGATCCTGGGGTCCTGGGATCCAGTCCCGCATCAGGATCCCCGCAGGGAGCCTGCTTCTCCTTCTGCTTATGTCTCTGCCTCTCTCTCTCTCTGTCCCTTGTGAATAAATAAATAAAATCTTCAAGAAAAAAAAAAAAAAAGGTGAGGGAGGAACTGAGAAGTGATTGTTTCACCAGCCGCTGAATGGAAAGTCAGGCACTCTTCTACAAACTCCACGGCAGGAGCAAGACTCCAGGCAGGCCGGCCCCTGCCCACAACGACGAGTAGAACTCTTGGAGTAGGAATTTAAGCAAAGGATTTTTAAGCCTCTGGTGAGGTTAAGCATCAGTACCTAAGAATTTAGTTTCAAACTGAAAGGTAACACCATATAAGGCAAAAAAGACCACACACTTCCTGGACCTAAAGACACACAGAAACCTCCGTTGCTCACGACTCCACCCAGCCCAGACCACCTCCTCATCTCGCCTCCATCTGGCCTTGTCCCAAGATAGGGTGGCAAGTCTCAGGTGCTCCTGAACCCTTAGAACTCCTTAGATCCCTTTTATGCATCTGGAGATGAAGCCAAATGCAGGTTATATGACTCTTCATCTCCATGGCGATACTAGTTTCTTTGGAGAAGGGAGGAGATGTATTAGGAAACATTTTAAAAGACAAACCTCTTTGAAAGTCCTACTCTGATAAGTCCCAAAGAATAACTTTTCTTCCTAAGACCAAGAAATAAACTTTCTCCTAGGGTTGATCATGATTTAGGAGAGGACGCCTTCTTCTAATCCTTTCAACACGTCAAATGAGAAGACAGAGGTGTCTAACTCTCGCAAAAAGCACAGAAGTCTGGAAGGCAGGAGGCAGGCGCTAGTTCCAGCAATGCAGGCCAGTAGCTGCGGTCCTTGGGGACTGCATGCTTCCCTCATTCAGATCTCAGGTTCCCCATTTAAAAAAATAAAGGATTTGAGCTGAGATCATCCTCAGCATCTCTTCCTCCTCTAAAACTCTATGTGAAATTCTGTTGTGCGTGTGATTATAAAAAATAATGCCCCTTAGATCCATGTTTTGTACTTCGAAGATTTAGGAATTAAGAGACAAGTATAGTAACTTGGACCAGCAAGGACGACATGACCAGGGCCGCTTCAAACTGGAAGATTAAAAACACACACACACAAATGTCTAACAGTTGTCAAAGTATGTGACCAAAAAAGGTGGAGGGAATCCTTCTATCAACTTGCAAACACTTTTAAATGCTCTGGAACCAATGGCAACAAGTAGATGCCTCACAATTACCAGCTGTTCCTCCTGCTAAATTTAAGGGTAAGATGAATGTCAATTCAGTGATCTCTCCCCCACGGAAAGGGGGGTGGGGGGAGGCCTGTAAGTATTTAGGGCAAACAAAGCAAAATTTTGAATCTGAAAGACGTGAGAGCCCATCCTTCCGGTGACCGACCGCCTCTAGCTTGCGGGTGTTCTAACTGGGGACAGCGAGGCAGCAAGTGCAACCGGCTGGAGACGCAGGAGGTTTCGCACCACGGAGCAGCCCCTCTGCGGGGCGCCGAGGTCCAGCCTGCCTCCGGGCCCACCTGCACCCCCAAACAGTGCTCGTTTCACGACCCTCGAGTAAATGGCAGGAGGGGGGCGAGGGGAAGCCGCCCGGTCCCTTTCCTTCGCGGAAGGAGCTGCAGAGTTTTGTCACGCAGCTCGGCGGGCGCCTCTGAGTGCCGCCGCCCTCGGGGCAGCAAAGGCTGCAAAGGTGGGGCGTCCCCGTCGCCCAGACCCGCCGCGAGGACGCTCGGGGCTCCGCAGCTCCCCTGGGCGGGCGCCGGCCGGGACGGCAGCGGACAGACCCTCGGCGGGCGGGGACGGCGGGCGGGCCCGGGGCGCGCGACTGGAGCTCCCGGGGCACCTCGGCCGCCGCGCACACGCAGCCTCCGCGCCGCGGCGGGGGAGGTCGGGCCGTCCCGGGGAACCGACGCCCCAGACAGCCCGACCCCGGGGGCCGCGGGCCCGGCCGGCCTCCGCCGTGGCTCGGGGAAGGGTCCCCGGCTGCGAGCCGTCCGCCCGCTCCCGCCGCCGCCCTCCTTCCGGGCGGCCCCGGGGAGCCCCTCGAGCCTCCCCTCCCCCTGCCCGGCCGGGGCCCGCGCACACCGGCTTGCACCCGCGCGCACCCGCAGCCCCGCTTGCATCCGTGCGCCCGCGCACCCATGCACCCGCTTGCACCCGCACCCCCGCTTGCACCCGCTTGCACCCGTGCACTCGCACAGCCGCGCGCACCCGCTTGCACCCGTGCACTCGCCCACCTGCGCGCACCCGCGCGCGCACCCGCTTGCACCCGCGCACCCGCGCGCCCGCACCCCGGCGGCGCCCCGGCCCCGGCCCCGGCCCCAGCGCTCGGGCGCGCCGCGGGCACCGGGCGGAGCGCGCAGCTCCGACGGCCCAGGGCGGGGACGGCGCCGCAGAGCCTCAGCCCCCCGCCTGGGGCGCAGCGGGCGGCCGCGCACAGCCCTCCCCGCCGCGCCGAGCCCGCAGCCCGCGCCGCGCCCCCGAGCCCGCCGTCCCCGCCGCCGCCCCTACCTGGTCGGCGAGTTTGAGCACTGCCATTCTTCCGCCGCTCGGCGCGCGCGCATGCAGGTCCCCGGCCCGCAGATGTCACGCCGGGCGCCGGGGAAGCGGAAGGGACCGCCGGGGGAAGGGGGGGAATCTGGCTCCCGAATTTGACAGCCCTCCCCCTGCTCCTCCCCCGCCGCCGCCTCCTCCCGCCGAGAGGCCGACCCGGGCCGCCGGGCTCTGCAGCCGAGCCCGCCCGCCCGTCTACAGGAAGTGCCGGCTGCTGCCAGCCCGGCCGCCACTGACATCACCGCCGCCGCCTGCTCGGCCGCGCCGCCCGGGCCGACGCTGCCTCCTGCCGCCCGCAGCCCGGCCTCGCAGCCCGCGGCCCCCCGCGCCCCGCGCCCCGCGCCCCCCGCCCCGCGCCCCGGAGAGCCGGCCCCCCCGCCCCGCGGCCGCACGGGGGCGCGCGGTTAGAGACGCCCCGCGCCCCCGCCCGCGCCCCGGCCCGCGCCCCCGCCCGCGCCCCGGCCCGCGCCCCCGCCCCGCGCCCCGCGCGCACACACACACGCGCGCGCGCACACACACACGCACACGCACGGACACTACCTGATGAGCCGCCCTTGCAGACGCAGGCCTCGCGGTGGCACTCCCAGGCCGCCAACTCCAACCGCAGGGACTCGGTCAACCGCACTTCTCCCTAATCCGGGGCCACATCCCACCCGGGGCAGGGATTGTAGCTCGGGGGCTTTTCTTTGTTCAGTGCGGGGAGGCCTTGGACACGTAGTAAGTCTTTAGCGAGTGTTGGTCAATCACTTAGGAGGGGGGCGGGGGGGCCGGGGCTGCAGCCCTTCCACCCTGTTCTCCAGCTACCTGCCAGCTAGACACAAACCCATCGTGAAGTTCAAACACTGGGTTCTGAGTTGGAGAGATGGAGGTGGAGCGGACTTCTTAGAGAAGACAAGGAGCCCTCAGTTAGATTGTCCTAAATTAATGGGGCTTTTGAGCATCGTCACCAGTCCTGGCTCATTCATTTCTACAAAATCCAGCTACCATGCTCTTCCACAAATAGAAGATTTCAGCCATCAAACAGCACGGGCTACAGATACAGGGGTAATATGCACAAATCCGAGTAAGTGTTGATACTTCTGGAATTTGAAGCGAACGCTTATTTAAGAACTGAGCGCCTGCTTTGTACAGACACCAGCTAGGCACAGTATGAAAGGCCGGGAGCATAAACAGGGACGATTCCTAGCCTCAGTGGGTGTCCTGCATAAACCACAGGGTCACAACTAAAGAATGTAATCACAGACTGATAAGTAATGGGGGGGGGGGTGCTTCTGAAGGAATCCATGGCAAAGGAATCAGGCCCAAACAGGTTGGTGATGGCAGACATCCCTGGGAAAGTAACAAGAGTTGAGATTCTGGAGGAGGAAGAGTTAACTTTAAGTAGGCAAGTGGGCGAGGTACTGCTCCCAGGTAGCCCCATATGCCCCTGGCAGGCCACAAGGCAAAGCTGCCTTGAATAGTAAATCAGAGCTAGAGGTCTGGGTTGACACCAGATACTGCCTTTCATTCATTCACAAACCAAATGTGGACTCTTGCTCCCTACTTTCAGAGCCTCTTCAAAGATTCCACGTGGGAAAGGGAGAATGGAGTGGTAGCATTTGCTTAGCATCCTCCTCTTTATTACCCAACCATGGAATTGTGACTCAGATCATACAGACAAGGGAGCTAAGAAAGCGCACTCCTGGCTTCCACTCCTCGATCTTCAGTAATGCTCAGAGACACAACGTTTTTCTCCGCAAGTCCTCCTTCAAACACAAAATAGATTGCATTTGTTGTATCTGGGAGGCAGTTCTTCACCACTGTTGTAGGTATTTGTATTTACTAATTCACCCTGCATGGCTTTGTAACTAAACTGAATAGGACACAGAATTCTCTACGGAAAAATAGCCATCTTTCAGAAGAATGATAACAAATAATTTAATCTGGCAAATGCACTCAAGATCTACTTTGGTTCATCATGGCCATGCCTGTACATAATTTCTTTGGGCCCAATTTGAAAGGAGGAGGGAGCTGTTCTCGCAGCTATCTCAACCCTATCAGACCCATCAACCCCTTTTTGAAACTAGTATTTTTAACACTCCCCTTACTGTCTTGAAATGAAATTCATAGACGATATTAATTACCTATGCAAATTGCCCAAGACATCAGTATAATGTCCTAATTATATAATAAAGGAAAATAACTTGTAATTAATTTCATATTAGAAGGCAAAGTAAATAGTAAGATGCTTATACCTGTATGTAGAACCATTGCAAATGAGAGAACTATAAGTGTAGACCAATATAAGTGTGTTATATTCGCAACCCAAATATCAACATGGGCGTTGTCAGACGTGGCATGATTTTGTGAAAGGCTGAACAGTTTTTGGTCAAGTTCCAAACAAAATAAAGAGCAAGGGGGTGGGCTAGAATTATTGACGTGGGTGCATTTACCATAAAGCCTGGATTTAATGTGTTAGTTCATACACTGAAAGTGACTCTGGTGGTTTGTTGAATTGGTTAGCTAAAACTCAGACCCATTGGTGGTCTATATTCAATGAGACTGAGATGCTAAAAAGTCCCTGATATAATGTAGAGGAAGAAATCCAAAGGTTCATGGAGCTGGCAATGCTGGAGTGATTTTATGTATAATGTATATACCCAACCCTAAACTATATACCGCTAGCGGCCCAGATGACCGTGTCTACACTAAGGCACTGAAAAAGACTTTAGTGAGAGGAACACCAGAAAAGCTCTGTAGTAGCTGAATTTGATCGCAGAATAGGCCTTCATTGAAATTGCTCCCTCATTTCCATGAGAGTGGAATCACGGGATCGCAATGGCAAAGTGACAGCGCTTAACTTTCAGGGACAGAGTGGACAGACACATTTACTGCACCAGGCAGCAGGGGCAACATAGGACTCAAAGGTCTTCACCTATGGGGATGTTTAGTAATGCTCTGGGTGGCCCAAGGAATGCTATAGATGGACAGAGTTCTGAAATATTCCTTGATCTCTATAACAGGTTCACTGCCTGAAACTTGACTTGAGCCATCAAAATTAAAAGTCATCCTTCTCAACCAATTTTCAGACCTCAGTCAGTTCAGAGACCCTTTGGTTGAAAGGGAGGCTGATCCCCTTAAGGATAGAAAACCAAAAGCAATACCAAATCCCTGGAGAGATGTAAAAATTAGTACCAGCATTAAAGATGTGGATGATACTGTCGCTTCTCCCATTCAACTCGCCTGTTTGGCCTATGAATCTGAGAGAATTATTATGAATTGTTGTAAACTTAATCAGATGGTAAAGCCAGTTGCAACCGCAGTTCTATATGTGCCATCTTCACTGCAGCAAATCAACACAATCCTAAGTACCCGGTATACATCTACTGATAGGGCAAGTGCTTTCTATCTTCCAATTTGCGCCAAAAGCTGTTCTCTTCTCTATGGCAAGGCCAACAGTTCACCTTCATAGTCTTTATGGGATGTAAACTCTCCTGCTCTCTGCCATCATCTGGTCTGCAGAGAATTTGATCACTATATTAAAGACATCAAGGGTCAATCCTGAGAGCCACTGTACTCTAGTGATAATAGCCTATGATTTCAGTAAATCTGCCCAATTTACTATATCACATTTCACTGTGGTTTTATTTACTTGATTTATGCTTTTTAAATTTCCGTAAGTATAAATACACATGAAATGTATATGTATGTCTATATATTCATGAGTGTGTGTATATATGCATATACCTATGTGTATACATATGTGTCTCTGTGTATGTTAACGTGCAAACATGGTGCTGTGATGTCCCACCCGGTTCCCACCCTCAAGACCAAAAAGCCCTTATTCCTCCACAGCTGGGAGCATTGCCTGCTGACAGCTTGAGGTTGAGTCTTCCCCTAGGAATTTCCCTCAGCCAAAAATAACCACCTTGACCAAGGTTACAACCCCTCCCTGGAGATCATACATATGCAATGAGTGCAAGAATACAAAGGCGTTTGGGGTGTTCCTAAAAGCATGCAAATCTCCATCTCAGAAACCAGTTCCTGAGGAACCCCACCCAATATAATCATGTATTTTGACTTTACACTGATATTTTACATAGTTCATCCCCTGTTTGTAAATAAATCAAAACCACCTTCCTGGCCCAGCTGAAAACCTCAGGCAGGGGTATGTAAATGCTTGCTGAATGAGGTGAAATTTTGGATAAGGTTACCTCGCTATCTCAACGTGGAGACTCCTGTTTTGAAACTCCTGTGGTCTTTGACTGAATGGTTAAGCTACAGGGGATCCAAGGGTGTCTTGGGGCTAGCAAGTGATCCTCAACTGTCACATCCTCTAGGCTGAGAGAACATTTCATCAATACAATTTTTATGTTTTTTTAATATATATGTACACTATTTATCTCCACACATACCATACTTCCTGGGCCCTAAAAAGCCATGGAATTTCAGTTTGCACCAATTGTTTAAGAGAACCTAATGGGGAGAAGATGAAATATTTCCACCCTATTAAATGATCCATATTCAACATGTCAACACATTTAAAGCACTTTATAACAATACTTGGTACAAAGATGAGTGTTAACTATTATATCTATTGTATTAAAATATGGAAAGATGCCATCCTAGAAATGAAGAAATAAGGTAAGTTTTTAAAGATATATGTATTATAAAGTTATTTTTGGTGTTGATTTAAAGTTATGTACTTTATTTTTTTGATTTTTTATTTAAATTCAATTTAGTTAACATATAGTGTATTATTAGTTTCAGGGGTAGAATTTAGTGACAAATTTATGCACTGTAAAACAGGAAATGCCTTCTTTGGCTCTTGTCTTTACTATCCTTGACCATCTAACACATATATAACCAATAGCATTCAGTTAAGTAATACTTTTATTTGCCTTTATTCATTTATTATACATATAATTTACTTTTTTTTTTTTAAAAGATTTTACTTATTTATTCATGAGACACAGAGAGAGAGGCAGAGACAGAGGCAGAGGGAGAAGCAGGCTCCCTGCAGGGAGCACAGTGGGGGACTCTATCCCAGGACCCCGGGATCACCACCTGAGCCGAAGACAGACGCTCAACCACTGAGCCACCCAGGCATCATAATTTAATCCTTCATAATTTAATGAAGGATAGTCTAAAGAAAGGCAGGGACAAGCGCCCCCCTCCCTGCCCTGCCGTCCTAAGAGGAAAACTACCCTTAAAAAGAAGGAGAACCCTATCCTGTTATTTTAGGTTTTACTCAGTGCCCCAGCTTTAAGTAAGTCTTCCTACTAGGACTGACAACTTGTTTGTGACAGAAAGGAAGGGAATGGCCTGGGGCATCCTACCCCAGATTGGGCGGGGAGGGATGTGGCCAGCTCAACAGCCAGTGGAATATTTAAACAAGGAGCTTGATCTAGTGGCCTGAGGCTGGCCACCATGCTTTAAGGCAGTGGTGGCTGCTGCCCCATTGGTCCCCAAGGCTTGGAAACACCAGCCTGGAAGGAGCCCTCCACCTTGTCCCACGGAAACAACTACCTGATAGGTAGATGAGCACGGGGACAAAAACCTGATTGGGTGACAGGCGCATGGAGGGTTAATCAGATTCAAACAACCTGCCGACAAGTCCACAAAACCCCCTAGACTTAGAAACTCTGGTGGCAACCCTCTCCTGTCCCATCCCTCTTTGGGAGCTTTGTGTTATTGCTCAACAAGCTTCGCTACCCACCACTCTTCATCTGCTCTACCTCTTCATTCTTGGAAGCCATAACCAAGAACCACAAGCACTGAAGGAAAAACCCTACAACATACAGTCTTATAAGCATCAGTCTTCTAAATTTTATTATATTTTATTTTGCATATGTGTTGTTTCCCTCATATTAGAAACTTCTAGTGGATACTAGGCATGCCTTATCCTTCGCTGGTGCCCCCTGTAGTGCTAGCTACTAAGTATAAATTCAATAAATAATTGCAAACTATCTGATCTTAAAAGCATGCAAGTGGAGGGAGTATTAGTTGGGAACAAAGTAATTCTACTCAATATATGATAATATTTTTTTTTAAATACTTACCCGAAATCCCACTTTCCTACCCAAGGTGTAAAGAATTTTCCAGAAGTAGAACAAGTCAAAAGAGCTAAGTTATTACAATAATTTGGCAATAAAGAATCTAAATTTTTCCTGTGAGGGATTGCTAAAATGAATATTGAATTTGCTGTGGAGGGATCCCTGGGTGGCGCAGCGGTTTAGCGCCTGCCTTTGGCCCAGGGCGCGATCCTGGAGACCCGGGATCGAATCCCACCGGTGCATGAAGCCTGCTTCTCCCTCTGCCTATGTCTCTGCCTCTATCTCTCTCTCTCTCTCTGTGTGTGACTATCATAAATAAATTTTTAAAAAATATTAAAAAAAAACATTAGAGAGTGAGAAGGTGAGCTTCATATGAGAAGATGAAGGAATGAGGGATAGGGATGAGAAGCTGCTTAGAAAATCCGAAGAGGTGGTCAATGGGAGCTTCATGCTCCACTAAGAGAGGAAAACCCCCAGATGGAGCATTTTAATGTTGTAATGGTGGCCCTTCAACTGCTCCTCTCTCTTCACAGCCAAACTTGTCATCAAAAAAAAGTTGTCTCTTTTTTTTTCTTATCATCTCCAACTCCCCTGAAAACACAGCCACTCTGAGCAACTCCACTCCATTACAAGCTGACAACATTCTGGTTTGGGCCTAAAATGCATTTTGTGTCTTAAGCCAACCATGTTTATCCTGATCTCCAGACCCACCCAACCGCCTACTTCTCATTTAGATGCTTCAAAATCACCTCACACTCAGCATGTCCAGACAGGAAGTAATAATCTTCCCCTGAACTCAGTCCTCCTCCAGTATTCCCCATATCAGTACATGATACCACCATGGACCTAGTTTGGTCTACGAACAAAAACTGAGGCTTATCCAAGTCTGATCAATTCTGTTTTCATCATCGCTCTTAAATCTATGGCTTTTTCTGATCCCAATTTCCAGGACCTCGTTTCAGACCATTCTCAATGTCTTAACCTGCCTTATTGGAACAGCCTCCTAGCTGGTTTCCCTGGATCCATTCTCCACCGCAGTGGCAGTACAGTCCTTCTAAAATGCCAGGCTGATCAAGTCACTGCCCTTCAGTGGCTTTCCACTGCCTGCAGGCTATTCACAAACATTTTAACATGTTTGGTTTTCAAGATCTCCTTTCTCCCCACCCATCATTCTTCTCCCAGGGAAGCCACTTGGCTTAACTTGGGAAGGCGCCATTCACATCTTGGTCTACGTGACTGGTGACTGCTGGGGTAGTGAAGTATACAACCTGTGAGACTAAACATGGCAGCCTTGCCTCTTTATCATACTTCATACACTGCTAATGGCGGCTTTTCTGATGCATCATATTTCTTCTCACTCTGAGCCTTTGTATACTTTGGTTTCCTGCCTATAATTTCATCCACCCCAGTGGTATCTTCATCTAGCTACTTCTACCCACCCTTGAGATCTCAGTTTAGATATCACTTATCCCATGAAGCCCTCCCTTACTCCACCTCGTAGGTTTAGATGAAGAGCTTCTCTCAAGTTCATGTTTGGTGCCCTCTACTTAACCTCTATTATTGTACTTACCCTTTGATCCTATAATTGCCTGTTTACTTTCCTAACTCCTCCTTTAGACTGTTGTTATAATCACCTTTGTGTCTCCAGTTCATAGTATAGTGTCTGGCACATGGTACATGCAAAGTAAGTACTTTTGAATGAATGCAACTTTGAGTAAATAATTTAACCTAGCTACATTTTCATTATCACTAGTCAAATAGAGCTAAAGATATGTGGTCTGTCCTCAATAACTTATAGAATGATATGACAAAACATATATAAAATTGCATTGAGAAGTGGAAAAAAATAAATAGATAAGAAAAAGAACAATTGGTATGGCATTATCATAAAAAGTGACAAGGAATGGGATGATTTTAAAGAAAGTCATGAGAGATATCTTTCTACTCTATCATGTATAAGACCTTCATGCTTGCACTATCGAGCACAGATTCTGTGTCACATCTGTGAGTGAGTAAGTAGAATGTTTTGAAAGATAGAACAAGTTAGAAATGAGAAATGTAGCAATGAACCATGGTTTCAATGCATTAACTGGCCACACAATCTGTGCTCTAAGATATACGTATATTATTTCTTTCTCTGAGCCCTTGGTACAACAATGGTGTACCAAGGGCTCAGGAATTCACAGGATAAACACAGCTTTTCTTCCTCGAGCATCGATTTCACTTAGTGATTGAGGGAGTTAAATCATTTAACTTGGTAAGTAACTTGAAGCGGTATTTTCACAACTACATCAACAAACAGATATATGATAGTTTGGGCTGTAGCATTTGCATACATTTTGTAAATAAATCTGAGACTTCATTTTGTGCTTGCAGTGGATTGCTCCACACTATCCCCTTCTACAACGCCCATCAAACCTTCATACTCCCAAGCCCTAAGAATGAGTTTATACCCACCTATGCTCTTGGGGTGCCTAGGAAAAGTTTAATAAGTACTGCTTTTAGAAGTTTGATAGGTTTCCATGCTGCTGAAGTGAGATGAAGACAGAAGAAACTTCAGCAAATGTGGCTGGTGTACACTAACATCAGGGGCCAAGTTTATAGCTGAGTATTGATTTGTAGGTCTGTTCTTTGTTTCAGCTTGCCCACTGCATTGGGAAACAATTTTGTAAAACTGGCCACTAGTCCCCAAAAGAATTAAAAATATTTTAATGTAAAAAAAATTTAATGCAGAGGAATCAATACTAACTTATCACTCCACAAGGAAAAATATCTAAATCCATATCCCCTTGATATTTGTCCAGTGGCATCATAATCTTTGCCTACAAAGGTCAGCAGATCAGATATAAGGGCAGAGGAGAGGGAGAGGGGAGCTAACATTTACTGAGCCTCTACTATGTGCCAGGCACAGCTGCAGGTGCTAAACATTCCCTCACCACACCAGGCACAATTAATCCCGCCCTCCTTTGTATGATATCTGTACCTTGTACAGGCTCTTACTATGGGACATGACACTTTAAATATTGAGGATTTGTTTGTCTGTCACTCTACTATAAGCTCCTTGAGGGCAGGGCCCATTTCAAATTCATCTTTGTGTCCCAAGCGTTCTTGGTGCCTGGTCACATTATCCACCTCCATTAAATCTTTATTAACTCAACTAAAATGATCTCTTCTAATGATTAGGAAACTGTTAAGAAGCTAATTCCTTCATACTCCAAAAATTCTTTCTCTAAATCATCATGCACAGTTTCATCATCCACTAAAGAAATATACAGCATAGCAATTATGTCAGCTTTTTGTTATCTGTTCAGATCCTGGAATATTTCCAAGTCTCCCTCCTGACCCCCAACCCATGCACCTGCCAGAAAGATAGGATCAGTCCGTATAACATGTATCATATACACTTGTTGATTATCTTTGCAAAGCTCTCTTTTCAATAATATATTAAATATTCTATGAACTATATCTTTAAAATGAATCATTAAGTGTAAATGTCCCCATTTCAGCAACTTCAACAAGTGACAAAAAAACAGAACCAGAGTCACACTGCTCATAGATTAAATATGCATTCTGAATTTCCAAGTCTACAGCCTCAGGGTTGTTTCTCTTCCCTCCCCAAATTCAATGTAATCAAAATATAGAAAATTCTTCTCATCACTTCACTTTAAAACGCATACAAGGTAGGCACTGTATAAACACACACACACACACACACACACACACACACACACAGGCACAGAAGAGGAAAAATAATTAGATACAAGGGAATTCATCAATGCCCTGATTTAGAACTAGTCAAATTTATGAATTCAAAGTTTTAAACTTAATCCAACTTCTCTCAAGTTAAAATTACTTGACATTTATTATATTGTGACTTCCTGTTATTGTAGAAAAGCAGTTTCAAAAATGGTTCAGTTAGCTCTGTGGACAACATCTAACTCCTGCAATTCAAGCTTTGGAACATTTAGTGGTAAATGAATAGAGAACATATGCAATACATTTCTTAAGATGTGCATATTTTCAAACACTTGGGGGAAAAAGTGGTTGGCCAAGTCTATCTGTGGTTTCATTGAATACTTAAAAATTAGTTAATGACATTCAGAGACACAGAGATACAGTTGGGTTTTCCCATCCAGTCTGAAGAATACATAGCTATCAACCAACAACAATAGAACCCATAGGAAAGTACCCTCAGTTTTTGTAGAAACAGGAAAGAACTAAGATTTGGTGTCTGGAACTATGGTGGTTGGATGCATCATTAAAAGAAAATCAAGAACAAAAGCAAAAGCAAAAGAATCTAAAAATATGCTTACATGTTTACATTTACTATTTCTCTGCTGTGTAATTGCTAATGCATGGCCTATGGTGAAAAAATAGGCTGGCAAATATCCATCGAAGAGCTCACTGGCAAGTCTTTTTTTTCTTTATTTATCTATTTTTTAAGTAAGCTCTATACCCAATAGAGGCTTGAACTCACAACCCTGAGACCATGAGCCCCATGTTCTACTGACTGAGTCACCCAAGCACCCCTCACTGGCAAGTCTTTGGGAGACCTGGTGAAAGACTACAACAGCTTATTAATATACAAAAACTTTTATCCCCTACTTCTGCTTCAGACCCTAAGTGACTCTGGGAAGTCCCAAGGGTGTCTCACAAGTGTTCAGGAGTATATCAACTCACACTAGGTGTTGCTGTTCTCTCTCAGGGCTTTGCTGGGTCCCCACTAAATCTGCTGAGGTTCTACAATTTTCTGCCAGCCCTATGACTTTGCTAATGTTCTGCTGAAGATCAGAGAGAAAATATCTTGCCCAGGTTTACACTCTCTTCCCATTAACCTCCAATGTGGCAAGTGCCATTGCTTCCTCCTCAGGCCACAATCTGCCAACACCATTCTCTTTTCTATGCAGAAATGCAGATAGCATAGCTCTTTCCAGAAAGTTCACATCTACTGCATAGGTGTGGGGGGAAGAGGGAGTGGAGAAGAAGCAGTGCGCTGGACTTTCACTCCTTCTACCCCCACCTTCATATTTGGTTCTAGGAAACCATTACAGAATTTCCTGTGGTGGAATGTGAATTGACACCACTTAACCAATCTCAGCTCAGATACAGCTGGAAGCATCCATTACAGTTGTTGCCAAGAGGTTCACTTTAATTTGATAACTTTGTGTGGTTGGACAGAATTGAGTCTCATTGTTGAAGACTATAAAGAAAAGGAAATTAGAAAACATGAAGAAAAATACAAATAAATTGTATTGTATCATTGTAATGATTCCTTAGACTATAATACACAATGGTCAAATAATCAAAAGAAAAGCACATGATCAATAAGTATTCAATAGGGATCCCTGGGTGGTGCAGCGGTTTGGCGCCTGCCTTTGGCCCGGGGCGCGATCCTGGAGACCCGGGATCGAATCCCACGTCGGGCTCCCTGCATGGAGCCTGCTTCTCCCTCTGCCTGTGTCTCTGCCTCTCTGTCTCTCTCTGTGTGACTATCATGAATAAATAAATAAAATCTTTAAAAAAAAATAAGTATTCAATAGATATAGAAAACACATTTGGTAAATCAGTGCCCAATGATGATTACAAAACAACTCTTAAAGCTAAAAGTGGAAAAGTAGAAGAAAATTTCCTTACGGTCACCAAAAAATTGAAAGCAAACTTGTTTATTTAATGGTAAAAGATTAGAAGTATCTTATTTAAAGCCAAGAACAAAGCCAAGAGGCCAGCTATCACTGTTTCTATTCAATATTTTTCAAGAGAACCAAAAGGAAAAAAATAAAATCGTCATTAATAATCGATGATATGGCAGTTTACAGAAACCATCTAAGAGAATTAACATAAAAATCATTAGAACTAATAGGAGAGTTCAGCTATGATGCTGGATATAAAATACACCAAAAGAAATCAAAACTATTCCTATAAATTAGGAGTGAGCAATTTTTTTTCTATAAAAAGCCAATAGTAAACATTTTAGATTTTAAAGGTTATGTGGTGTCTATTCTAACTAATCAAATCTGCCATTGTAGTGCAAAAGCAGCCACAGACAGGTCCACAAATGGACACAGCTATGTTCTTCTTTACAAAACAAGGTTATAAGCCGAATTTGACCCACAGGCCATAGCTTACAACTCATGTCAGACACCACTGATGAGGCTAGAAAACATTATTGAAAAAGAAAAAATACCAGGGGTGCCTGGCTGGCTCAGTCAGTAGAGCATGACTCTTGATCTTGGGGTTGTAAGTTTGAGCCTCCTGTTGAGTGTAGAGACTACTTTAAAAAAATAAAATCTTGAGATGCCTGGGTGGCTCAGTAGTTGAGCATCTGCCTTTGGCTCAGGTCATGATCCTGGGGTCCTGGGATGGAGTCCCACATCGGGCTCCCCACAGGGAGCCTGCTTCTCCCTCTGCCTATGTCTCTGCCTCTCTCTCTCTCTGTGCCTCTCATGAATAAATAAATAAAATCTTTTTTAAAAAAAAGAATAAAATAAGGACCCCAGAAACAGACACACTCATATGTAGAACATGATATTTGACAGAAGTACCATTGCGGATCAGTGGGGTAGAGATTGAGTATCCAATTAATGGTGCTGGAATAATAATTTATTGTATGGTAAAAACCAAAGTTATATCCTTACCACCATCATACACAAGAATCAATTCCAGGATGATTAAATATCTAAGTAGAAAGTCAAAGCTTTAAGACAAATTAGAGAGCAATATAGAAGAATATCTTTAATACTGGGAGAAAAGGAAAAAATTCTAAAACAAGACACAAAAAGTCCAAAACATAAAGGAAAAAAAATAAAATATTTAACTACATTGAAATAGAAAATATAAGTACATCAAAATATGAATAATATTAAAAGACAAGCTATACTAGTACAGGAATTTACAAAGCATATAACTAAAAAAGGCTTAGTATCCAAAATAAAATAGAAAAATAATCCAATAAAATAGTGTGTATTGGACCCATCAGTGTCTTGAATTCCATTTTGTGAGTTGTAGACTAGTATTCAATAATATAAAATAGAGGAACGCTTGGGTGGCTCAGTGGTTGAGCGTCTACCTTCAACTCAGGACGTGATCCCAGGATCCTGGGATCCCAGGATCCCACAATGGGCTCTCCACAGGGAGCCTGCTTCTCCCTCTCCCTATGTCTCTGCCTCTCACTGTGTCTCTCATGAATAAATAAATAAAATCTTTTTTAAAAATTTTTGTTTCAGTTAATATCTGTATATGTATATATATGCGTGTGAACATAGTGGATCACAATTTAAAATAAAGTTCGTAAAGTAGGTGACAGTTTTAAGCACACTAAAATAGAAAATTAATAATATATATAGGTCGTACAACAGTGTGAATGTGCTTAAAACTACTAAATAGTATGTAAAAGTGGTTTAAATGGTAACAATGGTTTTGTTATGTATGTTTTACAACAATTAAAAATACATATACAAATAGGTAATTCACAAAAGAGGAAATCTTGAATGGCCAATAAACAAAAAAGATGCTTGATCTCACTAGTCAATAGAGAAATCTCAATGAGTCAGTCATCAGATGAACAAATAATTTAAAAGTCTGACAATGCCTCCAAAAGTAGACAAATGTATAAGGAAGATGTGGCATGCACACACACACACACACACACACACACACACTATGGAATATTATGCAGCCAAAAAACAGATGAGATCACACCATTTGAGACAACATAGATGGACCTAGAGGATATTATGCTAAGTGAAATAAGTCAGAATGAGAAAGACAAATGCCATGTAATTCCTCTCATGTAGAATTAATAAAGAAACAAAAAGTAGAATCAGGCCTATAAATACAGAAAACAAACTGATGTTTGCCAGAGGGAATGGAGGTTAAGGGATTGGTAAAATGGGTGAAAGAGAGAGGGAGACTCAGGCTTCCAGTCCTGGAACAAATAAGTCATAAGTATAAAAGGCATAGCATAGGGACTAGAGTCAACAATATTGTATCAGTCATGTATTGACACAGATGTTCACACAGATGTGTGGTGGGTGAACTTAGCATAATGTATAAACTTGTCAAATCACTAAGTTGTACACCTGAAAGTAAGGTAACATTGTGTGTCAATTATACTCAAATATAAACAAACAAATAAATAAAGTCTGATAATTCAAATGTTGGTAAGAATGTAAAGCAACAAGAATTGTCCTATCTGCACCTGAGATTATAAACATTTATAATTTGGTAACATTTAGTAAAGTCACCAGCAATTCTACTTCCCCATGTAAGCAAGGAGAAATGCTCATTGCAGTATGTTTATAATAGTGAAAAAAAAATGAATACAATCTATATGTTCACCAACAAGAGAATGGATAAACAACAATTAAATACTGTACAACAGTGATAGTGAATGAACTAGTCTCATGCATCAACATGGATAAGTCCCCAAAACACACATTATGCCAACAAACCTGTCAAAGTATACGATAGTATATTTCATTGAAGTTTGAAAAATTCAGAATACTCCGTAGTAGTAGAAATATAAATGTATTCATTAAAATGATAAATATCAATAAAATAAAATAAATAAAATAAAATAAAATAAAATAAAATAAAATAAAATGATAAATATCAGGGGGACCTGGGTGGCTCAGTGGGTTAAGTGTCTGACTCTTGATTTCCATTCAGGTTATGATCTCAGGGCCATGAGATCCAGTCAGACTCCATGCTGGGTGTGGAGCTTGCTTAAGATTCTCTCTCCCCTCTCCCTCTGCCCCCTGCCCTCCCCTCTCGCTCCCTCTCTAAAAAACAAACAAAACTAAAAAACAGAATGGTAAATATAAAATTGAGGACAATGACTGCTTTTGGGAAAGGAAAGCAAGGGAGAGAGATGGCGTCATGAAGAGTATACAGAGGCTTGAATTTTATCTCCAAAATTTTATTTACTGAGCTGGGTCTTTGGTACACAGATCACTATTTATTCCTTAGTCTCTTTTTTTTTTTTTTTTGCTTGCATGTTTGAAATATTTCATTAATTAAAAAAGAATTAGTCCACAAGAGATCTTTGACAAGTTAATTCTATGCCCAGCACTGTGCTAGGCAATGAGACATATAATTCCAAGATAATAGAATGCCCAATGACAGGCACTCAATAAACATTGAATTCATTCATGAAATGAATGACTATAAGATAAGACACAGTCAATTCCTAATTGCAGGAACTAGAATAATAGGCATGAACTGAATAGAGAAATGCGCCTGATTCTCACTGGTCACTAGGAGAGCAATTTGGAAAAAGAGGTAGGTTTTGGGAATGGAGATGATGAGCTCAAACTGAGTGCCTGTGGGACATCTGAGCCAGGAAATACATAGATAGAGTTGGATAGGTGGGAGGAGATTCAGATTTGAGATTTATCAGCACATGGTTGATAAGGAAAGCCATGGGAGCAAATGAGAAAATAAAGGGAACAGAAAAAGAATGACAAGGAGGCCCTGAGGACAACTCACAGTAAGAATGAGAAACAAGCTGGAAAAAGGAGGCTGTCAATATATCAACTTCTTGAAAAAGAATACCAAGGTGAAACATCCTAAATGCTGCCAAAGGACATAAACTTTTTATATGCTTTGACTTTTTTTTTTTTTTTTTTTTTTTGGTGCAAAAAGGTGGTTTTATTAAAGCACAGGGACAGGACTCATGGGCAGAAAGAGCTGCCTTAACTTTTTGTTATATGTGAATTTTAAACAAATACTAAAATAGAGGGAATGGCAACATAAATTCCCACTTACCCATCACCTGGTTTCAACAATTATCAATTCATGGATACTTTGATTTCTCCCATACCCCCATCCATTATGTCACCTTTATTCTGAAGGAACCCCAGACATCCTATCATTCCATCCACAAACATTTCAGTATGGTTCCCTAAAAGATAATGACTCTTTCTAAACATAATCACAATACCATTATCATAACTTAAAAAAATCAAGTCATTTTTAATGTCATCAAATATTCGGTAGTTGTTAAAATTTCCAACCATTTCATAAGGGTCATACATTTATTTTACAGTTTGTTTGATTAAAGCTTACGCTTTTAGGTGATAACGTCTTCAAAACTGCAAGTACTCCAACCTCCACCTCCTCATATTTTCTTTTCTTGCTATTTTAAAGTCCAATTGAAATAGGTCAGGACAATAAAGAGGTCACCTCCATATTCCCTGGAGAGCCATTTTGGTGGAAGATGCTTCAATGGGGTGGCCAAGTTCATTCTTGAACTGAAATGAGAACTCAGACTTACTTAGACTGTGATTACACACAGCACCATTTTGCACTAAATCAAAAGCTTTAATATTGTTAGACTATCATGAACAATCCAAAAGTGCTGTAGGATAACTTTTACCACTACAGTTATTTCTTCTGACAAATTAAGAACCAATCATTATACCATCTTTAAAGAACAGAACAGATTGGCTTTTGAAGTATCCCTTTTATACTGACAGACTTCCTAAGGATTTATGTTTCCTAAATAAAGCAACCACAAGTTGATTTGTCTTTAATGTAGACAGTTGGGCTCAGTAAAAACCATTAACCTAACAATAAACTCAGAATCACTTTGAATTATTTACTAAAACTGTGGATAGCAATCCAGCCCCACATAGTAGTTCTTAGCACATACTTGATAGTCTTGGCTTTTAAGGCAATAACGGAATTTTACTTTTAGTATTTTGTAGCTTTTTAAAAAAAATGCTTAAACATATGTTCATTTTAGCAAGTTTCCAAGAGTACTTAGAAATTCTTACCACACAACTACCATGGAGTGCCTCACTTAATCTGAATTCTGGTTTTCTATATAAGAAGTCAGTATCTTTAAAATTCTTGTTTAGTTTAAAATTGAATTTCTGTGTAATGCATTGGTTTGGTAATAAATTGTAAAATTTTTCTTCTTGTGGCTCTGAGAGTTTTCGATGCTTTTACATATTGAACCCATTTTACCTTCTTATCCATGGCAGCTGCTTTGCATTTGTAATGGTATCTAAACTGAGATGATACAATAGAGTAGTCAGTCTTTGTGCAGAGCCCTGGCAGCTCAGACTTATAAGCAGAAAACATCACCTAGAGACTGGACCTGAAGAATGTGAGCGACCTTGTCAGGACCATACATACACACATGAGACACTGAGAGAAATAACTGAGAGGCCCTGAGGTGCGAACCTAAATGGACCCAAGGTCCTATGATGAGGAGATGGGTGTAATAAGCTATCAGTACCCAAAAATCATTGAGGCCTGGACCTTGAATTTACAGGTCCTCTAATGATCAGGACTTCCTCAGTTGCAAGTCCAAGTGACAAGAACCAAACTCATAGGAAATGTATAAAGAACTTATCAGGGGCACCTGGGTGGCTCAGTAGTTGAGCATTTGCCTTCAGCTCAGGTCATGGTCCTGGGGTCCTGGGATGGAGTCCCACACCAGGCTCCCCACGGGGAGCCTGCTTCTCCCTCTGCCTATGTCTCTGCCTCTCTCTCTATGTCTGTCATGAATAAATAAGTAAAATATTAAAAAAAAAACTTATCAAACTCAAACACCCAAAAACAAATAAACCAGTTAAGAAATGGGCAGAGAAAAAAAAAAAATGGGCAGGGGACACCTGGGTGGCTCAGTGGTTGAGCATCTGCCTTTGGCTCAGGTCGTGATCCCAGGGTCCTGGATCAAGTCCCACATCAGGCTCCCTGCCTGTGTCTCTGCCTCTCTCTGTGTCTCTCATGTATAAATAAAATAAAATCTTTAAAAAAATTATAAAATTATAAAAAAGGAAGGAAGGGAGGGAGGGAGGGAGGGAAATTAAGAGGCAGAAGACATGAATAGACATTTTTCCAAGATGGCCAACTGACATGTGAAAAGATGCTCAACATCACTCACTATCAGGGAAGTCCAAATCAAAACTAGGATGAGATATCACCTCACACCAGTCAGAATGGCTAAAATTAACAACACGGAAAACAACAGATGTTGGCGAGGATGTGGAGAAAGGGGAACCATCCTGCACTGTTGGTGGGAATGCAAACTGGTGCAGCCACTCGGGAAAACAGTGTGGAGGTTCCTCAAAAAGTTAAAAACAGAACTACCCTATGATTCACCAGCAATTGCACTACTAGGTATTTACCAAAAGGATACAAAAATACAAATTTAAAGGGGTATATGCACCACGAGGTTTATAGCAGCAGCATCAACAATAGCCAAACTGTGGAAAGAGCCCAAAGGTCCATCAACTGATGAATGGATAAAGAAGATGTGGTTTGTTTGTTTATTTAACAGAATATCACACAGCCATCAAAAATAATGAAATCTTGCCATTTGCAATGACATGGATGGAGCTAGATGACATGATAGAGCTATCATGCTAAGCAAAATAAGTCAGTCAGAGAAAGACAAATGCCATATGATTTCACTCATATGTAGAATTTAAGAAACAAAACAGATGAACACACGGAAAGGGGGGAAGAGAGAGGGTAACAAATCATAAGAGACTCAGCAATAGAGAACAACTCAGGATTTGGTGGAGTGAGGTGGGCAGAGGATGAAGCTAAATGGATGAAGTGTATTAAGGAGGGTTCTTGTTGTGATGAGCACCGGATGTTACATGTAAGTGATGAATCACTAAATTCTACTCCTGAAACTAGTATTATGCTATATGTTAACTAACTAGAATTTAAATAAAAATTTGAATAAAGTTTTAAAAAAAAAGGAACTAAACTCAAACTGGTGTAAGAAAAACAAAAAAAGGGAAATCATTGGTCACTTGATAGAAAAGTCCAGGAGCTCAAACAATGTCATCAGGCCTGATTTTTTTTCTTTCTCCATTGCTTGGTTGATATTTTCCTGTTTTGATTTCTCCTTAGCTCAACTTTCTACAGGCCCCAGAAGGTCCAGGCTCACATCAACCTGACTCTGGCAATCTCAGCAAAAAAGCATAAATTTCTTTCCACTCAGGTAAAATAAAGGTCCCAGAATTAGAGCTCATTGACTCAAATTGTGTCCCTGCTCATGCACGAACCAATCAATGATGGTTAGAAGAATGGAAGAGCAGCCAAGCCATGAACACAAAGGAACTGAAAGTAAAGTAGAGGCAGCTCCTCCTAGGAAATCAAGACACATCTGCCAGGAAGAGGTGAGAATAAGTGATGAGTAGACAAAACAGCACAGGTGCACAATAGCGATGATGTGTAAAATTTGTGTTGTTTTTAAGCTCTTAACAAGTGTCAGGTAGGATACAGAGTGAGAGTGGAAGACAGTGTCTCCCCAGGGGGAGATGGGCCCAGTGTAACCATGGTTCCTAGTGCAATAGGGAGGGTTTAAAGGTAGAAGGAGAAATGTAGGGGCACTTGGGTGTCTCAGCTGGTTAAGCAGCTGCCTTGGGCCAGGTCACAATCCCAGGGTCCTAGGATCAAGTCCCACATTGGGCTCTCTGGTCAGCAAGGAGTCTGCTTCTCCCTCTCCCTTTGCCTGCCGCTCCCCCTGCTTGTGCACCCTCTCTCTCTCTCTCTCTCTCTGTCAAATAAATAAATAAAATCTTAAAAAAAAAAAAGAAGGAAGAATGTACAGGAGATCAGAGAACTAGAAAAGGTGAGATCTGGAGATAGTAACTAGGCTGCCCAGACATTCTAAGTGGAAAGATTGTCAACCAGATATGGGTTGTATGATACCAAGCTGAAGGAGGCAAAGGCAGATTCAAAAAATATATCAGTTAATGTGCTTTGGTTTCATGTGACAGGAAGCATGAATGATAACATTCTATTATTCCATTAGGCAATTCCAGAGTTGGGTGGTGCAATGACATAATGTTGGGTCTCTGGGATGGCTTTTGTGGGATTCTCCTTCCCTTTTTTTTTTTTTTTCCCTCCTCCCTTTCCCCTCAAGGTTGCAAGATGACTGCCACAGCTCCAAACACTGCATCCTCACAATCAGTGTTCAAGGACAGGAAGAAAGTGAAGGCATGGGCTGTCTTCCTGCTTGTCTCTCTTTTATCCAACACACACACACACACACACACACACAAATCTTTTCTAGATACGCAGCAGGTTTCCTTCTGTATTTTAAGGGCAAGTTTGAATCTATGTCCAGATTCTAAATTGCAAGGGAGACTGTAAAGTCAAATGATATTTAGCCCTTTTGGTGGGTAGAAGGCTATGCCAACAAGTTGCTGATCAACTAAACAAAAATGAGGGTCAGAGCCCATGGATCAGCTGGGACGCTGCGCAGTATAGGAGGCAGGACTCCATCTAACCAAGAGGTGTTGCCACCACTGTTCTTTACCTCCCTCCATCTTCTGTGGTCCTCACACCCAGGGTCATTCGTGAGAGCAACTGGCTCTGTTGTCCTAAATTATCACGTAATTGCTTATAAGTGATATATATTTTTTCACACACTGAAATACCTAGGAATAGGAATATTTTTATTAAAAATTTGCACGGTGGGGATCCCTGGGTGGCGCAGCGGTTTAGCACCTGCCTTTGGCCCAGGGTATGATCCTGAAGACCTGGGATCGAGTCCCACGTCGGGCTCCCTGCATGGAGCCTGCTTCTCCCTCTGCCTGTGTCTCTGCCTCTCTCTCTCTCTCTCTCTGTGACTATCATAAATAAATAAAATTTAAAAAAAATTTGCACGGTATAATTTTTAATGCAAATCCAAGTTGAAGAGCTACATATATTTGCATAATTGCAGAAACATGTTATGTTTTTAGACTTAAAAATGAATACTCTAGATGTCTCCCGAGGCAAGGGAAACAATAGCAAAAATAAACTATTGGGACTCCATCAAAATAAAAACTTCCTCACAGCAAAGGAAACAACCAACAAAACTAAAAGACAACCTCCTGAAACGGGGAAGATATTTACAAATGACAAAGGATTAGAATCCAGGGAAGCCTGGGTGGCTCAGTAGTTGAGTAGAGTCTGCCTTTGGCTCAGGGCATGATCCTGGATATGGGGATCGAGTCCCGCTTTGGGCTCCCTGTGAGGAGCCTGCTTCTCCCTCTGTCTATATCTCCACCTCTCTCTGTGTCTCTCATGAATGAATGAATAAATAAATAAATAAATAAATAAATAAATAAATAAATAAATATCTTTTTTAAAAAAAGAAGGACTATAATCCAAAATATATAAAGAAATTATAGAACTCAACAACAAAAAAATCCTCAAATAATCCAATTTAAAAATGGACAGAGGACATGAACAGACAATTCTCCAAAGAATCCATACATATGGCTGCCAGACACATAAAAAAAAGGTGCTTGACATCACTCACCATCACGGAAATGCAAATCAAAACCACAACAAGGTATCATCTCAGTCCTGTCAGAATGGCTAAAATCAAAAACTAAGGAAACAACAAGTGTTGGCAAGGATGTGAAGAAAAAAGGAACTCCTGTGCACTGTTGGTGGAAATGTAAACTGCTGCAGCCACTGTGGAAAACAGTATGGAGGTTCCTCAAAAAATTAAAAATAGACAGGGCTCCTGGGTAGCACAATTGGTTGAGTGTCTGACTCCTGGTTTCAGCTCAGGGGGTGATCTCAGGGTCATGGGATCAAGCCCTGCACTGGGCTCTGCACTAAACATGGAATCTGCTTGGCACTCTCCCTCTCCCTCTCTCTCTCCCTCGCCCCCTAAAATAAATAAATCTTTTTTAAAAAGTTTTTTTAATTAAAAATAGAGCTACCCTGTTATCCAGTAATCTCATTACTAGGTATTTACTCAAGGAATACCAAACACTAATTTGAAGGAATATATATACCCCTAAGTTTATTGCAGCATTATTTATTATATATATAATTTATTATATTATAATATATAATTTATTATATATTTATTATATATAATGTGTAATTGAATATTATTCAGCCATAAAAATTAATGAAATGTTGCCATTTGCAACAACATGGATGAATCTATAGAGAATATAAGGCTAAGCAAAGTAAGCCAGTCAGAGAAAAATACATACCATATGATTTTACTCGTATGTGGAATTTAAGAAAACAAATGAACGTAGCGGGGGGGAGTAGGGGGGAAGAGAGAGGTAAACCAAGAAACAGACTCTTAACCATGGAGAACAAACTGATGGTTACCGGAGAGGAGGTGGGTGGGGTGATGGGTGAAATAGGTGAACGGGGTTAAGGAGTGCACTTGTCAAGATGAGCACTAAGTAATGTATAGAATCGTTGGATCACTATACTGTGCACCTGAAGCTAATAAAGCCCCAAATGTAGAGGGATCCTGTGTTGGGCACAGATGGCCTGGCCAAGACGCCTGCCATGCTCGGTCATTGGCTGGTTGCTGCAGAGTGGTCTCCACTCAGAGGCTGTGGCAGGTCCTGAGGGCGTTGCTGCTAGAAAGCCAGCTCATGGAGTCCCTCACTGCTGAAAGGTGAGTTCCTTCTCAAAGCAAAGTTCCTTCTCAAGCAGAGTCTCCATGGCTGCTACACTAATGATGTAAGATTCCTATTTTCAAAAGCTATTTCTTAAAAAAAAAAAAAAATTTGTAGACAACTCATAAAGGCAAAAAAGCAGAGCTGCTTTATTTCCTGTTGAATTTAAGAGCTATGAAAGAAAACACAAACTCAAATGCCTAATGCTTTCTGTATCTCCAAAAGAAACAATAAATAGAGTTAAGAACAAGCAACCAAGCTGGGGAAAATATTTGAAATAAATAGGACAGGCAAATTAACAGTCTTTTGTTGGAAAAAATTCACACAAACTTATTTTTTAAGTTGATTAGATCCCAATAAGGATAATAGGTAAAAAGACATAACTAGAAAATTAACAAAAAAAGAAGATATAAAACAGGAGTACCTGGGTGGCTTGGTTGGTTGAGTGTCTGATTCTTCATCTCAGCTCAGGTCTTAATCTCAGGGTTGTGAGTTCAGGCCCTGCATTGGAGTCCACACTGGGTATGGAACCTACTTAAAAAAAAAAAATAAGATATAAAACAAATAGAATTGGAATATTTTCCACCTTACAGGTAATTAAAAATAAGCAATTTTAAACAAGATTTTTTTTAATCTAAGAAACAAATAAGGGTTTTAAAAAATTGTATTAGTATTTGTAAGAGTATGATGAGTTATCTTTATACATTTCTGGGGATGGTATAAATTGGTAATAATTTTGGACCTATTCTTTCCCTTAAAAGAATATGTATTGAAAAAATAATTTAGAGTAGAAAAAAAGCACAAAGATGTTATTTTAGTTAAGACTCTTGTGAGAAAAACTCAAGTGTAGTTTAAGCCAAAAGGGGAAATTACATGTTCATATAAACAAACCATCAAGCCATGTAAAGTAGGGTTTAAAACAGGCCTCAGAGTAGACTGGATACAGGAACTCGACAGCATTAAGTTACTCTCTCTCTCTCTCTTTCTCAGCTTCTCTCTCTCAGTTTCTCTCTCTCCTAGTTTCTCTCTCTTAGTCTCTCTCTCTCAGTTTCTCTCTCTCTCTCTGTCACACACACGCAAACACACACACACACACACACCCCATACCCCTTGTTCTCCAAGCTCTGAGAGAAAAACAAAATGAGAACAATGGCAATGGTGTACATTAACAGTTAGGTATTGAAAAATGCTCTTTCCCAGCAATAATCAAAGTGTTTAAAAGGAGCGCATGTACAGTCCCTCCACGTGGTGGAGGACAAGGTAAGCACTAACTTCAGGATCACAGCTTTACAGCTTGTGGTTCCAAGAGAATGAGACTCTGCTCTCTCAGCCTGGGTCACAAGCCCATCACTGCACCCGTTCATGGCCAAGTTTCCTTGTTCCAGCTCTCTTTCAGTAACCCCCACCTGTCACAGTCTTATTTTAGATCTTCTTATTCTCTCACCTAGACTGTATTATCTCCTAAAAGGTCTTCCGATTTCCATAACAACCAGCACCCTTCCCCTCACATGCTACACACACCCCATTAATCCATCCTGTACACTGTGACTGATGTTTGCTTTTTTTCCCCCTAAAACCGATTGAGTTCACTCTTTTGCATTAACATTTCACTGGCTCCCTCTTGCTTTCAGAATAAGGTCCATAAGACTGCACAATCGCCTTCCACATCCTTTTCTCCCTCTGCTCTCCTTGACATACACCATCCAGACAGACACACTGCCATTTCCCAGAAATCTCTGCTCTTCAACATGCTCTGTTTTACATGCCAGTGTTGGGGCAACCGGCTCTCAGCAAGTACTGTCTAAGGCCATCTGGTTTCTGTGCCACACTAGAAGCCTTTTGCTTTATGCCTTGCGGCTGCTCTAACCTCACAAGGTAGCACATCCCTGAGACCCTGCCCTTAATTAGACAAGGAGGCCATTAGGCTGAATGGCTCTAATGCCCCGGCAGCTTGGTATGCAAACCAAAATCTAAACTGTATGTAAATGCTCAAGGTTAAGAAATGGAAACCGAAGGACAACCAATCACAAATAGCCAACTAGGCTTTAAGCTTTAGTCAAACAAATATTTCCTTGCTTTGCATCCACATCTTCTATAAACATCTTTCCCATGGTGCCTGGCAACAGAACACCCCTAATAGCTTCTGGTTTGGGGCTGCCTAACTGGAACCAATTTTTGCTCAAATAAACTCTTAAAAGCGTTAATGTGCCTCAGTTTATCTTTTAACGCTGCTCAACTGTCAGACGTACACAAGCCAAAAAGCCCAGAACAATGAAAGCCTCTGAGGCCACCCTTGACCATTAGAAGACTGGAGCCAATGAATAAATGCTTTCCCCTTTTTTGTTCCCTAAGAGGACAATTTTTTTTAAAAAAAAGATTGTATTTATTTATTCATGAAAGACCCACAGAGAGAGGCAGAGACACAGGTAGAAGAAGCAGATGCCCTGCAGGGAACCTAATGTGGGACTGGATCCCTGGACCCCGGGATCACAACTGGAGCCCAAAGCAGACTCAACCACTGAGCCACCAGGCGTCCCTCTAAGAGGACAATTTTGAGAAACATTTCATGAAGCTCCTCAGAAGCTTCCAAAGGATTAAAGAGCAGTCACACATATCAGCACCAGCCTCAGTGGCCACATTCTGCCCAGTTCTTCCCTGCTTCACTTCTTCTGGAAGCACAATCCCAAATAATCTACCAAAACTCAAATCTTTGCCTCAGGATCCACTTTGGGAGGATCCAGGCTAACACAGTAGGCTACCTCCAGCCAACAACTTCCTGGAAGATCGTAATCAGGATGGAAGCTACAAAGCCTGAGGCAAGAAGAAAGACTATGGGGAGACAACTACCTTGGTCCAATATCAGACCCAAACTCAGAACTGGGGTTCCAACAAGCCCAATCTCAGAGCAGTCTGCCACTCAGAGAAACAGTTTAGCAACCATACTGATGTAAGTAAAATCATTACTATCATGTCTTTCAAAAAGCAACAAGGATACGAAAGTATATTTTTGATACAAAACAAAATCATCTCTCACTGCTATACTTTCTCGGGCCCGAAAGAGGCTGTGGACACCCGACTTTGGTACATTTATTCCTAGTCACCCTATACCTTAGCTAAATACAGAGGTAAGTGCATCTCAAGGTTCCTCGTTCCTCTACAAGGAAAAGAGTAAGGATGAGTGAAGCAAATGGTCTTTAAAGATTGAAGGTAAACCAGGAATTAGCATGGTCCGTGTGCAATCTACCTACCTAGACTTTTGGGTTATGCACTAAATATTTTTTATGTTCATTAAATCACTCAATATATCTCTGTGCCTGAAAAAAAAATTGTCTGGTAATTCAGATAGTCCCAGAATTGCTGGAAGTAGGGACTATCTTATGCTGCAATATTCCCATATTCCCATAATGCTAAATAGGAGGTGGGGTGATTAATAGAAGATGACCTGGCTCACTGCGCTGCCAACACTAGAAGTCAGATTATAATCACGTGCTATCTGGAGAACTCAAACGCAGGGCCATGTGAGCATCATGGAGCCATGATCACTGGACACTTCCAGCTCATCTCTAAGGGCTTGACCTTCCATACAAGTGAGATGAGTGTCCAAGGTCAAGGTGTATGCTGTGCAGGGCAGAACTTGCCAGGGTCTACCTCCCTAATTCTTCTTTTCCAAGGCTTGTAAATCTCTTTCTACTTGGCTCTTTCTTTGGATAGATGAATACCGTTAGTCAGGCCTGTCCTATCAAGGGATGGGTGTAGCCGGGAGGGGATGTGGCTCAGACATTGCTTTCCCAAAGGGCCTCAACTGGAGGAGGCTATTCAGACAGCCAAGAAATACTGGGGCTGAAGAAAGACGTCCATTATTATATGCCTTTAAGCTTGAACACCAATACCATTCCACACTGCTTGAGTACACCATGAAGGAATAATTTAATAAATCCTATAATTATCTTGTGAGTAGAAAATTATATTGTATTATGTGTTAAAGTGTTAATTGTCTCAATGTAAACATTTAAAAGAGCATAATGTTTCTAAGTCTGTTTTGCATATCTTTGTTTCTTTTAATGAGTGGGAGTAACTTAGGCCTCTCAAATTCCAAGCAGTTTTGGGTCTGGACATTATGTCTTTCAAGATGGACTTTGAGGCGCTTGGGTGGCTCAGTGGTTGAGACCCTGCCTCCAGTTCAGGGCGTGATCCTGGGGTCCTGGGAACGAGTCCCTCAGCAGGCTCCCTGCAGGGAGCCTGCTTCTCCCTCTGCCTATGTCTCTGCCTCTCTCTGTGGGTCTCTCATGAATAAATAAATAAAATCTTTAAAAAAATAAAGATGGACTTTGTAGATCTCTACACTGTTCAGCTATATGTTAACTAATTAGCAAATGAGAGAAATTAAACAATTATTACCTGAGTGCGTACTCTTTGTGAGACGGTGGGCCAAAATGTAAAAGTAAAGGACATAGTTAGTTCCTGTCCTCAAAAAGTTTACATTCCAGAAAGAGAGATAGACACTAATCATGGAATCACATAATAATGTAAAATTACATTCATGGTAAGTTATCATAGGGGAATTTGATCTTTGGTGGGAATCAGAAAATTATTCATAAAGCAAAGGACAGATACCTGAGAGGAGAATAGAAATAAAGTAGGAAGCCCTTCCTCACTGCCCTCCAAATCCCGCTGCACCCATTGCCGCAACCACGATGCCCAAACGAAAGAAGCAGAATCAGCAGCAGCCGCCACCACCGCAACAGACTGGAGACGAGGAGGATGGGAGTCCCATCGGACCACCCAGCCTCTGGGCCCTCCCCCCATGGCCAATGGAAAGCCTGGTGATCCCAAGTCAGCCCCAAACTGGAATCCAGCCACATGTCCACCATCGGTAGAATGGGATAAACAAGTTGTTGTGTGTGCATGCAACGGGATACTACACTGCAATGAAAATGAACGAACTCCTGCTACAGGCAACCTGGATGAATCTCACAAACACGGTGTTGAGCCAAAGGAGCCAGACAGAAAAGAATGCAGACTCTCTTCACAGAGGTCCTCCAGGATCAAGGGGACCAATGATTCCACCACTGCTGAGCCTCCCACCTCCTCCCAGGGGCAGAGGCCCAATCCGGGGAGGCCTGGGCCCCAGGTGCGGCCCATATGGTCGTGGCTGGTGGGGGGCCAATACTGAACCTCCTTTTCCTGGACCAGGCCATGGGGGTCCTTCCAGAGGAGGCTTTCACAAAGAGCAGAGAAATCCCCGAAGGCTCAAAAGTTGGTCCCTTATCAAAAATACCTGCCCGCCCAACGATGGCCCCCAAGTTATGGAAGACAAACCCAACCGCCCCGTCTGCCGACACTTTGCCAAAAAGGGCCGCTGTTGATATGAGGACCTCTGTGCCTTCTACCACCCAGGGGTCAATGGACCTCCTCTGTGAGACTGTGCCTTCCCATCCAGGCTGGAAGGAGCCCTCTGACCTAGGGGCCATACATTTCCCTGTGGCCCTGTGACGGCTACTGTGAGGCTGTTCCACCCACCCCCATCTCTCACCTCCCCCATTTGGGGTCCAGAGTTTTGTTTCATCACTGGTGCCCAGCGTGTGGGCTTTCTTCCGATTCAGCCTCCAGAGACTCGCCTTCAGGACCCCACCTTTGCTCTCTTCAACTGCCTCCTGGATCCTCTTCCCCTTCGCCGATTGACTGCTGAACAGGAAAGCTCTTTGGTGCTGTTTCTTGTGCATCTATGTGTCCACCCAGCCCTCGGCACTGCCCTCGATTCCTAAGAGCCCTGGAGCAGTTTCCTGCCATTCCCTTCTTCTAGCTGCTTGTTTTAAGTCCTTTTTATGTGACAAACCCTACCCCCAAAGTTGCCAGTTGCTCTGTGAAACTCACCAGGTTGACCTGGGGTCAAGTACGGATGACTGGTGCAGAGTTATTCCCTGCAAGGCCACTCTCCCTGCTTTTGGATTTTGTAGATCCTGCGTCAGTAGCATGATACCCACCACTCATCTGTGATCACTGTGCTTTGTGAAATTGTGCATCCCCTCGTACGTAGCCTTTCTCAGTGTCCGTGGCATCATTGTGACTTCCCAACACTAGAGTAAGTTTTTCTGCCAAAATGAGTGAGGCTCTTGATGCCCTCTAGATTTTCCACACCTCCCAACATGGGAGAATTGTGAAACTTTCTGCAAGACTGCCTCCCTGGTCTCCCCATTCTCCTGGTGTCGGTTTTTTGGGGTTTGACACAAGCCCATGAGATGTCCTCTAAAGCCTCTTATGGGCTATCCTATCTCCTCTCCAGCCCACTTTAGTTAGAGTACGTCATTGTGAGGCCACCAGCCCTTTCGTCTGAATTCTGTGAATCTCCACCTGGCCTACCCTTGGGTGGAACCTGGACGGAACTGTTGCCCTCGTCTAACCTTCTTCCCTACATCCCTGGCACTGGTTGTTTTCTGTGAAAACGGCAGTGAACAGGTTCGGTTTTGCACTGGCCCTGAGGAAATGGGTCAGGAGTTGTGTGGGCAAGAGGGAAGGATGAGAGCCGTTGGAGAACTAAGAATGAATTTTTTTTCTTTTTAACATTTTTTATATTAGTAATAAATGCAGTGGAAACAGAAAGAAAGAAAGAAAGAAAGAAAGAAAGAAAGAAAGAAAGAAAGAAAGAAAGAAAGAAAGAAAGAAAAAGAGATGAAAGAGAAGGAAGGAAAGAAAGAAAGAAAGAGAAAGAAAGAAAGAAAGAAAGAAAGAAAGAAAGAAAGAAAGAAAGAAAGAAAGAAAGAAAGAAAGAAAGAAAGAAAGAAAAGTGGCAAGGAAGAGGAAGAGCATCCAGGGAAGGGAAGAACATGTTCAAAGGCCCTGGGGTAAGAGTGAGCAGGACAGATTTGAGACGTTGAAAGGTGATCTGAGCCACTGGAACAGAGAGCCAAAGAGAATAGAGTCTAGATGAGGCTCTTTGAGGGATATTACTTTGAATATCCAGGTTTTTAATAGGGATGAGTCATCTCACTGTTGTCCATACATACTGCCTTCAAAGCCTTACCCAGAAAACCACTGCTCCAAATCCTAATCATCTTTCGGAGCTCAACTTGAGCCTGAGCTTTCCAGAATAAATCAAACTAATCACTTGAAAGTCCTGAAGCAGGACTTTATCCCTGCGTTTCCGGTTTTGAACATCAGTAAAACTGAGAGGTAATGTAATTGGGGAAAGTATTGTCCAAAGGAAGAGAATTCAAACAATATTAAATAGGTTTACAAAAGCAGGAAATACACCCACACAGGAAATTTTTTAAAAGTTTTTCCAGTTAAGGGGACTTTTCATTCATTCAGAGCAACTGGTTTGAGTCAAGAGGGGAGTTTTCACGTATAAATATTGCAATTCATGCCAAGGGATATGGTATAAAGATGGATCATAAAAAAGCTAAAGTAGAGGATCAACAAAGCCAAAATTTGTCTCTTCAAGAAGACGTTTTAAAAATAGACAAAACTATGGAAAATTGGTAAAGAAAGAAAGCATAAATTGGCAATATTAGGAATAAGAAGGGAACATTACCATAAATATAAGGATTTTTTTTAACATTTTTATTTATTTAGAGAGAGACTGAGTGAGAGAGAGAGAGAATGAGCATGAAAAGGGGAGGAGCAGAGGGAGAGGGAGAGGGAGAGGCAGACTCCCCAGTGAGCAGGGAGCCTGATGTGGGGCTTGATCCCAGGACTCTGGGATCATGACCTAAGCCCAAGGCAGACACTCACCCAGCTGAGTCATCCAGGCACCCCTAAATATAAGGATTTTTAAAGATAACAGTAAGAACATCTTTCTGGCAATAAACCTGAAAACAGATTAAGTGGATAACTGACTAGGAAAAAATATAATTCTTCAAAATTAATTCGATAAAAAATTAAGTTAGGTAGAGAATATATAACTGGAATTGAGCAGAGAAAGTAGACTTGACCTCAAATAATACAGTGCCAGTGTAGCACAAATGACAGAAAAGGCATTCAAGAATTCCTTTAAGTAGGAACATGGATCTTCTCCCCCATGCCTATCCGTAGTGTATAGAGAGAAGACTTAGTAACTAGGATTATCAATGACTGAGGCAGACTTTTTTCTCACATTAATATCTTGTTGGCTTGCAAATTTCCAGAAATTTCCACTAATAACATTACCTTTGAGGTCCTCTATTTTAAGCGGGAGTGTGCATTGTCAGTGGCCTAAAGCATTTCGGTGGCATTCTGAAACTTTTTGGTCTGCAGGACATTTCTGAATACCAGTGGCACACTTGAAAAAAGAGTCTCAGACAATACCAGACAAATTGGTAATAACTACAATACAGTTGTATTGTACTACTACTACTCTAGCGTAACAACGTCATGTGACCATCAAAGCAGCCACAGTTTTAAATGTCACCCTTCAGCCCTGTGTTACTATTTGAACAAACCCTTTTACTGCCTAACCAGGCTCTGTTACATATTTTTAAGGCAATGACCTTATGTCACACATCCAAGCAACAGAAGAGCTTTCTCTGGCACTCACTTGTGTTTTTCTTTACACCTGTCTCACCCATGGCAAGCTCTATGCCATTATACGTTGTGTCACACAACCCCCTCAGTCCCCTCCAGTTGACAGATGTCAATGTCAATATATATAAATATATGTATACTGAATCCCAGGAAGAATTACCAGCACACATTAGTCAAAGTGTGACAATGCCATCCACCCCTTTTAGGACAATACCTTACACCTTATACAGTAGTTGAGAACTGCCAGGAGCTACTGGCAAGCCAACCTGCAACAGATTTTTGTTTCCCAAAGCATGGCATACACCTTATTGGGGGTCAATGAGATGCCTGTAGACAGAATTTTCCCCATTTTAGTAGTTATAAATTTACCTTTAAAATGTATTAGGAAGAAATGTAACCAGCACCTCACATTTGGATTTTCAGAGATATTAACTCAATAGAAACAGCATAGCAGAAAATGGAAACAGCAGTAGAATGTGAATTTGTTATTAAAGATGCAAACTCTTAGGAGGAATGACGACAGTTACATATTTTTAGCAAAGCAGTAAACCAAGCACAGCCTTTCCAGAACCCAGTAAAGAAAGATCCATACAAGCAGATGACTTTGTGTTACATTTTGCAGAAGGACTGCCCATCACGGCACCCAAAAGCAGGGGAAATTGCCAAATCCTCCTGAATAGTTGAAAGAAACTTCAAAGGAAAGAGATACTGGTGGGACCGACCCCTGATGGCGCAGCACTATCACCTGTCACGGGTCTTTCCTTCTTCCTGGTCCCTAAAGCAATGGTGAGCCTCATGATGTCTAAGATTTAATAAAATTCTCCCAAATTCCAAATGCCACAGGCACACGTGGCCGTGCCGGGAGCTGCCAGTGTGGAGCAGCCTGGGAGGAGGTGATGCCACCAGGAAAGAGAGGCGGTTCGGAAAGGCCTGGCCCCATGCCACTGGCCCTGGTGACAGCAGAGAGCCGACACTGGAGCTGGCTTAAGACTGATGTGGAAGGAGACCTCCAGGCATAACCTAGAGTAGCTGGAGATGGAAGACAACAGCGGGGCCGGGGCGGCTAAGGTTGTGAACCAATAAATAAATCTTTAAAAAAAAGAAAGAAAGAAAGAAAAGAAATAGAATAAAGCTGTAAATCCCAGACCGAGCAGCCCTGCAGCGGCCCTATGCACGCTCACAGGTGTTTCTTGTCCTCAGGGATGATAAGCAGAGGGTTGATAATCCTCACACTGCCCAAAAGAAGGCCCTGGAAGAAGGGCTGCTGGGGTGCCCTGCTAGGCCAGGTATGGCCCCTCTCACACCCCTTGCTCAAGGCAGGGTCCTGGGCCCCAGAGAATAGCACCGGGGAGAAAGGGAGAGACTAAGGGCAACAATATTTACCAATTAGTGTGGAAATATTTTAACATTTAGAAAATCACTGTGGCCACACTGTGTTCACTAATCGAATACACCCCTGCTAAGACCCCTTCTTCCACGTTCTCTCCTTCCCTGTACACCGCAGAGAGACTGCTCCACAGCGTGGAAAGAGCGAGCCAGGCCGTGGGCTCTGCGGGGGCCCGAACCCCTGCTGGATGAGCTTGAGCAAACCATTAACTTCTCGTTTATGTAATGGAGAAAGCACTTGATTCCATGGGGTTCTGAGAGTTAAATAAGATAAGGTGGATATAATGCTTAAGCATGGTGCCCAACACATGGAAAGTTCTCCACAACCTGAAGCTACTGGCATAGTTATCTGTTCCTCATGCTCCAGGAACCAGGCACCTTGCCCGGGCGTTGGTGGGGGACTCACCTTCGCGGGGCCTCATTGAAGACGTGGGCTTTCGGGCTGGACTGCTGATAGCCATTAAACACAATCACGATGAGAACATCTGGTTTCCATTGAAATTCTAGTCCCCGTGTCCTGTGAATCAGTTTAGGGTTTCTTTATTCCCCCTCCAAAACAATCGAAAGCTTTGTACTAAATTTACCATTTCTAAGTGGGCTAAAATATGTTCTTTATTTAAAAACAAATAGGCCCCAGGACAGTATGGGAGAGAGCTATCACGTTGGCAAGCTGCCTTCCCATTAAGTGCATATTACGCAGTCAACTCACCATGCTAAAGCAGTTGAGACGTTTCTCACTGACCTTTCTGGCCCCAATTATCTAATGCTCAGCAGAGCTTTTATGGAAAATATCATCACAATTTATAGCTAATGGGTGAGCTGGGCACTGTCTGTGTCTCTAAAATATCCCTACTCATCCTATATTAATGCTCAGTACTATTTTTTACTATTACACATGCTATGACAGTGAGCATGCTTAAGGTTATGTCTTTGTGCCTTAGTCTAATTATTTCCTTAGACATTCTTAGAAATAGGACGCCTAGGATGAATGGTATACAGATTTTTTTAATTGAGCATATACTGCCTTCCACAAAGTTTTTACCAATCTACACTTTTAGCAATAATATAGGAGAGAATCTTTCCTCGTGCTTTCATCAACATTTAAATCTTGGGGTACCCGTGTGGCTCAGTCAGGTAAGCATCTGCCTTTGGCTCAGGTCATGATCCCAGGGTCCTGGGACCCAGCCTCACATCGGGCTTTCTGCTCAGTGGGAGCCTGCTTCTCCCTCTCCCTCTGCCTTCTGCTTCACCTGGTTGTGATCTCTCTCTCTGTCAAATAAGTTTTTAAAATCTTAAAAAAAACAACAACAAAAACTTAAATCTTTACCAAGCTGGTAGGTGAAAATATCACCTTACTGCTTCAATTTGTATTTCTTCAGTTACTCTCATTAGTTAAGCATCTTTGTGCCTGCTTATTAACCACATGGATTACCTACTCTGAGTCCTTTGCTTATTTTTCAATAGACACTGACATTTTTATTGTTATAAACATTTTTTAAAAGATTCTATTTATTCATGAGAGACATGGAGGGAGAGAGGCAGAGACACAGGCAGAGGGAGAAGCAGGCTCCATGCAGGGAGCCCGACGTGGGACTCGATTCCGGGTCTCCAGGATCACGTCCCGGGCCGAAGGCAGACGCTCAACCTCTGAGCTACCGGGGCATCCCATTCTAAACATGTAAAAATATAAATATAATAAATATAGATAAATATTATTTATATAGATTTAAAAAATGAAGAACTCATATAATCATATAGAGAATTTTAAGGTTTCAGCTATTATAATCTTGCTTGATAGAAATTAGAGTCATTCTTACATTTTAATTTCAAATATTTTGTTTATAGCAAAGAATATATATTTATTGTTTATATATATATAAATATGTGTGTGTGTGTGTGTAAATGCAAGGTAATTTTGTACTGGTCAACAGACCTTGCTGATATTTCTCTCCTTATAATTGATGAGAAGATAAAATTAGTGACTATTATTCCATGGCATGAGATCCTTTTTTTTCTTTTTTCAGGTGAAAAATACATCTTTTTCTTTTTTTATTGGAGTTCAATTTGCCAACATATAGCATAATACCCAGAATGGCATGAGATCCTTCAGTACTTTTACTGGGGGTACATAGTGGCACTCGTCCACCACCTGCTTTTTATCTTGAGTGAGAATGAGCAGGTAAGGCTAGGAGGAGATATATGACAGGGTACACAATAAATACTCAAATATTCATATCTACATACCACACAGCCTTCTTACATAAAAGAATTTTTAAACATTAAATAAGACCTTGTAAATTAAATATTTTACTGCTGAACTATCATTTGGTTTCCAGGTCTACAAAATAGGAAGAAAGAAGAGAGACCACAAAGGAAGCCAAAGAGAAAACAAGGTATTCTTTCTAGGTCACAAAATGTTATAATTAGAAGGAGTTATAAAAATGAATAAAAGGAGGAGCACCTGGGTGGCTCCGGAGACTCTTGATCTCAGGGTTGTTGAGCCCCATATTGGATATAGAGATTACTTAAAAATAAAAAAAAATAAAATTAATGAGGATACCTCATTCAGAATGGAGTCGAGAGGCTAGAAGGGGGAGCTCTCATACCCCACCACTCATCATTTGCAAATCCAACAGGAAGACAAAGATCTTGCACAGGGATACAACCTTACTCTCCTAGCAGGAAGGACAGATTTTCTCCTCCCCCAGCAACAGCCCAGCCAATGAGAGATTGTGACAACTCAGCCAATCAGAGCCACCATACTCCAACTCCCAGTATATTCCAATAGATTTCTTGTTTACAAGGGCCAGCACCCCACCTCCTCCTTTCCTGTATAAAAGAGTGTTTCCCTGTTTTGCTCTGTAGACTTGCTGTGGTGTTGCTGCAGTTTGCTTGTTTGGGGTTGCAAACCTCTGCTACCCTGAATAAATCCATTTTGCTGGTAAAATAACTGGCAGTTTTATTTTTATTTTTTTAAGATTATTTATTTCAGAGAGAGAGAGAGAGAGAGAGAGAGAGAGCAAGTGAGCAGGGGGAGGGGCAGAGGGCGAGAGAAAATCTTAAAGCAGACTTCCTGCAGAGCATAGAGCCCAATCCCACGACCTTGAGATCATGACATAAACCAAAACCAGAAGTTGGCTGCTTAATCACCTGAGCCACCCAGGCTGGCAGTTTTATTTTTAAGGTGAATGAAGTCTTTGGTATCATTCATACCTTTATTTATTTGTATGGAATCTGGATTATGTTGGCTTCCTCTAAAGGTATCGATTTTTTTCTGGCAAGTGGTTACATTACTGCCGATTCTTCTTGGTCAGGTCAGATTTAAATTTTTTAGGTGGTGTTAGGGTTAGATTGTTTTGGTGTTTTTGTCCTGAATCGACTGTGAGTCTTATTCCTATGCGTGGCATTTCTGGGGTCCTCACTGAATCCCTGAGGTTTTCGAAGTCTCTCCACTCCCTGGCTTAGCTAAAGCTTCAGCATCTCCAGGTCCTGCACTGCCTACGTCCAGTCAGTTCTGCTTTCTCCCCCTTCCCCCCCAGAATCCTCTCTCTCCCTCCACCAGGTGCTGTGGAGCCTGTGGAGCCCGGCCAGGGGGACAGCCCATGCTAGCTGAAGGGTCCTAGGAGGATGCTCCTGCAGACCCCAGGGCCCTCTTCTGTGTCCAGCTCCCTCTTCTTCAGTTTTCTGCTGCACAAAGTGGACACTGATCTCTGCCTTCACAACTCGCCAGCATGCCACTCAGCGAGACAGCTAGGCTGCTCAGGCTGCCTGGGCCACACCGTCCAGAACATGCTCTCAGGCAGAAAGCTGGGGTGACTGGGGACTCAGCTTCTGTGTTTCTCTTAGAGATCACAGTCCTGCACGCTCTGAAGTGTAACCCAATGACCGAAAACAGCTGTTTCATGTATTTTATCCAGTTTTATCAATGTTTTTTTGGGGGGAAATAAACCCATTATCTAACACTTTTATTTTCCTGAAGAGGAAGATGAAACCCAGACAAAAAAGAATCACTCTTTTCTTTTTCTTTTTTAAAAAATAAGATGGTAGGTATTGTTTTATAGTACCTTTTTATTTCCCCACTTATACAACATAAGCTGTTCCCCAGGTCATCATATACTCCTCCGTGGCATCATTTTTAATGGCTATGGTATTTTACTGTAGGAATATGCCACAATTTATTTCACCAATCGTGGGAAAGCATTTTTAACAAACAATAGAAATGTTACCGATTCTAAATAATAAACTATAAATCATGAAAAAATTCTTTTCAAGAAAATGAGTATTTTGTTGCCTTGATATAAAGACTTAAACTAGGTCCAGCAGTGTTTCCTCGCAGAGGCCACAGGAACTTTGCTTTTATAGCAAATGATCAGTATGTAGAAGATGACTATCTGTGCATAGAAGAAAATCATGAATCCCCCCCGCCCCCAGTTTTGTTTTGCCTTCTCTCAGTCCCTCCACAATCTCATTCATTCCTGCAGCTTGGTTTACCCTTAAAAAATTACCCTAAAAGGGGGCACCTGGGTGACTCAGTTAAGCATCTGACTCTTGGTTTCAGCTCAGGTCACGAGATCCAGCCCTGTGTTGGGCTCCATGCTCAGCACAGAGTCTGCCTGAAATTCTCTTGCTCCCCCTCTGCCCCTCCCTTGCTAGCCTCCCTGCTCTCTCTCTAAAATAAATTTTTAAAAATCTTTTAAAAAAAATTACCCGAGAAGTAACAGCGAATACCCATTTGCTAATATTGGTATTACGTAAGTGCTTTCTTCACCTGGCTGGCCCACCTCTCACGCACACCTGTCCCCTCACCTACCCTCCCAAGTCCTGCACTCCAGCTCCTGTGACCTTCCCAACACCCCCACTTATTCTCTAGATCACTTTGTACATGTTGACCACTTTGCAGGCAAGCCTATCCCCCCAAACCTCACAAGCCTGTCTTTCAAAACTCAGTTCACATATTTCTTCACCTGAGGCCTTCTGTGGCATCACACGAACCCCCCACCTGCAGGGGAGCCACCCACACCCAACCCTGTTCTGCACCCTATGCAGCCTGTGCTTTCTCTCACCCACGGAATTATAATGTTTCCTTGTCTTTCTCACCTATTTAATTGTAAATACTTCTGGGTACAGGGGTTCTCAGCATCTTGGGCATGCCTCATGTGGAATAAAGAACTCAGTAAATGTTTAGTGAATGAAATGGAAACTGCTCTTTTAAATTTCTCACATCATTTCATTCTTTAGCTACTTACTGCACTGAGTGCAAACACCCCTACCTGGTTTTCTATGTCAATGGGTCCATCCAATAATCATCTTCCCCTCCACTCCCAGCATGCATCCTCCCTCAACTGGACAGTCTGCTTATCATCCCCGATCCCCACACACCTCATTCCCACCTCAGCTGCTCTCCAGCCTGGTTTGTTCTCATAGCCAACATTCAAGGGCAAACTCAAGATCTTCCTCCTACTTCAGGTTTTCCATGATTCTTTAAAATTTGCTTAAAGATCATACAGACTTTCTTTTTCTGATACAGTCTGGTTTCAATTACTTGGTTAGTAATTTTTGTTTTATGTTCTGATACTTTGTATGTAAACCATGCTTTTGCTGTACTCCCTTAGCCCACCTTTTTACTGAGTTTTCCTGACCATTAGCACATTGTTTTCTAATTTCACTCTACTTTGTAAACATACAAGATACAAATAAACATAACTTCTAGTTCACTTATTGCCTCATGGATTTATCAGCTTTTCCCATATGACCTTTGATTACTCCTGGGAGAATGTGTTTTCCTTCTACATTCTGTTCTTCCAATTTATGATCGTGAAATATCTTTCCATTTATTTGTGTCTTTTTTTATTTATTTTATTAATTTCTTACAGTTTTCAGTGTACAGATATTTCACTTCCTTGGTTAAATTTATTCTTAGGTATTTTATTCTTTTTAATGCATCTACATTCTGTTACTGCTCCATGAAAGTTCGAGAACAGTGCTATACATAATCAATAATAAATTATCTGGATTGGTTCTATGTAGTTAAAACCTAAAATAGTCCCAAAATGTTTTAGAAAGCAGTTTATAAAATGTTATAAAATAATAACATTATAAAATGTTATTAAGGAAAAATTATTCCACTCCACCAGGGTTTAAACAGGATTTAAACTCTAAGTCAATGAAGGCCAAAATAATGGGTTTATATTTTATTTCACAATATCAGAGTCTTATGCCAGGAAGAGAACTCCTTAATCCAACACACCCACTCGATAGTTAGATCCCCTCCTGCAGCTCCATCAGGAAGCTTTGCAGCAAAACATCTAGTGACGGGGAGACCCCACTGTCCCAAGGCAGCTCAGTTAGAAAGGGCTTCCTTACGCTGGTACAAAATCTATTTCCCTGCAACGTCCTCTCACCTGTCCTGGTCCTACTCTTTTGTGACAAGTCTAATTCTTCTGCATGGCAGCACTTCTAGTATTTGGGATCAAGGTGGGCTCCCTCATCCTTCCTCTGCCCCATCTTCTCTAGTCTAAATCTCCAAATTCCTCATATGATGGCACTGTTTCTCTTCTTTTGCCATCTTTGTTGTTTTTTTTCCTGAGTATGATCCAACTTGCCCACATTCCTCAAAGGGTGGACTCACAATATGCATGAATAGGCGTTGCAAATTTAGACACTTCCAGAGGTCAGATCCCAACTAAAGGTAAACAGGTGGCAATGGTGCAGTGTAAAGATGGGAGTAGTAGAAGCTAGACTTAAGCTCTGACTTCAGGCTTTCATTATACAAAATTTTAAACCTATGTGTTGGCCAAATAACATGGAGGCCTGTGAGCCAGTGTTGCTCTTCTGAGCCAGCAGTCATCTAAGATAAAGCTCCTCAAGACGAAAGAGGCCACTGACATTACACTACACTAGCTGTTACGTGTGTGTGCATATAATATGTATGTATATGTTATATACATATCTTATATGTAACAGCTATATATTATAATTAAAATTGGTACACTATGCATTCTATAATTTATACATTATATAAATGTTGAATTGTACCCAAGCCCTGTGATTCTGGAAAACAATGAAGGTCAGGAAACCTCCTTCTTTGTGTTCTGGAGAATAATTTAATACAAAGAACCATTTTTCCCCATAGGATTTTGATAAGACTCATGGATGCTCCCTTGTTTACAAGACCAAACACAGACTCTCAAAATTCCCTTTGCCTCCTAAATGATTAACTAAACTGCTCTTCCCAACCACACTTTGGTTCTCTCCTTCCTCCAGGCCCCTGAACTTCTACCCATCTCCACCTGAGTCAGCATACCACCCCTCCTGAGAATGGACTGGCCTCAGGGGAGAACATTTTCTGCTCCACTTCCCACCATATCACTCTTCTATCTCACTTCCCCCACACCTGGCTCTTTGTTTACTCCTGTGTGTAAAACAAAACTCTTTTCATTGGACTCTGGAAGTGGTTGCCAGTGCCAGTCTTACAGTCAGAGCATTCTCCCTATTGCAGCAATGGTCTCCCTCCCCTTACTGCAATTGTCTCTTTTCCCCTCCTTACAATGATCCTTTCCAATAAAGTGTCCCCTTACTAAGTCTGGATTTGTTTTTTTATTTGACCATGTCATGAAAATATATTAGCTATTAATAATATAGTAGTATTATTATTAGATTAGCCTAAGTCCACTTTCATCTTAGTAATAAACATACTATTGAGTCACAGTGATTGTAATTCTAAATCTTTCCCAATATGTTACCAATCAACCTCAGTTCCCCTCTTGGAGCATGTCTTCTTACCAAATGACTTTTTTTCTCTTTGGTGGGATATCTCATTACTTCAGGCTGGTCAAGGCATTTTAGGATCCTGAGTCTGTAATAGTACTGAGTTAAGTGGTTCCCTATCTACTAAATTGGTCAAAGAGCTTCCTATAGCTTCATTCATGTCATCAATAAAACATGTTTATGAAACGGGGCCAAAAATTGAGTCCTAAGGAATGTTTAGAGACCTTTCTCCTGGTCCCTTTTATTAATAGTTAATGTAGAGTTAAAGTCTATGGGGAAATCTAGCTATCACACATTAAATATGAAAAATCATTGGCACCTCCTTAAGGCAGAGGCACTTCATAAATATTTGTTAAATAAATGGTTTAAGAAAGACCATATTTCAATGAAATATTGTTTGACTTGAGAATTTTTATTGTTTTATTCTTATAAATTAAATAAAGTACCAGTGTACTCAGGTGATAAAAATAAATAAGCAAACAACTGCCCAGCTAGCTCTGATCCACTTACTAGTCTTCTGAATAGTTGATAGGTTGAACCAGTTCTTTAAAACTCCTATTCTGGGATCCCTGGGTGGCGCAGCGGTTTGGCGCCTGCCTTTGGCCCAGGGGTGCGATCCTGGAGACCCGGGATCGAATCCCATATCAGGCTCCCGGTGCATGGAGCCTGCTTCTCCCTCTGCCTGTGTCTCTGCCTCTCTCTCTCTCTGTGACTATCATAAGTAAATAAATAAAAATTAAAAAAAAAAACTCCTATTCCTTCATCCAACAAATATTTATTAATATTTATTGTATAGCTACTGAAGCCAGACACCCAGACAACATTCTAGGCACCAAGGATAAAGAAGTTCCTGGAAAAAAAAAAAAAGAAGTTCCTGCCCTTGCTGAGTTCATATTCTAGCAGGGAACACATAATAAACAAGTCAACCAATAAATATAGAATATAATGTCAGCTTCAAACAAAAGCCTTGTAAAAAAATAATAAAGCAGCTTAGAGAGGACAGAGAATGATACTTTACACAGCCAGCAGAGAGGTAGCAAGAGAGGAACCTAAGGAAAACAAGGAAAGTAGAGTGCCACCTATGCCACCTGGAAAAACTCACTGAGAAGGTGACATGTGAGCAAAGACCTGAATAATGGTAGGAGCAAGACACAAAAATAGCTGAGAACAAAGAATCCCAGGCCAAAAGAAAGGCAAGGGCAAAGGCCTGAGATGAAAACATGGTCGGCTTATTTAAGGGACATAAGAGAGGGTCAGTGTGGCCACAGCAGAGTGAGGAGGGATATAGAAAAATGTAAGAGACAGGCAGGGTCCGGGTCACATAGGGCCCAGAAAGCCATTGAAAGGAGGATGACTAGAAGCCCCCAAGGACGGAGAACATAAGCATGACCTAGTCTCCTTTTTGTTTTGAAGAATCGCTTTAGCCGTTGTATAGAAGCTACACTGATTATACTGAGAGGGACAAGAGAAGACATGATTTTTGTTTTCTTTGTACCTTTCTTATATCTCTTTTACAACTCTGGAAAGGACCCTTTTGGAATTTTTAAATATTTTAAGCATCAATGAAATGGATGGGATTAGCCAAGAGTCCAATCAAAGATGTATGAGCTTTTAGAATAGTTGTGCTTCAAAAGTGATTGTGAAGTTCACCCATCCATGAAATGTGAAATGCTTAGATTGAAAATTACTTCCAGCTGTTCATGAAGATATATCATGTACCAGGAAACTAATGTGGTTCTGACAAGCACATGTCAGAACCCTGGAGGCAAACATCTGGGGTTGGTCTTAACAATGCTTTCTTTTTTTTAAGTAAGGTCTATGCCCAGTGTGGGGTTTGAACTCACATCCCTGAGATCAGGAGTCACGTGCTCTACTGACTGAGTCAGCCAGGGCTCCATTAACAACACTTCTTTTAAGAAAGTAGGTGCCAGCGGCCATTTCAAAGAAAACTGTACAGAAACTATAAGGCTCTCAAGACAGAGGTAAAGAAGCAAGGGGAAATAATGTAAAAATCTCTGTATTTAAATATATAATGCTAACTGTAACAATCACACTTGTAAATGTGTGAAATTGGAACTCCATTGTGTGATACAAAGCAAAGAGAGACTACATCTCTCATGAATAAATAAAGAAAATATTTTTTTTAAAAGAAAGAGTTGGTCTCAGCTGGCCTCCTCTTATCCCCCTTCCTCCTGTCTTCTATTTAGGTATGTTGGTTACTGTTTGATGTAGTGCAACTATAAGGGCAAGGCCTAGAGATTTACCAGATGCTGGCTACTACCTCTAGCTACTAAACCACCATCATCAAACTCCTACTTCAGACTTCTAGATAAGTAAGAAATTGAAACACATGTATTTAAGCTTCTGTAAATGCAGTTTTCTGTTATGTGTGACCAAACAGATTTTTTAAAGATTTTTTTTAAGGTTTTATTTATTTGAGAAAGAGAGAGAGAGAACAAGCACAGAGGAAGAGGGAGAAGCAGACTCCCCATTGAGGAGAGAGCCTGACATAGGCCTTGACCCCAGGACCCTGGAATCATGACCTGAGCTGAAGGCAGATGCTTAACAGACTGAACCACCGAGGTGCCCAGACCAAACAGGTTTTTAATTGAGACACGTGAAATCACCAATATTCTGGGGGAAATAAAACATCCACCCTTATCGCTTAGAATCCAAAATGAATAAAATATATCTGTCCATGTTCACTAATAACTGAAAAATCTCTCGTACTAACTAAATCTCTTCAGAATATCATCAAAGAATATCTGTCCTGGGGGCTCCTGGGTGGCTCAGTCGGTTAAGCATCTGCTTTAGGCTCAGGTCATGATCTTGAGCTCCTGGATAGAGCCCCACATTGGGCTCCCTGCTCAGTGGGGAGTCTGCTTCTCCCTCCCCCTCTGCTTGCCACTCCTCCTGCTTGTGCTCTCTCTCTCTCTCTAATAAATAAATAAAATCTTTAAAAGATTAAAAAAAGAGAGAATATCTATCCTGATCTTCCAGGCTTCTCTTAGATTTGTTCTGGCTTAATTTTTTAAAAATGCCTAGTGGGCTCTCTAAAAATAAATCAGTAAATATTTTTTTAAAAAACCAAAGGGGTGCCTGGGTGGCTCAGTCTGTTGAGCATCTGACTCTTGGTTTTTGGCTCAGACCATGATCTCAAGGACGTAAATTCGAGCCCCAGATCAGGTTCCATGTTCAGCATGAAGTCTGCTTAAGATTCTCTCTCCCTCTCCTTCTGCCCCTCAATTTCCAAATATATAAATAAATCTTCTTTTGACAAGATCCCTAGTGGGAAAGGCAGCTAACTATAGGGGGAGTTTGCTGCCAAGCTGAATAGGTAGTGGGTACTGTGTAAAGAGATGGCCAATCCCAAGAATGGACTTTCATCTGCTCTGACTAGCTTGACAAGTTCAAGTCCTACTCCTTTGACAGCAACTAATCACACACCAGCCCCTCTCTGTGCTTGGGATTCTGAGTCTGATTCTAGATTTATGAAGAAAGAACCTACAAAAACATCCACTTTGATTAGCTCAGAACTACAAGGAAGAGGTGCAGTAGTCTTTTGAATACAAAGCATATGTCACGTATACTCTACTATCACTTGTGCCAAATGAATAAACATTCGAGAAGGATTCTAGTGGACATATTGTTTATTAGCATTTGATTTTTTTACCTGGTTGATATGGAAGGTAGAAAGGTATACCCTGATTCCAAGACTGCCTTTTCCTCTGTTTTCTTTTTTCTCTTTCTTTTCTTTTTTCTTTTCTTCCTTCCTTCCTTCCTTCCTTCCTTCCTTCCTTCCTTCCTTCCTTCCTTCCTTCCTTCCTTCCTTCTTTTTTTTGGTGGCATCTGTAAAGCATTTCACTTTCTAATTGTGGATCACACAGTGTGTTTCATGGCTCATGTTACTGTCTTTCAACTTCCAGTCCCTCTTCCCACCCCCACTCTTAAATGAGAAATGAAATAAAATGAAAAAGGAGGCCAGTTGGAATTTATTTTCCTCCCCCTGTAGCAGATGTTAAATGCAAACTTTTTAAATGAGAGAATATTTAAAAAGCCTTCTTTTTATCCCAGAGCAACTGCCCTTCATCCTAAGTCCCAGGCTCAGGAGGAAACCTCATTGATCTTTTTATCCAGGGTGCAGACAGAGGACACTAGAGCTCAAAGCTGGCTCATGGAGGGCCTTGGGCAAGACTTTGAATCTCTCTGGGTCTCAGTTTACTCATGGGGGGAGGGGGGCATTGGATGAAAAAATCTTTGAAGTTATTCCAGCTCCTAGGAGTCAATGAATTGTCTCCAAATTCAATTGTAAAACTACTGACCATTTTTTATGAGAAAAATCACTTTCCCTCTTTTCCCCCAGTTCCTTTTCTCAATAACCAGGGATCATCTCATTAATTTGGTTTTATGAGGGATTTGTGGCTAATCTCAGTCACTTGGGTAAAAGCTCTCTGTTAAAGTAGATGTTTGAGAAGCTGCTTCTTTAATTCAGATACATGGTTTAAATCTGTTTAGAGAGCTTCACATGACAAATACCACTACATCTCTGATCTGCTTCAATCCTTTTGGTGTGAGAGCTATGTATTGTTTATATTTGCCCAAAGCACCTGTATGTTATTAAATTCTACCCCACACTCCCCACATACACCCACATATTTGTATGGTACTTCTAGCCAACTCCACTTTCCAAGCTGAGGTCAAGAGTCTTTTGACTTCCTTCCTGCCTCGCAGCTACACCTGACTCATAAGTATCCTCCTGTTTTCTTCATTCACACTCTGATAAATGCCATTACCTTACAGTCCTCGGACAACAGATCCATATGGATGGGACCTCTTGAGTGTGCCTTTCTAGATATCCTAGCTGGATCCTTCCTGCAATGGTGGGTTCGTGAGGAAATGAAAGGTTAAAAAGGAACTTTCTTTGCTCTTGATCTTTAAAAATTACAATTATAAGTATGCGCACTTTTGCATACGGTCATGGCCACCATAGCAGAAGATAGTAAAAAAAAGAAACAACACAACAACAACAACAACAAAAAACAAGATCCTAGTTTCTGCAGTTTTTCTTTTTTTTTTTTTTAAGATTTTATTTATTTATTCATAGAGATGCAGAGAGAGAGAGAGAGAGAGAGAGAGGCAGAGACACAGGCAGAGGGAGAAGCAGGCTCCATGCAGAGAGCCCGACGTGGGACTCGATCCAGGGTCTCCAGGATCACGCCCTGGGCTGCAGGCGGCACCAAACCGCTGTGCCACCAGGGCTGCCCTGCAGTTCTTCTTTTTAATCCAGAAAATGCCTGAGTCCAATTCACTTAAGACTTATTTAAATTTTATAACTCTTTTTTACTACAGCATCCTGAGCCTCTGATTCTGCCCAATTTTGTCACATTTCAACAAACGAAATGTGATTTTGCTGTTAAGCTCCCTAAAGAACAGAAACATTGCTCAAGAGAAATACAAGAAGTCAGGGAATGTAGGCTTGGTTCGTATTTCTCATCATCATCACCCAAGAACATCTAGCATATTTTCTTCTTCCTTGTGGGGGAAGTTTAAAGCTTCAAGGCCCAACTCATAGCCACATGGTTTTCATTTCCTGGCCTCCTCTCTCAGCCGCCGCAGTACCCGCAGCACACACAAAGGCCTCATCCTCTATTTGCAGATTCAAGATACCGTCACTTGTACATTTTTCACGGAAGCAAATGAGGCATAAAAAGTCAATATTCTGCATACATATCAGCCCAAATAATAAATAGCTGCCTGCTGGCTCCATTTGTTCCCTTGATTTGTACTAACCTTTACATTTGTTCAGACCTTTAGAGCCTACAAAGCACTTTTACATTCATTAATCTCACAGAGTCCTCACCCTAAACCTCAGAGAGGGGTACACCCATCTCCTCACGTTATAGATGCAAATGGCTACGTGGAGAGGTGTGATGACTGGCCAAGACTGCACAAGTCAGGAGCAGACCTAGGACTCAAACCTCAGCCTCTGACTCTGAGTCCAGCCCTCATTTTTCTCCCCTGCCACCATAAACTGTGCAATGTTCTTCCTTGTTGCATTGGAGACATAGATGAACAGGGCCTGACTGGGCAATGTTAGTGTCCAGGAAAGTTGTCTTGGGAAATGCAGTAGAAGGGGTGCTAAGAACCTAGACTGCAGGCCAAGCAGCCTAGGTGTGAATCTGGACTCTGCCTCATAAGAGCCACGTGACATTGCAACACTCCAGGGACTTCACGTGAGTGGTGTCCTAGGAGGTCTTTGGAGCAGCTAGCCTAGGGGTTGCTTGATTGCCCTGTGATTCAGTGGTCCCATCTGAGGAATGGAAGTCATGATACCTACTGCCAAGGCTGTGGTGGCAACTGGAGAACATAAAACACATAATCCTGGCCCAGTAAATAACACCCCCAAATGTTCTGTGCCTCTGGAAGGCTGTTCCCCTGATCTCTACCTTCTTGAACATGTCTCTACCCACATCCCTTTCTGTGAATGTCCTCTGTGCTCTCCACTAATCCCATGGCTGAGCCCCCCATGGTATCCTGCCAATATTGAAGGCAGCACTAAGCCAGGCACTGTGCTAAGCTCAAACATGCACACCTTCCCTTGACCCCATATTTCAGCATCTCTCCCACACTCCTGCTAAACCAGGCCCCGCTGATGAGTGAGCAGCATGAGCTGCTGCAGAGGAGTCTGGATAAGGGTTTTCTCATCCCAGTTCTACCATTAACGATCTAGGTGAACAACAGGCCCAGATCATCCCCTCTCTGAGTCTCATCTAACTCATCTGCTAGGAGAGACTTTTTAATACCTGTCCTGTTCCTTAAGAGAATCACTGTCTCTACAAAGAGGATGAATCATATGAAGCTGCTAAGCAAATGAAAAACAAAACAAAGGTGAAGTCAGTGTAAGAGGCTCTGAGTGATTATTAGAAGAAATTGGTCAGGCTCTTATTAATTGACAAAAACCTAGTTTTGAAATCTTCCTCTGAAAATTATGGAGAGAACCTAACAGACAGGGATGGGGGACAAAGGTCTAACCATTAACATAATAAAAAGATGGAAAGCCCTGTGTAACAAAGATACTGCACCAATGCTGGAAAGAGGGAGAGAAGAAAACTAGAACTGATTTCTAGACTGAGAAGGAGAAGGACACCAGAGGACTTTAGGATACCTCGCTAATTTCATTTGTACTCCTGATTTCAGGCTGACTGCGTGGCTGTGGGACAAATTTCTGCCAACTAGAAACCAGCTCACCTGCACATCTCTTATCTGTGCAAACCCAACAGGCAACCACATGGAATCTTGCCCCTTTTCTATCCCCTGCTCATCTTCACATCATTTAAAATAATGACATATTGGGGCACCTGGCTGGCTCACTCAATAGAGCATGTGATTCTTGACCTCAGGGTTGTGAGTTTGAGCCCCATGTTGGGCATAGAGATTACTGGAAGGAAGGAAGGAAGGAAGGAAGGAAGGAAGGAAGGAAGGAAGGAAGGAAGGAAGGAAGGAAGGAATGCACATTAACAGAGTCCCTAAAGTTAGACCTGGGATAGTATATGCCTACAGAGATCATGTTTCTGAGTGCAAATTCCTCAACCGTATGTATTTATGGGACAACTAAATGTGATATACAACTCAAGAACTCCCCTGGAGAAGTTGCATATTTATGATCAGGCCAGAGTGTTTGTTCAACTTCACAAATTTGCTGAGCACCTGCCTGCCACATGCCAGGCCATGCATTGGTTACTATACAGAAAGGTGTGAGAGGCATGGGACCAACACCAAAAGAGTCACATAATGGGCAGAGGAGGAACAATTTAGGCTCTGGCTATTTACTGTAGTTATCTCAATTGCTTTCATTATGTTGTGTTTTCTTATTTATGTCTTTTTTTTTTTTTATCATCCCCAGGGTGGGGTGAGAGGAGGATTAGCCCCAGCATGTGTTAATACTTTACACATCTTGATAGTCTCCCTAATACCAATTGGAAATATCTCATGTCTTAGCATCATTTTATAAGTCACTGGCAAAAAAAATAGGCACCTTTTTTAAGACTTTATAATTGTGGGGGAAAAGAAGTACATAGGCCACTGCCCCTTGTTCCTGGCATAGAGCTCCTAAAACTCTAGTAATATCCTAAGTGAAAAGAGCACTAGGAATGTCTTTTGCTGTAATATTTGGTCTTTGACCCCAGTTCTTAACAGAGTTCCTATATCCCTTAGCATTTAGTGGGTGATGGGAGCACCTTTTGTTCTAAGGAGGCAATGTTTGTTGGGCTCCTAGATGACGGTTGGTCATCAGAAAGACCAAGTCATGACTAGATGCTTAGAACTTTCAGCCCCATGCCCTATCTTCAGGAAGGGGAGAGGGGTTGGAAAAGGAGTTAACGATGGATCACGATACATGATGAAGCCTCCATAAAAATCCCAAAGATACAGGCCTTGGGGAGCTTCTAGGTTGGTGAACATGTAGAGGTTCTGGGAGAGTAGTGCTCTGGGAGAGGGTATAGAAGCTCTGGGCCCCTTCCCACATTCCTTGTCCCATGCATCTCTTCCACCTGGATGTTCATCTGTATCCTTTATCACATCCTTTTATAATAAACCAGTAGGCAGCCCCGGTGTCACAGCAGTTTAGCACTGCCTGCAGCCCAGGGCGTGATCCTGGAGACCCTGGATCGAGTCCCACGTCAGGTTCTCTGCATGGAGCCTGCTTCTCCCTCTGCCTGTGTCTCTGCCTCTCTCTCTCAGCATCTCTATGAATAAATAAATAAAATCTTTAAAATAATAATAATAATAATAATAATAATAAAGCATCCAGTAAATGTAAGTAAGCATTTCCCTGAGTTCTGCATGCCATTCTAGCAAATTACTGATCCCAAAGAGGGGTTTGTGGGAACCCCAATTTCCAGTCAGTAGGTCAGAATACAGTAACAATCGGGGACTTAAATCTGGCATGTGAAGTGCGTGTGTGTGTGTGGCGGGGGGGTCTTGTGGGACTGAATCCTGAATCTATGGGATCCAAGGAAAAAGAGTGAGTTTTTCCTACCCAGCAAAAAGAGAGGGAGATGGTTATTTGCATTAAGACAATAATAAACCAGGCAGCCCGGGTGGCTTAGCAGTTTAGCGCCACCTTCAGCCCAGGCCTGATCCTGGAGACCCAGGATCGAGTCCCACGTCGGGCTCCCTGCATGGAGCCTGCTTCTCCCTCTGCCTGTGTCTCTGCCTCTCTCTCTCTCTCTCTCTTTCTGTATCTCATGAATAAATAAATAAAATATTTTTAAAAATAAAACAATAATAAACCATTATTCCTTAAAACAAAACAAAACAGTAGGGACTCCTGGGTGGCCCCGCGGTTGAGCATCTGCCTTCGGCTCACAAGATCCAGAATTGAGTACCACGGTCGGGCTCCCTGTGGGAAGTCTGCTTTTCCCTCTGCCTATGTCTCTGCCTCTCTCTCTGTGTCTCTCATGAATAAATAAATTAATTTTTAAAAAAAACAGTAAATTATTTGTAGTGCCTTCAAAGAATATTGAATTAATAAAAGCTAGCCTTTACCTTAAAGTCTTTATTCCACAGTGAGGTTTGTCAGATATCAAGAGCTGGTTTCTGCTGAAAATTAAAGGCCTCATTCCAACTGCAAACCACCAGTTAAAAGCAGCCAACTTTAGTTTTCATGGGCTCTGCTGCCCCCTGTCAGAAGCCTAGAAGATTGTAGGAAATAGAATTTCTTGAACAAAGCTTTTTCACAGAACAGAGATTTCTATGAATTCCTCAATTTCATGATGACATTGGATACTTTCACAGCTTGTCAACTAATACCAAAGAATTATTTGCTTAGAAATGTGCCTGCCTCATGATGTGATGAGCACTGGGTGTCATACTATATGTTGGCAAATTGAATTTAAACTAAAAAGAAATTTAGACTAAAGAAATAAAGGGAGGAAAAAAAGAAGAAGAAAAATATATGCGCCTGCTTGCTTTACTGCTTAGAAGTGCTTGCACGACTGTCTGAGACAATTCAGGAGGGCTGTCACTCACTGAGCCCCTCGGCACACATGCACCAAGCAACACACAGGTCTTGGGCCCCATCCATGGGCTCACGCCTTTCCAAGGCCACTCAGGAAGACACATGAGTGAATGGGCAACTTCAACACAAATGGGGAAGAGGCGAGTGCGTGCCAGGTGCTGGGAGAGCATCATCAATGCAGCGCCTAACCATTGGCTTCCAAAAGAACTAAAAAGAACACATTCCCAAAGACAAAGCAGGAGCCAGCCAAGGGAAGGAGGAAATAAAGGGCTTCACCAGATAACAGCACCTGACTGTGCCAGGGCAGGGAGGCCCAGAAGAGAGCAAGCGGGGAGCAAGAAGCATTCCACTTATATCCACAAAAAGTAAAATATTTTGCTAACTAACCTAGGACACTATCGTAAGATCTGAATGGGGAAAGGGAGTCATTAAATAGTCAATAAAGATTTGCACATCATCAAATCTACTGCTCACAAGACCACAGAAAGAAATTCCAAGGGGATCACCCATGGTATATGAAAACAACCTATGGGAGATTCTTAAAATTTAGTGCTCATTACTTCCCCTCAGTGCTGGGCGTATTGCTTCACCTCATGAAAGCAGTTTTGTCTTTGTCAGAATACACATGCACCAAGGCATTAATCATTTACAGGTTTCCATTATTATCTCATTTCCATAGAGTGCTTCATCTGTCAATAAGTCATATGTTTTCCCTGCGAACAGCCTTTTGGCGAGAGTTTTCCATTCTTTTTTTCTGTCCTTTTAGTTCACTCTCTATCAAACATTAAAAATACATATTTATTTCTATATGCTAAGGTTTTCCATTCTCCTGGTCTCCTGTTGACTTTTTTACTTTATCAGGCCTAAAGGATTTTGGTAAGAACATAACACCTATCAAAAAAAAAAAAAAAAAAAAGACATATTTCTCATTAGTCCAGAACAACAGGGTTGAAACTAATTTCAATGGTTAACATAGTTTATTGGGTGTTTTTTAGATTTTATTTATTTATGCATGAGAGATACAGAGAGAGGCAGGGACAGAGGCAGAGGGAGAAGCAGGCTCCCTGTGGAGAGCTGGATATGGGACTTGATCCCCTCCCCTGGGATCACGACCTGAGCCAAATGTAGATGCTCAACTACTGAGTCACCCAGGTGCCCCAAATAGTTAAAAATAGTTTAAAAAATAACACTGAATAGATGCATCAATGGAAAGAGCATCAGCTTGGAGTCAGATCAGCCATGGTTCAAATGATGGCATTGCCACCTAACCTCACCGAGCCTTAATTTTCTCCTCTGTACAACAGCATAATAAATGTCTACCTCATAAGTTTGTTGTGAGGAACAAACAAGCAAGTAGATGCTAACGTGTTTCAGAAATTATAAAGCACTAATCAAATGTAAGGCATGTTGTTAAATTGTTCATTGAATGAATGTAGATTTCATAATTTTTCCTTTTGAACACCAAGGTTCTAATCATGACAACACTCTTTATTTGCCCATACCTCACAGTTTTAGGATCTTGCCAAAATCAGGGATGATTCTCTTCTCTCTGCTATACTCCTGTTAATTAAGTGATTATTGTTAAAACTAGCAAGACATTAATTTCAGCACACAATAAAACAGCATTGCATTCAAACAGGGTTTTCCTTCATGCTCTTTTACTTTTTACCCAAGATAATATCAAGTCATAATCAGCTAGCATCCATCCCTTTTCAGCCCACATTTTCCCCCCTAGAAATTCCAAATCATTTGAAACCTTGAAGGGAGGGATTGATCCCAGGTATGCTATGGTAAACCTCCAAGGACTGAATTCAGTAACTGCATCAAAGGGACTAGACAGCTTGACCCTCTTTAATAATAGCCTTTTTTTTTTTTTTTTTTATGGTAGTCACACAGAGAGAGAGAGAGGCAGAGACACAGGCAGAGGGAGAAGCAGGCTCCATGCACCGGGAGCCTGACGTGGGATTCGATACCGGGTCTCCAGGATCGCGCCCTGGTCCAAAGGCAGGCGCTAAACCGCTGCACCACCCAGGGATCCCAATAATAGCCTTTTTTGAACAGAGATAAATGACAACATTAGCATCTAATTACCAACTTCCTTATTAGAGCAAAATGAGGATTTTTTTTCCTGTAAGAGAAATATTAAAAGTTGGATCCATATATAATTGAGTGGAGACAGAAATATCATTAAAATTTGCAGAGCATTAACAGCTTCTGTTTCCTTACCTTATTATGAAATGCATACTTGATCTTTTGGGGTGACTGGCCAGAGAGCTATAGTGCCACACTCTAAAAACAACACTGACAGCTCATCCATCCCAAATCTTCATGTGGAAAATGTCCAGGAAGCTCCTCAGACTGCAAGTCAAATTAGCCATGCTCTTTGGAAGTTTTGCTAAACCATTTCCTCCTGAAAATTACAGAATATTCTAGATCCTTTTGTGATATTAAAAAAAAAAATGTTAAGACTTTTTAGGGAAAGAAGCAAACAAGTAAGTAATTTAAAGAACACAAAACCAGCTTCATATCAATTCCTCCCATAATTGTCCCATATCCTGGAGTGGTGGGCTAGTGTGGCAGCAATGACCAACAAAGGGACCACAGTGTCACAGTTGAAGGAGTTGAGAGAAGTGTGTTGGGTGGGGGCTATGATTTAATCAATTGGAGTATCTTCTCTGAACTAATTCTGCTCTGAGAACACTTGCTGGATAAATTCTTTATATAAATCAATGCTTTGGACCAAAGAAATGAACCTAAGGATATTAATCTCCCTTTAAAGACTTCTTCAATAAATACCTGTTGAATAAATGAATGCTGAATTGTTAGTAGTTACTCATTGCCTATAAAGTTTAAAGAATGGCCTTGGAAGATTTCCATAAACTGAAGCCAATGAGATATATCTCATTCATTCGTTTAGTAAAGATGGATTGGGGATCTAGGAAGGAAGGAAGTTTTCTTGATGGAGGAGATTCAGATATGAATAGATATCTGACATACTTGGACATAACTTCTTGGGGCTACATCTGATCTTCCACTATTCATTACCACTGGGCCTACCCACCCACCCACACTTTCTTAGACACAACCCAAGTTTCTGCTACCTTGCCAAAGTTCTTTAACTTTCCTTTGTAGCACCATATGGGCAATTCTAACTCTTCCTCAAAAATTAAGTTCAAGTATAAGTTTGCCTTCTTCCTCAAGCTCGCTCCTAACCACACTCTCTCCTCCTTCTTTGACGTGAAGGAAGCTCTGTCCTCTGAACTCACCAAGAACTTGACTTGCAGCTTTGTTTTGGCATTATCTCCTCTATTACTGTTACCTCAATATTTTCTCCTCTATCTTTCAGGGAAGGACCTTTTCAACTGTACTTACAGCAGCTAGCCTAGTAATCGTTATTGAAATAAATGTCAAATAAACAGATGAACTAATGAAGTCCTTGTGACTTAAGTTGTAGATACTCTGCACAGTTGAGACTACATTTCTCAAATCCCCTTAAAAGTATGATTTCATCAATGCAAAAGCCAAATGGGTCATTTGTTCAAGATTATTCAATGCAATGAAAATGTAAAAATGCCCATAAGAAAATAAAAATGTGTTGGACTGCATATCTCATTAAAGTTTTTGAGGCAGAATCATGCACTGTCTTCAGAGAAATAAAATTTAGAGTGTGCTTCTAACCCAAGTGACACCAGTTCTTTCTAAAGTGATCTGAAGATTTGAACAGCAAATCTGTACTTTCAAGACTTCAACTGCACTCAATCCCCTAATCCTCTCGCTTCTTCGGTTGTGTACCTGCAGATCAATCCAACTGAACACCTTCTCCATCTACAGGGTCTGTGGAACTATGAGAGACTATTCTACAATCCTATGGGACTATCAGGCCATCTTAAATGGCCCTGAGGAGTTCCTTCTCTTATTCCCTCAAAAGTTGTTTCCAAACTTCTTCTCAAGCCACCTACTAATCTCCATCCCCTCCGATTTCAGCCAGGACAACAGAGCTCTCCACCCTCATGATGATAAAAATAATAAACTATATCAACAGCATTTGCTTAACACTATACTTAGGCACTTTACCTTGGAGGAATGCTCTCAGTTAATCTTCACCAGGAGCACCACTTACTGAAGTAGGCACTATTATCCCCATTCTACCAATGAGGAAACCAAAGCAGACAGAGATCAAACTACTTGATGAAGGTCACAAAATCATCAAGTGTAATACTGAGGTTATGAATTCAGGACTTGGATTTATAACCTGGATAGGACAAACTCTAAAGCCAACTGGTAAACCTATACTATGTTGACTCCCTGTTCTCCTCTTCCCTTGGGACATGGTAAAGGCAGGGAGAGGATTTTTAATAGGCTGTGTGGCTCTGTTCAGTCCACAGTTCTACAACCAGGGTCAACTAGTCTGTAGGAGAGGCGACGTGGGTATACATCTCTGAGCTTTATTAATTGCATTGACCTAACCAGCCTTAGTTCAGGTTGCCATAGCAGAATATGACACCATAGGCTGGGTGACTCAAACATTTACTCCGTACAGCTTTGGAGGTTGAGAAGTCTAAGATCAAAGTGCCAGTAAAACCCAGTGTCTGGTGAAGGTGGGCCTACCTGCTTCCTGGTTTACAGGCGACCATCTTTTCCTGACAAGGCAGAGAGTAGAAAGGGTCAGCTCTCATGTATCTTCTTATAAGGGTACTAATCCCATTTACAGGGGCTCCATCCTCGGACCTAATCACTTCCCAAAGGCTCTGTCTCCCAATACCATCATATGTTAGGAATTAGTTTCAACATAAGTTTTGGGGGATACAAGCATTTAGTCCCTAGCACAGCCTTACTGGAAAAAGGCCATTGGTTTTATACAAAAGCAAAAGAAAAGCTTCCTTCCTTTTTTCCCTTCCTCTTGATTTCCCCCAGGTTTCAGTAAATAAAGTACCATCCTAGGGGTAATTACTTCTTGCCTGTGTCATTGGCCCTCTTACTTCTATACCTCAGTAAGTACTTCCATCCCTCTTATGAGCCATGTGAGTTCCCTTACCGCATTGGGAATGGAGTGGTGCCCTAGACGGTCATTTCTCAAACTTGAATACATACATAAATCACCTGAAGATCTTACTAAAACGTAGATCCTCAGGCAGTAGGTCTGGGGCGAAATCCAGCATCTGCATTTCTAAGAAACTCCAAGTGACACCCATGCTGCTGATCTCCAGCCCACAATTTTGAGTAGCAATAGCCTAGATACCTGGCACATCAACAGTTCTTCCTTGGTGATTCTGTTAGCGCTAAGTGATTTTCTTCCCCGTGTAAATGACATTCTGCTCTCGTTATCAAAACTATGCAGAGTACACAGGTGCATATTACATATTGTACATATTACACACAATGGATACCAGTTGTTAAACTTCATCAGGTTTTAAACTTTTTTGAATTTTTTGTACGTTTGATTTTCCCCATTTATGTATACCTGTTCCTGAAGTAGCAGTAAAACCGTTTCTGTATTTACTCTCGGATAGGTCATGGGCAACTTTACATACCTACACCTTACCACACTGGCTTCCTAAGGATTCAGGGAAAGAGGTTTCTCTTCCTGTAAAGAAAATCCATGTGTCCTGACTTCCACTTCTCTACACCTCACAAGAAACTCATTTACCTGCTTTCTCTTGCTCGCCAGCATCGTTTTATATAGTCTCAAATTTCTTCTGCAGTAATACTGATAGAAAACTTTCACAAAAAGTTTTAAAAAGTATGGAGGACAATTTAGCAGAATTTTAATTGCTGAATTTAGGTAGAGGATACACAGTTCATTGTACGATTCTTCCAACTTTTCTCAATATTTGAAAAAATTTTAAAGTTTAGAGTGTAAACATAGGAACAATTAACAATTTTTCCTATTTGTTTCTTCCCCGGACATATTCCAGTATATGACTTCAGATTACAACTCCTCCAGAGCTTCTTATTCACTAACTTGTTACAAACCTCCTTCCAAAAAAATGTATTAGGCCATTTTTAAAAAGTCTGTGTCCAATATGATATACAAGCATGTCCTTTCATAGTCTTTTTAGATTATAAAATAATAAATTAAGAATTCTGAAACTTTTTCTAGCATGAACCCTAGAAATGTCCCTGACCTACACTCTCTAGTTTACTTACTCCCTCCTGCCTATAAACCTTGACTGCCTTGCAAACCTAAATTCTCCTATCAGATCACCTTAAATTCTATGGCTTCCTATCCTTTTTTTTTTTTTTTAAAGGGGGGAATCTGCATGCCCTGGCTGCCCTCTTATTCCTGCCAGATCACATACCTCACCTCCTACAGATAACAACCAAGGGTTGAAACAACTGCATTCCAAGTGGAACAATGAGCCACTGGCACTCTCCCCGTACTACACACGGGACTCCAGCTGGCCCACAAGATTCTGAGGACCAGAGAAATCAGTCAGCATCTTCTATGCTTTCAGCTTGCTTTCCCCAAGACTGATGTGGCACTTTCTCAAGGTAGGTGTTTAAGTATTTGTGAAATAGTATTTCTAGTTACTTCCTAGGCAAATGCTGCCTAAAATGAAATGCTTTTTATTTTATCAGACAGAAGTCCTGCCTAAACAAGTCTCAATGGTTATCAACCTAGGGAAATTTTGCCCTCCAAAGGATATGAGGCACAATCTAGACATTTTGGTCACAACTGGGGTGTGTGCTGCTGGCATCTAGTGGGTTGAAGTCAGGGATGCTGCTCAGCACCCTACAATGCTCACGACATTGTCGCACAACAAAAAGGTTATCTAACCCTAAATATCAATAATGCCAAGGTTGAAGACCCTGTAATAGCTATAGTTTCTACTTCTTTTACCCTATAGGATTTAAGGGGCACTAAGAAACCAAAAAATTAAACAATTAAACCTATATGGCTGCCAGCTGCCTTTTCTAGTTGATTTAAAGTTCTTTGGTTTTTCAGTATTAAATTTGTCTGGAAAACCACCCAAAGAGCTCATTATTTAAATAGCACAACTACAACAATGTAGTACAATAACAATACAGTCAACTAATATTAAAAACTGGTCTAAGACTTTAGATATAATAAGTTTTATTCATCTGGTGGTACTTGATGCTCACAGGGCACCGTACAACAAATTTTAAAAATACAATATGAAAAAATTGAACAGCCAAAGAGATCAATTCCATTAGAGGGCCCACAGAAAAACCAACAAAAGCCCACAGAAAACCCACCCATTGTCACCCCTTAAGAACATTTTCTTCCTGCTTAAGTTTGGCTTTAAGAAACACCAAAAGAAAGTGCGAAAGAAAAAGTCTTTTGAAAGATAGTTAAAACTTCACATAGCGTCTTTCACACGGGTATGTCACAAAATGCTTTCCTGATTCAATAATAAGCATATAAGATTATTCATATGTCTATGAACCTCTATTTGGTCCCATCCTTTAAGGTCATAGCCTTATTTCCCTAACCTGTCTTCAAATTATTTGTTCAGTAAAAGTCATGTAAGGCAGTCTCCTTTGCTCCACATTGCCACTACAAAGCAGATATATTTTCCATAAATAGCCAGGGCCCAAGCAAACTGAAGTTACCCAAGTACTTGAAGGAAAAATACAACTAGTTTTTCCAAGACTGGTTTAAAACTAAATTTTGGCTCTGAAACCTGTTTTCAATTTTCATGATTAGAAATTACTGAAGGTCATTTGACATTACAGGGAACAGCAAGATGTAGTTACATGGGGATTATTACAAAAACTTCAAGAATAAAAAGATGATTTGGGAAATTTTAGTATACATTGACATGTTGTCACAAAGTTTTGTTACACAAGGAACAATAAAGAGTTACAAATTCTGCCTAAAGTTAGCTAATATTAGCTCAGTATTAATTTTGTAAAAGCCAATTACAAAGGTTGTCACGTAAGCCTCCAAAACAGGAAGCCTTAAGTGTTAACAGTTGGAGGAACAAACCTCCTCGTCCCAGTGGAACAATTTTACTTACGTTGGCAGAGTCATCCCATGCTGACCCTGCTGCAGAATCTCATTTCCCATTAGAGTTCACCAAAGTACTTACTGAAGGAGACAAAACTGCTATGAGTAGTAAAAGGACTAAAACGAAGACATTTTTGGTCAGAAAATTAGGAAAAACTGAAAATATATTTAAGGTCATTGCCAAAACATAGTTAAGTACTGCCTTAATGCTTGGTTCCTCTAGAATTAAAGTTTCAATGTATGCTTGACACCTATAGATTTAAGCAAACCCAGACATTTTAGCTGCTGCCATTGTGTAATAACATAGTACATAAGTAATATTTAACTGGATGCATCTCCTCTTTTCCATTATACTGCATTTCTTAAGGGCAAGGGGCAGGTCAAAAGCACCTTTGCATCCCCTACACTAAGCACAGTGGCTGGTATACAGTAGGTGTTCAACAAGTATTTACTGAATACATTGTTGAGTAGTGGCTTATGACATGGGAAAGAGCCCAAAGATTGTCTTATTCTATTAGCAATACTTAGGTAGAAAGCAGTTTTAAAGTAGAAACCTTCCCCAGTTTTTAAACACAGATTCAAGAGTTAGAATTTGAATCACTTCTCTTAAACATGTTCATAAAGCATTTTGAGAAATCAAGAGATGAAAGGCGCTATGTAAGTACAAAATAGTATATTATGCAAGACAGATTAGCAAAGGTGCTATATTTTCTATGGTGATGGAACGGTTGTGCTAGTTTGAGGTGAATACCCCAAAGCTACTCTTCTTAATGTCATTATCAACAAACAATGGAATTTGACAAAGATGCCATCACTTTATATAGTTTATATTCTGCTAACTACTTTCTATAAACCAGGTAACAGAAAATAAAATTAAGCCACTTATTCTACACAAACCAATACTTTATCAAAGTTCCGCATTTTACAAGTCATGTTCAAAAAACACACACAAGTTAGCATTTTGTACACAAATGTTTATTTCTCAATTAAACATTCCCTTTAAACACAAGGAATGAATTCTAAATTTTCATAAAGATGAATTAAAAATGAAATCCCTCCAGTATAGTGTGTGTAATCACTGTGTTCTTGGTCACTACTGGCGTTTACTGTTTAACATCAAAAACAAAGACAGGTTATTTAAAAATCATGCTACTGATTTCTAGCTCTTCTTCTATGACCAGTTCTACACTGATCTGCAATGTTTAAAAGTTTACATCACCAAATCGAAGCAAGTTTAAGGTGAAACAGCTGTGCATTAAACACAAAATAAACAATAAAGTTATAAGATATAGTCAAGTTCGTAACGAATATAGGTGTTCTTATCATCATTGTAGATTCTTGGGTAATGTGCTATGAGCGCATCCTGTGAACCAATGTAGATGGAGTTGTAAATTTTCCAATACACGTCTCTGACTTTCCGGGCCGGGTGAAACAAACCCTAAAATAATTAAAAACTATATATTATTTCAATTTTCAATAACATACAGAACCTTAGCACAACCCACAAAAAGCCCACAAAGGTATGATTCCAAACATTTTCCCTTAAGAGAAAAAAAAAAAAAAAACAAAACCCTAAAAAATGTACAAAACTGCCACAAGCAAAGACAAATGTAATCTCTCCTCCCCCTATAACTGTTTTCCTATATGGTACAAAATACTCTACTGATAATTAGGAACAGTGACTTAATTCAACTGAATTTTTTTTTTCCCCCACTGAGTAACCCTTTAAAAATCTTAACCTTACCTGTAAACAATACTGCAACATTCTACAGGGTCCAATAGCAACTCTCAGGCCCTCCAGGGCTCCCATAACTGCCTGAATTACATGGGGAGATGTCTCAAACACATTGGGCCATACATAGTTCAACAAGTGATTCAGTGAATCTTCACAACCAAATCCATAAACCCCAAGTGACATGTGTTGCACCACCGCACTAGCCGTCTGCCTGTGTACAAGATCCCTATAATGGGGTGGGGAAAAAAAGCTCTATGTTAAGATATAGTCTTAGTTTTACAAATATTTGCCTGCCCTAATTAGAAACTAAATTACAAATTCAGCGCAGTCACTTCATACTTCATGTATCCGATATAGAATGCCTTTAGAATGACAGGATTCTAACGAGAACGTTAATGACTCAAACCTCACTGTGGTTCCAAGATAAACCGTATTTCCTAATTAACCTTTGAAAGAAATTTGAGCAAGAGAGCCATGTGCAGCATACATTTTAGTATGCTACTAAAGAGAAAATACATGACTCTTCAACATGAATAACAGTCATATCTCATTTTAAATTCTATAATTTAATAGATTTGAAAGTAATTCAATACTGGTATATAAGAGGTAACTAAAATTAAATCCTTTCCCTTAAAAATTTTAAGTTTCATCCAAAAATGCAATTTGGAGAGAAGGACCAAAAATTTTTTCAAACATACATAATAAGAATTTTATCATCTACCACATTGACCGAACTTATGACAGATCATGGAGTTATTTATTCTACAATTACTTAACTGAGTACAAGCATCAGATAACAAGTTTATGGTGGGTATAAGAACAAGTTCACACTCTTTGACTTCAAAGGTAGTAACAATACCTTAAAGGTTTAAGAAAAAAAACACTGAACTTACTAGTATCTTTATTTCTTCTCATTTTCACTATAATAATGCTTCATCTATTAGACCTCATTGCAAAGCAGTATTCCTCATTAATAAATTTCCCAAATATTCTTTTCATTTAGTAATTTTCGATGAGTCGACATCAACTTAGTAGTACACAGAATATAATTTTTAACTTCAGGTCACATACTTCAAAGGCTACACTATGATGTTTGGGCACACCTCACTAAGGAATCAGAACAATTTCCTGATATACTGGGCCCCATGTGGCCAATTTTTACAGAGAATGATTCTTGTTCTGTGCCTTGGACTTATACCTTGTGGTAACTTGCTGAGTCCTATTAAGTCTCCCTTTTGGAAGGTCATGAATGAGTAACTTTAATCTGTACACAAAAGTAAATGAACTGGCTCTAATTTGAATAGTTTATCTTTCCTGAAAAATAAAGAACCCAAACAGTCATTTCCATTACTACTTGGACCTTGACCTTTCGTACATTCTTAATTACTTTTGTGTTTAAAGCTGTATGTCAGTCTAGACGGTTAGAGGCACCAGGAATCTGACAAACAATTCAAGCAGTAGTACTGCGTCAGTAACCACGGTCTCCACAACTGGGGGCCTAAACTGGAAACAGCGTGGCTATGTTCAGTAGTTCAAAGGACTACTGGAAATCTTTGCTTCGCATCCAATAAATAACACAAAGCTAAAAAGATCAGGTCTCTTTGCCACACCAATAAGCTCATGCTCATCACTTCCTCTAATTTTATTTATATCTGACTTTAATTTTTAAAACAAAAGTTTATCGATTACTGCTTTTCAAAATGTATTTGGTCTAAAGATATGAAAGAATAAGGGTTAAAAAGGGGAGGGGGCACTTGGATGAGAAAATGTGGGGAACCGCAATAACATTTAGATTATTTAAAAAATAATCATACTCAGTTTTCATAAAAATCCAGGCTAGTATTCCCCTTAACTGCACCATAATAAGTAGGTCATATAATAATTATTCCAATAAGTGCTAACATAAAGGAAGAATGAAAACTACTTTCTTGCATTGAATTTGGGTCACTTACCTATCCATTAAAGCATCTTCAAGTAATGGTGTTACAGCATATATGTAGTCCTTTCCCATTTCACCAATATATTCAAACAAGAAGGAAAGTGATTTTAACACTCCATTTTGAACATTCAGCTCAGGAACTCTGTATTCATTCATTAAGGCAGGTAGTACCGTGAAGGGTGAACATGTTTCGGCGACAATAGCTATTGCTACAGTGGTACAAACTCTGTTCTGCCTTTCCTGAACTTTGAGGTTGTTTAAAAGTGTAGCCAATACATCATGAGGGCTGAAAAAAAGCAGTATGTCAGCAAACTGTCAGATTAAGTATCAAATCTTTTTTTGGAAAGAAAAAAAAAAAACGCAAAGGAAAAACTGTACATTAAACAATTACTGGGAACTTTGTAATTTTATGATAAAATATAATACTCTAAAGTAATTTGGCACTGGCATTTGTTTCTACTGAAGAACGTCATTTATTTTTTTTAAGATTTTATTTATTTATTCATGAGAGACAGAGAGAGAGAGAGGCAGAGACAGGCAGAGGGAGGAGAAGCAGGCTCCATGCAAGGAGCCTGATGAGGGACTCGATCTCAGGAATCCAGGATCAGGCCCTGAGCCAAAGGCAGACGCTCAACCACTAAGCCACCCAGGCATCCCAATAATTTCATTTAAATTAAAAAATCTTTTGAAGAAAAAAATTTAATGGGTTCATATTTTTTAAATGTGTTTTACTTAAGATTTTGAGAGAGAGAGAGAGAGAGAGAGAGAGAGAGAGAGAGAGAAAGAGAGCGCACGCACAGATTGGGGGGAGAGGGGGAAACAAGGAGAAGCAGGTTCCCGCTGAGCTCCCAGCTGAGCCAAGAGCCTGATGTGCGGGTCAATTCCAAGACCCTGAGATCATGACCTGAGCCAAAGCAGATGCTTAACCGACTAAGCCACCCAGGCGCCCGTGGATTCAGTCTTTAATGAACTTCCTAATATAAAGAAGCTTAATTAAATGTTTAGACTGAACAATTCTAGAATGGTCAAAACATGGCCAGTAGAGCTAGGCAATATCCAAACTGTGGTCTCTCATGCCCCAACACACAAGATCTACTTTCCTTATCTTCTCTCCCATATACCTTATTACATACGTATACTTCTTCCAGAATTTATTTTACCACAAACTTGGAAAGACACGGGAGCTAAAAAAAAAACATAAAAGCTACTCACTGCAAATGTCTTGAATATATCACTGCTGAAATAATTACTGCTACCAAAAAGAGGGTGAAGGGGTGAGGACTCTAATTAAGCTGACTTTTATTATGTTTTACCGCTTGAAAATATTGTCAAAAAAAAAGAAAGAAAAAGAAAATATTTTGTCATTAAGCCCCATGTATACATGGTATCTCATTTTCTAAAATGACTATTTTTTTCTAGTTTGGTTCTGAGGAAGTGGAAGTAAATAACCATAGATTATCTAACAGTTACAATTTCAGTTGTTGGTGGATTCATCTTAGATAAATATTTTTAAAACACAAAGTATTGGGGTGTCTGGGTGGCTCGGTCTGTTAAGTGTCTGCCTTTGGCCCTGGTCATGCTCTCAGGATCCCAGAATCAAGCCCTGCATTGGGCTCATTGCTCACTGGGGAATCTGCTCCCTGCTCCCCCACCCACCCCCGCCCTTCCCCCAACCTCATGCTTGCACTCTCTCAGATAAAATCTGAAAACAAAATAAAACAAACACACACAAAGCATGAACATGAAACTTAAATTATGCTATTTTATTAAGAACTGGCCATAACATTTTTAAAAAATATCCTGAAAAAGACCAACAAAAATTTGGAATGATTCTAAAGATGGTACCATTTTCCTTTCTGAAAATATCTGCGGTGTGATTAAATTAAAATATAAGACTCTCCATCTAGGGGTGCCTGGGTGGCTCAGTCAATTAAGCGTCTGACTCTTGATCTCAGCTCAGGTCATGATCTCAGGGTCATGAGATTGAGCCCCAAATTTGCTTAGGACTCTCTCTCTCCCCCTCTGCCACTCCCCACCGTGCTTACTCTCTAAAAATAAATAAATAAATATATATATATATACTTTTTTTAAAAACCTAAAGCTCTCCTATTTTAATTCAATTTGAAATTTAAGAAAACATCTCAAATATTGAAGGTCATCGGTTAAATGTGCTTTTTCTCAATTGCATTACTCATACCATGCCCTTTAGAGATTACTTAAGAAACAAGTTTTTCAACACAATGGGTTTATTACAAAGTTAAAAACATATGTATAAAAGTAAGTAATACTCACCCAATGGCCTTTGCAATGTAGCCAAATGTGTTGACTGTGGCTCTACGAATAGCTTTTTTGTGAGCTTTTAAGAGCTCCAGAAGTTCAAAGCAAATCCTCATCCATTCTCTTGCAGACACATACTCAGCTCCCCTATTTAAAAAGAAAAAAGTTAATTTGTTCCATAACAAGAAATTTTAGAAGGTAATCTTACAAAAATTCAATTCTCAAAACATGATTACCTACTCAGTTTAAGCATTAAATAAAAAAATGTTACTCTTCAGAAAGGATGGTTTAATCTTAAAACTATATTGCCACCTCTTCATTACCATCTAAATTGAAATTTCACTGAAAATTTCACTGGGTAGTCTTATCATATATACTTCTATTAACAACATTAAAGAAATGTGCAGTGAATAAAAAGTGGCTAACTGTTAAAACCAAAAGCTCACAACCAACCAAACAGCTCATAAAAATGTTTAAGTAATCTACTTACCTGTCAGCAATACGTCCAACAAGATCAATACAATTTTCTTGTACTTTTTCATGCCTGTTCTTTAAGATGGGGGTGAGTCTAGGCAGGAGATCTTTAATTGGTGGGGTCATCTTATGCATACCTATTTAATAGAAGTCAACACACTATCAATAAACTCTTGAACAATACCCTTTGTTCATTTTACCTTTTACTTAGCAATGTAATACACATGACTAGGCATATATATAAACTTACAGCTGCCTATGGAAAGAAAAAGCCCCAGATTCTGACCAGACTCAGTATTGTTTTTAACTTTTTATTAAAACTTCTGATTATGCATAGAAATGAAAGAAATTAGTGAAGTGATTTAAAGAATGATGGGATACTCAACAACAAAAAAAAGTTTTATCTGGTTCTGAAATGTATTTGTACACTCACATTTAAATATGGGGACAGTTTATGTTCCGGCCATACACAACAATATAAGCCAGAGGTAGACATGTAAATTAAAGCAAAATTTTCCAGGAAGGGCCCCCTTACCCTTTAACTGCAAAACAAACAGATCTCCAGTCTCCCTGCAATGCAGGGCATACTTGGATGGTATTTACACCTATGAAGAGAGAAAAAAGGAGGCAGCTGGCAGGGGCTCTTGCTCTAACTAGAATTGCTTGTTCTGATTCTCTCTCCATTGCTTTTCCCATGTTTCCCTGATCAACAATATGGTTTACAACTCCCTGAAAACCAGAGCCCCACAAGTGGCCAAGTAACTGATTTTTGGCAAATCAAGTATAGAAGACAGGGCTAGATTGGGGGTTATATGTAAATGCAATGGTTCAAAGATCTCCTACATTGCATAAAAACCCCTTACTAAATAAAATGAGAAAAAGTGGCTCTCACAGCCAGCTATTCTGACCTCCTGCTAGGTTATTTTGGCTCCTCTGAACCAAAGAGAAGTTACTTTCCCAACAGTCATGTTCAATTGCAATGAAAGATTAAACACAAGAGACCATTTGTTTGCTTCATCATGATGTCCTTAAATAATAAAATCTTCGCTCTCCATACCCAAGAGCATTTGTAATATACTCCTATCTTTACTTTGAGTTTGAAAACTGAATGGATAAAGAATTAGATATAAAAATGAGACCACAACTTGAAAAATTCACTTTCTCCCTGGTTATGTTACTGGAACATAATAGCCAACAGAAAAACCTGCCATAATCATTTACTAATTCAAGGTTAAATATATATTTTGTCCTAAAACTAAACTAAAACTTCAGCATTGTCTCCTCCCACCCTACCCCCCAAATACATTTCAGGTGAGAAACTATTTTTATTAGGATTCTCTATTCCATTGGACTTCAAAGTTTTTTGAGTTGTAACTATTCCCACTTCTCTTACAGTCCTAAACTTGCCCTCTTTTCTCGTTTTAAAGTACATAAATGAGTTTTAGGAAACAAGACTATTGTGACATCCTGACTTTACTCTAATTTTAAAGTGCTTAAAAAACAAAATCTCAGAAATCACTCAACTCCTAAATATAATTCTATATTTTACTTTCAACAAAAAAGTTTAAAAAACAAAACAAAAAAATTCTTACATGACCAGCAATTTCCATACCTATTACATTTACAATGGCCTTCAGTGCTCCCAGAATGCTGCCCAATACTTCAGGGTACTCTTCACCCAAATATTCATACAAAACAACACCCAAGTGCCCCATCAACTTTTCCTGTAATAATAAAAAAAAAAAAAACATGTTAAAATGTTACCATTTACATGAAACTATATGGTGAGGAAATAAGAACCTCATACAAAAGTTTACCTCTTGACAAGTCTTCATGACAACAGCAGTTCGAGAGATCAAGTCAGCTGCCTGTTGCCTGACTTTTGCTGATTTGTTATTTAAACGCCACAAAACTGTACCACAGATCTGAGGCAAGTAAGGTTTGACTCGTTTGCCAAGAGCATTGACCACTGTGCCGAAGCCATTCAACATTACTGAGTCCTAAAAAAAAAAAAAGCTGAGTTATATTTTTAAACTATATTCACTGAGAACTAGATAATTCCGTTTGTGATTGAATAGTTTAAAAATACTAATATAACAAAATGTAATCTAAAAACTTAAGTAAGCGTATTTCCTCAGACAACTGGAATGAGAACATGAACATTTAAAACATTTTAAATCCAATTACATTTTAGTGATAATTACTTGCTTGAAAAGTAATGTGTTTTACAAATATGAAAGTCAGCAGCAATTTGCCAAAATAATTAGTATCCTTACCTCTGTAGTCTGTTCTTGGAAAGCATAAAGAATACCATCAATCAGCTGTTCTTCAAGTTTATGATCAATATCTGCTGCTCCCAAGTTGCCCATAATTTTCTCAATTGTCTCCATCACCATTTTTCTGTACTGTTCAGCTTCATCTTTCAGATCATCCACAATTCTGGATATAATTTCTGCCGCACCTACTTTGTTTGCCAACTCCACAGTAGTATCAACTAACTAAAAAGAGAAGGAAAAAAACCTTTTAGATATATTCAGGTCTGCAAAAATGCTGAGAAGAGTTAACTCCGGTTTTAAAACCCTTAAGAGAAAGGTGACCAAAAAACATAAATGTGAGTAGAAGTCAAAGTGATTTAAGGTTAGACTGTAATCATGTATTCCTAGCCAGATTAAGCATTTCATTTAACTGACAAAGACATTAATTCATAGTTGGGTATTTATCCTAGGATGCAAAATCAAAACGAAGTTAAATGGTTGACTAAAATCAATTTCCTTTCACAATCAGGCACATACTATGAGGTAACCAGGAAAAAAATAATACGTTAACATTTATTCACTCTGACTGAAGAATTAGTTGAAAGCATTTTTTAAAAATATTTTTTAGGGGGGATCTCTGGGTGGCGCAGAGGTTTGGCGCCTGCCTTTGGCCCAGGGCGCGATCCTGGAGACCCGGGATCGAATCCCACGTCGGGCTCCCGGTGCATGGAGCCTGCTTCTCCCTCTGCCTGTGTCTCTGCCTCTCTGTCTCTCTCCGTGTGACTATCATGAATAAATAAATAAAATCTTTAAAAAAAAAAAAAAAAAAATATTTTTTAGGGACGCCTGGGTGGCTCAGCGGTTGAGCATCTGCCTTTGGCTCGGGACGTGATCCTGGGATCCTGGGGTCCGGGATCCAGTCCTGCATCAGGCACCCTGCATAGAGTCTGCTTCTCCCTCTGCCTGTGTGTGTGTGTCTCTCATGAATAAAGAAATCTTTAAATAAATAAATAAATAAATACATACATACATACATACATACCCTTTTTAAAAAGTGGGGTCCATGACCAATGTGGGACTTGAACTCACAACTCTGAGATCAAGAGTCACATGCTCTACTCACTGAACCAGCCAGGCACCCCTTGAAAATATTTTTTACAATAAAAGTTTACCTGTCGGTAATTTCTTCTGTCCAAAGCCATTCTGTGTTGCCAGAAGTGTTTAAAAAAAGGAGGAAGAATCTCTGTTTTAATGTAGTTTGCTTCTACACCATCTGTTCCACAACACTGCTTCACCACCTAAAAGGTTAAAAAATAATAGTAAAATTGGCCTTGTAACACACAATAGTTGTTTTAACATTAACATTCTCTTTGAACCATGAAACACACCCAATTTACAGAAACAAATACGGGACAAAAATTTGAAACAATTACCTTCAGCACAATTTTCTTCATTTCTTCATCAGGAGATTGAAATTCTCGAATAAGGATTAACATCACTTCTCTAGTATAGTAGTTGGCATATTCTGCATCCATAAGAGGAATAAGATACCCAATAGCCTTTAAGAAAGCAGCCAAACCCTATTTTAAAATAAAAAATACATATAATTAATAAATTAGATTTAAGTTGCCTTAACTTCAGTGAAGAAAAATCAAAAGAAAAATAAAATCTATTTAGTTAACCAACCTTTCCTCTGTGTTGGCGGATACCCTTCCACAGAGGCTTTAACACAGAATCAAAAGATTCGATACCATATGGAGTTGCTGCTTCAGCCAAGGCAGCAATGGCCAAAGCGCTAATGGTCCGAACTTTCTGTTGCTCATCCACAAGACCTAGAAAACCAAACAAGGGTTGTAACTATTAAGTGATAACATTTCGTAATTTCCACAACCTCATCATTTAATCAAACTGCAGAAATCTGTTCACATTAGTCAAAATGAGGCAAAAGCCAGTGTGAATCACAGCCTCTAATTTAGATGTTACAAATCCCATCATAAACTATGTGTTGATGTAGTTGAAGCCCTTCCATTTATCTCTACAAATCAGTAGCCCAAATTTCTGGATACCTGTCTTATAAAAAGATAGACAAAGTTGTATTACAACTCACCATGTTCGATGATTTCAACTAAACTTCTGAGATGTGGCAAGATGGCACAGCCCATAAGAATAGCTATCTGCTGTACAATCTTAATACCAGTGTGTCTCGCTTGCCAGGACTTCTTGCTTTTACACACGGCTTTTAAGAAGGGCAACAATGAAGGAATGCCCAGGGCAGAGGCTACAACAGCAAAAGCTCTAGCTGTCGTGTTACGGACATACTCATCCATGTTATCTATATCAGGTCTCATGGTAGAAATCATAGTAGCCAGACCAGCAGCCTAAAAAGTCAAAAAAAAAGAACAGTCATCAGTTGATAACATTAACTCTGAATTCTTTCTATACCCAAACAATCCCATTGTTGGATATAAAAGTTTCTTCTCTAGAAATATAATGTAATGTAAATACCTTTGCCAAATTAGAAATAATCTCTCGACCTTCCACTCTAGCATAGTAATCTTCATCAATCAACAATGGTTCAATGACCACAAGGATCTGAAAAAGAAAAAGAGCTACATTTTCACATCAATTACTAATGGCATACTCGTAACAAAATTAAATATAGAAAAAAATTACAGGGCATTTATGTTACTTAACACACAAGCATACAAAACATATTTTTACCAGGAAATTTATAATTACCAGGGTACTTTGTTAATCAAGGGACAAATTAAAAATTTTAATGATGCAATCTCAAGATATATAAAAACTGGGGAGAACTATTAATCATATAGGCTAACAGTCAACATTTTAAAAGATAGTAACTGTATACATCAACCTTCATTTTACAATTCTAAACCATTATTACCACCAGCAAAAAGATGGGTCCTTAACAATAAATGGTATGCTTCAGATACACATCTTTTCTCATCCTAGTGTAATACCAATAAAAAGAAATGAAAGAAAAAATGATTAATATGATCCCATTAAGGTAAAGATGACATAAAGTTCCTTCTACATGTACATTTGTATATGTATGATGTATGTTTGTGCAAAGAAAAGGGTCTAAGACGACATGTAAATTTAGTTTTGGTTAACTCAGTGTCTTGCAGGACGGTGAAATTTCCCTTTTTACTGTGAATGCATACATCAGCTATTACTTTTGCAGAATTTTAAAAATTTCACAAATAAGCTGGTTTTAAAAATCCATGAATTCCTTTTATGTTATAAAATATTCAACCAGTAATAACACTATTTGAGGAAAACAACCAACCTTGTGCACATATGGTCGAACTAAGTCATCAAGTTTGTATAATATTCGATCAATAACTTTCACAAGTAAATGACGCTCTTGATCCTCCAGTGTAGGAGACATCAGGAGTGGAAGAATCTGATTAAACAAAGGACCAGCTCCAAATTCACGAGCTTTATCAGTAATCTGACGCAATGCAGCCTGGGGGATAAAAAGAGTAAGAGGTGTTCCTTTAGAATTAAAAGCATTCTGAACAAGCAAATTACTCCATGATTTTCTATGACTTAATTTTTTAGTGTAAGTTTCACAGACATCATACACATAGTAGCATGAGTACATTCCCATCAAATTACTCTGAAGTTTGAACTCCTGTGACTGAAGTTCGATGTTTTCAGTTAATTCATAAAAAGGATAATTTGGTAAAGAATAGAGCCACAGGTTACAATAAAAAACTCCTTAACGTCTGCTAAAGAACTGCCCATCTTCAAATTACATGTATTAATGTAATTCCTCACATAATTCCACTAATTACCTTAGTGTCTTCAGCATGTTTTAAAGGTCCTGAGAACAAAAAGGAGAATCTCATTTTTCAACATCCTTATTAGCATATAATTGATCAAAAAGCTAAATCTCTCATACCACATGCCTTTCTTTCTCTTATACTATGACCTTGATAAAGATGAAGAGGTTAATTTTAAATTTCTAAACATAAAATTATAGTGAACCTAATGATTTAGTGAACTGGTACTTACCTTTCTCATTGGAGGTGTTCCATTCTTAATTTTTAAAAGCAGCTTCATTATTTTTCTCTCTTTTTGCTCTTCTGGACTAAGTGTTGATTCATCAACATCAACCTAATAGTGAAAAGAAAGAAAATGCGAAGGTAGATTAAGATCTTGCGATTTGTAAGTCCTAAATAAAAAGTAGTATTTTAATTCTATTACACTTACCAAAAGCTTATCAAAGTACTGAATATCATCAGGTTTTAAAAATGGGAGATTTCCGGATGGTTGGTCATTAACACTTTTCATAGTTCTATCTTCAGTTTGCATGTGGAAACCGGTCATGCCACCCAAAGGTGTTGGAGTTGCTGTCAGCTTTCGAGCTGGAGTTCTAATAGGAACATAACCAGCTGGAGGAGGAAGTACCTAATACAGGTAAAAGATAGTTTAGGATTGTCTTGACTTTATAAAGTAGTAACATAATGAATAGTACTTGCACTTAAAACATCTTACAGTTTATTAGCTAGAAGCTTTTTGCTTGGAAACAAGAATTAATATTGATCCCATCTTTCTACCTTGTATTTAAAATCTGTATGACACCATTCATATTTCTCATCTGCTAATTAAATATATTAGGAATGTGGGAAAATGAGGATACCTGAGGCAGGCTTATAAAATTCTAATCACTTTCAAACATTAACCCATATAAACATGTTGGTGAGCCAGTATATCATAAACGAAGTAAACTCACAAAATGCAAATAAAGGGTTAATTTTAATAAAATGAAAAACCATTCACATTAATCTCTGCACTTTTATAAAAAGCAAAAAATCGTAATATTTAAGTTGCTTGACAAAAATGAGTTAAATGCATAAAACTAAATGCATAAAAACCAAAAGTAAAATATTTACCAAAGCCCTATAAAATATGACATTTGATTAAACCAAAAACTTCACCTAAGATTCACTTGGACTTTTCTCTCCTATTGATATTAAGGAAATCAATGACTGCAACTGAGAAGACACTCAGTCAACAGTAAGTTGTAGAGTGTCTATACCCACATTTTATGGAGGCTATAAGTTTATAGCAGAAATTCATGCATACTTAAAACATTCTGATATAAACCTAATAAGGAGAAAATCATATATATACAAACTCAAAAAAGCAGCAGACACTGGCAGGCAACATAAGGCTCTGTAAAGGCCATCTAGACGTCATAGGTTCCAGCCCTATGACCACAGGCTACCTTTAGATCAGCAAATGGTTCCTGAGTCCCAGGTAGAAAATTGAAAACCAACTTCAACTTGCTATCATTGAGAGTATTTTCTGTGTTCATTTGCAACCCATGAACTTAAGTATACAAAATCTTGTGAGGCACAAAGTAAATGATGATCTAATGTGAGCTTAATCCTGGGACTGTTGATAAACTAAAGCAGCGAGCTATTCCATACCACCAAGGCAGCAGTTCTTAAAGTATGGTCCCAGAAGTCCTTGAAATTTCTCACTTTCCAAAAGTGATAAAAGCTTCATATCATTCATTTTTTTTCATCTCTTACTTTTTGGAACTGAAATATACTTGGAAACAGCTAAAAGAATGGAATAGCTGTAGTAAATTTGGGCAAGGCCAATATGAACTTGACCAAATAACTTTTTCAAAAAACATTTAAATAAAATTCACATCCTAAATATCACCACCCTGATATTCATTATTACCTTATATCCTTCTGGGAACATAGCATCTAATTCTTCATCAGAAAGGGGGCGGTTTCTCTCATCAATTTCTCTTTCCCACCGCCACGCCTGAAGCTGTTCAGGAGTCATACTCATTATGTGACCTACCAAAAGAGGAAATTTCTGTAAAAATCCATAGTGCAAATCTTTATCATTACATAGGTCCTTGGGATATAAAATAGTTAATATCAATTATAATGGCTTTGTATTATAAATGCAAATCAAAGCTTTTTATAATCCATCATTCTTGCTAAAAATTGTTGTTAATAGCACACAGAATACCAGAGAGAAAAAAGAAACCAAAATATTTCTAGGAAAAGAATTCTTTCTAATGGGAGATTTCCTACCTGGAGTAGGGGTAGCCATGTTCATGGCTGGTGTGCCAATTGGTGTCTTTCCAGGGGTCAGAACAGGTGTGCTTCCACCCATCTGACTAGCTGGTGTTTCATCCCAACGTGACTTTCTTTTACTGGCTCCCGGAGTTGGTGTTTCACCAATTGAGTCTCCACCTCGGTCTGTTCGAGGAGTCTCAGCCCATCCACTTCCATGCCCAGGAGTATCTTAAAAAAAAAAAAAAAAAAAAAAAAAAAGTAAAGAAATATAAAACTTTAACCACGGTCAAAAAAATTACTGCTTATTCTCAAAGAGCTAACGTGTTAAAACTGGTCAAGTTCAAGAACAGGATATTCTTAAAATGGAGACCCATTTAAAGAGTTAACCTTCATTTCATATTTATCCTGGTTTTTTCTTTTTTTCCCGCTGACTACAAAAACGTAGTAACCACTAAGGAATAGGAAAACAGTATTTTTTAACCAGGCATAATCTCACAACCCAGAGAGAGCCACTTCATGTGTCTTGAGCTACTTCTGATTTCTCGGTATAGTCAAGATTATTCTGCATGTACAACTCTAAACTGCTTCTTTCATCCACATGTTAAGCACTCTCTCATATCATTAAAAATTCTTTTTAAAATTTTAATATAACACATGTACTATGAAGTCTTAACTTGTCACAACTAATCTCATAAAGAATTAACAAAAAGTAGCTTTAAATAGTTTACACAAAAAAATAAAGAGATTCAGGCAAATTTATACCAAAAAACAGAGATTACGAGGGGCTAGGAGGAAGAGGAAATGGGGAGTTGTTTAATGGATACAGTTTCTGTTCAGGATGATGAAAAGTTCTAGAAATGATTAGTGGTAATGGTGAATGTACTTAACACTGTGAATGTATTTAACACCACTGAACTGTACAGTTAAGATGGTTAAAATAGTAAATTTTATGTTTTCAAGAAGGCAAAAGAATTAGGTATATGGTCTCCTTAGTTCTTTATCCCCAAAGTGGCTGATAATTTACCCTTCTACCCAGGACTAGAGCTGTGAACAGATTTCCTCTATAAACATACCACTCATCAAATCAATATTTTACCCCAACACACACGAAGATTCCCCTAGATGTACCTCTTTCTGTTTTGGGGGTCTCATCCCATCTGTTTTTACGAGCACTGGAAGTTGCGCCTCCGTGGCCTGGTGTTGCATGGCCTGGTGTATCCCCACGTCCAGGAGTAGCAGCTCCCGCTGGTGTGTGACTAGGTGTAGGATCCCATATTTTTGAGCCTGGGGTTGCTCCAGGAGTCTCACTTCCCTTTGCACGACCTGGTGTCTCATCCCATCTTAAGGAAGGGGTATGTCCAGGGGTCTTAACAAAGCAAAAAGAACTTTATTTCACATACCCACATAAAAAAACTAGAAAATTTCTAACAAAAAAATTGTAAACAAATGTTTTAGTCTTACTCTATACAAATGAGAGTAAATTACTCTGCTTAAGAGATACCTGCTTTATAGCAAGTATGTTTGGCTAAAAACAATGTAAAGTTTTAAAAAGCCCTAGCTTAAAAAAAAAAATACACACAATGTATTTTTAATGCGAGTCTTGGATACACCACTATTTTTGAGAAAAATCACTAAGCCTTCTCTGTCTAGATCTACAATCAAAAAATTTCAGCTTTATTTTTTTTTTCAGCTTTAATTATATCAATACTTCCCAAACTGGGCTTAGAGACATCTATCTATGAGTTCTAAGAAACACTATTTTTGTGGTTTTATTCAATTTTGTGTGCATATTTAACTAATGTAAGTATATTTTGGATCACCTGGGAAATTATAGCTAGATACTGCCACATGATTTCAATCCCCGAAATTTGCAATCACATTTGAAATACTATTCTAACTGATGCTGACAAGATTAATGAAGAAAAGATTAGAGGTAGAGTAATCACAGCTTCCATTTTAGTTCAGAGACCAGGAAAATCACCTCAAGGAGTAGGTGATTCAAGGCATTAGATAGCCCATGATAGAAGAACCTGCATAGTGCAAGACACTATACTATCAAAGTAATAGGTGCTTTAGCATAAGCCAAAACAAAATTTGTATTTAAGATGTGTAAGTATTCCATATGTTTTGTAATATACTTTTATATATTTAAAGTTGGATGCTCTATCCAACCTAAGAATTTACACTTGTAGATTTGCATAAATACCATAACAAATTAAGGCTAAAAGTACTTTTCTCCTTTAAAAAAATTCTATGTGTCACTCAGGGTTGAGAAATTGTCCATTAGGTGAGTAAAGCACATAAATCACTCAAAACTTCATTTTTGGCAACTGCTCCTCCTGCTGATTAGGTAGAAAATAAACTCTTTCTACTATCCACTGTAATTCCCATAGTACTGATTAGGATGGAACTGTGTTAAGTGACCAGAATGAAAGAAAACATCATCTGATTCTATACAGTTTTTATAAGACACACAATCAATTCTTGTGTCTAGTTTTCAGGGATCCCTGGGTGGCGCAGCGGTTTGGCGCCTGCCTTTGGCCCAGGGCGCGATCCTGGAGACCCGGGATCGAATCCCACATCAGGCTCCCGGTGCATGGAGCCTGCTTCTCCCTCTGCCTGTGTCTCTGCCTCTCTCTCTCTCTCTGTGACTATCATAAATAAATAAAAAAAAAATAAAAATAAATAAAAAATAAAAAATTGTTTTCATGAGCACGCAATTAAACAGAGAGGTTTCTCTTTCCTGGTTTTTAAAATTAGCATTATTAACTACAGAATTAAATTTAATGATTTTTAAAAATATTTTATTTATTTATTCACAAGAAACACAAGAGAGACAGAGACATTGGCAGAGGGAGAAGCAGCCTTCCTACAAGGACCCTGAGATCACACCCTGAACGAAAGGCAGATGCTCAATCGCTGAGTCACCCAGGTGTCCCAAATTTAGTAATAATTTATATTCTATAGAACCAAATCCTCTCATAGATCAGCAAGCATATGGGAACTCCTCAGGCTCTATCTTAAACTGAAGTCTTCGGAAATTATTAGGTTTACTATAACCCACTTCAGGGTTTGGGAAAATACTGCCATGGTCTGTAAATAAAACTACAGTAGTCTATGCTAGAATACTGACTTAGGAGGTACCTGGCTGGCTCAGTCAAAAGAGCATGCAACTCTTGATCCTGAGGTCATGAGTTTGAGCCCAGTGTAGAGATTACTAAAATAAATAAATACACTTAAAAAAATAGTGATTTAGACTAGAGTGGTAGAGACTGAGGCCATGAAAAGTGGTTAGATCCTGAATATATTTAAAGGTGGGGCCAAGAAAATTTATGGATAAGATTTGGGATAAGAGACTAAGATGGGATAAGAGAATGGATGACACTGCTAGGACTCTTTAAGAATCTGGCTTGAGCCGACAGACATGGGAAAAGACTGGAAGGGGTGAGTGGATAGAGAAAATCAGTTAATTTTATTTTAGAAAAATCTGTTTTGAAATGCCTATTAAACATCCAAGTAAGGGGATCCCGGGGTGGCTCAGTGGTTTGGCACCTGCCTTCACCCCAGAGCGTGATCCTGGAGACCCGGGATCGAGTCCCACATCGGGCTCCCTCCATGGAGCCTGCTTCTCCCTCTGCCTGTGTCTCTGCCTCTCTCTGTGTGTCTCTCATGAATAAATAAATAAAATATTAAAAAAAAAAAAATCCAAGTAAAATTGTCAGGCCTGAGAACAGAAGAGATGTAGGGGACAGACTTCTATATCTGGGAGCAGTCTTATAGAGATGGTATATGAAGACAAGAATGAGATCCTAAGGAGTGCATTTAGATGGAAAAGAAGTCCAGGGATTGAACACTAGAAAACCCCAAAGTTAAAGGAAGCTGAGGAAGATCCAGCAAATAAGACTGAGGAACAAGAGTCAGTGAGGAGAGTTTTAGGAGATCAGGAGAGACTGAAGTCCAGAACCTAAAAAGGAAATCAAGTAAGGGCAAATGCCACTGATACATATATATAAAAAATAGGATGTATGATAGGATGATACAGGATATGAGGATTGAGACTTGACCTTTGGATTTACCAAAAGGAGGTCAAGTGACCTTATTAAGAGATGGTTTCGTGGAGTGACAGAAGCAAAAGATTAGATAAGTAGAGACTGCAGGTCTCTACAATTCATGAATTATAATTCATGAATTCTACAATTCATTCAAAGCATTTTGCAGTGAAGAGAAAGAAGTGGAATGGTAGCTAGAAGGGGCTGTGAGGATCAAGGGATGGCTTCCTGCAGTTTTTTGTTTTTTAAAGAGGAAAATGGGTACATTGTGTTTGCTAATAATAACCTTGATACAGAGAAAAAGTTGACATTACACAAGTCTCTGAGGAGAAACAAGGGATGAAAAATAGTATATTAGCAGAAGTTGTTCACCTGTATGGACAAGTCAGAAAGAAACAAGTAAAGGAGAATAAACAGGCATACTGGTAGATTTCATAGTAGGAATACAGATTATTATTTTTATTGTTTCTACTTTGGAAAGGAAAAACAGGAAACAAAGTCACCAACTAAAAAGCTGTTAAGGAGATATTCCTTTGTTTTTGTTTTGTTTTGTTTTTTTCTGTTTTTTTTAGGGGGTATTCATTTAAAATTTTCTCTGGAGGGGGACAGAGAATTAACTGCTTATAGTCTGCTCAAGGTAATGAAAAAGTTTTGAAATTAGTAGAGATAGCTGTACAACATTGTAAAATTAATGTCACTAAATCGTACACTTAAAATGGTTATGGGGCAAATTTTATTACTAATATCACAATATTTTAAAATTTTAATCAAACAAATGAAACAATAAAAACCCCCAAGTATGTTCTCTAGGAAAATAAACTGACCAAGGAAATGTGGTAGCACTGCCCATGTGACACCAGTGGTCAGATACTTAAATTATCCATCTAGAAAATGAAGATCACTATATTGTACTTAATCTCCACAATATGACAATACTGAAGTATCTATTTTAATATTCCAAAAAGGATATTCCTTTATTCCAGGTTATGGACTGAACTGTGTCTTCCCAAAAAAAAACTTCTGTTGAAACCCTAACTACCAATGTACCGGTATTTAGATCAGGCCTTTAGTGAGGTAATTAGGTTAAATGAAGTCGAAAGGTTAGGGCCATCCATAAACTGATAGTACTGGTGTCCCCAGAAGAGACACCAGAGCTCACTTGCCCTCTCTAGGCACACACAGAGAAAAGGCCATGTGAGAACACAGCAAGAAGGCAACCTTCTGCAAGCCACAATGAGAACTTTCACCAGACAGCAACTTGATACCGGACTTCAAGCCTTCAAAACTGTGAGAAAAATGTCTATTGGTTGAGCCACCCCGCTCTGTGTTAACTTAGGTCAATAAGAGTAGGCTAATACACTCCATGTTAGAGAGAAAATCTAAAAATCATCATCATCATCATTAAAAATAAAAATAAATATAAAAATAAATAAAAATAAATTACCTCTGCTTGATCCCAACTTGACAGCTTTTTGGGAGTGGCACCAGGAGTCTGATCGGCCGTTTGATCCCAACGCCGTTTTCGTTTTGAGGGAGGTTGGGATGCTGCTGCTCCATTGACAACTTTTAGTTCTCCAGCTTTAGCTTTTTCTGCTAGCTGTTGCCTAATTTCTCTCTAAAAATATTTCAATAAGCACTGAGTACCTCTAAAACCTTTTCAACGTATTTTCATATCATCAGCACAGTCATTTCAATTTAATGTCATTGTCTTCTTCACTCATTCTACTTTCTATGCTACTGGGAGTCTCATTTTTATTTCCTTTTCTGTATTTCTAGTTTTTATACAATGTCTTTCTGCACAAGAGATGAGCAAGTACAGAATTCGTGACACAGAGTACGCTATTTAAAAAGTCAATGAAGTAAAATCTTTAACACTGGAAAACCAAAATGCTTTCATTCAAAAACTCACAAAAATAGCAATTCAGACTATGTAATAAGAGAAAAATGGCAAAAAGTAGAAACAAAAATTTTTAACTATGCAAGTACTATATATAATGTAGTCATAACGAATGCACATTTAATTTACCCTATGATTTTAAAGTAAAGTTCTATTACCTCACTTATTCCATATAACAAATTATGCATTCATAATAAAGTTATGGAGGCTTACTGTTGAAACTAGCAATCAGTAAAGGCTGGTAGGAGTCTTTCAGAATTCTCCACCCATATCCAAACTGAATCTTATGGGGGAGATTTATAGGTTTTTCAAGGAATGATTTAACTATTTGACTTTTCCCTTAGCCATTTGTTTCAGACGAACACCAACAATGCTCCCCACAGGTATATCCACCATAAGATATAGGTCTGTGTGTGTATGTGTGTACAAACACACACGCGCGCATGCATACACACCCAGATAACCAAAGGGCCAAGGGCTAGAAGATACAGAAATATGAAAAGTTTAATTTGGGAGGAGGCAGAACTTTGGATAAGGTTTCCTTCTCAACTTAATTTTTATTAATACTATAAAAATACTACTTGTGTGTGCAGCAGATAAAAGTCTCTCAATTTGAACTCTCTTTACATTCTTTCACAACCACCGAAATAAAAACCAGGTTCACATACCTCTTCTTTAGTTAAATGCTGTTCTCGCATTACATCCATGTAAGTCCTAGCATTCATTTTAGGATCAGGGGTCTTCCCTCCTGCAGAAAAGAACAGCAACAGGACAAGAGTACAATAAATAAAAGATAATTAGGTTAAACTGATTTAACTGCCCTGCTCTAATATTACGTTATTCCATAATCATTTAATTTATTTTTTGATGAAAAACTTTAATAATTATACATCTTACTTTTTATTGAGTTTGCTGATCAATTTAACCTGTTTGAACACAAACATATCTACAGCAGTTTAAAACAAATATTTTAATGCATATAAAAACAAAATGACAGCACAGTTTAGTCTTCAGAAGTGATGGGTTCCTGGGTTGCTAATCCGGAATACGTACACTTTCGTGCCTTTGTCTCCATCAGCAGTTCTGACTTCAAGCAGCAGAATAGAAGCCTAGAAAATTATCTCTTTACCATTAGTAACACTTTGGAAAGATATTTATATTCAAAACATTACCTGTTGCAAGCTGTTAAAATCCTGACTACAAGTAACTATAACTAGATAAGTTCTCCATACAATGTTCTAAAAACAGTTATAGTTTAGAAAAGCTGACTTTTTAAAAATACACCTACAATCTTACTCTGATGTCATGTTACTAAAAAGGGCTTCATTCTTTTTAAGTTTTGTTGACCCAAAAACATTTTTATTTTCTTAGAAAGTATAAATTACAACTGGAAACATATTACTTGAAATATATTACTTCTACCAGTTCTTATGTTGCACACAGAAGAAAAGTGGTGTACAAAGAGATGTGTTAGTTCTCTTGGTTGAAGTTTCAGTATTTGCTTTCAAACTTCAAAATATCTTAAAGAAGCCCAAACAGTACATAACAAGATTCACAGAGGCACACTACGTTTTAGAAATGTGATAATTAGCTATACAAGTAGTATAGCATCACAATTTAGGAAAAAATAATAAAATTCTAAGACATTTCCTATGCTGAAGATCATGCCCAATTGATAGTGTCATTCTTTCTGACACTAGCTCTGATAAGACTTCCTTTGGAATACTTTTTCACCATAATCTAGAGAGGATGTGTTGAACTGCACCCTTAAGAATGCAGACAGGACTGGCATATAGCAGTACTGCTGTAGGAAAGAAATTAAGGACAGTTAGTATGGGCCTGTGAATTCTGACATACATGTTTAAATCAATTACAATTATGCAAGTAAAAAAGAATATCCCTACTAATTCATGCAGGCTGAAAGTCTAATTTGTAAACCTGCAGCAGAATCTAATTCTAAGAAACAGGCACCTAATTTTGATTTTGAAACTCACCTGAGGAAAGCTTCCATCAGGCTCACTATGCCCCTTGTGCTGACCTGCACACTAAAATTAGCAAAACAGACTCCAACTATTAAAAATATCAAAGTCTTTGTATACATACTTTTGTTTTAACTTTAAGTATGCTTAGAGCAAAGTAGGTGCATTTACTAAACTATATTTAGAGCAATATGGGGGGAGCTCTAATGTGAGAAACAGTTTCTCAAAAGTAACAAGCCCAAAAGTCTAGGATTTGGAATGAAAACTTTCAATAGTTTGAAAGTATTTTGAACAGAAAAACACATTTGTTCAAAGTATAGAAAGCGTACCCAAAACAAAAGTAAAAGAAAAACCTTTAACCCTTTGCGTTTCTATGGCATTGGCTCATTATTTTCTTGTCCTTCTACCTGGAAAGAAAACTTGCATTATAAAGATGAAGAATATGGCATCTGTGACTTCAACCAAATCTATACAAATCTATAATAAGGGGGATTTTAAAAAAGAAAAGCAAATTCATAAGCATGCCAAAAAAAATCAAAGGGCTAAAGACAACTTAAGACAAATAAATTCCTGAAAACTTATAGAAAAGTGGGAAAGAATTACCATCTGCAAAAGGATCAAGACGCTCTGGGGATATTATCATGGTCCGCCTGTGCTTTTTGTATTCATCCTCCCGGTCAGCAATCTTTGGAGGTCGGTGCTCAGCGAATGGATCATACTGAAAAGAGGTATGTCTCATTTAATACCCACCTTATTAAATAACCAAATAGAATATTATATATAAAACCCAGAACCCTCGGCAGCCCAGGTAGCTCAGTGGTTTAGCGCCACCTTCAGCCCAGGGCCTGATGATCCTGGGACCTGGGATGGAGTCCCATATCGGCCTCCCTGCATGGAGCCTGCTTCTCCCTCTGCCTAGGTCTCTGCCTCTGTCTGTGTGTCTCTTATGAATAAATAAACAAAATCTTAAAAAAAAAAAACAAAAACCCAGAACATTATTAAACATGTAAAACTGTTTAATAAATGCTTACTCATAAAAAAAAAATCTTGTATCATTTTATGGATGAATGTTAACATGAAAAAAATAAGAAAGAAATGAGACAATAAACATGTCCACATTTCCATAGTTCAATTCTTCATGAAACCATTACCTTGACAAAATAATTATTTCTGTACCTCCCAAATCAACTCTCAAGACATTCTGATAAAGTGATTTCCAAAATATGTGGGCTTCCATAGGAATTGAGATATTCAGTTTTCCTAGCCGAATAAACTTTGGTTTTAATTTTTAAAAAGGGGTGGAAGGAGAGAAGAAAAAGAGTCACCTGTTCTGTTGATTGTGGTATATCATTAAGCAATGCCACAGGGGCATGATATCCTGGCTTCTTCTGACCAAGCAAACTTGTAGATGATGAGTAGTCATCGTCATCCTGCAATGAAATGCACCACAAATAAAATGTCAGAACTTAAAAATTAGAAAGAACAAATAGATTCAACATGGTATCAAAGACTTACTGACAAAAGTGGCGTCCAAACTTTTGTTCATAAAATTTGTAAACAGGTTTTCTTCGACTCAAACTTTAAAAAAAAAAAATTAAATTTAGGGGGCACCTGGGTGGCTTAGCAGTTGACTGCCTCCAGCTCAGGTTGTGATCCCGGGGTCCTGGGATCGAGTCCCACATTAGGCTCCCCACAGGGACCCTGCCTCTCCCTCTGCTCATCTCTCTCTCATAAACAAAATCTTAAAAAAAAAAAAAAATTTAAGTCAAAAATAAAATCTTTAAAAAATTAAATTTAGCTCTCTTTTCCTTTAAAAGCATTAAACAAGGAATGCTTTCTATAGAAGTTAATTAAAATAAAGTATAGACTAGAGGCACGCCTGGGTGGCTCAGCAGTTGAGCGTCTGCCTTTGGCTCAGGGCGTGTTCCAAGTTCCGGGATGGAGTCCCGCATCAGGTTCCCTGTGGGGACCCTGCTTCTCCCTCTGCCTGTCTCTCTCATGAGTAAATAAATAAAATCTTAAAAAATATATATATAGACTAGAAAAGCCTGAGGATTTTGTTTTCTCACACAAAGCATAGTGACGTTTGTTTTTCAAATCTGGAAACTGCAAACAAGCTTATTTAGAACTCTCCAGTTTCCTTGCCTGAAAGATCTTATTTTTAAGTAACCTCTATACCTAATATGGGGCATGAACTCACAATGCCTGGAGTCTCCGGCAGCCAGACAACCCTCCTTGTTTTCTAACTCATGGTTTTTTAAACATGATGTAATGACACCAATAAAATAATTAATTTTAATACATTTGTTTCCCTAGTAGTATATTTAAACAGACCAGTGTTATATTGTTACTTTACTACTTTAAGTAGTACAACAATAGGTTAACTACCAAGATCTTAACATCACTTTTATCCAAAAACAAAACCACAATTTCCCCCTTAGCTTCTGGAAATTGTACCTCTGGAACTTTAAAATTTTTCTTAAAAATAAAGTGCCAACTATAAAATAAAGTGTGGCTTGAATTTCATACAAGCCTAAGTTTGATAAAATCTATATACATAAAATATTTGTTATTGAATCACGCAAAAATGAACAGCAACTTCACCAAATTTGGATGTTTGGAACGGTCTGACAAAATAAGCTATGTGGAGTATATAAAAACACTTTGAGGGATGCCCTTCAAAAGAGAGGTGGTCATCCTCCAGAGTCACTGAAAAAGGCCATTGGCAACAGTAACAAGAAACATTCCATTCAGGATCCCTGGGTGGCTCAGCGGTTTGGCGCCAGCCTTCAGCCTAGGTCGTGATCCTGGAGTCCCACGTCTGGCTCCCTGCATGGAGGCTGCTTCTCCCTCTGCCTCTGTGTTTCTCATGAATAAATAAATTTTAAAAATCTTAAAAAAAAAAAAAAAAAGAAAGAAAGAAACAGTCCATTCATATTAAAATGCCAAGGGAAAAACACACACAGTATCAAACACAAGTCAGAAATCAAAAGCGGTGGGCAGCCTGGGTTGCTCAGCGGTTTAGCGCTGCCTTTGGCCCAGGGCATGATCCTGGAGACCAGGGATCGAGTCCCATGTCAGACTCCCTGCAGAGAGCCTCTGAGCCTCCCTCTGCCTGTGTCTCTCATGAATAAATAAAATCTTAAAAAAAAAAAAAAAAAGAAAAAAAATCAAAAGTGGCAAGGACAGATTTACAATAAAGTCAGACCTCACATGGCTACTCCAGATAGAGCTCAATAGGTAACAATAGGGCTTTATTTTACAATAGTTAATGATTTCCAGGTTCTTTCCTGGATAAACTAGTTTTAACTTAAAGATTCAGAATTCATCACTTCCTGAAGTTTCTGGACCTTAGAGAGGAAGAACAACACCTTCAACAGCTTTATCCTCCAAAAGAAAGATCTCCCAACCACCCAAATCTTCTCAAATTAAAGAGGATAACTAAAATGGAAAATTCCTTTATACTTTTGTTCATCAAAAAAATGTCTGACTCTTGTCTACAGTAACTCACATCTTCAAGTTCAGTTGCAGCAATTGATGTCACGTATCCAGCAAATCTGCTGTCACTTCCACCATAAATTTCCTGGTCATAATAACCTGTAGAATCAAGGCCCACTCCTTGAGCTTCATCAAGAGCTGCCTTCTTGCCTTGAATTTCTCGAATCTGTGCTTCAATATCTGTAAGAAAGTTAATATAGACTTTAATTTTCCAAAGAGACCCAACACAATGCACTTCTCTGGTAGGAATTATCAAACTACACTTCTAAATACGTGAACTTTAAAATGTAATACAAAAGGGTTTAGAACTATATCTAGTACTGATTTTTAATATACTTAATAAAGGAGTGCCTCGGTGGGTTCAGTGGTTGAGTGTTTGCCTTTGGCTCATGTGTGATCCCGGGGTCCTGTGATCAAGTCCTGTATTGGGGTCCCTTGGGGAGCCTACTTCTCCCTCTGCTTGTGTCTCTGCTTCTCTCTCCGTCTCTTATGAATAAATATTTTTTAAAAATACACTTAATACATCTCTACCTCAACAGATAAGGCTTGTATACAGAAGAGATGCTTAGCATTTCATCAACTACAAATTACTCTTAAGAATGGGTTACCAAAGTTTAAATTATTGTTGAATTCCAAACCTTTCCCCAAATGAAAAAAATACTGTCAATGTTGATTAAGGACCAAGAACAAAACTCAAAATCAGTTAAACCAATACCAGAAACAGAAAAACAGTACTATGGAGAGTGGTTCTCGGGCAGCGCCGCCTGCCCCCCAGAGTGTGATCCTGGAGACCAGGGATCGACGTCAGGCCCCCTGCATGGAGCCTGCTTCTCCCTCTGCCTGTGTCTCTGCCTCTCTCTCTCCCTCTCTGTCTCTATGAATAAATAAATAAAATCTTAAAAAAAAAAGGGGGGGGGGAGTGGTTCTCAAATTAGAATGTGCAGGGACACCTGGGTGGCTCAGAGGCTGAGCATCTGCCTTTGGCTCAGGGCATGATCCCATGATCCCAAAATCGAGTCCCACATTAGGTTCCCTGCATGGAGCCTGCTTCTCCCTCTCTCTGGCTGTGTCTCCAACGCCACCCCTCGTGTCTCTCATGAATAAATAAATAAAACCTTAAAAATAAAACAAATAAATAAATAGATTAGTCTTCCAACCTTCCTGATACAGGTACTTTAAATTACAAACTAATGTTTCATTGCTATAACCTGAATATACAGATGTATAAGAAACAAAAGAGTTTCTATAGCTCCTGATTTCTGTGGCCCAACAAATAGATGTTTCAGTTCTTGCCAGCTCCTTATCTTCAACTGAATTAAAAACCTTTGATGAAAAGCTCATTTACTAGTTTGCAAGGACCAAAAGGAAAAAGATTCAAATGACACAACGCAAATGCCCAAACCACACCCTCAGCAAAGGGAGAAAGCTCTACAGTTCAATATGGGTGCAGTTTAAAGCAGAAAATGTATTATGTATCCCAGCTGGACCAGATTTCCCCAATAAGAGTGGGAGCAAGTCTCAGAAGCTCAAAATAACAGAACAAGTTTAAGTGAACTTGAGCAGCTCCAATGTGGAACTCAAAATTCTTATCCTGTATCCAAGGTACCACTATCTCCACAGTTATGTTTTCCAGCATCTCTCCCCTCCAAGCTGTCACAGTAGGCCAGCCAGTCAGGGGTCCCCACCAGGATCAATCACAAACAGAAATATCCTCATGTGAGCTTGTGGTTTATTTTATTCTATTTTTGTTTCTGTTCAAACTATGTTTTTTTAAAAGTTTTAAATACACATTTGCTCCCCTCCCTCACCCCCAGAATTATTTGTCCTGAAATACAGAAGAAACCTCAGTGGTTAGCAAGACTGGTTAAGGGAGGAGTTAAGATTAAGCTATTTTTTTCTTTCTGAACATTTGCATTCCTAAAATGTGTGAGGCCAAAGCAAAACAAAACAAAACCCACCAGATGCATGGATCACTTTTAAGTAAACAGGTTCCTCTACCAGACCACCAATGCTACTGCCATCAGGATCGAGACAAGACACACAAAGGGTAAATCAGGCCAGTTAAATAATCTGCAATCTCCCCTCTACAGAATCAGTGTAGCCTACTAACAACCTACACTGAATCACCAGGGCCCTTGTTCCAGGCCTCATATACGTTAAGTTGGAACCTCCAACCGAAGAGCCCAGGTTTCTACATCAGTAACAAACACTCCAGGAAACTCATACGTGGCCCTCTCCACTTCTAGCCCTGGCCGACTCTTACCAAAATTTCCAATTTAGGACATGTTACACTTTTTTCTAGCTCATATGCAACAACAAATGGGAAAGGAGTGTTGATTTAAAGAAAAAAACAAACCAAAAAAACCCTGCATCTTAACTATACACATTGTGCAGCTTGTTCTCCCTCTCCACACACTAATACATCACAGTTTTATTTTCCTTTGAAAGGATTTTTCCAGTCCAAGCAGCTAGTCCTTTATTTGGATAATACATTTACTCAGGAACTACTTTCATCTATTGAATCTTACCTGATGATTTTGCGTAAGCATTAGCAACAGAGTTTTCTAATTACAAAAGTACTCAAAATCTCAAATTTAGGTTTGTATAAAGTTTATGCATATCTGACTGGATTCCTATTAAATAAAATTCAGCAAAAAAATTACCTAGGGACTATGCAGCTCTTTGTTGTTAATTCTAAAGGGAGTTCATTACTAAATTTCTACGAGTTGTATAGTTCAATGTTTATGTGCAAACCAGTACTACGTGTGTACCCGATTGAAACTATGGATAAGGGACCCCTGGGTGGCTCAGCGGTTTAGCACCTGCCTTCAGCCCAGGGCATCATCCTGGAGTCCCAGGACTGAGTCCCACTTCGGGCTCTCTGCATGGAGCCTGCTTCTCTCTTTGCTTTTCTCGCTGCTTGTGTCTCTGCTTCTGTCTGTGTCTCTAATGAATAAATAACATCTTAAAAAAAAAAAAAACTATGGATAAAAGTCTAAAAGCTTGTGGGTTTTGTTTATGCACTGTAAACTGCAGCATATTTACACAAACATCAAACTACCCACAAAACTGAGATAACAGCCTCCACAACACTCAGCAGTTACGCAAAGGACAATTAAAAAGTAGAAAACTCAGCAATTATCTAATAAACTATGTGCCAAAACAAAACATAATAAACTCAAATATTAAAAAAAAAACTCAAATATTTATGCAAACAAATGTATTGTTACATTTATAAACAAGGTAACTGTGATATCTTGTTTACAAAATAAATAAAATTTGTGGCACAAATATGGCAAAATATTAAGAACTAGTAAACCTGAGCAATGGATTACATTGGGTTCATTATATTTTTTCCTGTATGTTTCTGAATGATTACACTATTTCATAATTAAAAGGTAACTTTCAATCTGTAGAAGTCATTAAAAGCAATTTTTCCAATTCTATAAACATTTTGCATCTCTGGGAAAGATAAAGTTGTCTCTAACTTCTTATTTTCCTTTTTTTAAAAAAGATTATCTATCTATCTATCTATCTATCTATCTATCTATCTATCTATCTATTTATGAGACACAGAGAGAGAGAGACAGAAACATATACAGAGGGAGAAGCAGGCTCCCTGCAAGGGAGCCTGACACGGGACTCATCACGGAGATTCCAGGATCACGACCTGAGCCAAAGGCAGATGCTCAACCACTGAGCCACCCAGGCGTCCCTCTATTTAATTTCTTATTTTCAAAGGTATCTCACACAAAATTTTTTTTTAATTTTTTATTTATTTATGATAGTCACAGAGAGAGAGAGAGAGAGAGAGAGAGAGAGAGAGAGGCAGAGACACAGGCAGAAGGAGAAGCAGGCTCCATGCACCGGGAGCCCGACGTGGGATTCGATCCCGGGTCTCCAGGATTGCGCCCTGGGCCAAAGGCGGGCGCCAAACCGCTGCGCCACCCAGGGATCCCAGTATCTCACACAAAATTATAGCTACTGTTACGCAGGTATTCCTGTACTTTCTTAAATATTAACTAAAGACAAGCAAATAGACAATTTCTGACAACAAATGCGTAAGATTTGCTAGCAACAATAGAAAAAAAAATGAGGGAACATACCAAAAAAAAAAAAAAAAAAAAAAAAAAGAAATCAAAGGCCCAAATATTAAAGACTTGAGAGGAGAAAGGAGGAAATGTTTATGCTAATCTCTTCCTACTTTAATTATAACCAACATGAATAAATCCTCTGTTCCAGCCTAATCCCTTTCCAGTTCAGACTCCCTGCAGTTGAAACATTCTGATGTGAAGATAAAGAAAAATGGATACTGTCTGCTAGTGACTAGACGAGAAACTTCCTGGCCACGCAGGACTACCAAGAGCTAGCACTCTAATCCATGTGAACCCATAAATTTTCCAGTCTTCCTGACACATGTCAATATTTCTCATAATCAAGTAGTATTCCAGGGTACTACAGCATCCAGGTTGCCTGCAGTTTGTAAAAACTACAAATAAGGCTGCTATAGAACATTCACATAGGTTTTTATGTAAATATTGGATTTAATAGCAGTTGGGTAAATACCTAGTCTTATATAGGTAAATATCTTATATGGATTTTAAAGTAGTATATGTTTAATTTTATAAAAAGCTTACAAAGTCCTTTTGGTGTGTTTATGCAAGTTTGAGAACAGAAGTTGCATTATTCTGTATAAAAGAGGAAGAATCATTTTGAGAGATGAAATGGAAGAAGTTAAGTAAAATGAAAAGCTGGGAGCTGGGATAAGTGAGATTAGTAAAATTCAAGCTTAATGGTGTTAAGAATGGGGAGGGGCATCAGGAGACAGATATATCTAATGTGGATTTCTAAATTACCTTATTTTTCTTGGGGTACCTGGGTGGCTCAGTCGGGTAAGCGTCTGCCTTTGGCTCAGGTCATGATCCCAGGGTCCTGGGATGGAGCCCCATGTCTGGTTCCCTGCTCAGTGGGGAGCCTGCTTCTCCCTTTACCCCTCCCCATGCATGCCCTCTTTCAAATAAATAAGTAAAACCTTTTACCAATTAAATAATCTGATTTCCCAGATGAAAGCTTCACTTTTGTTCCCCACCCAACCCTCCCTCATTTTCAGCAAAATCTATGGAGTGGGAGGAAGGAGGCGGAGCATATACAGTAGGACTCTTGGTTACTGATGCGTAAAACTTAAAAACAAAGTAGGGAATTCCTACTTTGAGGAATTCCCTATCTTGAAAGCAAATTTGGAATCTTAAAATTGAAGTTATGGGTTGTCCTTCAAATCCTGAGTTGGCAATCTAGTAGTGATTTAAAAAAAAGATGTCTTAGACATCAAAGTACTAGTTAAGTATTAGGCCTGTACTTAGGGGCGCCTGTCGGTTAACCCTCCAACTCTTGGTTTCCAGTGGGCTCAAGATCAAGATCATGGCATTGAGTCCCATGTAGGGCACATTCAGCATAGTCTGCTTAAGACTCTCTCTCCCTCTGCTCCCCCGCACTCCCCCTTGCAGCACTAGTGCATGTCAGTGTGTGTGTGCTTAAAAAAAAAAAAAAAAAACATGTCCGGCAGCCCGGGTGGCTCAGAGGTTTAGCGCTGCCTTCGGCCCAGGGTGTGATCCTGGAGAACAAGGATCGAGTCCCACGTCTGGCTCCCTGCATGGAGCCTGCTTCTCCCTCTGCCTGTGTCTCTGCCTCTGTGTCTCTCACGAATTAAAAAAAAAAAGGGGGGGGGAATCCCTGGGTGGCGCAGAGGTTTGGCGCCTGCCTTTGGCCCAGGGCGTGATCCTGGAGACCCGGGATCGAATCCCACGTCGGGCTCCCGGTGCATGGAGCCTGCTTCTCCCTCTGCCTGTGTCTCTGCCCCCCCCCCCCCCCGCTCTGTTGTGTGACTATCATAAAAAAATTTAAAAAAAAAAGTAGCAGACCAGAGTCTGCAAGAGCCTCACTAAAGGAGAAGCCTTAAAGGCAAACTGTTGAGAATGAGGTTTTTCTTAAATTGGTATTCCTATTTTGAGGTATGAACAGCACAGGGTTACTCAAGCAAAACTATTTCAGATAGGGACCCCTGAGTGGTTCAGTGGTTGAACGTCTGCCTTTGGTTTAGGTCGTGATCCTGGGACCTTAGGATGGAGTCTCACGTGGAGCTCCCGCGGGGAGCCTATTTCTCCCTCTGCCTATGTCTCTGCGTCTCTCATGAATAAGTAAATAAAAATCTTAAAAAAAAACCACAACTATTTCAGATAGAAATAACTGTAAGAAAAACTGTGAGTACCTTCATTGCCATTAAAATCATAGTGGGAGGGGCAGCTGATGGTGCAAATCCCTTGTTAGATTTCCTTGCCATGGATGGTCCAACTTAACCCTAAAGTATGATTTCAGAACTATGTTCATTCCAAAAGCCAGCAATTTTCTTGGCACTTCCCTTGCCGTGGGAATCCAGACATCTTAATTGTAGCAGTAGTGGTGAGAATCTAAAAATTTAAGACTAACTGATGTATGGATTTTTTTTGGAACCTGATTCAAATGAACTGGAAAAAATTTTTGAATAAAATTTTTATAAAGCAACCAAAAAAATTGATGGGAAGGGTGGAAGGGACCAGAGTACAGATTAAACAAAAGTGAGCCCATGTTTGTGCTAGGTGATGGGTGCAGCATGGGTTCAATTCACTAGTCTATGTTCTTATGTTTGCAGTTTACAATAGAAAGTTAAAGAAAATTTAAGCATGGTTCTCTTAAATTTTGCCCTTTTTTCTCCTTCTTGGTTCTCCTAGCCCCTTGAAATCAAGGCCTAGGACACCTCAGTGGCTCAGCTGTTGAGCATCTGTCTGCCTTCAGCTCAGGGTGGGATCCTGGAGTCCCCAGATCGAGTCCCACATTGGGCTCCTTGCATGGAGCCTGCGTCTCCCTCTGCCTGTGTCTCTGCCTCTTTCTGTGTCTCTCATGAATAAGTAAACAAAATATTTAAAAAAAAAAAAAAAAAAAGAAGAAGAAGAAGAAGAAACCAAGGCCTATTACCCCATGCAACAGAAAAATAAAAGCTCTCTCTTCTTTGAAATGGAGTCCTCTGCTGGATATAAACAGAATTTTTTTAGCTCTTTTATGTAAGATCTTCAATCTTAAAAGTCTCCATTCTTCTCAATCTCTCATTTCTTTTCCTTCACTGGTTTTATTTTGCTAGTTGATGGTAACATAAAATCTTAATAAATGTTAAGATATAAACATAAATTTCAAAACTAAATTTGCTCCTATGACCTACAGAAAATAAATGCCATTATTCGATTGACGCTTTCTTCTTTTTGGAGGGGATTTCTGATCCTAGGAATGCTTTAAACTATCAGAGAACAAATCCTTTCCTAAAAGACAGATATTAACTAACAGTGTGAATTAGTGAAATCTGGGAGCTAGTCCACTTGGTATCTTAATTCATTCAAAAATGATTTCCATTTCTCATTTTCTTAAAAATTACATTACTTTTATAATCAGAAAAATGGTAATTGTTAAAATTACAAACTTTTGACAAATACATCAAATGTTTTAGTAGGAAGTTGAATGTGACTTCAAATACTACAGAACTGAGGTCTTTTAAAAGATGGGCAACATGGGCAGCCCTGGTGGCGCAGCGGTTTGGTGCCGCCTGCAGCCCAGGGTGTGATCCTGGAGACCCAGGATCAAGTCCCACATCGGGCTCCCTGCATGGAGCCTGCTTCCCCCTCTCCCTGTGTCTCTGCCTCCCTCTCTCTCTGTGTCTATGAATAAATAAATAAAATCTTTAAAAAAAAAAAAAAGATGGGCAACATCTAACCTACTGTTTATAATTTAAACTAAGACCTAAATATCAAACTGAGATAAACCATCACTGGTCACATCTGATGCAACTGTTTAACTGCTCCCCAATTCTGTCTCTACTGGTTTCCCATTTTGTGCCTTCTGTTTTCTATGTCCCAGATATTGCTAAATCCAACTTGCAGCATATTCTCCTCAATGTGTCTTTTTATTCCTCATTTTTTATTTAGATTGTTTTCAATGTTCTAATCACTGTTCATTACATGTTACAGAGGCACAGCCTTCTCATGTTACTCATTGACACCTTAGTCTGGTCCATTTCTGCAAGTAGTGAGCAAGGATTTCCCACATATAACACCTCTAAAAGTCATCCAGAAAATACCAAGTGGGGTTCTGTATCCCAACTTTCATCCTTTTCCTTAAACAGAACTCCAACCAGAAAATTAACTATAGTGGTAAATTATTTTACTGAACACTAAAGGTATCAATTCCTAAGTGATTAATCCCTAATTAGCATTACTTAAATCTAGTATTAAATAATCAGAAAAGAAAAACCTTTTAAAAAATCTTTAAGCGGGGCAGCCTGGGCGGCTCAGCGGTTTAGCGCCGCCTTCAGCCCAGGGCGTGATCCTGGAGACCTGGGACTGAGGCCCACGTCAGGCTCCCTGATGGAACCTGCTTCTCCTTCTGCCTGTGCCTCTGCTTCTCTCTCTCTCATGAATAAATAAAATCTTTAAAAAATAAATCTTTAAACAATTGCTTTCCTTTTTATTTTTACTAACAACATGCACACTGGAAGTCTACAAAACCAAACAGTAAGTATTCTGAACACAGAAAAATAAAAATCTCAGAAAATGAATACCATGACTATTCCCAGACAAAGCAAAATTAAGGGAAATAAACTTTTCAGCTTTGTGATGCTCTCCAAAAATCCATTCAAGAGGCACTGGCAGGGCAGCCCCAGTGGCTCAGCGGTTTAGCGCTGCCTTCGGCCCAGGTTGTGATCAAGTCCCACGTCAGGCTCCGAGCATGGAGCCTGTTTCTCCCTCTGCCTGTGTCTCTGCCTCTCTCTCTGATGAATAAATAAATAAAATCTTAAAAAAAAAAAAAAAAGGCACTGGCAGAACAAGCCATTAAATTTAAGGATAATTCATTTTTCCCTTCCCCTTCGCAAGAGAAAAAAAGTGTGCTCCTTGTCTGTCAAAGTCAACAACATGTGAACTGCTGAACAGCAAGATTATGCACAGTAGTAACTGTATATTTTGACACAACTAAACATGCCAAAAGGTTCAAAAGATTTTATTGATGTGAACCCGTCCAGTTCTTTTTATTTTATTTTATTTTTTATTTTTTATTTATGATAGTCACAGAGAGAGAGAGAGAGAGAGAGAGAGAGGCAGAGACATAGGAAGAGGGAGAAGCAGGCTCCAAGCACCGGGAGCCCGACGTGGGATTCGATCCCGGGTCTCCAGGATCACGCCCTGGACCAAAGGCAGGTGCCAAACCGCTGCGCCACCCAGGGATCCCCTTTTTATCTTTCAATACTGGAAAATGTGACCCACCAGGGTAAAAAACAATCAGGTTGCTTAAAAAAGGATATTAAGGGCTGATCGTAACAGAAATATGAAAAAGGACTATGACAGCATAAAAACAAAAACAAGTTATCAGTTTGGCTCAATGATACTTAACTAATAACCTGTGAAAACAACATATAGGAAGGTACAATTACCTAGATCACTTTGAATACAATATTAATTTACAAAATTCAAGTAAAAATTACTGATGCAGCAATTACTCTAAAACTAAATTACAGGGATCCCTGGGGGGCTCAGCGGTAGAGCATCTGCCTTTGGCTCAGGGCATGATCCTGGAGTTACGGGATCAAGTCCCACATCAGGCTCCCTTCAGGGAGCCTGCTTCTCTCTCTGCCTGCGTCTCTGCCTTCTCTGTCTCTCACGAATAAACAAATAAAATCTTTTTTAAAAATACAACAAAGAAAAAAATACAACAAAGAAAACTCCTTACTAGCAATATTACTTAGGATAAAAAGATTATATAATCTTCTTAAAAAAGCAACAAGATGGGGTGCCTGGGTGGCTCAGTCAGTTGAGCGTCAGCCTTCAGCTCAGGTCATAATTTTGGGGTTGAGCCCACATTACAGCTTCCTGTTCAGTGGGGAGTCTGCTTCTCCCTTATCCTCTGCTTCTCCCCGTTTGTGCAGTTTGTGCTCCCTCTGTCTCTTATTCCCTTTCTCAAATAAAATCTTAAAAAAAAAAAAAAAGACCATAGCTTAAAAAAACCACACACACACCACATGATGATGGACAACTCTAAAACAAAAATCAAAGAATATACATTTTTAAAGTTACTACAGTGAGGTTCAAACTCAAGCCTAGCTTAAGAATTGCTGCTCTTACTGCCACTCTTCAACACTGCAACTAAAGACTTTCCCAAAATGCAGAAATAACTTGTCACCTGGGAGAAGTAGGTACTTTATTCTGTAGTCACTGGAAAGCCAAGTCAAGCCTAACTTAGAGTTCAAAGCTTTCTTTAATTTGATGCAAACCTTTCTTCCTCTCAGCGCAGAAGGTTCCCAATACATTAACAAGTCCTACTTCCCACCTACCTCAGCCAAACAATGTATCCAAACCTACCCAATCATTCAAAAGTGAGTTTAAGCGGCCCCTTTCTGTGAAACTTTTAATATTTCCAATATAATCTCTCAATAAATGTTAATACTCAGTACTCATTAGGCATTAGGTACTGGGGATACCAAGAAATAGTTCCTGTACACATCAGTCTCAACGTGGATAAGAAAACCTTGGGCAGCCCGGGTGGCTCAGCAGTTTGGCGCCGCCTTCCACCCAGTGCGTGATCCTGGAGACCCGGGATGGAGTCCCACGTCAGGCTCCCTGCATGGAGCCTGCTTCTCCCTCTGCCTGTGTCTCTGCCTCTCTCTCTCTCTCTCATGAATAAATATTTTTTAAAAAACCTTAACACAATAGAATATTCTAGTATAATAAAGAGCTACAGTAGCACCTAGGTAAGTAAATAAATAAATAAATAAATAAATAAACCCACCAAGAAATCTGCTCCAGGCTATCAGAGATGACTTATTAAGGGAAAAGAGAAGAGATGCACCATGAACCATTCCAGATCTTTAGGAAAGTATCTCTATGTAAATATTATGCATATTTCCACTAAACATTGATCATCCTTTACCAAAAACTCACAGTGACAGACTGTCTTATACACAGTGCTGTTGTTAACTGAATACTGCTATACTTTCTTTATAGCATCAGTTAATTCATACTGTAGCAAGATTCCAAATAAAAAAGCAAACTTGGCCAATCAACTTCAATCTTCTATAGACCAAAGCTTTTAATTGAGTCTCAAAAAAGCAGGAAACCTGATCCAAACCTTGATTTCCCTGTCCAAAAGTATCTTTATGATTAAAAATATCAACAAACAAGTGATCAAAGCCACAAACTGCCCCCAATGAACAGCCTACTCCTGAATAAACAAGAGCAACATCTTCAGTTTCTAATTATTTTGCAAAAGGTTACATCCGGATTAGTCTAAAGACAGAAGAGTAAGTGCCTAAACAACCTTCAGGGCTAAAACAGTGTTTAAATCCTAAATACCGGGCAGCCCGGGTGGCTCGGCGGCTTGGTGCCTGCCTTTGGCCCTGGGCGTGATCCTGGGGTTCCGGGATCGAGTCCCGCATCAGGCTCCCTGTGGGGGAGCCTGCCTCTCCCTCTGCCTGTGTCTCTGCCTCTCTTTCTCTGTGTCTCTCATGAATAAATAAATAAAATAAAATATATATCTCATATAAAATAAAAAATATCTCATGAATAAATAAAAAAATATAAAAAATAATAATAAAATAAATAAATAAATCCTAAATACCTACCCCCACAACGAGAAGAGTATTAAAGTCACTGCCCATTAATTAGCATGTCGCAGAGAGCTGGACTTCAGTTCTGGCGGGGAACACAATTATTCCAGGGCATTCACATCCTGGTCCCAACCAACCTTTCCAGATTCGCCTACACTTTCCCTCCCTGCAGCGCCACAGTCCACTACTCAAACACACTTTTCAGGACTCCTTGCCTCGTTACAAGATGTCCTCTCAGGCTCAAATGTCCTCCCCTAATTTAAAACGGATTGATCCGTTTAGGCCAGGGACACGTCACCTCCTCTATGGAAGAGTCCTACCTAGGCAGGAATTAATCACTCCGTTACCCAGAATCCCAGAACATGCGGCCTGTATTTCTATTTAAGCGTTAATTTGCCTCATGAAAGAATGAAAACGTATACACACACACACACCTGTCTCCCCAGGAGCCTGTAAAACTTTGCACGGCCTTACTCTTTGTTACTTCGGACTCACACGGAGCCAGCACCTGGAAACGACCCGTGAAAATACAAATGACTCCTGGAAGCCTCCCGTTCGACGAACGCTTCAGATTCCAGGTCAGAAAAAAAAAAAAAAAATCCTAAGGAACGCGCCTCCCAATGCCCATGCCTCATCTTCTCTGAAGTGACCCTATTTCCTGTCATTTCTGGAAACTGGATACTCCCTCAAGAACTCCGGCTTATTCTCAGCATTTTCCTAAATTCCGTGTTCTCCGAATTCCACAAAACGATCAGGTACCTCGAAAGCTTTGACCGCTGGGAATAATAACGTGCCTTTCCCTCTTCCACCAATCATCAGTCTCCAAGGGGGGGGGGTGGGGAACAAACACCAATATACAAGTGATCACGGGAAGAAAAAACTACCAGATTTTATGTCCAAATCACTTCATACAAAAAAAAAAAAAAAAGTATTTTAGATGCCTGATTAGCCGAGACGAAGAGGAACGGGCCTCAAGCAGGCTACGCTCGAGTTGGCGCTGCCGAAAAGCGGCTGCCGTGTTCCCGGGCTCCCCCGACTCCCCCGGGCACGAACTGCGCCCGCCACAGTTCCGTGAGGCGAGGGCGACTCCCGGCTTTCACGCCCGTTTCCCCGATTCGCGGCCCTGGCCTCCCCCCCGGCGAGCCGTCTGAACGAGGCCTTCCGCTCGGAAAAGAGAAGCAACTCTGAAGGAACAGGACCCAAACGCGGAACAAAGCGCCTGCCCGCGGTGGAGGAGTAGGACGCCATTACGTGGGGCAGTGGCCTGCGCCGCTAGCGCCGAGGAGCCGACCAGGGCCCCCACGCGCGGGCGCGGCACCCCACCAACGAAACCACAGGCCGAGGCAAAAACCGAGTAAAATCGAGTCTTGGCAGGCTGGCAGCAGAGAAGACGCGGGAGCACGGGAAGACGCCTTACCTTCGTGGGTCTTGGCGATCTTCGCCATTTTGTCCACTCGAACACACAGACGGAACTGGCGCTCCCCAGCACTTCCGCTCGCCGCCGCTGCCACGGAGAAAAATAGCTGGGGAATGCTCTCTGCGCGTGCGCCAAGCGGGGGCGCGCGCCGCCGCGCGACACGTGACGGAGCAGCCGCCTAGAGGGAACAGAGCGATGCATTGTGGGGGAGGGGGAGGAGCCAGGGCCCGGCGCGGAGGCGGTTTTCGCGGTGGCGGGAGGAGGAGGGCTAAGCGAGTCCTGACGCGGGGGCGGGGGCGGGGGCGACGGCGACTGCTCTGGAGGGAAGTGGGTTGTGCGAGGACCCGCTGATAGTCACTGCGAGAGACGCTGGATTTCAGGCCCGTCCGAAGCCTCAGGCCGTCAGTTCTCGTCCTCCACGTCGAGCGGAGGTGTGTCGGTGCCAGGCGAGAGCTCCTGTGGCGTCTCTCAGCGGCTGCAGTGGGTAGTTGTGGAGACACACACCAGTCACGTCCTTCGCGCTGAAATTCAAGGTCATTTTTCTTTCTTCTTAAAGAATTACTTGCCATTTGGGTAGGAGTTTCGTGCACAACATTATTATTTCCAGACACTGTTGTACCTCACAAACAACCCAGGAAAGTGGGCGAGTTGTTGCTAATCCCATTTAAGAAAGGAGAGGAAAACTAGGGCGGGGGTGTAAATAAAATATGCAAGGTCACACCCTTACTGAATTACCCGGGAGGAACTGTGCCGTCCTTTTTTAAAGCCTTTTAATTTCATAGGTTCTTAGAAAACCACTGGCTGTCAGCATTAACACTGATGGAATGCCTTTCTTTTTTTTTTAATTTTTATTTATTTATTTATGATAGACACACAGTGAGAAAGAGAGAGAGGCAGAGACACAGGCAGAGGGAGAAGCAGGCTCCATGCAGGGAGCCCGACGTGGGATTCGATCCCGGGTCTCCAGGATCGCGCCCTGGGCCAAAGGCAGGCGCCAAACCGCTGCGCCACCGAGGGATCCCTGGAATGCCTCTCTTAATCCTAAATGTCACTCTTGAATCAGGAATTTTTAAAAGCTCCAAATATGGCTTTTCTTTTTTTTTTTTTGCCTACTCCTCAATTACAAAAGCATAATTTTGAACTGCCACACTGGCCTTGGACTTTAGGATTAAAAAAGAACATAACTTTGAGGGGAAGTTGGTACAGGAAGCAGCCTAAGGAAACAGGTAAGGATTAAGGTTAGAGCTATCACCAAAAACGTTTGCCTGGCTGTGTAACAGGATCACAACATGAGTATTTAGTAGAAACTTTAGTAACAAAAATGGGACTTAGTATCAATGAAAAAAATCAATTTGATGAGAGAAAATTTTCAATTTTCAATTGTTTTAATTTAGGTTAAACAATAGTTGAGGGAGGAAAGGGTTAAGAGAACATGTAGATTGTTTTTTTAAAAAAAGATTTTATTCATGAGAGATAGACACAGGCAGAGGGAGAAGTAGGCCCCCTGCAGGGAGTCTGACATGGGACTGGATCCCAGGGACCACAGGGGTCACGACCTGAGCTGAAGGCAGACACTCAACCCCTGAGCCATGCAGGCGTCCCAAGAACATGTAATTTTATGAATTATTGGTAAACTCTAGTTGTTGAATTGGCAGAGTGCCCACAGATATTCCTTACATAGTTTATAACCTACACATAGATTGCACATATTCTTTTATATATATAAAATAGCATGTTTTAAAATAATGAAAAAAGGATGAATGGGAAATAAAGAATTACAGAAGGGTGTTATGATCCATCAATAATCAACAATCTAAAAAAATCCATGTTGACAAAAAGAATCACAAGGACATGGCATTTCTTGGCTCTTATTTAAAAATAGGAAGAAAAAAAAGAAAAAAGAAGAAAGGTAAATTTGTATATACAAGACAATCACTGTCCTGTCAAAATATATGCAAAGGAAATTCACCAAAGTGTTAATAGTGGATGCCTATGACTGGTGAAATTATGAACTTTAAAAATAATTTTTAGTATTTTCCAGATACTTTGCTATAAGCACATTTTTATAATACACAAAAGGAATATATTAAAAGATGGAATGCCTGGCCAGCTCAGTTGAAAGAACATGCGACTCTTAATCTCACAGTGGTAAATTTGAGCCCCACATTGGGTGTACAGATTTCTAGAAATAAACTATATTTAAAAAAAAAAAAATGAAAAGCATGTGCAAAGGTGTCACATGTCCTTTTCATTCTAAGATAGAAGCTGCATCTGCTGGCCACTTTGTATTATTACATGCATATTTCTCTAGGTTACTAGGTATTAAGTTAACTTTTGTAAGTTTTTTTTTTTTAATTTATTTATTCAGAGAGAGAGAGAGAGAGAGACCAAGAGGCAGAGACACAGGCAGAGGGAGAAGCAGGCTCCATGCAGGGAGCCCGACACGGGACTCGATTCCGGGTCTCCAGGATCAGACCCCGGGCTGAAGGCGGCGCTAAACCGCTGTGCCACCGGGGGTGCCCTTAAGTTAACTTTTGTAAGGCAAAGGCCCTATGGAATAGTGAGGAAAGAGAAAATTTGCCAAAGGAGATTCCCTTCTTTTAGTCTTCTAAAGACTAATTTATCTTTAATAAAACAATGACTTGGACATTCAGACAGGAAGTAAGTTTTTCAACAAGTACCTTTTACTTTCCACTTTCAATATTAATAAATAATACTCAGATATCATTTAAAATACATTTCCTGCCCTTTTCTGGTGAAACTTTTTGTTTCAAAAATTAGAAAAGGTGATCTGGTCTTTTGTAATCTAGACAATTAACAGTGATGTCATCCAATGTCTTTTTTTTTTTTTTTTTTTTTTTTTTAATTTACTCACGGAAGACAGAGAGAGAGGCAGGCGCCATGCAGGGAGCCCAACGTGGAACTCCATCCCAGGTCTCCAGGATCATACCCTGGGCTGAAGGCGGCGCTAAACCACTGAGCCACCAGAGCTGCCCTGTCATCCAATTTCTAAGGAAAATCCATTCCTTTTGAAGTAAGCTCTACATCCAATATGGGACTTGAACTCATGACCTTGAGATCAAGAGTTGCATGCCCTACTGACTAAGCCAACCAGGCACCACCATTCTTTTACTTATCAGGGGTACTTGGAGGCTGGCTTTTTTGAGTCTCAAAAAAATATTACAAAGTAGCAAGCATACATAATTTTTCTGGGCAAAACAAGATATAATAATTTTGCAGAATGTTAAACATATAACTTGTTCAATTTACCTTTGGGAAATGAAACTATAAAGGCCTTAAAGTTCTGTGCTATGGGAAAGCCACTGACAGTTTATCAAGACATCTTTTCTGAGGTAAAAGGAGGACTGTTATGGATAAATGGCCCACAATCTTGATGTGTAATGTTTCCTAGCAGTCTCCGGTATCAAAAGAATATCAGACTCTACCTACCCAAGGCCTAAATCCAAAACTTTCTGTTTCCCTTTCAGTTATGCCTGAAGTTTGAAAAGTAGTCTTATTTTTGAAAATTTAATGCATTACTCAATTAAATAAAAGATAACCTTGAGACGATATTCTAAATAAGTCAGTGTGCCTGTCATGCCTGACTTTTCCTTTTAGCTTCAACTTACCTCACCAAAGTCTCTGCTCAGGGAAACAGAACTGGGTTGTTCTCCTGGAAGAAAGAGGCACCTGGCCAGCCACATAGAACCTGGTTTGGAATACAGGACATTCTACCCTTAAAAATAGAAGTTATTGGCTAAGCCAAAATTCCTTCTCTTGGAAATTTGAACTGGAAGTATGAAAGGAACTTGCTGGTTGCTATTGAAACAGAAAGAATCAAAGGAGAATGTCACTTTAATGACATAAGACAGGAATCACAAATTCCTGCTGCTCAAATCCCCACGGCTACCCTAAATCCAGAACCATCTCCAGCCCCAAACTAATGGCCCATTCTTTAAATAGTACTGCTTTTCTTGAACTAACTTGGATAGATTTCTCTTCCTTCCAGCTATGCCAGGCCTAACTAGAACAGCAGTATATTAACATCTCAGCATGAATTCGTTAACTAGCCTCTTTTTCTAGTTGAAAGTCAACTGAGAGCTCTCCCTGATTCATAATGGTGAAATATCTAGATTCAGAACACATATAAATCAAGTCTGAATAGGTATCCCAGACAACTAAGGGATTGTGACACAGAAAGAAGCATTAGGTGCCTTGAACACTGTGATGTCTTTTAATGTGTCAACTTGGCTAAGCTACAGCCCCTGGTTATTCAATTTTTTTTAAATTTTTATTTATTTATGATAGTCACAGAGAGAGAGAGAGAGAGGCAGAGACACAGGCAGAGGGAGAAGCAGGCTCCATGCACCGGGAGCCCGACGTGGGATTCGATCCCGGGTCTCCAGGATCGCGCCCTGGGCCAAAGGCAGGCGCTAAACCGCTGTGCCACCCAGGGATCCCGCCCCTGGTTATTCAAATACCAACCTAGGTGTTGCTATGAAGGCTTTAATAGATGCGCTGTAAGTCCATAATAATTGACTTTAAGTAAAGGAAATTGTTCTAGATAAGCTGGGTGGATCTAATCCAATCAGTTGAAAAGCTTTTACAGCAGAACTTAGGCTTCCCTGATGCAGAAGAAATTCTACTTGTGGACAGCAACTTCATCTTATGCTGGAGAATTCCAGCCTGCCCTTACTGATGGTCTGTCCTTCAGATTTTGGACTTTCTTAGCCAATGTCCACAATGCATAAACCAATTCCCTGTTAGAAATCTCTTAATATGTATCTCCTACCAATCTGTTTCTCCAGTTAAAACCTGATTGACATAAACACCAAAGGTAAGGATGCCTCTATCAGTCAGCTAAGTGTCTGCCTTTGGCTCAGGTCATGATACCAGGGTTTTGGGACAGAGCCCCATGTCAGGCACCCTACACAGTGGGGAGTCTGCTTCTCCCTCTCCCTCTGCTTCTGCCCTCACTTGCTCTCTCTCTGTTTCTCTCAAATGAATAAAAAATATTTTAAAAAATAAATGACAAAGGAAAATCTCACCATTCATTCAAAAAATATTGAGAACCTATTAATACATATTTAATGAATACCTATTGTACACCAGTTTTTAAGTTAGGGAGCACATTGTATACACACTATGTATACATTGTATATGTGCGTTACAATTTACCATGCAGCTGCTACCCAAGAACCTTATTAATTAGCCTTTTGTGTGCTGATTCCAATGTGCCTTGCCTCAATTAGAGCTCTACCAGTCATACTGGAAATAGCCACTGTTTTGAATTTTGTGTTAATTATTCCCTCATAGTTTTTTATACTTTTACTGCCTATGTATGTAATCATCAAGTATGTAGTTTTATTTTGCTTGTTTTTTAAACTTTTATGTAAATAGAATCATCCTAGTTATAGTCCTCTATAACTTGTGTATAGCTATCACTTTTTTTTTTTTTTCAAGTATAATTAACGTACAGGGTCATATTAGTTTCAGGTCCACAATACACTGATTCAACAATCTATGCATTACTCAGTGCTCTTCAGGGTAAGTGTACTCTTAATCCCTTTACCCATTTCACCAGTCACCCACTCACCTTCCCTTTGATAACCACCAGTTCTCTATTTAAGAGCCTGATTTTTTTGTTCATTTTTTCTTCGGTCATTTGTTTCTTAAATTCCACATGTGAGTGAAATCATGGCATTTGTCTTTTTCTGACTGACTTGTTTCACTTAGCATTATACCCTCTAGATCCATGTTGCTGCAGATGGCAATGTTTAATCCTTTTTATGGCTCAGTAATATTCCATGGTATATATACACCAGATCTTCTTTATCCATTCATCTATTGATAGACACTTGGATTGCTTCCATATTTTGGCTATTGTAAATAATGCTGCAGTGAACATAGGGCTGCATATATATTTTTTTAGAATTAGTGTTTTCATACTCTTTGGGTAAATACCCAGTAGTAGAATTAGCAGACATTATTTTAGATTCTGGGAATACAATGGTGAACAAGACACTGTCCTCATGGAGCTTAGATTCTTTGAGGGAGAGAGATTAAGAACTATGTGTGTATATAGTTTCAGATACTGTCAAATACTATGAAGAAAAAATATAAAAAACGGAGAGCGGGCAGGATGGAAGGATAGGTGGAACAGGAAAGGTGAGATCTCCAAGGGAATGACATTTCAACAGATACTAAAATGAAATACGGGGGCAGCCTGGGTGGCTCAGCGGTTTAGCGCCTGTCTTTGGCCCAGGACCTGATCCTGGAGACCCAGGATCAAATCCCACGTTGGTCTCCCTGCATGGAGCCTGCTTGTCCCTCTGCCTGTGTCTCTGCCTCTCCCTCCCTCCCTCTCTCTCTCTCTCTCTCTCTCTCTCTCTCTCTCATGAATGGATAAATAAAATCTTAAGTAAATAAATATTTTTTTTAAATGAAGTAAGGGAATGAGGACTGGGGGAAAAGAGTATTTCAGACATAGTAAGTGCATATGTGCCACAGTGGGAATGAGCTTGAGGTCTATATATGTGTCCAGAGTAAAGTAAGGGGTGAGGGAAAACAGCATGAGGCAGGATAGTACCACAGGTACTGGCAGTACTACTACAATGTTGAGTGAATGAATGAATGAATGAATGAATGTTAAATGAAGCTATCTTCCAAACTTTCTTGCTCTGTATTGCCTCTGTTAGCTAATACAAGGGTATCAGCCACATAATTTTTGCTGTTGGATTCTCCATGGTAGATGTACATAAAAGCAGGAAACATTGTCATTATTGATTCACCTTAGGCTACCTGCTGTCACTAGCTGAACTAAGAAATTGGTAGGAAGTAGAGGAACGGGGTATATGAGGACCAGAGAAACAATATAATTTGTGAAGGAGAGCTGAGAATGTTGGGTCAAGACTAGGATTCTTAGGTCAGTGACAGGTGCTCTGTTGTCAGCAGGTACCAGAGTCAACAAGTTGGCAATAATAGTAACAGCTACAGTACAAAGCCAGCAATTTTTGTTGGCACCAGAACCCAAAGAGACTAAGCGTAGTGCTTCCTTCTTAATGATAGGAGATAGAGGATGCAATAATTTGTCCTTTGCTTTGTCCTCCTATCCTGGAGGGGATATCCAGGCATCCCCCAGGCCACTATGCTCCTAAAACAGTGGTTCTCAGCTAGAAATGATTTGGTCTTCTAGGGATTCCCTGAAAGTCTAGAGACATTTTTGGTTGTCACAACTCTATCCTCTGCCTAGAGGTCCTCCTCCCTATTTCCACCCCCATTTTCTCTTCCGTCTTTCACTTGGCTAACTTCTCATCCTGTCAGAATGGCCCAGTGTCACCCTACCCAGGAACCTAACCCTAGGAGTGAGATCTGGATTACATGCTTTGATATTTCTGTGCCATGCTCCTAAAATGCCACAGACTTCTAAGTAATTACTTTGTATTATCATTGTTTCTATGTGTCTGTCTCCCTAAACTGGACTGTAAATACATAGAGCAACTTAAAGGGAGAAATTGCTGGCATCTAGGGGTCAGGGACACTACTCAGCATCCTATGTTGTACAGGAAACTCCCCCAAACTAGAAATTTTCTGGCACAGGATGTCAATAGCGCCACAGTTGAGAAATCCTGCCCTAAAAATACCACTGATGGAGCAGACCTTCTATTTTCTTTGGGTTTACTTTCCACACTCTGGAGGAAATGTCTTTCCGAGGTTTCCCAAGTAATTACCATTTCCTGGTCATCTAGTCTTATTAACAGGATTAACACAGTGCATCAATAATGTTTTGCTGTACGTCCAGATGTCCATATTGCTTAAGATTATATGATAGAATTGGGGCACCTAGGTGGCTCAGTCAGTTAAGCATCTGACTTCAGCTCAGGTCATGATCTCAGGGTCCTGGGATAGAGCCCTACATTGGGCTTCCTGCTCAGTGGAGAGTCTGCTTGTCCGTTTTCCCCTACCTCTGCCCCTCCTCCCTGCTCATGCTCACTCTATTTAAAAAAAAAAAAAAAAAAAAAAAAAAGACTAGGGGCACATGGGTGGCTCAGTTGGTTAAATGTCTGCCTTTGGCTCTGGTCATAATTTCAGGGTCCTGAGATCGAGCCCCACATCAGGTTCCCTGCTCAGTGGGGAGTCTGCTTCTCTCTCTCCCTCTGCTCCTCCACCTTACTTTTGCATGCCCTTGCTTGCTCTCTCTCTCTCTCTCAATTTTTTTTTTTTTAAAGATTATGGTAGGGGCAGCCTGGGTGGCTCAGCAGTTTAACGCCGCCTTCAGCCCAGCGCGTGATCCTGAGGTCCCAGGATCCAGTCCCCCATCGGGCTTCCTGCATGAAGCCTGCTTCTCCCTCTCCCTGTGTCTCTGCCTCTCTCTGTGTGTGTGTCTCTCATGAATAAATAAATAAAATATTTTAAAAATAAAAAAATATATATATTATGGTAGTTATTATGATAGATTATATTGTAGGGGAGTTAACATAATTCAGGGGTAAAACTTAAAATGTGTACCTCTGTCCAGTACAGGAGAATCACACTTTTAAATCCTCCTCATTGTTAGGGATGGAAAACAATCTTTTTTTAAAATATGTATTTATTTGAGGGGCACCTGAGTGGCTCAGCTGGTTGAGCGTTACTGGTATACTATGTACTTGAGGTCATGTTAATTGGTTAATCTGCTCTAGATACCATGTTTGGCACAGCAACTGCAACTGAAGCTACTACTTGGTTGAATGTGATAACTCACCATTGTCCTCTAGGATCTGTGTAGCCTTTGTAAGGACTACAATATGGATCACCATCATTGCATGCTGTAGGTCTTTAAGGCACTAATCTCTGCTATATTACCTAGAATATAATAATATTTTTTATTTACAATCTTGGAAGGCTATGGGGGAGCTATTCAGTAGCCTTCCCCACTATGTTTTTATTCTATAGGCTATGGAACCTATATGGGAGTTTGGCCAACTTCTAAGTATGTTCGTTACAATTATACATTTAAGAATTTGGGAAATGACACTTGGTACTATGAGCCAGATGTGGGCCAGGACTCCATTTATGACCCCATCCACCACCACTCTAATAAGCCACTGTGATACTTTGGGTATCAATGTCCACTTGGACATGTGTTCATGGCCCTCAAAATATTAGATTATTCCACTCTTCCCAATGTATAGTTACCCGAGCAAATGATAGGTGCCTTTGGAGAAGTACTAGGAGATTCATTAACACATAGTTTTGTGTTATATCCTTCCTGGGGACCTAGTTTCCCTTTCAAATGGTCTGAAATCAAATCATTCTAAGTTGAATACTAGCTCAGGTTTGAAAACTAAAGAACCACTTTTTTTTCCCCCAATAGCTGCCTTCAGCCTCCTGAACATCAATCCTTGATTTCTCCTGGTTCTAATAGACTGAACAACACCATTGTATAGCTCATCAATTTCTTTCTTTTTTTTTTTTTTTTAGCTCATCAATTTCTTTTTTTTTTTTTTTTTTAAGATTTATTTATTTATGATAGACACAGAGAGAGAGAGGCAGAGACACAGGCAGAGGGAGAAGCAGGCTCCATGCTGGGAGCCCGATGCGGGACTCGATCCCGGGACTCCAGGATCGCACCCTGGGCCAAAGGCAGGCGCCGAACCGCTGAGCCACCCAGGGATCCCCAGCTCATCAATTTCTAAGGAAATCCTACTGTATTAACCATCTATATATCACTCAGATTAGGACTCCCCAGGTAGCCATTCCAGCTCTGTGCTAATTATAATTGTGCTCACCTTGCTTCTGATGGTTCAGCATTACTACTTGGCCTCTGTTTTGGGATCCCATCATTCCCATTGTTACCATAGAGCTCAGCTCAGTAACTTTCTGTTACTATTACCTGAGGCCTTTTAGAGACAGCCACCATAATTAACAGTGCTTTCCCTGGCCATATTGGAGTCGGAGACAAAGGAAAAATCAGTTATATTGATCCTGTATTTAAGATTTTGGTATCTTGTTCATATGGATTTTATGCATTAATTTTGATTTTTTAAAATATATCAAAGATCATATTGGTTACTAAGCTTTTTGGTACCCTCTTAAATTTTGCACCTAAGGCAAGTACCTCATTCACTTCACCCTAGTTTCAGTCCTGTTCGGTGATGTTGGTGCCTCTCTCACATTCCTTATTGCTTTAGGAAACAGTAACCTCTAAGCCTTCCCATGGGACATAATTATCTGCTAAGTTTTTTGGCTTTCACATTGAATTTCTACTCTAGCATAGCCACTTTTTTGACTCTTTTAGTCATCCCCTCTTCTACCATCTTCCACCGTAGTCCTGCCATTCCTGCCACTCAATATGGGCCTTTACTTTCTCTGAGTTTCTAAGAGCCACCCTAGCAGCGTTAGTACTGCCTTCCCAGATCCTTGTCAGGGTACTTCATATCGTGGAATAGTGCTTTCATAGTGATAAGTCCTTCCTAACCAATGTTTTCTGCTACCTACCCCTCTCCCCTGATCTAGGACTCTCAGATTTTAGTTCCTTATGCCACTTTTCAATTCCTAATAGTGCCCGGGTCCTTCAGCTCCTTTGAGATGTTCCTTTCCTCCCTTAGCAGATCCAGCATTTTCTTGGCTAGGCGAAGTATGATTTAACCCCAGTTATTGGTCTAGTGTCCAGCAGGGAACATATAGAAAGTTCCTGAGTGGGACACCTGTTGTCTTATAAGTCAAAAGTCTTGTATGTCCTTCAAGCTTTTTAACAAGGACAATTAGGCCACTTCTGTAGGCCTAGAGGATTCAGAGAAATCTAGGATTTCAAGATTCTTGAGTGCACTGACCCAGATGTCCTTGCCCTATTTCTTAGGATTGCAGTCTTTCCCAATCAGGGCCCTTACTTTATCTAAGAGATATGCTAAAGCTGAAAATTCTATCAAGTTTTGGAGATCTGCTACTCTTAATATTAAACCCTAAACCGTTGACTATCAGCTTTTTTTTTAAAGCTTTTATTCATTTATTCGAGACCGAGAGAACACAAGTGGGGAAAAGGGGCAGAGAGAAAGGGAGAAGGAGACTCTGCCAAGCAGAGAGCCTAATGCAGGGCTTGATCCCAGGACCTTGAGATCATGACCCAACCTAGAGGCAGACACCTAACCGACTAAGCCACCCAGTGCCTTTTTTTGCTAATTCCAACCAGTGAGACTCTTTACTGCCAAGAATGCCCTCCAGCTTTTACACTTAACCTTTAATAAGTGATTAGTCACTCTTAACCTTTCAGTGGCGTCCCCCTCTTCCAGCCCCCTTTGGCTCAGGGCATGATCCCGGTTCAAGGATGGAGTCCCACATCAGGCTCACCTTGCCTGTGTCTCTGCACCTCTCTCTATATCTCTCATGAATAAATAAAATCTTAAAAAAAAAAAAAAAAACCTGTTTGAGTCTTTGCTTTAAATAATTATTTTGGGTATATCTATACCTAGGAGTTGGATTGCTGAGTAATATGATAATTCTATGTTTAGCTTTTTGAGGAATTGCCAAACTGTTTTCCACAGCAGCTACCCCATTTTACATTCCCATTAGCAATGCATGAGGAATCCAATCCCTCCATATCCTCACCAACACTTATTTTCTGTGCCTACATTTTTCATAACCATCCTAGTAGGTATGAAGTGGTGTTTCATTGTAATTTCGATTTGCATTTCCCTACTGGCTAAGGATGTTAAGCATCTTTTCATATACCTATATTAGCCATTCGTACATCTTTTAGAGAAATGTCTAAGTGTTTGCCTATTTTCTTTCTTCTTCTTTTTTTTTTTTTTTTTTAAGACTTTGCCTAAATCTCTGCAGCCAGTGTGGGGCTCGAACTCAACCTGGAGATCAAGAGTCACATGCTCTATCAATTGAGCCAGCTATATGCCCCTTTTTACCCATTTTTAAATTGAGGTGGGTTTTGTTTGTTCTTGTTAAATTCTAGGATATCTTATATATCCTGAAACTTAATTCCTTCTCAGATATATGATTTGCAAATATCTTCTTTCACTCTCTATGTGAGATAATAGAACAATTGTACATTGGTCTGTGTCTCCAGTTCCTAACACAGATCTCCTGAAATTCTTGTAAATTCCTAAGTGATAAGAGCAGTAGGAATATCTCTTGTTCTAATATTTGTTCTTTGACCCCATCCTGGACACATGGCTCCTAAAACCCTTGAGAACTCCTAAGTGATGAGAACAATATGAGCCTCTTTTGTTCATTGAGGAGACTCTGATGGGCTCCTAGACAGAGAGGCTGGTCACCAGAAAGATCAAGCCATAATTAGAAGCTTGGAATTTTCAGCCCCACTCCCCCAACCTGTCCAAAGAGGGAGAGAGACAGAAATGGAGTTAATAATTGATCATGCCTGTGTCTGTAAACTCCATCAAATCCCAATAGTACAGAGTTCAGGGAGTTTCCCTCCCTGAAACATCCACACTGAGAAGATAACACACCCCAACTCCACAGGAGAGAAGCTCCTGTACTTGGGACACTCCCAGACTTGCTCTATGTATCTCTTTATCTGGCTGTTCATCTGTATCCTTTATCATATCCTTTAAGAAACTGGTAAACCTCAAACTCAAGAGGGTTGTAGAACCTCTGATTTCTAGCCAAATGAGACAGAGTTGTGGGTAACTGGCATCTGAAGTCAGATGGGAACAGTCTTGAGGGACTAAGCCCTTGACCTGTGGGATCTGACACTATCTCCAGGTACAGGTAGTGTTGGAATTGACTTAAATGGTAATAACACCCAGCTGGTATTGCACAGAATTACTTGGTTTAGGAAAAACTTCCACACATTTGGCAAACAGCAGTGAAGTGTTTTGTGTGGGTAGTAAAGGAGACACACACAAGAGTTTCTCTAACTCACTAGGGATTGACTTCTCACTTGATTGACAGTATCCTTTCATGCACAAAATGTTTAATTTTAACGAAGTAAAATTTTTTCTTTTGTTGTTTGTGCACTTGATATCCTATTCAACAAATCATTGACAAGTCCAATGTCATGGGTAATTTAGTTTTGCTTCCAAAAAAGTATGTTACCAATTATTCAGAAGTATCACCCCACCCAGGGGCACCTGGGTAGCTCAGTCAGTTAAGTGTCTGCCTTCGGCTCAGGTCGTGATCCCAGGGTCCTGGGATTGAGTCCCACATCAGGCTCCCCACCCAGCAAGGAGCCTGTTTCTCCCTATCCCTCTGCCCCTGCTCATGTGCTCTCTCTTGCTCACTGTCTCTCTCAAATAAATCTTTTTTAAAAAGTATCCCTCCAAAGATATTAAGTGAAAAGTAAAAATCTTTCCTCACTTGTCTTATTCCTCAAGGGTTGAGTGTTTTATGTATTTATTAATACATATATATATAAACATATTCAGTATACATATTTTCTATTACACCAGAGATTCTTAAAGGGAAGACTATTTAAGAAGGTGGGTGTTGGCAAAAATTACACACTATAATAATTACAAATATTCAAGCATAAAGATGCTAATATGAATAAATAAGCTTCCTGGTAAAATTAGGCTTTAGCAAAAAGGACAAAATATGAAAGGAGGCCTACATAGAATAAATAAATAAATAAATCAGGAGAACCTCTGGGTTAGTAAACATATGGCCACTAGGAAAAGTGGCACACTCAGAGAGTGGAAGCTCTGATTCCCCTTCCCACACAACTTGCCCTATGCATTTCTTGCATCTGGATGTTCCTAAGATAACCTTTTATAATGTACTGGTAATCTAAGGATGTACTGAGTAAAGATGCTGAGGAATTTGCAATATGCCTTGAAGAACTGCAGCAGGGCAATATTACAGCATGACAGCCTTATCTATATATATATATAGTTTATTTATATATCATAAAGGCTGCACTGATGGTTTAAGATAAACAGATCTTGCCCTGAGCACCCTTTAGATTAAGCATCAGATTCCTCTTTTATAGGTTTTCTTGTTTTTTGAAGATGCCTGAAAAAGTAAGAGGATATGAAGATCTGTACTCGAGAAACAAAAGTAAAAATGAAGACATACTCAGCCAGAAATCTGATTTCTCTAAGATTCAGTAATATAGAGATGGACAATCATACAGAACTCAGTAACATGCATTTTAAAAACATTTGAGGATTTAGAAAAATCTGTACATCCCTTGATAGTCATCTACATAGGTAATACTGATAAACATTTTGTATTCAGATGCCAACATTAACTGACTTAAACGTTCATTTATTATTAAGTTCCCTAAAGCTATGCAACTAGTTGTGTTTTGACTCATTTTTTAGTTTGGAATCTATTTTCCCCAACATGATGTTTCTGCAGTCATCTCTTCTTAAATTGAAAACCACCACAATTCTTTACTTTTTTTTTTTTTTTAAGATTTTTTATTTATTCATTTGAGACAGAGAAGATACCATGGGAGAGAACCTGAGAGGGGGAGGGCAGAGGGACAGGGAGAAGCAGGCTTCCCGCTGAACAAGGAGTCTTGTCTTGGGGCTCCCAGGACCCTGGGATCAAGACATGAGCTGAAGGCAGATGCTTAACCATCTGAGCCATCCAGGCGCCCCCAAATAATTTACTTCTTATACATTAAAGTCCTAAATGTGAAACTAAGTAATTAAGCAGTAAAACATTCTCTGAATGTAGATCATAATCTCAAGTTTTTATTTTTTCCTCTATGAGTGGAAAATAGACTTCTACATAAGAAAGTTAAAATGTTAATTTTTTAAAGTAAAGACATGGGGGATCCCTGGGTGGCTCAGCAGTTTAGCGCCTGCCTTTGGCCCAGGGTGTGATCCTGGAGTCCCGGGATCGAGTCCCCACATCGGGCTCCCTTCATGGAGCCTGCTTCTCCCTCTGCCTGTGTCTCTGCCTCTCTTTCTCTGTCTCTCATGAATACATACACAAAAATCTTTATAAAAAAATAAAGACATAACAATATCAGAATGCAGCCCAAAGAGTCAATCAAGTTATGTTAATTATTTATTATTATATTATTATTTAGTATTTATTATTATAATTATAATTAAATCTAAGATTATCTAATAATTGCAATTTGTTAATTATTTCTGCTTAAAACTGCTAAACAGTTAATCAGAAACGAATCATTTTGTAGCTATATAACTTTTTTGAAGTATGCAACTTTAAAAAAAATACGAGTTACCAATTTTAAGTACTGCCAGCTACAATAATTTTGTTTTGACTGATTATTTTTGTTTTTTCTTTTCATATAATTATTTTATTGTGATTTGGACAGGCCATTTTCCCACATTTGAGTAAAATGTTTAGCACATTGTAAACTTAATAACTTATAAAAAGATTTTGAGTAGGAAAAAGGTAGAAGAATTTTAAAATGGCAAAAATCTAGAAAAATAGTATGAGAGAGGCTAAACTCTCAGTGAGCTGACGCTTATGATGAAATGCTAAGGAAAATACAAAGGCTTTCTGTCTGAAGCAACAATAATAAAAGTTCTGTTACCTGAGGTAGACAGCTCAGTGTAACTGAAGACAAAGTACACTCTCCAACTCATTTGTTTCTTTTCTGTGAAGAAAAATAATCTCAAAAGTAAAAGGAAAAAATATAAAAGGGAAATAGGCTTAATTGAAATGAAGTGAGGTATCAGTAAGAGAGTAACTGATAGCTCTAAGTGACAGCAGTTGTTCTGGCCTAAACCAACTGCATCCGGTTGGCCATGGTTGGCCACATCCCAGTGCAAACAGAACTTGCTAATGTAACCAAAGCACCTTTAAAAGCAATCTCAAGGGAATCTCTGGATGGCCCAGGGCGTGATCTTGGAGTCCTGGATCCTGGAGTCCTGCATCGGGCTCCCTCCATGGAGCCTACTTCTCCCTCTGCTTGTCTCTGTTTCTCATAAATAAATCTTTAAAAAATAATAATAAAAAGTAATCTCAACAAAATGTACTACTTGTGGAGAACCCAAGAGTTTAAAGATCTGAAACCTATATGCTATACTATATGCTAAACCGACTAAAGAAGTAACATTTCAGGCAGCCCCGGTGGCCCAGCGGTTTGGCGCTGCCTTTGGCCCAGGGTGGGATCCTGGAGACCCGGGATGAAGTCCCATGTCGGGCTCCCTGCAGGGAGCCTGCTTCTCCCTCTGTGTGTGTGTGTCTCTGCCTCTCTCCCTCTCTCTCTCTCTACGTCTCTCATGAATAATAAATTTTAAAAATCTTAAAAAAAAAAAAAAAAAAGAAAGAAAGAACATTTCATACCAAAAAGACAGGAGAATAGAAACTATGTCTCAGATTTTTTGAATGGTAATCCTAATATAAAATATGTTGCCTGCTGTTTTCATATATTATAGAAATACCACAGAAACCCTAGTATTTCAGCTGCTTTATAGTGTTTCAGCTGCTTTATAGTCCAATGCTGGGAGAAAGATACATAGAAATAATTATAATACAAAGTGGTTGGAATAGTTAGATGTATTTGTGGGATTTGGGGACTCTACAGAAATATCAAACCATGCTATCTATAGCTATATATAATTCCTAGGGTGAGGTATTTCTGGATGGGGTGACACTGGATCAGTTAGTTTCATAGGCTGAAGGAGGAATTAGCCAGGTGAAAGGGGGTAAGGGAAATAGGATATGAAGGAGAACCCTCTAGGAAAAGAGGACAGTTTAGGCAACAAACATGATAGCGTCTGTAGAATCTAGAAGCAATTCTGTGAGTAGATGCCACAGTGTGTGGCAGAGAGTAGCAAAAGGGGAATTCTAGGATTGGATGAGAAGCTGCTTATAAATTCCAAATGCCCTAAAAATTTCTGAATCTGGAAAGCTGAGAAGAGCCCCTAAACTATATTGTTATGCTTTGTGACCCTTCCTGGGTAGTCAATTATCCTCTTTTCTCTTGGTCACATTTCTGGTTTGAATCACTAGCTCAAGTATTGAGTTTTGACTCCCTCTAATTGAGCTGTTTTTAAAAACAGTTCTAATATTTTAGTATTACAAAGTTGCTGTTTCATCTTTCAAGGAGTCATAGAATACAAAGCAGCATTCTAACACAAGGTCACAAGGCAACTGTTCCAGTTGCTGACTGTGTTGCTTTCTAGTTTGTGCAAGTTACTTATTTTTAAACCTGTTTTCTATGTTCTTAGGGAATGAAGGACTGGATCAAATGGTCTTTGTTGCACCCCCTCAGATGCACCAATATCAACCAATGCTTCCTCCTCAGCTCAATCCCAGCTCTGTGAGGTTTGGGAGTAGGGGATGTGTTACCTTTATGCTTTTCAGGCACTAGTATCAGCTAAACAGTGGACTCCGCTCAGAAATCTGAGTCCCATCATTTTGGGATCCCTCCACTAAGTTTCTAAATTCTGATAACCCCAAGTTCTTCCTTGTTCCCTTCCAGAAGGGCAGCGTGCAGAAAAGTCAGGCCTGCCTGCTATTCTTTAAAGACTTGTTTACAAGGTTGGTCTTTGGCATTTGAAAACCTGTATGTCAGGTAAGTTTTCACCATTCCCAGAACTGATACTTGCTGTTCCTGAACTGTGCAAGCAATATGGTTTACGCTGAACATCAGCTTTCCTTGTGGAGTCTGGAATTTGGATACATGACAGGTAGAGAAGGCTTATGTGATCAGCCCTCAATAAAGACCCTGAACACTGAGTCTCTAATGGGCTTAGCTAGTTGGCAGCATTTCACACATGTGGTCAGAATTGTCAGAAGAATTAAGCATGTCATGTATGATTCTACTTCACAGGTTAAAGGACCCTTGGAAGTTTCACCCAGTTCCCACATGCTCCTTTTCCCTTTACTCATTTTGCTTTATATCCTTTGCTGTAATAAATTATAGCTTGAGTACAACTATATGTTGAGTCCATGAGTCTTCTCAGCAGACCATCAAACCTCCAGTGGTCCTGGGGACAAGAGGTGGTACCTACTTCTTGGAGTTACCAGTATGCACTTTTTATCACCATGGTTCTGCAATCCTTGTTTAACAATGTCCTTATATTAAATTTGCTGTTTAAGGCAGCCCAGGTGGCTCAGTGGTTTAGTGCCACCTTCAGACCAGGGAGTGATCCTGGAGACCTGGGATCGATTCCCACATCAGGCTCCCTCCGTGGAGCCTTCTTCTCCCTCTGCCTGTGTTCTCTGCCTCTCTGTTTCTGTGTCTCTCATGAATAAATAAAATCTTTAAAAAATAATAAAAAATAAAAAAATAAATTTGCTGTTTAAAATAACTGGTGTAATTTTCCTGACTAGTCCCTGACTGATATAGCCAGTCAGTAAGGGCAGATTGTCTAGTTAATCTTCTGTAGTCCAGCTTCATCAGCAACTAATCTTTTATAACACCATAAGAAATTAGAGCACTAATCTCTTATAACTCAGTTCCTCATTCAGTCAAGGAAGGTGTTCTTTCAACCGAACAATTCATGAAGATAATCCCTGTATGAAATTATTTAGCACACTAGAAATATTATTTTACTGATCAAAAAGGTACCAGTAAGGGATGCCTGGGTGGCTGAGCAGTTGAGTGTCTGCCTTTGGTTCAGGGCGTGATCCTGGGATCCGAGATCAAGTCCCACATCGGGGTCCCTGTGGGGACCCTGCTTCTCCCTTTGCCTATGTCTCTGCCTCCCTCTCTGTGTCTCTCCTGAATGAATGAATGAATGAATGAATGAATAAATAAATAAATAAATAAATAAATCTTTTTAAAAAAGTACCAGTAATGAGATTAATTTTTAAAATCTGCTTTATTTCAGTAAAAAAATATAAGTAATGTTTAGGTAAAGGTTTTTCTCTGTGGTTAAAATTCATCCAATAATCATTTTGACTGGAGGATTGATGATGAATAGTAGCACAATGTCATAGCCATCTCTATTTACCTGAAGCCTTTCTAGTTCTGTTCAGTCTATAGTCTGAAATAAGCAAAAGGTCAAAGTGAGATTCTAAGTGGAAGTCAATAAGGAGGATTTCATTTGGAAAGATTACATGAAAAGTATAAATTAAATATGTCTGGATGTGCATATATATGCACACATATATAATTTTATTATGGAAAATTTCAGATATTCGTGAACATTAAATATTATAAACTCATTTACCTATCATCCCGATCAATACTTATCAACAAATGACCAACTTTGTTTTATCCACTCTATTTCTTCACTCTCGATTGGATTTTTTTTTAAAGATTTATTTATTTATTCATGATAGATCTATAGAGAGAAAGGCAGAGACACAGGAGGAGGGAGAAGCAGGCTCCATGCAGGGAGCCCAACGTGGGACTCGATCCCCGGACTCCAGGATCATGCCCTGGTCCAAAGGCAGGCGCCAAACCGCTGAGCCACCCAGGGATCCCCTCAACTGGATTATTTTAAAGCATATCACAAACGTCATTATTCAGTTGTAACAGCTTCAGTGTGAATCTTTACTGAAGTAGAGATTTCACTTGAATTTTGTAGTCTTGTATATGTCTTTTTATATTTAGTTTGTTCAAAACAAAATCCCAAAAATCTCTTAAATCTCTTAAATCTAATCAGTATGGATGGTAGCTACACTTACTATGAACATAGCATAATGTATAAATTTATCCAATCACTGTGCTGTACAGCTGAAACTAACATAACATTGTGTATCAATAATACTGAAAGGAAAAAGAAAATAGGGGCCCTTGGGTGGCTTGGTCTGATAAGCCTCTGAGACTCTTGATTTCTGCTCAGGTCATGATCTCAGGGTTGTGAGCCTGCATGGGGCTCTGCACTGGGCAGGGAGTCTTCTTAAGATTCTCTTTCCCTCTACCCCTCCTCCCTCTTAAAAAAAAAAAAATCTACCACAGTCCCCTGCCTTCTTTTTCTTCCCCTTTTTTTTTTCTTTTCTTTTCTTTCTTTTTTTTTTTTTGAAAGGGAGAGAGAGAGCATCAGCAAGGAGGAGGGGGTGAGGCAGAGCAAATTCTCTCTGGAGAGAGAATCCCAAGCAGGCTCCATGCTCAGCCTGTAGCCCAATGCAGAGCTTGATCCCATGACCATGATCCAAGCCAAAATCAAGAAGTAGACACCCAACTGACTGGGCCTTCCAGGCACCCCATCCTTCCTCCTTCTGTTTTATTTTTTTATTTTATTTTTTTATTTTTTTATTTTTTTTTTCCTCCTTCTGTTTTAGACATTTGTTGAAGAAATTGGGTGATTTGTCCTATACAATTTCCCATATAATTTGGCAGATTGCATCTCCTTGGTGTCATTTAACTTGTTCTTCTATCCCCTGTATAAACTGGCTTATCTAAAAGCTTGAGCAGATTCAGAATCAATTATTTTGCAAGAATGTTTAATATGTGGTATTATGTCAAATGTATTTTTAACAGCACAGTTGGTTTGGCCTCCAAGAGACTGCTTCTCACAGATACCTTATGATTTTTTTATTTACTACCAATATTTTTATGTTGATAGACCTTTAACCCCCAATTTATGGAAGCACTGTCACCTACTGAAACTGAACCAGAGTTTATTATCACCTTTAACCTTATAACTTTTATTTCCTTTGCTGAGAAGTCAAATGAGTACCATGTACTGTCATCTATTACAAAGATTTTTTGGGGGGATCCCTGGGTGGCTCAGCGGTTTAGCGCCTGCCTTTGGCCCAGGGCATGATCCTGGAGACCCGGGATCGAGTCCCATGTTGGGCTCCCGGTGCATGGAGCCTGCTTCTCCCTCTGCCTGTGTCTCTGCCTCCCTCTGTGTGTGTGTGTGTGACTATCATAAATTAAAAAATAAAAATTAAAAAATAAAAAAAAGATTTTTTTATCTGCCTTAAACTTTTTTATTGGGAAATTATATTCAATTAGATGACCTAATTCAGTAAGTATTTTCATATGTCTGGGAAGAGTTGAATGCGAAAATATTTGGCATATTTAATAAATGAAGGCCTTATGTTAAGTATATAAGCACATCATATATTATTGTACTGAAAAATTATGTTGAACAGGCCTAGTTAACAATACCAATAGTTCGGAATAGAACTTAGTAGGAGGTGGCGGTGTAATGCTTATATTTTCGAGACATCAGGTAACAACTGGTTTTTGAGCAGAGAGTGATATTATAAAAATGTGTTTTAAGGAAGACATTACTGGAAATAATTTAAGTCAGGAAGTGCACGGAGTCTATAGCTGAAGGTAATTTAATTAATGGAATTTAATTAAATTCCATTTAATAGAATTAATGGTGCAGCTACAGAACCACCTCAATGAACATATTCTGTATTGTACTGATAAGGACAAAGTTTGTAGCCGGTGATTTCAACTCCATAAAGCATGACTGCAATGAACAAAGAGTAGAAAATAATAAAAAAATATTAAGGCCCTATGTCATTATTTATGTCACCACCCCCCCCAAATAATCATACATACACACAGCAGCTGCAATATGTGTGAACATAAATTAGATCAAGTCACTATTCTGACCTCTGAACTTGCAGGAGTTCCCTTCATACTTAGAATAAAATCCAAAGTTGGTACCCTGGCCTCCCACTACCTCTAACCTCATTTCCCAGCATTCTCCTCCTCACTCACTGTGATTTAAGGACCTCGCTCTTCATAAAACAGGGTAAGATGCTTTCTGTTTGGGGCCTTTGCCCTTGGTATTCCACCTGAAGTTGCTTTCCTCCCAAATACTCACATGGTTCCTCACTTCCTTCAGTACCCTCCTCAGAGGCCCGCGAGACCAAACGACCATCCTGTATAGAATAGCACCCTACCTTACCCCTCTCCACCTGATTTATCTTTTTTTTTTTCTATGACAAGTGCCCAATATTTGTCGGCTACATTTAGTGAACCATCTCATTCATTCCCTTAAAGCCGCATTCAGTAAGTAGTACTGCTATCCAGCTTACAGGAAAGGCACAAAGTTAAGCGAGGACCTGGGAACAAACGGAGGAGAAAACAATGTCAGGATCTGATGCCCTGATTCCTGAAACGGGGTAAATTAAAGCAAAGTTGTCTGGCTTGTCCGGACTACGGGAACCCCACACTATGCACGAACACCCATTAGAACGCTGGCCACCCGAGAGCAGGGCGAACAGAAGTGAGTCGGGTCCCCAAGGACACGGCCTTGTTGTCCTCGCAACCACCTGGCGTCAGCACGGCCGGCACCGTGTCAGACAATCATTAAGCAGCCAGACTCCGACGCCAGACCTCGCGGCCAGGAGCGACGGCACTCACCGGTCTGGACAGTTACGCAAGTCACACCCAGAAGCTCGGGCTTCCTCCCACCCCGGGGCTGGGCTCACGCGCCGAGCCTCGCGACCGCCCGCAGCCAGGAGGACCGCGGCCGCGGCGACTCAGGGGAGGAGCCCCAGGCGCGGGGGCGGGGGCGGGGCAGGCCGTCACCGCGAGTCCCAAGTCGGCGCCCCGGGGCGCGCGGCGGCCGGCGGAGAGGGGTGGGTCCGGGCGGCCCCGCGCCCTCTGATTGGCCGGCGGGGTGACGCGAGCGTGTACGGAGGGCCTGACGTCAGTGGGGGCTGACGTCAGCTCCGCGCTTTCGGGGTGGGAGGAGGGGGCGTGTCTGGCGGCCCAAGAGACCCGCCGATTGGCTGGAAGGCGCCGGAGCCGGTCGGCGGGGAGGGCGGCGCCGTCCGCCTGGTCCCGGAGGCGGCCGCCGGCTTCGGCGAAACGATCATGGCAGCTCGGTCCGGTCAGAGGGCGCTAAGAAAGCTAGTTTCGGGATGCCGCCCGACGGCAGCGGCAGCGGCCGGAACCCCGGCTCCGGCGCAGGGGCCTGCGCGGCACGTCAGGTAATAACGGGGGGTGCGGCGACGGGTGGGACCGCGGACTTAGGGGCGGAGCGGCCCGGCCCGGCCGGATGCCTTTCCGCGTCTCTGAAGGGAGAAGGTCCCCGGCGATGGGCGTGGGGGGGCCGCGGCGACAGGTAGGCCGTCCTGGGCCGAGCCACCTCAGCCGCCGCAGCAGCGGCTGATAGAGCAGCTCGGCGACGGGGAGTCGGGGCTCTTCCGGGCTCCCCTACGGCCCGCTGCCGGGCGGGGTCGTCTGTGGGCGGCGCGCAGCCCCCCGAGCTTCCTCCGCGCCCGGCGGCCCGACCTGCTTCCGGCGGGGGCCTGGGACCGCGCCCCGAGCTCGCGCGAGACTAACGTGGCCCCCCGCCCCTCCCCCCACCCCCGCCCCCGCCCCCACCCCCACCCCCGTCCCCCGAATGTAACTTAGAGCCGCTGTAACCTTGAACCAGCCCTCGGTTTTCCCGGTTGGTTCCCTTCTGCTGGGCGGAGGCGGAGATAGGAATGATTCCATACTTTTTTTTTTTTTTTTTCCCCCCGCTTAGTTTTTTTTTTTTTCTTCTTACTAATGACTTTGTAATGAATTATGCCCGAAAATTATATAGTGTTTAAAATGTCCTCGGTTGTAAACAGTACGAGAGGAAGGGAAGAAAGCACCAACGTTGGAACTCCAGGAATTTAGATTTAGTGAGGAATTTCTCAAACACCAAACCCCAGCCAACTCTAGGTGCTTTTAGACAAATGTTGGTTGAGATTGAAATAAAATAGTGTCTCATATCGTTTAGTCCTGCTTAAGGAAACAGCCTGAGATTTAAAAAAGAGAAGGAAGGAAGGAGAGAAGAAAGAAAGAGAAAGAAAAAAGAAAGAGAAAGAAAAGAAACCTGAGAAAGTAATTCTAAGCAGCATATAGCCTATCAGGCTTTGGATCTGCTTGTGTTACTCTTGTAAAATGCTGGCTGGCAAATAAAACTGTTACTTTTAGGGGAAAAAAATGTGATTGTTTTAATGATCAAGTTAAGAAAAAATTTAAAAAGATCAAATTAAGGCTTAAATTCCAAGACACACATTTACTGTTTGTAATGATGAAGAGAGAGGGAGTTTATGAGCTCATTTTTAGGCGGAAATGTATTAACATAGGTTAACATAGGTTCTGGCCTTTATTCTAGTGGAGTGTTTGGGATGTAGTATTGGAAGGTTAGTGACAAAAAGCTGTCCTTCATCTGATTCAGTTTTAATTTAATGGTTTAATGATACACATGACTGTATGGCTCCTCACTGCAATTGAAGAAATTACTCTTGATAATGTGTGAAAATGGATGTACTATCCGGGGCTTATAACCATAGTATGGAAATTCATTGGGAAAACTATTAGCTTGCTCTAAACACAGGTGTTTCCTTTATGATTGTAATCAGATTGTGTAAGGTTTTTTGTGGGTTTTTTGGGGCAGGGAGAAGGGGAGTCCTTGGAGCGATGGTACTATATAAACTTGGTACAAAATTCAAAACTGTGTACAGTGAAAAGTAGGCTTCCTAGACCACCAGTTCACCTCTTCAGAGGCAACAGCCTTATCTTTTTAAAATAAAGGTTTATTTCAGAGATGCTGCCTTTTCTGATGCTGATTTATCAGAAAATTAAGTGTGCTTAATCGCTGTCACATAGTTGCTTCCAATAACAGGTAACAAGGTATCTATGCAAAAAGTGGGGGCAATAGGTAAAAATGTTACAACAAAGTCATCTAAAGAATGTCTTAAAAGGGAAATGTGATTAGGTATTTTGTATACCAGATTTGGTTTTTGTAATCAATACAACCTCAGAACTCGATCCCAGGACCCTGGGATCATGCCCTGAGCTGAAGGCAGACACTCAACCACTGAGCCACCCAGGCGTCCCATAAATCATATTTTTAAAGATTTTTGGGAACACTAACACTTTTAATCTCTCTAGGAGATGAATCTATCTAAAATGGGAACATAGGACAGCCCAGGTGGCTCGCCGCCTTTAACCCAGGGTCTAACCCTGGAGACCTGGGATCAAGTCCCATGTCGGGCTCCCTGCATGGAGCCTGCTTCTCCCTCTGCTTGTGTCTCTGCCTCTCTCTTTGTGTCTCTCATGAATAAATAAATCTTTAAAAATATATATGCTGTTACCATCATTATAAAATCAAATACTACTTGTGATGTCCTAGGAAACCTAGAATTCACAAAACTGTCCTGTTTTACTGTATTTTCTCAATTCATTTTTTTGCAATTTTATTTACAGCTGGATATATAAGAATCCTAGTCTTAAAAGGCACCAATAAGTTCATCCATATAGTTAATATGTTTTATTCGTTTCCATTATATTTTAATTAATAGTTGTGCAGCATTTAGCTTAACCATTTTCATTGACTTCTATTTCATTGCCTCTGGAATAAGCCCATCTAATTTTTATAAAGAGTGTTAATTGTTCAAAAGCTCGCTCTTGTTGTTATGGACCCCAAATTTCTTTCCATCCAATTGGACTTTTGTTTTACATTTTGGTCCATATCCTCAGGTATCCTCTCTATCTTCTGGCTGAATATTCCCAATTTCTTCAACCATTCTTTGTTTAATTTGATTGACACTTCCTCCTCAGGGGAATTGTAGGGAGTTTATGTCCTTAAAGAACCTTTACTTATAAGTAAGTCCTACTTTAAAAGGCAAATGATATATATGATGACATAGGAGCTTTCACCAGACCATCTATTCCCTGTTTTAAAAATAATTTGGGTCCACTAAGGAGTGTGTAACAATTTACCTGCCAAATCAACTAGCCCTGAAAGCGAATGGAGCTAGAATGTCAGGTCCATACCCGGACGTTGGCAGTGTCCTGGGAGAGGCTCATGGAAAGGGGGTTTGGGTGCCTCGGTTCTTTCCCAACCTCCACTCCATTTAAAAAATAATAATAAATACTTAAAAAAAAATTGGAGGCACCTGGGTGGCTCAGTTGATTGAGTGGCCAACTCTTAATTTTGGCTCAGGTTCTGCTCTCAGGATCCTGGGATCAAGCACCACCTTGAGCTCTACACTGAGCATGGAGTCTGCTTCAGGAATCTCTCGCTCAAAAAAAAAAAAAAAAAGGATTCTCTCACTCCCTCTCCTTCTGCCACTCCAGCACACACACTCTCTCTTTAAAATAAATCTCTTAAAAATACTGTTTGAAATAATAATTTGAAGATTTCATTTAATGAAATAACACTCTTAGAATTCTTCAACAGCTTCGCATTGAGGATAAATTGCTTTTTAAAAAAAATATATATATATTTATTGGGACACCGGGTGGCTCAGTGGTTGATCGCCTGCCTTTGGCTCAGGGCGTGATCATGGAGTCCCGGGTTTGAGTCCCACATCGGGCTCCCTGTATGCAGCCTGCTTCTCCTTCTGCCTCTCTCTCTCTCTCTCTCTGTATCTCTCATGAATAAAAAAGTGGAATCTTTAAAAAATAAAATAATAAAAAATTGTATTTTATTGATCCTTGGACCTGGGATCATGCCCTGAGCCAAAGGCAGATGCTCAACCACTGAGCCACCTAGGCATCCCAAGGATAAATTCCAAATTACTTTATTCCAGCTGATAATTCCCAGCATGATCCAGCTCCAACCCATCTATCATTATTTCATGGTACTCCCCTGGCTTGCTTTACTGCTGCTACACTTAGTCTTTTTCAGTCTTTGGCTACTGCCAGGCTTTTCCCCTACTACTTGGAATGCCCCCTACTTCTCCTATGTGTACACACACACTTTATGTACATACATACCTGTTTCTCTCTTTACATGGTTAACTTCTTCCATTATGTTTCAGATGAAATATAACCTCAGAGGACTTCCTAGACTGTCCTATCTAAAGGAGCTCTCAATGACATGTTCCCACCATTTCTTTCTTAGCACTTTTTTTTTAATCCTCAACTGCATAGTAATCCTCAAAGTTAATTTTTATTTTTGCTATTGTATCTCTAGTGCCTAGCACAGAACAAGAGCTCAATAACTATGTAAACTAATACATGAATAGTAGTATAAAATAGTTATGCAATAATCTCATTAGGGAAAATAAAAGATATTCATTTGAAAAAAAAATATGTATCCAGCATCTATATTTAGAAGTACCCAAGACAGGGAACATTCTAATTTCCTTGACATGTGTTTTTACATATATGCAATTGAAATGGAGTTTGGAAGGTAAAGGAGAACAGAGCAACAGTTCCAACAGGACCATGAGATCTCCAATCTCAAATCTTAGAGTAGATCAAGAATTAAGAAACCTGGGATCCCTGGGAGGCAGCGGTTTAGTGCCTGCCTTTGTCCCAGGACGTGATCCTGGAGTCCCAGAATCGAGTCCCACGTCGGCCTCCCTGCATGGAGCCTGCTTCTCCCTCTGCCTGTGTCTCTGCCTCTCTCTGTCTCTCATGAATAAATAAACAAAATCTTAAAAAAAAAAAAAAAAGAATTAAGAAATCTCTGTGGATCTAGCTGGGAAGACAGCCTGGAGAGATGAGTTAGAAGATGGATGATGAGGGGCTCCTGGCTGGCTTAGTAGAGCATGTGACTCTTGGTCTCAGGGTTATGAGTTCAAGCCCCACATTGGGTATAGAGTTTACTTAAAAAAAAAAATAGGTGATCAATATTCTAGCAAATGTACGGGGAGAATATGTTGAAATATGTGACTGTAGACTGAAAGCCAACTTTCTGGGAAAGATACCATTTGTGCCAGAAACTTCTAACACTGAGATACTATTTTTAGTTTTCTTTGTGGTACTCAAGAAAATTATTTTTTTCTGTGTGCTTATGCATGCATGTGTGCACAACTGTGTGTGTGTGTGTGTGTGTGTATTTTTTTCAGGAATATTCTAATGTTGTGAAGCCCTCTGAAAGTGTGATAGTTACTGAGATGCCAGCCTGCCTCAGTTGGTGGAGCATGTGACTCTTTATCTTGGGATCATGAGTTCAAGCCCCATGTTGAATGTAGAAATTACTTTAAAAAAAAAAAAAGTGTGATAGTATTTTACATCTGTAATTTGTGTTTCCTCTTAATTTTCAGTGCTGCTTTAAATGAGGTAATTTTTGTCTTTTTAGATATTTAGCTTCCTGTGGTATATTGATGACCAGAACTCTTCCACTACATACCTCAATTTTGCCTAAGGAGATATATGCAAGAACTTTCTTCAAAATCGCTGCACCATTAATAAACAAAAGAAAAGAATATTCAGAAAGGAGAATTATAGGGTTTGTATATGATTTCTGCTAAACGTATGTTCACAATTTTCTGTAGAACATCATGACTTTTTTTTTTCTGGATTTTCTTCTTATAGAATAAGCTTTGGTTTTTCTAGATTGGCCTTGCTGTAGCTTTTGCTGTTTTATAAATATTTGTTGAATGAGCATAGTTACATGGTAACTTTATAGGATAGATTTAAGCCTTGACATGTAAAGGAAATAATTGAACTGTGTATTATGACTTGCATTTTTGTACAGTCTGTTTCTATAGAGGCAACATTAGTGGTATGTTGGGCTCAATGTTTATATAGCTGCCTCATGTATAGACATACATAGATAAATAACATGCTAATGTCCTAAGAGGCTCCTACCACCTAGAAAATAGGTTGGCAAAGGACCAGATAGTAAATATGGGAATACCTGGGTGGCTCAGACTCAGTCAGTTGAGTGTCTGCCTTTGGCTCAGGCCATGATTCCAGGGTACTGGGATCCAGCCCTGTGCCAGGCTCCTTGCTCAGGAGGGAGCTGAATGTTCCTCTGCCTGCTGCTCCCCCTGCTTGTGCATGCTCTCGCACTCTCTCTCTCTCCTCTCTCTCTCTCTCTCTCTCTCTCTCTCTCTGTCTCTCTCCTCTCTCCTCTCTCTCTCAAATAAATACATACAGTGTTTTTAAAATAAATAAATAAAGGACCAGAGAATAAATCTGTTAGGTTTTGTGGACCATACTGTCTCTGTAGCAACTACTCTGTCATTGTAGTTGTAGCCCAAAAGACATATTGCTGTAGATAATATGTAATAAATGGATGGGTGTGGGTTTGTGCTAATAAAACTTTATTTGCAAAACCAGGCAATGGGCCAGGTTTGGCCCCTGATCTAAGAGTATATACAAAAGAGAATGGGGAGACAGCAGTTCTGATAAACCAGAAATACAGCATCTATTCATATGAGAATTTCTACAAGGGGGTCTTAATTCTCAACAAGCCATTAAATATTACATGAATTCTTGTAAAAGTGCATTTCATTTTTTTTCAGTTGGTTTTTCCTTCTGACTTTTCTGTAGTAAAGAACTTTGAGCAGACTCAGCTTTTGTCACTAAAACTACCTTTATTACTGGCTAAGTCACTGTATTGGTTCAGCTGATACTAGCAGTTGTACAGGTAAAACCCCAAAATTTCTTTCTTTCTTTGCATAAGAAAGTTCAAGTGGGTATTCCCCATCCATGGGCAGCAGTTTAGGAACCTAGGCTCCATCTAATTTGTGCCTTTTGTAATTCCTTAATCCTCAGAGTCGCTTAAAAAGATATACCTGATTCTAAACCTTATTGGTCTGGAAGAGATTATTGGCAAGAATAGTCATGTAATCCCAACTAAATGTAAGAAAGGGACTGGGAATAGTAGCCTCCAGTAACAATACCATGTAAAGTGAGCCTGCATTATTGGATAGATAGATGTCTTTGCCAGAGCTGGTATCTGTGAAAAGAAGAAATGGCAACAAAAAGATAGTGAATTGGTCTGCTTTACTTTTGAATCACTATTAGTATCTTCTTTTTACTATGTATCTTTCATTTGACAGGTATTGCTGTGTGTTTTATATTTACTGTTTTATTAATTCTCACAGTAGGGGATCCTTGGGTGGCTCAGCGGTTTAGCGCCTGCCTTTGGCCCAGGGCGCCATCCTGGAGTCCCGGGATCGAGTCCCACGTCAGGCTCCCGGCATGGAGCCTGCTTCTCCCTCCTCCTGTGTCTCTGCCTCTCTCTCTCTCTCTCTCTCTCTCTCTCTCTGTCTATAATAAATAAATAAATAAATAAATAAATAAATAAATAAATCTTTAATAAATAATTCTCACAATAGCCATGTAAACTAGATGTTGTTATCCTGTTTTATTTTATTTTTAAGATATTTATTTATATGAGAGAGAGCATGACCCAGGGAGAGGAGCAGAGGGAGGGAGAAGCAGATTCCCGCCGAGCAGAGAGCCCCATGCCCGGGCTTGATCCCAGGATCCTGGGATCATGCCCGGAGCCAAAGACAGACAGTTAACCAACTGAGCCACCAACTGATAACCAAATGTTATTCCATTTTAGAGATAGGAAACTGAAGCTTATGGAGATAATGCACATTAAGTGTCAGGATTCCTAAGATTATTTTCCCCACCATATTTATTTATTGTTACTTCCTTAGTCTTTCTTATGCTGAAGTTCTTTTTTTTTTATTACAAATTGATCTTATCCAGTCATCATCTTTTTTCCCTGTATTTGACATAAACACATAATATTAGCTACTCTTTATTAAGTACTTTACTTAAAGATTTTGTTTATTTGAGGGGGGGTGCATGCCTGCATGAGCAGGGGAGAAGCAGAGGGACAAGCAGACTCTCCGCTGAGTGGGGAGCCCAGTGCAGGGCTCCATCCCAGGACCTTGAGATCATGACCTGAGTTGAAGTCCTATGTTTAACCAACTGAGCCACGCAGGCACCCCTTTATTAAATGCTTATTAATCACTGTGCACTATGCTAAAACTATTTCACTTAACCCTCAAAAGAACCCTGTGGAAATACTTTTCAGTTACGGATGAAGAAAATAAAACTGAGCTGTTAACCTACACAGGGTCATGTGGCTTTTTATGTTTTAGGGTTGGTATTTGAGCACAGTCCTTTCTGACTACAAAGTCTATCCCCTTGACCCCTATGCTGTACTGCTTGCTTGCTTGCTTGCTTGCTTGCTTTCTTTCTTTTTTTTTTTTTTTTTTTTTTTTTTCTGTACCGCTTTCTTAGTTGCTGTAGACTACTTCTAGAACAACCAGCTTTCAGGCTGCAAGGTTTCATACTTCTTCATGGGACTTATTTTAGTATTTATTTTCAAAGTCACTAAAAACTTAGGAGGTAGGGTTTTTTCCCTTTCCTCTGCTGCGGGCCTCATTTCATGATCATAAAGATTAATTTAAATATACGTAAAGACTCATTTTCTCTTACTCCAAAGCTTCCCTTTTGTAATTTAGATTGTGATTGTTTAAATTACTGTATATACATATTTTTCCCTTTTCACATTTTATTGGCGACTGGGAGGAGGTGTCTTCCCTGCCACTAGAGGTGCTCACAGTTTCTTCAGCCACTCCAAGCTTGGGCCCAGGGGGATTCTGGGGGCGGTTGGGTACCTTGACCATGTTCCTGTCATTTGGAAGGTGTACGGGGTAGTTGTAGGGCATGGCCTGGTTGATGCTGACCATGTACTTGTTAAAGGGGGGACAGAGGTATAACTGGGTGGCTCAGCGGTTGAACGACTACCTGAACCAGAGGTGTGATCCTGGGATCTAGGATCGAGTCCTGCAGGGAGCCTGCTTCTCCCTCTCTCTATGCCTCTCTGTATCTCTCATGAATGAATAAATAAGTCTTTAAAAAAGAGCAGGGGAGACAGAATTATAGACCTGCCATGTTGGTCTGTCCATAGTGGTGGTCTAAAATACCATATCATCATTTTGAGATGAATTCTGTTTTAACAGTGTTGAGTCTTTATAAGAATAATACGTATCAAAAAATTAAAAAAAAAGAATAATATGTGTCTTTAATACGTATTATCTAATATGCTATCATTATTCACTCTTCTTTAACATGTAGCCGTAGACTGTTGTTTCTGTTTGTTTTCCATTTAGGCTCTGAAGTTTTTTTGTTGAATTTATTTGTAGTGATTTTACATTTCTATGCTACTGTCTTCTATCTGGTTCTTATTAGTATAAGAAAGACATTAATTTTTAAAGTTCTGTGACAGATTATTTTACTGAATTCTGAATTCTCTTCTCAACTGATTGACCTGCCAATTGAAAATTTCACCTAATTCTTTTCCACATGTATGCCTCATATTTCATGCTCTGATTTATTTATTTATTTTTAAAGATTTTATTTATTTATTCATGATAGTCACACACAGAGAGAGAGAAGCAGAGACACAGGCAGAGGGAGAAGCAGGCTCCAGGCAGGGAGCCTGACATGGGATTCGATCCCGGGTCTCCAGGATCGCGCCCTGGGCCAAAGGCAGGCACCAAACCGCTGCGCCACCCAGGGATCCCTCATGCTCTGATTTAATTACATCGACTGATATTTTCAGAACAATGTTACGTAACAATGACAACTAGCATCTTTGTCTTATTTCTAACTCTAATGTGAATGAATGATTTTGGTATGTGACCATTTATGGAGGGAATTACACAGTTTTTCTTTTTTCTTCTTTTGGCTAGTATGGTTGTAATAATATAATTCTTAGTATTAAGCCATCCATGCATCTTTAAAAGAGTTACATTTGATTGTTAATGGCTTTTTTTTATATGTATTTCTGGATTTTATTTGCTGATATTTAGAATTGTTGCCTCAGTAATCACAGGTGATGTTGATCTATAGATTTTATTTTTTCTGTTCTTTGTTCAGGTTTGTAGGGTGTTATGCTGGCTTATAAAAAGAACCAAAGGGGGCGGGTGAATGGGTGACGGGCACTGAGGGGGGCACTTGACGGGATGAGCACTGGGTGTTATTCTGTATGTTGGTAAATTGAACACCAATAAAAAATAAATTTATTAAAAAAAAAAACTAAAAAAAAAGAGAACCAAAGGTTTCCTTTTTTTGTGTTCTAGAATAGTATCTTTCTTTTTTAATTACAGAAATATTACATGCTTGTATAAAAACCTAACAATATACTATCTTTACTCCTACTTCTTTTTTCTTGAATTAAAAACTGTTAATTGTTTAATCTCGGTCCTTCTAGGGCTTTAATTTTTTTTTTTTTTTTAATTTATGATAGTCTCACAGAGAGAGAGAGAGGCAGAGACACAGGCAGAGGGAGAAGCAGGCTCCATGCACCGGGAGCCCGATGTGGGATTCGATCCCGGGTCTCCAGGATCGCGCCCTGGGCCAAAGGCAGGCGCCAAACCGCTGCGCCACCCAGGGATCCCCCTTCTAGGGCTTTAAAAATAGTTTTTCATTATAGATATTCTGTTAACATGTTTCAGGAAAAATAAACATCAAATGATTAAAAGTGGGAAATACAGTATTATAATTTTTCTTAAATGGGTACTAGAACCATCCATATCCTGTCTGCTTTGTAATATGTTTTTATTTCACATAACAATAGATGATAAATCCCTTAGTTCTAACGTGTATATTTGATCTTTAAAAAAATAAACTTTAGGGCAGCCCGGGTGGATCAGCGGTTTAGCACCGCCTTTAGCCCAGGACGTGATCCTGGAGTCCTGGGATCAAGTCCCATGTCAGGTTTCCTACATGGAGCCTGCCTCTCCCTCTGCTTGTGTCTCTGCCTCTCTCACTGTGTGTCTTTCACGAATAAATAAATAAAACCCTTTAAAAAATAAAATAAATAAAATAAACTTTAGGGGCACCTGAGTGGCTCAATGGTTGAGCATCTGCCTTTGGCTCAGGTTGTGATCCCGGGATCCTGGGATTGAGTCCCTCATTGGGCTCCCCTCTCCGTGGGAAGCCTACTTCTCTCTCTTCCTGTGTCTCTGCCTCTCTCTCTCTGTTTCTCATGAATAAATAAGTAAAATCTTTAATAAATAAATAAGTAAACTTTAAAAACAAAGAGAGGGTGCCTGGCTAAGTCAGAAGAGCATGCAACTCTTGATCACAGGGTCATGAGTTTGAGCCCTATGTTGGGTGTTGAGATTACTAAAAGTAAATAAATAAGTTGAAATGAACTTTAAAGTATATATTGAAAAATATATATATAAAGTATATATTGGATCCTAATTCTTTCAAATAACTGGTACAGAGTTCCACAGTATGGATATACCATAATTTATTAATCATTTATTATTAAGCGTTTATTAATGTCTATCAACGGATAAATATTTAAGTTGCTTCTAGTTGTTGTTTTGTTTAAACCCTCAATTTTTAAATGCCACTAATTAAAATTTCAAAAGCCACATCTGTAAGCCAGAGTCAACCTGTGGTATGCCAGATTATGACCTCTGCTTAATACAAATATTTAGCTACCTTTTATTTTTTCGTATTGCTTTGAAGTCCTTCGTTTCGGTGTGTGGCTTAGCATGTATGCCAAATGATTTATTGCTCATGCATACACCCGAAGTTTTGTTCGTATACAATTTAAAGTATACATATGTCATATAACTAGGTGCAGCTAACACTTCTCTCTCTCTATTTTTTTTTTAAAAGATATTCTATGCAGGAAATGTATGATGTGGTATCAGGAATGGAGGATTACAAACATTTTGTTCCTTGGTGCAAAAAATCAGATGTAATATCAAAGAGAACCGGATACTGCAAAACACGATTAGAAATTGGGTTTCCACCTGTTTTGGAGCGCTATACATCAGTAGTAACCTTGGTGAAACCACATTTGGTAAAGGTAATAGTTTTGGTTTTGTTGTATTTAAGTATTTCCCAAATGTTGATTCTATCAAATGCCAGGTGTTGTTACATGTATTATATTGATCATCTTGACCCTTGTCAGAAGAGGAGCCATTGAATTGAAATGGTACCCAGGTTTAAACACACAAAAAGACAGAATTCCATAGAGTTCTTTTGAATTCCTAGAGTTTGGTGGCCAAAGACTTAAAGCTTAGTTGTCTTTTATGCCCACAGAATATCATTTCTTAGTAATTGGCCAGAGCTAAGTGCCTTTGTCAGCTCCTTGTTAGGCGTTGAAGGAGGTGGCAACTCTTATACCAGAGAGAGTCTATTATCCAGTGAAGCTTAAAGTCTACGCTTGTCTTACTCTCAAACTTGAACTCCACTTAAAAGGCTGTGCTCCACTGGGACTCTACCTTGCTGAATGTTTCCACCTGTTTTTCTCATAGTTTTGGAGTTCTTCTGCACTGCCTCTCATCCAATAGCTAACATTTATCAAATTCTTTGTAGTGCTTGCTTGAATTAATTCACTTAATCTTCATAACAGCCCTTCCAGATTCAAATGTTACTGTTCTCCATCTTAACAGTTGAGCAAATTAAGGCTTAGAAGAATTAAACAACTTGCCCAAAGCTACAGAGCCAAGACTGGCTGTCTTTCTGACACCAGTGAATATCTCATAAAATGTTTTTCTATTTCCTGACTTCAATCTCTTATAACTTAAATCTTCATATGTTATGCTGCATCTAAGTAAAAGAACTCTTGTGGGGGGGAAAGAAAACTTCAATTTTCTCCTCCTGATTTTTTTTCTTCCCTTTGCTGGCCCTTTTTTTTTTTTTTTTTTTAAGTAGACACACCTTCCCTTGCTTCTTAACACATACAAGATTGTCTTCTGCTTTATTATCACTCCCACCCCTTCCCCAACACATACAAAAAAAACTACACTTAATGTTTAGGCAGTACTTTCTGTCTTCAGTTTCCATGAATGCACTATACAGCACTTACTGCACAGCCTTGTGTCTGCATATTCCTCACTCCTCCCTGTAGTGACCTTATGTCTCTGCCTAGTAATCCTTCAAATTTGCCTGGTATTTCTTTCCCCCCTTTCCTTATATAATCAGTCCTGCTCTGGCGATTCCTCTGGGCTTTGTACATGCTTTCTCTTACCATTTTATAAGAAAATTTACTTCTTCATCTGGATTTCTGCTTGACAAAGTTGAGCTACTTGAGTGAACGGGAGCGCCTCATTTACATCTTTGTGTATCCTCAGCACCAGTACTACAATGATGGGAGTCATGAGAGTCTATGCTTATGAGCGTCTCACTGCTTTGTTCTTGGGTTATTGCAGATCCGGCGATGTTCCTCATAATCTTGGCAACTTTCAGCACTGCCAACGAGAAAGGAGAAACTATCAGGAAAAAAAAATCTTCTGGGGCACTTGGGTGGTGCAGTCGGTTGAGCATCCGACTCTTGCTTTTGGCTCAGGTTGTGATCCTCGGGGTCGTGGGATTGAGTCTTACTTGAGGCTGTGCGTTCAGCATGGAGTCGGCTTGGAATTTCTCTCTCTTTCCCTCTGTCCCTCTGTGTGCACACTCTCTCCCCCAAATGAATAAATATTTTTAAAAAATCCTCATAGTAACATCTATTAAATGATCATTGGTATCTCAATTTTATGAGGCTTAGAGAAATTAAGAACCTTATGCAAATTTACATTATACATGTCAGATTCCGAAGCTATTTTTCCATTAAAATAAGCTACCTCGCTAAATGTGCTAATTTATTGAAGATATGTTTCTTTTTTTTTTTTAATTTTATGTATTTATTCATCAGAGATGAGAGAGGCAGAGACACAGGCAGAGGGAGAAACAGGCTCCATGCTGGGACCCTGACGTGGGACTCGATCCCAGGTCTCCAGGATCACGCCCTGGGCTGAAGGCGGCGCTAAACCACTGAGCCACCAGGGCTGCCCTTGAAGATATGTTTGAGAGTAACCACACACCTACATGTGTTCATCCTTCAGTTGTCCCTGGGTTCACGTTTTAGATTTTAATACCTAATACATGCATGTGGCATAGAATACATATCATTATAACCATGGGAGCAGCAGAAACCATGTGACTTTTTCTGCAAATTATAAGTTGCCCCAAAAATGCTTGTGATATGTTAGTAATTCTAGTGCACATAAATCTGTAATGACCAGAAACTCTTGAAGGTTTTCAGCAGATTTAATAAAGGCAATGGTTCAGTGAATATTACTGCCTGGGTCACAGTATAAACATTTTACCTGTCATAGTTTTTATGGTCTGGGTCAGTTCAGTCAGAACAACCAGTCATTGGTCATCCTCATAACACCTCCTATTGTGGTTAGTATCTTTGCTGTTAGTAATGAAACCTTTAGCAATATCTAAAAAAAAAAAAAAAAAAAAAACACACTAAAAATCTGTGGGTCCAGGACACCTGCGTGGCTCAATGGTTGAGCATCTGCCTTTGGCTTAGGGCATGATCCCGGGTCTGATGATTGAGTCCTGCATCGAGCTCCCTGTGAGGAGCCCACTTCTCCCTTTTTTTAAGGTTTTATTTATTCATACAGAGAGAGAGAGAGAGGCAGAGACACAGGCAGAGGGAGAAGCAGGCTCCATGCAGGGAGCCCGACTAGGGACTCGATCCTGGGTCTCCAGGATCACACCCAGGCTGTAGGCGGCGCTAAACCGCTGAGCCACCAGGGCTGCCCCTTGGGCTAGATTATTGATATGAATACAGCACTGTCGCATTTTGTGAAAAAGTAGTTAGAAGAAGTGAGTATATTGCAGTGAGCATTCCCAATAGCTATTTCTCCTTCATTGTTAAATTTCCTATAAGCAAAAATAAAAATAAAAAATTTCCTATAAGCTGCTTTTTTTTTTTTTTTTTTTTAAGAGAGAATCCCAAGCAGGCTCTATGCTCAGTGCAGAGCCTGACATGGGGCTTGATCTCATGACCCTGAGATCATGACTGAGCTAAAATCAAGAGTCAGATGCTGGGCAGCCGAGGTGGCTCAGCAGTTTAGCGCTGTCTTTGGCCCAGGGTGTGATCCTGGAGACCCGGGATTGAGTCCCACGTTGGGCTCCCTGCATGGAGCCTGCTTCTCCCTCTGCCTGTGTGTGTGTGTGTGTGTGTGTGTGTGTGTGTGTGTGTGTGTATGTGTCTCTTTCTGTATCTCTCATGAATAAATTAAAAAGAAAAAAAGTCAGATGCTTAGCTGACTGAGTCACCCAGGCACACCTCCTATAAGCTTCTTACGTGATTGTGAAGAAGGGAGGAATATATTGCCTTAAAGTTGGGTAACTGAAATAAGATTTTGTAATAGATTTTTGAAGCTTTTACAAATTAGATGGTCAGGGCAGCCCCAGGAGCTCAGCGGTTTAGCGCCACCTTCAGCCCAGGGCGTGATCCTGGTGACCCAGGATCAAGTACCATGTCGGGCTCCCTGCATGGAGCCTGCTTCTCCCTCTGCCTGTGTCTCTGCCTCTCTCTCTCTCTCTCTCTCTCTGTGTCTCTCATAAATAAATAAATAAATAAAATCTTTAAAAACAAATTAGACGGTCATTATTGAACTACATATAAAACTGAACCCTCTGAAAAAAATTTTCACTTTTCTCCAGTAACTTAGCATAATGTGAGTAAAGTTAGCTATTAGCATTTGAAAAAAAAAAGATTTTATTTTTTTTATTTGATAGAGCACAAGCAGGGGGAGCAACAGAGAGAGAAGAGCAGACTCCCTGCTGAGCAGGGAGCCCAATGTGGGACTCAGTCCTCAGACCTGGGATCATGACCTGAGCTGAAGGCAGATGCTTAATCAACTGAGCCACCCAGGCGCCCCATTAGCATTTTGATGACTTATTTTATCATGTCTAAATAAATTTTAAAACATTCATTGATTTCTATTTTAACAATTAAAATATTTTTTTATGAGTGTAAAAATAGAGCATGTCTTTGTGTTTTTTTGTTTTTGTTTTTAGAGCATGTCTGTGTAAATGCTTTTTAGTATGAATGCAGTTAATTTTCTTTATAATGATTCTACCTTGTTTTCATCTGATAATTGACTCAAAAGAGTTTAGTTGCAGGAGAAGTGAGGAATAAACTGTAAATATATTTTAAGCTCTTTGGCTTCCAGTTTAAACTATCTGGAGAGATCCAGATACAGTCAGAATTAATCCTGCATTTTGTGTTTAGGGAGGCGATAGCTAGGGAAGAATAAGTACACTCTGGGGGGAAAGAGTTTACTGATAGATGCAAGTCCTTTTTGCTAATCTGTAGTGCATAGGCTCAGGGGAGGGACAGCAGAAACTGTTGAGGGAAAGAAGTTATCAAAGAAAAAGGGTAGGGGCACCTGGCTTCTCTCTCTGCCCTCCCTCCCCCCACCCCTTGCTCGCGAGTGCACTCCCTCTCTCACTCTCTTTCTCAAGAAAAAGAAGAATGGGTAGAGAGGCTTGATGATTTATTGGCCCTGGAATATGCCAAAAGAGCTGAAAACTTAAAGCTTAATTGGGGATGGCGGTGTTGACTTTGAAACAAGGTTCTAAAAGATGGTTTGCTGCTGAGGAAGGTGATAGATACTCTTGAGGTCAGTTGTCTACTAGTATTAAGGCCCAGATAGCGTCTTAGAATGGTAAGTAGAGAAGCTAAACTTCATTCAAAGTCATAACCAGTCCTAACAATCTGCCAGTGACTGTGAATCTGGCCACCATTTTTCACGCTGCAGGAGGCAACTCTTGGTGGGTCCCAACCAGCCTCTTTTTAATAATACCGAAAAAGAAATATCAAGATGCACTGCCATATAACATCACTGAGTATCATGTTTCAGTGTGTACATACACATAGAAAATAAACATGAGCATTGAAGAGATTACAGCTTAGAAATCAATGGATTAGGGACATGGGTCAGGGCCAGACTTTCAGGAAAACTGGAACCGTGAATCCCCTTAGAAATAGAGAATAATGACTAAAGGAAAGACTAAATGTGACTGAGGAGAGAAAAATCTTTGGGTAGGAAAGGAGAATTCTAGAATCATGCTTGGGATCTGTGCCAGATATCTTATAAATATTTTAGCTATATCATAATGATTGGTATAAAATAGGTATTATATTTCTTTTATAGATAAAAGATAATATGATACAGAGAATTAACTTGTTCAGGATTACTTATAAGTGGCAAGACTGGAAATAAACTTCCAGAAAAATCACTGCCTGTTTTGCTGCTGGAGGAGAAATTTCTAAGCACAGCAGTGAAGGGGGGAACTGAAAATATTGGGGATCCCAGGACAAAAGAAAATGACCTATATTTGCAGGTCACTTCCTAGTACCAAGCTGAAAATAAGATCATATTTAACACCTGTGATTTGACCTACAAACATATTTTTAAAAAGCAATCCTCCCTGGAGCATCTGGGTAGTGCAGTTGATTAATCAGCTAACTCTCATTTTCAGCTCAGGTCATGATCTCAGGGTCATGAGGTCAAGCCCTGTGTAGCTACACTCAGCACAGAATCTGCTTAAGAGACTCTCCCTCTCCCTTTGCTCCTCACTGCCCCCCACCCTAAGCGCTCTCTCTCACTCTCTAAAAAAATTAAATCTTTAAAAATTAAAAAAAAAAAAATCATCCTCAGTTGTAGATTCTGGACAGTCTAAGTGTATTTTACTGCAGTTATATTTTTTCATTTTGTTCTAGGCATCCTGTACGGATGGGAAGCTTTTCAATCATTTGGAGACTGTTTGGCGTTTTAGTCCTGGTCTTCCTGGCTACCCAAGAACTTGTACCTTGGATTTTTCAGTAAGTCTCATACAGCCCTTGGTTTGTTCCAAGTATCAGGTGAAGCTGGTAAAGAAGGTATAATCCATTGATTAGAACCCAGCTGCTGTAATTAATATTATGTGCATAGTGATTACTAAAAGATGCTTTCCGAAAATCCCAGTTTTCTGAATACTGAATGCCTTTTTTTACACCAACTTTATAAGAAAGAATACTAATGAATCTTCTTTTTTTTTTTCTTGAAAACCTTGAATAGCTATTCCTTCTCTATTTTCTAATTTTTACAGGTCCATAGATTATATGACACATATTATGATTTCAGTAAGAGCTTAATAACTGTTTATTAACCCCAAATGAAATCTACATATTGATTTATGATGCAGAAATAAAGTGCAAAGGGGGAAAATACATTTTTTAAAATTCTTATTTATTTATGATAGTCACACACACAGAGAGAGAGAGAGGCAGAGACATAGGCAGAGGGAGAAGCCGGCTCCATGCAGGGAGCCCGACGTGGGATTTGATCCCGGGTCTCCAGGATCACGCCCTGGGCCAAAGGCAGGCGCCAAACCGCTGCGCCACCCAGGGATCCCGAAAATACATTTTTCAAATCTAGGGTCTGGAAAATATGTTTTTAAAATATAGGGTTTTCTTGTTCACATCACCTTAGCTCTAGAAAACCTAAAGGCACTTAAGGCTTTTTTTGAACAGATAAGACATGAGTTGGTAGCTGTATTTGCAACTCAGGCATTGCATTTCAAGAAATAGTCATAATTTTGATTAAATTACTATGTGCTACTGTTGTCAGCTCTGGAGTTTTGTTTTTGTTTTCCTGAGTTGTCTTCATTAAAACATTAAAAAATTAGTGGACATTAATGGGACAGTTGGGGAAATTTGTTTAAGGTCTGTGTAGGTTTTTTTTTTTTTTTTTAAGATTTTATTTATTTATTCATGAGAGAGAGAGAGAGAGAGGGGGGCAGAGACACAGGCAGAGGGAGAAGCAGGCTCCACGCAGGGAGCCCGACAGGGGACTCAATCCCGGGTCTCCAGGATCACACCCTGGACTAAAGGCTGTGCTAAACCACTGAGCCACCCAGGCTGCCCAAGGCCTGTGTAGATTATATATTAGTGTTATTATCTAGTAGCATTAACTCTCTCTTAACTTCCTGGCTTTAATAATTGCACTGTGTGGGCAGTCCCGGTGGCACAGTGGTTTAGAGCCACCTGCAGCCCGGGGTGTGATCCTGGAGACCCGGGATCGAGTCCCACATCAGGCTCCCTGCGTGGAGCCTGCTTCTCCCTCTGCCTGTGACACACACTCTCTCTCTCTCTCTCTCTCTGAATAAATAAACAAAATCTTTAAAAAAAAAAATAAGTGCACTGTGGTTATATAAGACATTAAAAAGGGGAAATCTGGGTGATGAGTATGAGAGACATCTTTGTACTATTTTTGCAACTTTTTTATAAATTTGAAATTACTTCAATGAAAAATTACCCCCCAAAATGAAAAATTAAAGCAGTTTTAAAATTTAGTGGATATTTGGCCCAAAAATACTGTTTCTCAAACCACCTGCCTTGACTTATGTCTTGAGGAGATACAAATGAAGTTCTAAATCATTGTCGACTTTAAGGTTGTATCACTTACCCCATCTGTTTAGTGGATCAATCTCCTCTTCCTGCTGCTACTTCTCATAGGAATAACTGTCAGAAGGATTAGTTCCCTCTTTTATAGGCGAAGTAGGATAGATCTAAAAGGGGCACATTAAAAAGAAGCCAGAGTCATATGGTATTTATTCAGCTTTTTTGCAGTTTTCTTTAACTTAATAAAAGCAGATTATGTCTTGAAATGAAACTCATTGGCCTTGTTTACTTAAGCTTATTGCCAGTAGTAGTTTTGCTCATTGTGGAAAGTAAATCTCCATCTTCTGAGGAATGTTAAAAAATCTCAGCTAGCTACACCTGTATTACAGCTGTGTGGTAGATACTGGCCAAGCAGGCCATTTCACAATGTACCACCACCCTAAGTAGAGATTGAGTAAAAGATCTTCCTAAAATAATCAACATTTTCCTACAGATTTCTTTCGAATTTCGCTCCCTTCTACACTCTCAGCTTGCCACACTGTTTTTCGATGAAGTTGTAAAGCAGATGGTAGCTGCCTTTGAAAGAAGAGCATGTAAGCTGTATGGTCCAGAAACAAATATACCTCGGGAATTAATGCTTCATGAAGTTCATCACACGTAAAAGGAAAAAGAACTGGTCACCTACTTGTAACTTTAGTGTATTCACTTTTAGGAAGTGCTTTCATTTGCTTTCAGAAGTCAGAGAGCATTTGTTAAACACAGCTTTGATTATAAACCTGCACCGTTGAGAATTTGCACTTGGAATATGGAACCACATGTATATAGAATTTAATCAAGTGTAATTCAAAGTAATGTATATATTAGCATATTTACAATAATGGGATGTCATTCCTATTGCTAGAATATGGACATCACTCTTAGCAGAAATTGAAACTAAATTTAAACCCTTTAATTATCACCTTATTTGAAAGAGTTTAGTTGAGATGTTCACATAGTATGTATTATATTAACCGTATCACCTTTAAGTTATTAAATTCAGACTATTTATAACTTATTGTCATAGGACTTGCCTCTTGGTTTAGGATATTTGAGTAATCATCAGATATTTAAAGTAAACTTTGACTTAAAAATACTGTTAATGAAGGTTCCCTGGCACTTTCTTATTTTTAAATTGTTCTTAATGGGTAATAGGTAATTCAGTACCATGTGTAGTGACATTAACTCCTAGATAAACAGTGAATATTTTTTTTGGTGAGTGGTCCAGAGCTTTAAGCTACTTACTTCTCTTGTAGTTTGCAGCCCTCTTCCAGATACTCTGACTACTCTTTCGGTAATGCTAATTGTATGTCAAATTTTGACTACAGCAGTGGGCGACGGATGAAGATAAGTTGGTCGATAGGTCTCTAGCACCATACATCCCAATTTTCTATTTATTGTGTGTACTCACTTTCAGTAATGTATTTCAAACTGATATTTTTGTAAACAAATCAATGTCTAAAGGACTGAAGTGGTAACTTAATAAAGTAAATTTGTTTATTTTTTGTACAGTTATTTTGGTTATTGAAATCCTCCTGTATTGTTTCAATGTGTATTTTATATAGACAGTAAAGTTTCACTGTAGCACTTCATGAAACAAATCTGGGCAAAATTCAGTCTTCCTTTAATTAATAGTGATTTTCCCTCTTTTCAATCCATACCCAACAACCCTCTTGCATTACCTTTCCGGTCAGAGTGCTGTTTGTTTCTTCACATCAACAAGAAACCTCAATAATTCGCTCTCTACATAAAAGCACGTTTGCATCAGTTTTTCCAATCAATCTGTTTTGAGTGCATGCTGTGTGCCAGTTGCTGGTTATACAGTGGTGAAGGACTCCTACAGTCTGCTCACATCAGGCAAAGGGAGAAGCAGGGTCCCCACAGGGAACCTGACGTGGGATGATCCTAGGACCCCTGGATCATGACCTGAGCCAAAGGCAGACGCTCAACCACTGAGCCACCCAGGCATCCCACAAAAGATTTTTTTTATTTATTTATTTTTTTATTTATGATAGTCACACACAGAGAGAGAGAGAATGAGAGAGAGGCAGAGACAAAGGCAGAGGGAGAAGCAGGCTCCATGCACCGAGAGCCCGACGTGGGATTCGATCCTGGGTCTCCAGGATCACGCCCTGGGCCAAAGGCAGGCGCTAAACCACTGCGCCACCCAGGGATCCCCACAAAAGATTTTTTTAATGGCAGACCTAGGACCCAGATAATTTTTTATCCCCGTATATATTACTTTTCTTTTGATGGATATAAGAACCTGTATTTTACTACTACTCTTATAAATGCTATAGATAAACTTTCAGGTTCAGAATCTAACTTAGTGGTTGGGATCTAACTCACTATTATGAAAGTATGTAGATGGTATTTTGGTGAGGGAGCCCAGAAAAATACAAATATTGCCTTGATCCTAGCCATCCATCTAACTCTTGATGTTCCCTAACTGTGGTCAGAACAGGCAGGATACAATATACCCAGGCATTCTGGCTCCAGTATCTATCCTCTTTGCTTTATCTAGTGCAACACTCTGTAGGCCCTGAGCCTGTGGACCACTGAGCCACCAGGTGCCCTGGCCTCCTATTTTTAATTTACTTTAAAAATGCAGGGGAAATCCTTTAGTGATTTCTTGAGAGAAGTCAAGTGGTAGCTAAATTTTTAGAATCCCTGAGTGTCTGAATATATCACTGTTTTTTTTTTTTTTTTTTTTTAAAGATTTTATTTATTTATTCATGATAGTCACAGAGAGAGAGAGAGAGGCAGAGACACAGGCAGAGGGAGAAGCAGGCTCCATGCACCGGGAGCCCGATGTGGGATTCGATCCCGGGTCTCCAGGATCGCGCCCTGGGCCAAAGGCAGGCGCCAAACCGCTGCGCCACCCAGGGATCCCCTATATCACTGTTTTATATACAATACTTGAGTACAGGGACGCCTGGGTGGTTCATTGTCTGCCTTTGGCCCAGGGCGTGATCTGGAGTCCTGGGATCAAGTCCCACATCCGGCTCCCTGCATGGAGCCTGCTTCTCCCTCTGCCTTTGTCTCTGCCTCTCTCTCTCTGTGTCTCTCATGAATAAATAAAATCTTTAAAAACAAAAAAAAAAACAGTACTTGACCTTAGAACTCTACATTAGTTAATATCCTCCCTCCTCTTATCCCAGTTTGAAGCTCTGATTTCATTGTATCCTGGCGTCACATGCTATTCTTGAAAAACCTTACACCGTTGTTAATCCCAGGGCTTTGTGTAGCGTCCATTTTTTTGGTCTCTGGAAGCTTTTATTTTTTTTTAAGATTTTATTTATTCATGAGGGACACAGAAAGGCAGAGACACAGGCAGAGGGAGAAGCAGGCTCCATGCAGGAAGCCCGATATAGGACTCGATCCCAGGGCCTGGGATCACGCCCTGAGCTGAAGGCAGCCGCTCAACTGCTGAGCCACCCAGGCATCCCTCTGGAAGCTTTTAAAATCGACTCTTTACCTATCCTGGGTAGTCTGAAATTGCATGCTCCTATGCCCCTTGCCTGGTCCTAATTATGGGCCTTTCATTTAGACTCAGTTACTTGAACCCTGAGGAATCTCCTCTCCGTATTCTCTGGGTCCATCATTCAGGTATTCCTAACTAGACATTCGACCTCCCTCATATTAAATCTAGTTTTTCCTATTTTCCATGTTTTTGTTCCACCTTTTTTTTTTCATGGTGAAAAAATTTATATTTAGATTTATAGCTGGCTGGACTCCGTTTAGATGATCCCAATTTTGTTGGCAACATCCAAAGCATCATAGTCAGGAGCCAGTCGAACATATGCTTTCTTCTCTCCATCAGGCCTGATCAAGGTGTTGACCTTGGCCACATCAATGTCATAGAGCTTCTTCACAGCCTGTTTGATCTGGTGCTTATTGGCCTTGACATCCACGATGAACGCAAGTGTGCTGTTGTCTTCTATTTTCTTCATGGCTGACTCAGTAGTTAAGGGGAACTTGATGATGGCAGAGTGATCAAGCTGGTTTCTCCTGGGGGCGCTCTTTCGAGGATATTTGGGCCGCCTTCCGAGACGCAGGGTCTTTGGTCGTCGGAATGTAGGTGACGTGCGGATCCTCTTTTTTTTTGTGACTGTGCACGCCTTTCAGCACCGCTTTCTTAGCTTTCAAAGCCTTTGCTTTGGCTTCAGCTTTGGGAGGGGCAGGGGCTTCCTTCTTCGCCTTCGGCGCCATCTTCGTGAAAGGCCTGTTCCACCTGTTAGATTTCAGTTCTATTTTCCAGGTCCTTTGTCATAGTTTTAGTTAATTTCCAATAATGTTTTCTAATTGTTCCTTTTTGTTAGCTTCCTTGGTTTATGGCAGCAGGATCTCATCTTTAAGATACTATGATTTAGGGATGCCTGGGTGGCTTAGTGGTTGAGTGTCTGCCTTTGGCCCAGGGCATGAGATCCCAGAGTCCTGGGATTGAGTCCCGCATCGGGCTCCCTGCAGGGAGCCTGCTTCTCCCTCTCCCTGTGTCCCTACCTTTCGCTCGGTGTCTCTCATGAATAAAATCTCTAAAAAAAGAAGTTTCTCCTAGATCCCTTTTGGTTTTGCTATTCTTCATGTTGAGGCTTGTTTAATGGTGGTTTGTCCATGAATATTTGAAAGCAAGGGACGAGTGTATTGGCTGCGGAATTTCACTGTACAGCGATCGGGGGAGCCACCCTTTTCATCGGAGGGACTCTCAGAATCAGAAGTCTTTGTTTTACTACATGATTCTCTCTAGTCCTAGAGAAATACGGGAGTAGAAATGCTGGCTAGCTACCGGCATTCTGGAAGGTAAGTGATGGATAGAAGATAGAGTTGGGTTCCTAATGTATGGACGTCTCTGGCTACCGCTTTCAAGGGGGTTTACGACTGCCTAGATCCTGGCTTAGGGGTTCATTCCAGCCTGGCTCTTCGGTCTAAGAACGTAAGCTCTTCATACCCAGCTCCCATCGGAGGTTTACCACCTAATAGCTCGGAGACTTTGTATAAGCTACTTAACCTTTCAGCCTATTTACTTCGTGTGGCATAGGTTTAGTAAGGAGTCCCTAATCCAAGGTTCCGGACTTAAACCAAGTATTTAGTTCAGTGTCTAGCACAGAACACTAATTTTTTCCTCTGCTCGTGTCTTTAGGCTGGCCGTGCTCTAATCTTTTAAAGTCCAGGTGTTTTTCATCTCTTACCTTTTCTTATAATCACTTAGCTTGGCCTTTAAGGTAATTAACTATATAAACCCTTTCTCTAACGTTTGATATTGCTTTGCCTTTTGCTACTTCTACAGGCAAAACTATATTCTAGGCATGTCTTGCTTACTTAAAATGCCTTTTATTTAGTCCCCTTTAATCTGTTGTCATTCTGTTTCTAACCTGGGCAAAGCACAGGTAGTTCTAGGTGCAAATTTCAAGTGACTGGCTTTTGATCTGTGATTATTTTTCCTTTTGTCTGAGCTTTGCATACCAAGGGCATTTGCCTTAAACCGTAGCTTATCCCAGTCTCTAAAACGGCAGCCCCAAGGCCAAACTGAGCAGCAGACTAGGTCCTTTGGCACAGGTGAAAGCAAGAATGTAGATGTTAAACATGATCTTGTGCTTTCAATTTATAATGTAGTAAATCTAGAAAACAAAGTTATGTTTTAAAACTCATTTTGCCCCAAACATGCATTCAGCCAGTTTTAAAAATAAGCCACACACACACAAAAATTTAAAAAAGCCACATTTCCATCGATCCGGGGTCTCCAGGATCAAGCGCTGGGCTGAAGGCGGCGCTAAACCGCTGAGCCACCCGGGCTGCCCCTGCCTTAAATTCTTAATAAAGGTAAAGATACTGGATCAGGCCAGGCCTATCAAGTAAGGATGCCCTTCCCCACTACTAATGATGCTTGAAAGGCACACCTCTCTCCTTTCCACTTAGTACACTCCTACTACAAACTCTTCCCTTCTCACCTAACAGGAACCCATTTTTTTTCTTATAATCTCTACATGCAGTGTGGGGTTCAAACTCACAAACCCAAGATCAAGTCCCATGCTCTTCCAACTGAGCCAGACAGGTGTTCCAGGAACCCATTTCTTATTATGTGGAGGCTTTGAAGCAGGAATTATAACCTCCATAAGAAGGGACAAAGACCTCAACACACAAAATACTGTCCCCACAGGAACTTCCCATTACCTATGTTGTAATATAATCGTCTTTAGCAAAGAGAAACAGGAGACTACTCCAGGTAGAATAATGTTTTACACACTTGTGCCAAACTCTACCCCTCCATCCACTGGCTTTCATTTATCTTCTAGATCATGGAAAGGCTAACACAATTAACTTTAAACAAATTTTTATTACACAAAGGTTGTCACATAATTGGATATTTTTCTACTTTGTACACAATTATTCTTACTCTCCACAGAAAGGCTGCTTAACTTTTCATCTGGTGATGGCAAACACTAAAATCCTGATTTTAACAGAATAGTAGTAAAAATGCCTCAGTGATTTAAGTTGAAAGCAGTACATTGGTACATGGCTCTTGCACTCAGTTATCAGGAATGTACAAATGTCTTTTTATTCAAAAATACAAAATAAATTATCTGTAGGCATGGACAATGACAGCAGTAAACCATTATATGTTGTCAACTGAAACCAGTAACTGATGGTTATAGCGATTTTCTTAAACATCAGCCAGCCTTTTCTTCAGTCATTTCCTTGAACTGACTTCTCTGAAGTTATGGTTGAGGAACACAGCCTTGAGCTTCCTCTCACAGTTCATTAAGAATGGTAAAGCACTATTCTAGGAATCAGAACATGCCGCCTCCCATACCACCTCCCATTCCACCCATTCCACCCATTCCTGGGTCCTTCTCTTCTTTAGGAATTTCGGTGACTACAACTTCTGCCGTGGTTAACAGAGAGGCCACTCCAGCAGCATCCAATAAAGCAGTTCTTACCACCTAAGAAAGAAGTTTGATAAATATATTACCTTTTTCCTTAGTGAAAAATGAACAAGACTTTTAGAAAATGATCAACTATTTACCTTAGTTGGATCAATGATTCCTTTTTCCACCATATTCACAAAATCTCCAAGCATAGCATCATAACCAACTTCTGAGGAACTCTGCATAATTTTCTCAACTATCAATGATCCTTCAACACCTGCATTCTTAGCAATGGTCATTGCAGGAATTTTGAGTGTTCTCTTAATAATTTCGATACCTAAAGATAAAGTTTAGCAAATTATAGTTTCTTTTTTTCTTTTTTTTAAGATTTTACTTATTCATGAGAGACAAAGGCAGAAACACAGGCAGAGGGAGATGCAGGCCTCCTGCAGGGAGTCCCATGCGCAACTGGATCCCCAGTCGACCTGGATCACACCCTGACCCAAAGGCAGATGCCCAACCGCTGAGCCTCCCCAGGCATCCCCAGTTTCATTCTTTTGTAAAAATTAAAATTCTATTTGTCCACAGGTCAAATCATTCCCCCTGGACATGACTGCATCTTTCATTTATTTTCTAATTATCAGTGCTCTTCTAATGTTATTCTGGAATCTTTGTGGTTTATTGTTCTATTTAATGGGCAACTGCATTCTGAAAGACTAAAATCAGGTTGCAAATCAACTCATGAAAGGCAATTTTACCAATTCTTTGATCTTCATTAGCTGGAGTTATTGAATCCAAGGCTGGAATGCACCGAAGCAGGGCACAACCTCCTCCCAGAACAATGCCTTCTTCAACAGCAGCTCTTGTGGCATTGAGGGCATCTGTAACTCGGTCTTTCTTTTCATTCACTTCAACATCACTTGTCCCACCAACCTAATGATTAAAAGAATTCCAGTTAGTATGGGTTTTGCCCATTCAAGATGCTGACTGGCAAGAGTCACTGAAAAGCACGGAGTTCACTTAAAAACATGTAAAAAAAAGGTCGCCTATTTGTTAAAAGTGACTGCATGATTAAAGAGCTAATAGGGTCAGTGCAGTGTCTCACATCAGTCCAACACACTATCATTAACAAAACACCTTTTTCCTTAGCAATACCAAGTTCACTTCTGGCTTTAAGGGGAGTATTCCAAAAAAATTTTATATAATATATATCTCCATGACAAAGTTATTTCCCAAAACCTTTTGGTTACACGGCACTATTGGAGAGTACCACAGAAACAAAATCATTCTTGGGTTCAGAACCCAAGAAACTCATTTACAACAATGAATCTTACCTTCAACACAGCTACTCCATCTGAGAGTTTTGCCAGACGCTCATTCAGCTTTTCCTTTTCGTATTCACTAGTTGTGATATCTAACTGCTCAATGATTTCTTGAATACGTTTTTCAATTTGAGCCTTGTCACCTTTTCCTTTTAAAAGCATGGCATCATCTTTGGTCACAATGACCTCTCCAACTTTTCCTAAGTCATGAGGCTGAACATCTTCGAGATTTAGAGTCAACCCTTCTTCCCCAAACACCTACAAAAATATTTAAAAATGAACCCGTTGCAGCTTGGTTTTTCATTATACCAAGTTTATCAGTAATACATCAGGTGGGTTTTTTGAGGAGATAAACATCTTAGAATACTGTATTTCTTTGAAATGTGAAATTTCAAGACAACGTCTAGTCCAGAGAAGACTTGATCAGGTTTTTCACTGCATTTCCCACTTCTCACTTAATCCTCAATCAGAATTAATTAGCTTTATTTCAGAAAAGTATAAACTCAATTCCCCTGAGGTCACACTTTTGGTGGAACCAGGACTAGACCTTAGACCTAAACAATTAAGTCCTATGTCTTTTCTATTGTATTGAACACAGATTAGTCAAATAATCCTATTCTTGGGCTAGACTCATAGCAAGTTAGAGAAGGGACCTGGGCACATTTAATCAAACCTTTACCTCGAAAACATCCAACAGAAACAAAAATGAATAGTTAATAATAAATGATTGTGAAAAACCTAAAATCTACCTATAAATTTTAGGCCTGGAAGTATATAACATTCAGTAAACCAACATCACATATATTTTACTTACTGCACCACCAGTAGCAATAGCCATATCTTTAAGCTGGTTCTTTCTATTGTCACCAAAACCTGGAGCTTTGACTGCCACAACCTGAAGACCGACTTTTAGCCTGTTAAGAACAATAAGAATGAGATTTAAAGTTAATTAAAGTTCTTAGTACTAAGATTACTTAGGAAACCACACTTTTTTTAAAAAAGGTTTTATTTATTTGAAAGAGTGATGGGACGCCTGGGTGGCTCGGTGGCTCATGGTGTGATCCCGGGGTCCTGGGATTGAGTCCCACATCAGGCTCCTTGCAAGGAGCCTGCTTCCCCTCTCTGCCTATGTCTCTGCCTCTCTCTCTCATGAATAAATAAATCAAATCTCTTTAAAAAAAGAAAGCGAGCACATGAATGGGGGTGGGGGGGTGAGGCACCCAACATGGGGCTCAATCCCAGGACCCCCGAGGACCATGATCTGAGCTGAAAGCAGACATATAACTGACTAAGCCACCCAGGCACCCCTGGAAACCACACTTTACAATTTTTTGCTTCCTACCAACTTTTAGTCAAATTAAGACATGAAAGAGCAACTTTCCATTCATCCATATTTGCCATTACCTTTGTCAAAAATTGTTGACCTTACGGTTAAACTGAACCCAGGAAATAAATGCTAACATAAACAAAAAACTTTTAAGTTAACTACAGTGATAACTATACCCTATTTGTTCTATTTAGTAATGGATCAAGTTACTACTGAAGTTTGAGCAGTGTTCTTAATTCAGTTCCTTTACATATATAAGTGTTGCTGATAAATAGCATTAAGTTCACCTGCGATTTTATCATGTAATGAATATCTGGAATATATAATCAAAGGAATGTCCACTTGAGACCACACTGTGTGAAAAAGGAGTATTTAAACTGTTAAAGACAGAGTTGGTCTATTTTATTAAAGGGCCAAATAAAAATCAGAGGGACAGATAAACATAGTATGCCAAATCAATCAGCCATCCAAAGCTACAGACACCAGTAGATGGCTCAATGAAACTCTGGAGGTCTATTTTTTTTTTAATTTATTTTGACTTAAAATCCCACAATCTCATAAAGCTTTTCATAACCCAAAAAGCAAATCCAAGCTAACAAACATTCAAGGATAAGTCAACTCATTCGGAGCTTTTGTGTCAAGGTATGCACTCTCCCATATAACTATTTCATTTGTCCATTTCCATTACAATTGGAAAATTATTACTTCTAGAGCAGCCCAGGGGGCTCAGCGGTTTAGTGCTGCCTTCAGCCCAGGGCGTGATCCTGGAGTCCCGAGATCAAGTCCCACATCGGGCTCCCTGCATGGAGCCTGCTTCTCCCTCTGCCTGTGTCTCTCCTGAATAAATATAATCTTCAAAAAAAATTATTACTTCTAATATACCTCAATTCTAGGAATAGGAAGAATATGTATTTTAAAAACGTTCTAATATTCTTTCTTAAAATTTAATCTCCACACCCATGTGGGACTCGAACTCACAATCAAATCAAGATCAAGAGTCACATGCTCTTCTGACGGAGACAGCCATGCACCACAGTAAGGCCCTAACACTTTTATAGCAGGAGCTACTAGTCGTAAAGTAAAAAATCATATATTATAGTTTAAAAAATTAAGCGAAGAGACTTTATCTTAGATTGAATGTCAAATTCTCTATTTCAGACCATTAATTAAAATGTCCTTTGATGGGATGTCTGGGTGGCTCAGCAGCTGAGCGCCTACCTTCAGCCCAGGGCTGATCCTGTGGTCCCAGGATCGAGTCCCACATCGGGCTCCCTGCATGGAGCCTACTTCTCCCTCTCTCTGTGCCTCATGAATAAATAAATAAACTCTTAAAAAAAAAAAAAAAAGTTTTGGGATCCCTGGGTGGCGCAGCGGTTCAGCGCCTGCCTTTGGCTCAGGGCACAATCCTGGAGACCCGGGATCGAATCCCATGTCGAGCTCCCAGTGCACAGAGCCTGCTTCTCCCTCTGCCTATGTCTCTGCCTCTCTCTCTCTCTCTCTCTCTGACTATCGTAAATTAAAAAAAAAAAAAAAACTTAAAAAAAAAGTTTTGAGATTTGCTTTATTCATGAGACACACAGAGGCAGAGACCCTCTCCCTCTCAGCAGAGGGAGAAGCAGGCTCCCTGTGGGGAGCCTGATGCAGGATTTGATCTCAGGACCTCGGGATCACAGTCTGAGCCAAAGACAGTCAACCATTGAGCCACCCTTAAAATTTTAACAGATTATGTAACTAAATACGTTTTGACCTAAAATTGAAAAAAACCAATAGTTATAATTAAAAAATAGGTATCACATTCAAAATTAGGCTGTCTTATGAAAAACTTGCACAAAATATTAAGGACTTTCAAACAGAACTCATTCAAAAAGAACAAACCATTTTAACAGAGCTCACAAAGCATACCTGTATATATGCTAACACAAGTGGTGCAATGTGGGGGTACAAAAAGAGGATTTCAAACACCAATATAAAAAAACTTCCTTTCATCTGGAAATGTAAACCAAATACGAAAGCCTATTACCTATTTAAAACAAGTGTACTCAGAGCTTCTCCATCAACATCTTCAGCAATTATGACCAAGGGCTTACGGTGAGCATTGGCAATTTCAAGAGCAGGTACAATGGACTGGACACTAGAAATCTTCTTTTCACTCAATAGAACATAGGCATCTTGGAATTCACATTTCTGACCTGCAAAAATAAACATTTCAAACCAATTTAAGACATTATAACAATATCCTGAAAATAACTGCAATTTAGTTAAGTGAAAAAACTAGAAACCAAAGTTTTAGTACATCTCAAGTGACTGAGTTCATGTTTTCCCCTTCATTTCTCATTTACAATAACTTTTGGGATACCTAAGTTTATCTTTTAGAAGTATGACCTGATTAATGCTTACAGTGTGACCCATGGCAACCTGTATATTTTTTTAAATTTCATTTACTGACTTGTTCTTACCTTTCGACGTATTAATAAAGTATGGAGAAATATAGCCTCGATCAAACTTCATGCCTTCAATAATTTCCAATTCATCATTCAGTGTTTTTCCATCCTATAAAAATCAATTAGCTGTATGAATTTCATTACAGAAACACAAAAAGTTGTAATTATAGACCAGATTAGGAGACCGCACTGATCACAAGGGATCCAGGCGTGTAAGTATGCAAATACCCTAGGGGATCAAACTGCAATTTTGCAAAAATTTCAAAAATGCATTTTTAAATTTTTACATCTAGAAGAATAGTATTACTTAAGTTACAACGGATTCCTCCCTCACAGGGAAGGTTAAAAAATTCACACAGGGATCCCTGGGTGGCGCAGCGGTTTAGCGCCTGCCTTTGGCCCAGGGCACTATTCTGGAGACCCGGGATCGAATCCCACATCGGGCTCCCGGTGCATGGAGCCTGCTTCTCCCTCTGCCTGTGCCTCTGCCTCTCTCTCTCTCTGTGTGACTATCATAAATAAATAAAAATTTAAAAAAAATAAAATAAAGTGATAAAGTTTATAAAAAATAAAATAAAATAAAATAAAATAAAATAAAATAAAATAAAATAAAAAATTCACACACAATTCAGGAAATACTCTAGTCTATGTGAATGCTAAAACATGCATAAAGGAATCAAGCATGAAACACATCAATTTTTCTATTTGAAAACTGTTTTGATCAGACAACTCATCTCAAGCTATCATTAAAAACACTTACCTTTACTGTGATGACACCCTTTCTTCCAACCTTTTTCATTGCATCAGAAATGATGTTGCCAATTTCTTTGTCTCCATTCGCAGAAATCGTAGCAACCTAAAACAATCAAGTTACTCTTCCAAGTTACAAAGATAAGGCCAGCATCCTCAGTCAGCTCCCCTCCCTTTTCCTAGTAACTTCAAAACTGATATATTGGGGCAGGGGGAACCTATGGACAAGCAGATGTGTTCTAAGAGATCTAACAATTATTTTTAAACTTACCATTTGGCTACATTATTTTTAAAAGAAATAAAATAAACATATCATTCTTTTTTTTTAAAAAAAGGGAGAATATCCCCCCTTCTTGGAAAAAGTGGCAATATTCTAACATGACAAAAATTATGCACCTTTTGACAAATGGCTGAAGAACATCTTCCATACAAACAAATGAGTTTTACTCACAGCCATGTAAAATTAAAGTGACCACTAAGACTCTAGTTATGGTCACTGCATTATTTTCAGATGTTTTTTAAGCAGGAAGAAGAAATGCTTTCCATGTCAAGTGACTGGGTGATATCATTATTCTGACACTGGTATAGGATTATGGAATAAAATCACATTTATCATAAAATATGAAAAATCCTTACCTGTGCAATTTCTTCAGGGGTTGTCACGGGTTTAGACTGCTTCTTAAGTTCAGCAATTACAGCATCAACAGCTAACATCACACCTTATTCAAGAATAAATGCCATTACAAAGCTTATTCTCTCAGGGCTCCACACCAAGTAAAAATTTCAATCCAGGGATCCCTGGGTGGCGCAGCGGTTTGGCGCCTGCCTTTGGTCCAGGGCGCGATCCTGGAGACCCGGGATCGAATCCCATGTCGGGCTCTCGGTGCATGGAGCCTGCTTCTCCCTCTGCCTATGTCCCTGCCTCTCTCTCTCTCTCTGTGACTGTCATAAATAAATAAAAATGTTTAAAAAAAAAAAATTTTTTTTAAATTTCAATCCGTGTTAAATGTTTTAATGTTAATGGCCTATATAATGCATCTATGCCAGCACTTTTCCTAATTGCATGGAGTTGAATGGCACGCACCAAAACAGGAACGTTAGTAAGTGAAGACTCACAAGCCAAAATTATTTTGAAAACTGGACTAAAGGAAAAATACCAAGAGCATAATTTCAAGAATTTCACCATTCAACTCATTCTATGTAAGCTATTGACAATCCATCATGTTGCAGGTTTCCAACAGGGTCACCTAACACTTCCCTCAACTCTATGACAGGGTTATGCCCCTACAGCTTTTAATTATCCAAAATTTTCTCATTTAATATATAATCAAAAAATTTGCTTTAACAGTCAATAGGATCACAACATGGATTTATGAGAACCCAATTTTGTTCAACGAGTAGGATTAGTTCTGGCTCTTCCCTTTATTTTGAGAAATATAACTTAAAGAAAAAATCCAGGGACGCCTGGGTGGCTCAATGGTTGAGCATCTGCCTTCAGCCCAGGGTGTGATCCTGGAGTCCCAGGATCGAGTCCCACATCAGGCTCCCTTGCAGGGAGACTGCTTCTCCCTCCGCCTATGTCTCTGTCCCTCATGAATAAATAAATCTTAAAAAAAAAAACCAAAAAACTAGCATAGTACCCATCGCATAAGGCAGGCATCTAATTGCTATTTGCCAAAGGAAAACTCAATTTAAGACTTTTTTTTTGAGAGAGGAGAAACAAGACTTAACTTTAAGACACTTCAAAACACTGGCAACAATGAAGAGACTTTCCTACCTCTCCTGATTTCCACAGGATTAGCACCTTTGCTAATCTTCTCGAAGCCTTCCTTGGCAATAGAGCGTGCCAAGACAGTAGCAGTAGTGGTGCCATCCCCAGCCTCTTCGTTTGTGTTATTGGCAACATCTTGAACAAGTTTAGCGCCAATATTTTTATATTTGTCTTTTAAGTCAATTGACTTTGCCACGGTCACACCATCCTTTGTTACTTTGGGACTTCCCCAACTCTGCTCAATAATCACTGTTCTTCCCTATAATTAGAGGAAAAAAAGTGACAGAATCACATACCTGAGTGCATTTAGCTTGAAACACAATGAACAGTTTTTAATTACTTGAAAGCCTCAACACAAGTTGTCGCTTTTATTAAATGTGCAAGAATCTCAAAGGCAAATCCATCAGTGTTCCTAGCTTACTAACAAAATGACTTTTTCTGTTGCCAAATGCATAACCATGCATTGAGGGTTTTATGGAAGATAAAAATCCCAGAGACTAAAATTGTCATCTCATTAAAACATACACACACACAGAAAACCAAACAACCTGGTAGCTCATAATGAAATTTCAGAATATCCTTCACATGATTCATAATTAAGTTTTGTCCAGTGCCTGCTATCTATGAAAATAATAAGAAAAGAGGCTTCAAAATTTAGCTACTAAATAAAATACCAAAAGCAAGGCAAGTACAGTTCACTCTTTCAGGGGCTGATTCAATGTTAAATCTCAAATCATGGTGCAAACAGTATTGGCAGCTTCTGGATCTGAACCAAAGCTGCTACTTGGGAGGCATACAAATGCCACATTTTATACAATATGTATCAATACTCTGATATTGGATCTGTCAACCTGCAATCAAGCATCACTCCATTTGTGCATCACCTTCAAAGGTCTCCTCAAAACGGGTTACCCTTTCACTCAATACCCTCTTCATATTAAATGAGACAAATCTTCATTACAGTACTTCCACCAATGGTATGAACCGCCAGGGAAAAACCCAAACCTTAAGTAGGCAGGCAAGATTAATTCTACCTCCCATTTTCAAATCCACTTTGAGCTGTGAGTTACCAGTCCATTACATCAGACGTTGTAGGAAAGAGTTTCGCAAATTTTAAAGAAACGGTTTTAAGACCATTGTTATCTACGTAAAAGAAAAGAGTAAGCAGTAATTGGGAACTCTTACGTATTTATTGGAGTTTTTTTTTTTAATGTTAAGGACAACTTTATTGCTTCCAGAGGCTTTTATCGTCAGTACGCGGTTCTGATTGCAATACCTTCCTCAGACTGCACGAGGAGCCCAGGATCCGTAAGTCATTAAAACAAATACAGGTAAGGCAATTTTCATCAAGAAAATACTAGTAGCTTAACCTAAATCTAGGCTCCTGAATTTATTACATGTTACAGACCCGAATCAGAGAGCTGTCCCAGTATCTAGATAAGTCCTACCGATTATAAATGAGTGAACAACGGACACGCAAGTACTTACTGCTCAACAGCTCGGTGGGACTCTCTGACATAATTAAATTTCTACTCCTGAACTCACGATACTGTCAATTCCAACAAAACAAAAAACACTGATACCTTTGGCCCCATAGTAACGGCTACGGCATCGGCTAGGAGATCTACACCTTGAAGCATTAAGGCTCGGGCATCGGCACCGAATTTTACATCCTTGGCATAGGCCCGAGTGAGATGAGGAGCCAGGGCTCTGGACACTGGCCTGACGTGGCGGAGCACTGCGGGTAATCGAAGCATTTCTGCGGAGGGACGGAAAGCACCAGGTCAGCAGTACTCCCACAGCAGCGGCACCCCGGGTCGCCGCACGGCCTGCCCCCGGGGAACAGCGGGCACCTGCGCCGGCGCCACGTGAGGCCGAGCGCGCGCCACCCCGCCGACGCGCAGAGCACGCCCATCGCCTTCCCCGCGGCCGCGAGAACCGAGTGAACCTTTTACCGCTTCAACAGCGTAGAGAGAACGCGCTCCCGAAAACCCAAGTCTGCAGCAAAGGCATGGGCGCTCGAGGGAGGAGGGAAAAAAAAAAAAACCCGTTCCTGAAGGTACAAAAATGTGCTCAGTAAGATGCGGCTCCGGGCGACGGCTCCGGGCCTCTGCGGCCGGAGCAGCCCGGGGCCGCCACGCTGGGGGCCCGGCCCACGTGTCTTCCCCTCAGGACGCCCTCCGCAAGGTCACGGTGTGCGCGGGGCCCGCGGTGGCGGCGGCGGCGGCGTTGGCGGCGGCGGCGACCACCCAGCAGCGCGGCGCCCTGCGGGCGGCCCGGGGGACGGCGGGGGCGGCGGGGACGGCGGGGGCGGCGGGGGCGGCAGGGGCGGGCCCGCCGAGCACGCTCCCGACCCCCACCCCGGGGCCAGCCCGCCCGCGGCGCCCTGCCCGGGAGCAGTGCGGGCCGCACGTGACGGCAGCGCCGGACCCCGTGAGGCCTGGCCCGGCGGCGGGGGCTGCGCGCCCCGGGAGCCCCGGCCCTCGCCCGCCCGCCCGCCGCCCTCTCAGACCGCGGGAGGGGGGGGGGCGCTCCGGGGCGCGGGCGCGGGTACCTGCGGGTCGGCGGCGGAGCGTGCGGGCGGCGAGGCAGGCCGGCGGCGGCGACTGAGGGGCAGAGCGCGCGGCGCGCACGGCAAAGAGCCAGTGTCCCCTCCCTCCGCCGCCCTCCCCCCGCCCCGCGGCCCCGCGCGCGCCGGCGCCTCCCAGCCCTGCCCGCCCGCCCGGGCCCGGCAATCGGCACGCGCCCCGCGCCAGCCCCGCCCCTCGCTACCCGCGGCAGGGCCGGGCCGGCGGGCTCAGCCCCCTCCGGCCGGCTTAGGCTAGTTCCCGGGCTGCGCTGGGTTCCAGAACGTTCCGGGAAGCGCGGCGCTCTCTGGGGGGGGTCAAGGTTCACGGCGCGTCATTTCCGGGAGAGGGGCGAGGAGGTAGTACTTACACCTCCGCGGGCGGCCTGGAAAGGCCTAGAAAGAAGTCCCCTTTCCTTCCGCCTGGGCGTCCCCGCGTCAGCGGCCGGCGCGCGGGGCCGGGGGCCAATCGCAGCGCGCGCTGGCGCGGCCACCCTCTCCTGCGGGGAGGGGCGGGGCGCGGGAGCGAGCGCGCATGCGCGCCGGGCGGCCTTTTCCCACGTTCACGTGGCCTGGGGGTCGGACTGCGGGTCTCCTGGCGGCGGCGGCGGCGGCGGCTCCAGAGCGAGTGGGACTGCGGCGGCCGGAGGCATGGTGAGGCCCGCGGGGGCTGGCGGCCGGCCCTCCCCGAAGCGCGGGGGCAGCCGTGCGGGGAGGGGAGGGGGCCCCAAGGGGCTCAGCTGCAGGGGCCGCGCGGAGGCCGGGCCCACCGCCCCTCGCCGGCGCCTGGGCCCTGCACGCGGGAGCCCCGCACGCGGGAGCCCGGCTCGCCTGCAGCCCGGGCCGGGGACGGACGCGCGCCTCCCGCGGGGCCTCTGCCCGCGCAGCAGCTGCGGAAGCCCGGCTGCAGGCGCGCGTCTTGATGGCTTTTGCAGAAATGTCCCGGAGAAACCCAAGGAAGGAAAATCTTTGACCTTGAAGTCAACCAAGGTTGCCCTTAAAGCTCGTTCGAGGGCTGAGCACAGCAGCAGCAACCACCCCTAACGGCTGTAGAACGGGAAATTAGACTCATGAGAGCAAAACACTCAAGTGGCGTGTTGTTTTTTTTTTTTCCTTTAAGCGAATCTGAGCCTTGGCGTTAACTTTGAAAGCCACGCACGTGCTTTTTTGACGAGTAACGCTGAGAATGTAATCGAATAACTACTGCTGTTTCAAATTTGATGTCACATTTCCTCTCTTACAGGCAGGGCAGGCGTTTAGGAAGTTTCTTCCCCTCTTTGACCGGGTTTTAGTCGAAAGGAGTGCAGCTGAAACTGTAACCAAAGGAGGTATCATGCTACCAGAAAAATCTCAAGGGAAAGTGTTGCAAGCAACAGTAGTGGCTGTTGGATCGGGTTCCAAAGGAAAGGTAAGTGGGGCTAACGTTGAACCGTTTTTATGTGGAGTGGAGGGGGAAAAAAAGGAAATCTCGATTATTAAAAGTAGTTAACCATTTGGTGGCCGAGTATGATCGGCCTTTTCTTCAAATTCTAAGTCTTTGATAAACCAAAAAACCGTATTTAAGATGATCCGTGGGTGCTTTTACAAGTTGGGGAAAATTTAAACTCTAGGTTTGACCTCTAACATCGTAATTGCCTTAATCTTTTAACTCTTTTTGGCCTTAGTGGGTGTGCTTATGAAAGGAACAGGTTGGACCTAGCTTTACAGGCATTCTCCAGTTGATTGCTTAGACCTCAGACCTCCCAAGTCGGACACGATACACAAATGCCTTGGGGTCAGATAGATTAATTGTATTGTTCTAGTTGTCTGTAAGAAAGAAAGTTCTAGCAAGGAGGTGTATCCTGGAGTCAGGACCAGGAAGGTTTTGGGGCAGGGGCGCTATGCTGCAGTCTCTTAAATCTATACTTTTTTTTTTTTTTTTTTTCCATTTATTCGTGAGACAGAGAGAAAGGCAGAGGGAGAAGCAGGCTCCATGCTGGGAGCCCGACATGGGCCTCGATCCTGGGACCCCAGGATCATGCCCTGGGCTGAAGGCGGCGCTAAACCCGCTGAGCTACCTGGGCTGCCCAAATCTGTACTTTGATGGAAAGGAAATTGAATCATAAAATAAGTATATGTTCCAAATTCTGGCAATACTTCTTGAATTTTTGTGTATTGGAAGAAGTTAAACATGACCACCACATATGCAGTTTCAAAAACAGATCTTGTGTAGTCTGGAGGTTATGTTAATATTTAACCAAAAAGTTAGCTTACCTTAGCTTTTCCAATAGAACTCTTTAAACTGTACTCTGAAGTTAGGTTTTAGTTTAAGCATCCCTGTATGCCTTGTTTCGAAGTGTAATTATAACAGTGCTGTTCTTGAGCAAAGAACTACAGTAAAAGGATAAAGCGTGTCCCTTGGCCACCAAATCCTTTTTTTAGCAGTTGATTTGAGTGAGCATGTTTAATTAATAAAAGGTGTGAATATTTGGTGAACTAAGTTCTACTAATAAACATCCTTATTTTTTTAAGGGTGGAGAGATTCAACCAGTTAGTGTGAAAGTTGGAGATAAAGTTCTTCTCCCAGAATATGGAGGCACCAAAGTAGTCCTAGATGACAAGGTGTGTAAATTTCATATTTATTTCTTCTTAAAAGTTAAGTATTTGTTACTAGTTTTCTTAAGTAATGGTTTTCTCTGTCTGCAGGATTATTTCTTATTTAGAGATGGTGACATTCTCGGAAAGTATGTGGACTGAAATCATTCTTTCTTAAAACGGCATGAAGCGAAGCTGCCCATTCCAGTGAAGTTGTGAAATCTTGCATCATGTAAATAATTTTCATGTCTCTCTTTTATAATAAACTAATGGTATCCAAACTAATGATATCCAGTGTCTCTAAAATTTAGTTTTAGTGTATTGATACAGAAATGAGCAAATAAAAATACATAAATGAGTGGTTAATCTTTATTTGGTGATTTAAGATGGTTTAGGGTTTTCCAGTGTTTTAAGTAACCTGCAGAGAATTCTGGGCAACGGGCTTTCCAATTTTCACATTGTATTTAGCTTTATTTAGTAAATTATTGATGCTGATACAAAGTCACGGACTTCTCTTATTTTTAAAAGTAGAAATATTTTAGGGATGCCTGGGTGGCTCAGTGGTTGGGCGTCTGCCTTTGGTTCAGGGCGTGATCCTGGAGTCCCGGAATCAAGTCCCACGTCGGGCTCCCACATGGAGCCTGCTTCTCCCTCTGCCTGTGTCTCTGCCTCTCTCTGTGTGTGTCTCATGAATAAATAACTGAAATCTTTAAAAACAGATATTTTAGGGGATCCCTGGGTGGCTCAGCGGTTTAGCGCCTGCCTTCTTCGGCCCAGGGCGTGATCCTGGAATCTCAGGATCGAGTCCCGCATCAGGCTCCCTGCATGGAGCCTGCCTCTCCCTCTGCCTGTGTCTCTGCCTTTCTCTCTGTGTCTCTCGTGAATGAATAAATAAAATCTTTAAAAAAACAAAGTAAAATAAAAAACATTTTAACTTCATGTATAACCAGCTTATGTTGAAGTATGGTTTCTCACTTAAGGAATCCAGGGTTAAATGTTTCTTCATAAGTATTGTATTTATAAGAACTTAATGTAAGTTTTCCCATTTTTAGTACTTGGTACTACTACATAACTTACTTTGCAAAAAGTCCATGGAACGTTTACTAGCCTTGAATGCCTTTCATGTGCCAGGTGTTGCATGATAGTGACTGCAGCTAATACTTCAGGAGCATTTTCTACTGCCTGGCTACTGTTGTAGGTACTTGGTGTACATCACTCGTCTTGATCTTTCAACAACCCTCTAGGGTAGTTATTCTCATCTTGCCAAGGAGGAAGGTAAGAGACACACATGCACAGGTTGAGTAATAACCAAGCACACACTCAGTAGGAGGTGGCAAAGCCAGGATTTGGACATGAGGCATTCCACCTCCAGGTGCTTCGTCTGTGGCTACTAGGTCATAATTCTAAGGACTCCATGCACATTTCCTGGTTGATTATGGACATCTACATCTAGTTCATAATTTGTTGAACTTAACAAATAGGGAATGGAGTTGGAGCTTGATTTAGCTATAGTAGCTAGGGAGAGAAGATTTGAACCCAAACAGTCCCATACCAGACTTGAAGAATTATGCCCTATATTTGTCTTGTGGAATTGAAACCTAATTGAAATTGTAAGCAGCATAGACTTTAACAGCCTCAACTTTTGGTGTTGTCCTTAAAGTATGTACATATTTATGTAAATCACGTGTTAGTGCCTTATGGTATAACTAAGGCTTAATTTTTGTCATCCTCAGTACAAGAATTATGATTAAAAGCTCAATTTATAGAACCCTAATGAGTCATCAGTTTCCTATTGTTCCTGAGGCACAGCTAGATAGTCTTGCTATAAAGAGCTTTTGCTCTTTATAACCTTGTTAAGCAGGATTTCCCTGTTTTACCAATGAGAAAACTGACTCAGAAGAGATAGGAAACTTCAAGGTTCTGTGGCTGGTAGATTGTAGAATTAGGCATATGTTCCCCAATTCTGTTTTTCGAACACCCAAGCAAATGAATTTTGAGATTAAAAGCAATAGTTTATAAACCTTGGTTCATCCTTAGAATTACCTGGTGTTTTTAAAACTTCAGAACTGGGGATCCCTGGGTGGCGCAGTGGTTTGGTGCCTGCCTTTGGCCCAGGGCGCGATCCTGGAGACCCGGGATTGAATCCCACGTCGGGCTCCCAGTGCATGGAGCCTGCTTCTCCCTCTGCCTGTGTCTCTGCCGCTCTCTCTCTCTCTCTCTGTGACTATCATAAATAAATAAAGAAAAAAAATATTTAAAAAAAAATAAAAAAATAAAACTTCAGAACTCCATTTTATAATCTCCTAAATTAAAAGGATGGGAGGGGATCCCTGGGTGGCTCAGCGGTTTAGCACCTGACTTTGGCCCAGGGCGTGATCCTGGAGTCCCGGGATCGAGTCCCGTGTCGGGCTCCCTGCATGGAGCCTGCTTCTCCTTCCTCCTGTGTCTCTGCCTCTCTCTCTCTCTCTATGTCTATCATAAATAAATAAATCTTTAAAAAATAAATAAATAAATAAAAGGATGGGAGAATTTTTTTTGTCATATTAGTAGTCCATAATGCTTGTCTAGCAGAATTGCTAAAGAAATAATTTTAGATTATGAGGTCATACTAGAAAATAATAGAGAAAATAATTTTGGCATGAGAAATTTAAGCCCAAAATAAGGGTGCCGAGGGTGTTGAACCACATTTTTTTACAACAGGATACTGTTTGCCTTTTGGCCAACAAATAAGGTAAAATTCCAACTGGAACTTTAATGATTATACTACCATTTTTGAGCATTTGCCACATTGTTCTAGGCATTTAACAGACCAAAATAACGAAATCACAGGAACTTGGTGAGGCAGTTACTCCTTGCTTTCTAGCTGAAAGAATAACTTGCTTAAGGTAACATCACTTTTAAGTCATAGTTTGGGATTGAGCTCAGGTTAGTCTGACTTCAAAGTGTGCTTAAGGGGCTTTTGGGTGGCTCAGTTGGTTAAGCATCCAACTCCTGATTGGGATTCTGGTCATGATCCCAGGGTTGTGAGGGTTCCATACCTGGTCAGATTATCTCCCTCTGCCCCCCTTACCATGACATCCATATATCTCAATGAATAAATCTTTTTTTTTTTTTTTCTTTTATGATAGAGAGAGAGAGAGAGAGGCAGAGACATAGGCAGAGGGAGAAGCAGGCTCCATGCACCGGGAGCCCGATGTGGGATTCGATCCCGTGTCTCCAGGATCGCGCCCTGGGCCAAAGGCAGGCCCAATGGGATCCCTCAATGAATAAATCTTAAAGTGCCTTGGGACGCCTGGGTGGCTTGGCAGTTGAGGGTCTGCCCGAGGCTCAGGGCATGATTCCTTTCTGAGATGGGGTTCCTGCATGGATGGAGCCTGCTGCTCCTGCCTGTGCCTTTCTCTGTGTGTCTCTTGAGTAAATAAAATCTTTAATCTTAAAAAAAAAAAAAAGTGCCTTAAACTTGTACACAAAAAATCTGGGAAATTGAGAATAAAATTATCAGAAAGCTATTGTGTTATATGAGTATTACCTTTAATATTTTTCCTCCTATTCCAGAAAATGTTGGCTTTACAAAAACTTTAAAAGTTAGGAATTATAAGATTTCATTTTTACTTTACAATAACACTACATGTAAAAAAAAAAAAAACAATAACACAACATGTGATTTAAAATCTCTTAACAGGGCAGCCCTGGTGGCGCAGCGGTTTAGCGCTGCCTGCAGCTCACGGTGTGATCCTGGAGACCCCGGGATCGAGTCCCATGTCGGGCTCCCTGCATGGAGCCTGCTTCTCTCTCTCTCTCTGTCTCACTCTATAAATAAAATCTTAAAAAATAAAATAAAACCTCTTAACAGATTGTTAAGTGTACAATACAGTTTTGTTATTATAGGCACATTGTTGTACATCACATCTCTAGAACATTTTCATCTTGCTTATCTGGAACATTAGGTCTTGATTAGCAGCTCCCCATTTTCCCCTTTCCTTAGTCCCTGGCATCTACCCTTCTACTCGTGGATTTTATAGCCTTGTTCCCACTAATTATTCTACCACATTGTATTCAATATAAATATAAACTTTTTTTTTTAAGATTTTATTTATTCATGAGAGAGACAAAGCAGGGAGCTCAATGTGGGACTCGATCATCGGACCTCGGAATCACGCCCTGAGCCAAAGACAGACACTCAACACTGAACCACCCAGGTGTCCCTAAATATAAACTTTTATTTATTTTAAAAAAATTGTTAAGTATTTTACGTACTTATTCATGAGAGACACAGAGGGAAAAGCAGGCTCCATGCAGGGAGCCCGATGTGGGACTCGATGGCGAGACTCCAGGATCACGACCCGGGCCGAAGGCAGGTGCTAAACCACTGAGCCACCCAGGTATCCCCTAAATATAAACTTTTATATTTAAGTTTGAGATCTGACAAGGCAAGTCTTCCCATGCACTTGCCTGGTCATAAACACTTTTAACCTTGATAAAGGCTGCCAGATTGTTCTCCTGAATGATACCAAGTCTTAACGTGTCTCTTCCAGCAAGTTATTTGTTGTTTTTACCGCAACCACACCAAAATGGAGTTTTGAACTTTTGGTTTATTTATGTGAAGAGTATTTACATGGTTTTCTTTTATTTTCTTTTCTTTTTTAAGATTTTATTTATTCATGGGAGACACACAGAGAGAGGCAGAGACACAGGCAGAGGGGAAAGCAGGCTCCATGCAGGGGGCCTGATGTGGGACTTGATTCCACAACTCCAGGATCACGCCCTGAGCCAAAGGCAGCCGCCCAATCGCTGAGCCACCCAGGCGTTCCTTACGTGGTTTTCTTTACCCTTAAGTAACCTTGTATAGAAAGCCCAATCAAATCTAAGCTCTGATCCTGTGTTGCTTACATACTAGTTACGTGACATGGACAAACTAACTCCTCTCAGTTTAAGAATTAACTAAAAGGAGGACACTAGATGTCCCTTAACATTTTGAGTCAAGCCTGTTATTTTTTTCCTTAAACTTTGATTTTCTTTAAAAATGGGTAAGATTCACTTAGTTAAAAATTGAAAAGGATATATACTATAAAACACATTGAAAAATATCCTTCCATTCCCTATCCCCCAGCCACTGTTTTATACTTAGAAGCAACTAGTGTTACATTTTATATTTTTAGGGGTATCTTAGTATACACTTTGTGTGTGTCTGTGCGTGCGCTCAAGGGCATGTATATATATATGGATCTTATATTGTGAAATACATATATATTCATTTTTTTCTTTTTTAAAAAAATAACATTCCAGACATGCCATTTGGCACCCTTTTTTCTTTTTGTATTAAATTGCCTTTGGGGGATCCCTGGGTGGCGCAGCGGTTTGGTGCCTGCCTTTGGCCCAGGGCGCGATCCTGGAGACCCGGGATCGAATCCCACTTCGGGCTCCCGGGCATGGAGCCTGCTTCTCCCTCTGCCTGTGTCTCTGCCTCTCTCTCTCTCTCTCTCTCTGTGACTATCATGAATAAATAAATAAAATCTTCAAAAAATAAATAAATAAATAAATTGCCTTTGGAATGAATCTATGAAGAATATAAAGAGCTTTTTAAATTTTCATTATAGCTGTGTAATGTTCTATTAGATGAGTGAACCATAATTTAAGCATTTTCCACTGATGAATATTTATAGTCTTTTTTAATATTTATTTATGAGAGACAGAGAGAGACGCAGAGGCACACAGGCAGAGGGAGAAGCGGGCTCCATGCAGGGAGCTTGACGTGGGACTCTATCCCAGGTCTCCAGGATCAGGCCCTGAGCCAAAGGCAGGCACTAAACCACTGAGCCACCCGGCTGCCCGAATATTTATAGTCTTATGCTATTAGCAACACTTCTTCAGTGAATAGAATTTTTGCATAAATTATTTTTCTCAGGTGAACAAGTATATCTGTAAGAAATTCATAGACACGTCATTGCTTTGACAAAGGGTATGTGGATTTTAGTCATATGTGTATGTATAACTGGAGGGTATTATGCTGAGTGAAATAACTCAATCGGAGAAGGACAAACATTATATGGTCTCATTCATTTGGGGAATATAAAAAATAGTGAAAGGGAATAAAGGGGAAAGGAGAAAAAATGTGTGGGGAATATCAGAAAGGGAGACAGAACATGAAAGACTCCTAGGAAGTCTGGGAGTCAGGGACTGGGAAAAGAACTAGGAGTGGTGGAAGGGGAGGTGAGCAGGGGGTGGGAGTGACTGGATGACAGGCACTGAGGTGTGCGCTTGACAGGATGAGCACTGGGTATTACTCTATATGTTGGCAAATTGAACACCAATAAAAAATACATTTATAAGAAAAAATATATGTGTATATATACACACACACACATCTCCATGTTACCCTTTATAGAAGTTCTATCAATTAACAGTCCTAACAGCAATGTATGAGACTAATTTCTTCCCAGCCTCAATAATAGAGAATGTTATAAAGGTTTTTAATTTTATAATTTTACTCTTACTATGAGAATTAGCATCTCGTGTTGACAGTCACTTCTGCTTCCTTTACTGTTAACTGACTATTCCTATTGACTGTGAATAATCTTTGCCTCTTTCTTTCTACTGGACAAATGGCCTTTTATGATTTGTGTGTTATCTTTATTTATTTATTTTTAAAGATTTAATTTACTTATTCATGAGAGACACACAGAGAGAGGCAGAGACACAGGCAGAGGGAGAAGCAGGCTCCATGCAGGGAGCCTGACATGGGACTTGATCCCCGGTCTCCAGGATTACGGATCATGCCCCTGGCCGAAGGTGGTGCTAAACCGCTGAGCCACCGGGCTGCCGGATATCTTTATTAGAGAAATTGGTTCTTTGTGATTAGTTTTTGCCTCCAGTTTATCATTTTGGCTTTGATTCTGTTTATACTTAGAACTTGCAGGAAGTCATTTTGGTATAGCTGAATTAATATTTTCCATTTATGGCTTGTGGGTATTATATCAAACTGAAAAGTCTTCTCCGATACTTAAAAGTTCTTCCATGGTTTCTATAGGTGTTTTTATAGTTGTTGTTGGTTTTTTATTTCAGTCTTGGCTTTACCTGGAGATTTTCCTGTTATAAGACATACAGAATGGATCCATCCCCTTTCCCTCTAAGAGATTAAGTCTAGTTCTTTAACACATGTTAAATTTTAGCCCAAGTCTTGCAAAATGGTCTTTCAGTAGCATTTAGCCTTGAGACTTGACTTGGAAAAAGCATCATTGGGTAGTTATTTGAGTGTCGGTTCAAAAAGGCCTTTGAAGTCATTCATTTTTATTTTGAACATGTGCCAGGCACTGCTTGGAGATACCAGAATGAATAAAGTTGAGGAGGGAGAAATAAACAACTAAATCAAAAGCACGATTTTATTTTATTTATTTTTATTTATTTTTTAAGTAAACTCTAATCTTCAACATGGGGCTCAAACTCAAAACTCCAAGATCCAGAGCCACATGCTCTACCAAATGAGCCAGTTAGGTTCCCCAGCACAATTTTAGGTAGAGATTAGGGTCATCGAGAAAATCTAGAAAGTGCTGCTAACTTTATGAAAGACAATAGGTGCTCTACTGAAAACAGGAAATGATAGTAGTCTGTTGTGACTGGTCTCTTCTGATCACATTTTCTCTTCCTGAAGGTTCAGGAACTACTGTATTAATTATCTATTGTTACATAACAAATCACCCCAAATGTAGTGCCTTAACAATGAACATCTCACATTGTATCTGTAGGTCAGAAATTTAGGAGCATCTTATTGGGGTGGCTCTGGGTGGTGGTAGTGAGGTCTCTGCCATCATCCAAAGACTTATCTGGGGCTGGAGGTTATACTTCCAAGATGGTTCAGGCACATGCTGGCAAGTTGCTGCTTGATTTTGGTGGGAGCCTCAGTTCCTCACCAGGAACCTTCATAAGGCTACTTGAGTATCGTCACACATGGTAGCTTTCTCACCCAGGGCAGGTGAGCTAAGAAAACAAGGCAAAAGCCACAATGTCTTTTTTTTTTTTTTTAAGATTTTATTTGAGCAAGAGTGAGCAAAAGAGTGCACAAGTGGGTTGGAGGGACAGAAGGAGAGGGAGAAGCAGGCTCCCCACTCCCCACTGAGCAGGGAGCTGGATGGGGTGCTCAGTGGTGCTCAATCTCAGGACCCCAGGATCATGAACTGAGCTGAAGACACATGCTTAACCAACCAATGTCTTTTATGACCTAACACCAGAAGTCACAACAGAATTTTTATAATATTCTATTATACAGGTCAGCCTAATTTAGTATGAAAGAGAACCACACAGATATGTACATAACAGAGAGGCACCTGGCTGACTGCATCATCAGAAAAGCATGCAATTTTATACCTCAGGGTCATGAGTTTGAACCCCACATTTGATGTAGACGTAACTACAAAAATAATTTTTAAAAAATGCACATACCAGGATAATCTTTGGGGGCCATCTTGGCAGCTGGCTACTACAATCACCAATTTGGTCAAATATTCTATCATTATAGAGAGAAAAGTGAAGTGCCATGGGGTTTGGTATCTTACTCATCTATAGTCAAAGTTGTCTAAGTTTGAACTCTATTTTTTTTAAAAAGAAATTTTATTTTTTAAGATTTTATTTATTATGAGAGACACATGCAGAGAGAGGCAGAGACACAAGTAGAGGGAGAAGCAGGCTCCAGGCAAGGAGCCCGATGTGGGACTTGACCCAGGGTCTCCAGGATCACGCCCTGGGCAGAAGGCAGGTGCTAAACCACTGAGCCACCCAGGAATCCCACAGATATCCTTTTATATATTTCTTTATCCTAAAATGGAGTTGGATGCTTACCCTTTACCTAAACCTTGGCTTAGGACTTAAACCTCAGCTAGAGATGGGTTTATGCCTCTGTGGTCATATAAGGAGAGGTGGATACTGAGCAAGATCAAAGAAGATCTGTGAAGGGGAACAGACAGCAAGTAAGAGATTGAAGACATTTTGCTTTTTTTTTTTTTTTAACTAGGCTCCACACCCAGCATGGATTCCAATATAGGACTTAAACTCATGACCCTGAAATTAAGGCCTGAGCTGAGATCAAGAGTCAGACGCTCAGCTGACTGAGCCACCCAGAGTGCCCCAACATTTTGCTTTGTAGTATAATAAGCTAAATATCACCCTTCCCATTCATTTGTAAGTTCTTTGAGAAAAGCAGCTTATATGTCTTATTCATATTTCTCAGCATTTACTTGTTGTCCTACACACAATGGGCATTCACTATTGTACTTGGATTTTGACATTCCCCAAAGAGAATTTCATATGGGATAGATATTTTGGAAATTACTTATATTTTATTTTATTTTATTTATTTTTTTTAATTACTTATATTTTAGATTTATAAAACATTTTCTTCTAAAACTTTAATAGAAGACAAGTAATATTTAGTTTAAAAAAAAGATTTTATTTTTAAGTAATCTGTATACCCAATTTGGGGTTTTAACTCATCCCAGGAATATTTACTTTTATACTTGCTATCACCCTCTATGAGGTAGAGAAAAAGAAGTGCACTATTTTCATTACAAATAAAGAGACTTTTATTTGGTAGTCCATTTAAAGTCTTACAGTCAACAGGCAAAAGAATCTAGATTTTCTGAATCCCAACCCAGTCTTTTCCATTTGTCCGTATTACCTTTAAAAAGACTATCCCTTCTTTAACCAAAATATCCAAGTAACCCATTTTATATATAATTGTTACTACTGCTCATGCTCTCTTTCTTCTTCCCTCTCCTCTCTCACCTCCCAAATTAACGCTGGTTAGAAAACTGTTTTTGTTTGGAGGTCATAATCTGCAGAAGGACAGAGGAATTAAAATGTGAAGGTTACAAACTAGAACATTTCAACCCTAAAGAACAAGGTTGTTCCTGTGAACAAGGCCAGAGTTGACATCACAATACAACTTTATCAGACTTCAGAGATAAATATGCCTATTCTGTTCTTGAATTTATAATTTTTAAAAGATTTTATTTATTTATTCATGAGAAAGGCAGAGATATAGGCAGAGGGAGAAGCTGGCTCCTGGAAGGGAGCTCGATGGGGGACTTGATCCCCAGACCTGGGATCATACCCTGAGCCCAAGGCAGACAGATGCTCAACTGCTGAGCCACCCAGGCATCCCTCTGTTCCTGAATTTAATATCTACTTATTAACTTTTTCTTTTGTTCTTTTCAAATGAGGTGAAATCATGTAACAAATCTGGATTTAAGAGAACATTAAGATGAGCCCCTTCAATTAGAGGTAACTGATATTTGCAAATCAGGGACATTACCACATAATCTGGGAAATTTTAACTTAATCCTTGGAGTGAGGTAGAGTTGTTCACAGACTTAGAGGCCTACCTAGGACTCTGCTCTTCCCAGACCCACTGCACATCTCCCAGGGAGGCAACATTGGGGTGCCAGTTGTTCTAGGTTCTTACAATATTTAGCAAGAAAATTGGTGATTATCCATCTGTCTCCACAGCTAGACTCTAAGCAATTTATAGATAAAGATTGGGCCTTTTCATACTTGTATCTCAGTGCGGAACACATAGTGGGGGCTTAGTAAATTAAATATCTGTTGAATGAATAAATCTTTTAATATAGTAGGAGGTAGTGATGGAATTAAATTCCTTGCTTTGGAAAAGTTACCACTCTCTACGTCTTCGAGAAAGAAGGAATCTTACTTAAAGGCAGACCAACTTGTCTAACCCCTTCGAGCAGAGTTCTCAGTCACTGACAATTACTCAGTTTTGCACTCACCCAATTCAACCAGCCTTTCTTTGATTCCTCCCTTCATTTTTGGAGACCGTCTGTGATAGGATTCTCAGCATTCTCAATACACCTTCAGGTGGCTTTGATGGGATATCTGGTGTTTTCCTATGGAAATCACGCTAGGATATGCAGGGTTTGTGTGTGTGTGTGTGTGTGTGTACATTTTTTTTTCCCTTTGAGCTGACATCCCACCATGGCCTCCCCCACCCCAGATCAAAGATTTAACGTTTCTCAACAGGAAGCAAGAAGTCTGCCCAAACCCAAATGATCTCATAATGTCGAGAACACTTAAAACTTGCAACAAAGGAGATTTAGAATCCTGTAAAGATGTACAACTCCCACCCTCCGTTACGGGGGCATTCGTTATCTCCTCCTGCTTCTTGACTTGCAAAAGAGACCAGCTAGTTTGGTCTGCCCAGCGCACAGGGGCCCTGTCCGTGCTCCCTCCGCGTTCGCCTCGGGGTTTTTTATCTACACAAGCTTGTCCTTGAAAACGTCCTTGGCTTTGAAGTCAGTGGCTGGCGGAAGCATCGGGCAATCTAAGCCCCAGTGTCTTTTTTATTTTTTTATTAAAAAAATTTTTTGTGTGTGTGTCTTCTTTTATAAAGATTTATTCATTTATTAGAGAGAGACGGAGAGAGAGAAAGAGAGGCAGAGACAGAGGGAGAAGCAGGCTCCACGCAGGGAGCCGGACGTGGGCCTCGATCCCGGGTCTCCGGGGTCACGCCCCGGGCGGGAGGCGGCGCTAACCCGCTGAGCGCCCCCGGGCTGCCCCCGTCTCTTCCGAGATTGGGTCAGTTTCACGCGGGGTCTGTGGAGCGTTCCCAGGCGGCCGGCCTGTTTCCCACGTCGCCCGTCTCTGCGGATTTGGACACAGGGTGACGCTCCTCCGGGCACCTGCCCGCCAGCGGGTTACCGACCGGGTCACCGTCGCGCAGGCTCGGTCCTCTCCGCGCCCCTCCCTTCAGCCCGAGGACACGCGCCCCGCGAGGCCCCCTCCCGCGCACGTCGCGGCCGCCAGTCGCCGCTGTTCCTCCTCGCGCGCCCCTCCCTCCGCCGACGCGTCCTTCCGGGCCTCCTCCGGGTGCTCCCGCCCTGCCCCGCGCGGGCTCCGGCTGATCCGTCAGCGGGCGCCGCTCCTCCCCCCGCGGCCCTGCGCAGGCCGCCTTCCCCTACATCCGGGTACCGACTCGAGCCGCCCAGACTCTGGCACTATGGTCATGGCGGAGGGGACGGCAGTGCTGAGGCGGAACAGGCCGGGCACCAAGGCGCAGGTACCGTGTCTGCGCGTTGCCTGCGGGGGGCCGCTCGGCGGCGAAGCTGGCCGCGGCTGGGAGAAGGGGGAGCCGGCTCGGGAAGCCGGCGGCAGGGGCACCGGTGCCCGGCCTGCTCTTCCGGAGCCGCCGCCGCTGCGTCGGGCTGAGGGGGCGGCGGCGGCGGCGGCGGCGGCCCCGAGGCCTGCGGAGCCCGGGCTGAGGGGCCTGCGGGGGCCTGCGGGGGCCTGTCAGAGCGACGGCGTGTGGGCGCCGCGGCGGACGGTGGCCGGAGGGGCGCGGCCGGCCGGGCGACAGCCGCGGCTCTCGTGAGGGTCGAGGCGGCCGCGGCGGGAGGGGCGCAGAGCCCGCCAACCGCCTCCGGCTTCCGGCTCCTGCGGCGTGTGGGGCGCGCCTGCGGGGCGGCGGGGGCCGGGGCGGCAGCGTCCCCTCCGCTCCCCTCGCGGCGGCCGTTCCCTGCCCTGCGGGTTTTCGTCGCCCGGTTGCTCTCGTCAGACGTCGTTCCTTGTGGTTCTGGGAGGCACAGCCCCGGAATTAACTGACCAGGATTTTATCGACTCTCAGTAGGGCGGTATCTGGGGTGAGTCGGTGTTCGCCTAGGGATTGATGCTGGGGGTTTTCAAAAGACGGGATGCCTCACATTCTAAAAAAAAAAAGAAAAAAGAAACAGGCGTTCGGGTTTGATGCGGTTAATGCACCCGCTGAAGTGGATTGCGGTTGAATATATGCTCTAAAATCGGAAGAGATGGGCTGAAGTGTAATTTTAAAGAAAAAGTGATGTGTGTGTGTGGGGGGGTGGGGGGGGACAGGAAAAAGCCATGGAGCTCTGACCATATCCCGGAGAATAGATTTTAATATCCTGCATGGAATTTTGGGAAGGGAGTTCTTTCAGAGTGTCCTTCGGGTCCAGACACCTCCCTAGATCCGTGTTACGGGGCCGGAGACCGAAGCCCGGAGAATCGACGGCATTTGCTTCAGGTTACATAGTCTCTGGGTTCTGAGTTCGCTTTCTCTCTCTCTCTCTCTCTCTTTTAATAAAGATTTTATTTATTTATTCATACGAGACGCACAGAGAGAGGCAGAGACACAGGCAGAGGGAGGAGCAGGCTCCACGCAGGGCGCCCCACCCGGGACTCGATCCGGTGACCCCGGGGTCACGCCCTAGGCCCAAGGCAGGCGCTAAACCGCTGAGCCACCCAGGTGTCCCCCACCTTTTCTATTTAACAAGTTTTTTTAGTACTGGATTTTAGACAACTTAGCTTAAATGTATTATAGAGGCACATTTATCAGTTACTTATGGCTATTTTGTGAACATGTTGCTGGGAATTTATATATTTATGGTTTCTTTTTACCTTTTCCAGACTTTCTTTGTAGAAGCTCTTTTTCTTAGATAACTTCTTATTTCGTGGAAACATTTTTTTCTTTTAAGTGATCCGCTTTTATGTTTTTATATTCAGAGGTTAACTTGTACCTGACATTCTGAGAATTACCATCCATTTTTATTTATTCAGGTCTTAATTTTGAAAAAAATATTTTAAGTCACTATTGTAACACATCTGTTTCCTATGTTATAAGTCCCATCTAAGAAACCGTTGCGTTTTTCCACATTGTCCTAGATCAAGGTTGTTAAATAAAATGTCACAGGAAAGGTCAGTATTTAAAAAAAAAAAAAAACCTGCTTAAGCAGCATTCTTTATTATTCCTTGTCTGTCACGCTACTTTCCTTCAGTGAAACAGGTCTATTCTAAATGCTTTATTTAGAACTATAATAGAAAGTGGAGTATCTTCCTACTTTATTTTCCTACTTATTTTTTCTAATAGATTGGGATATAGGCACATAGTTGGTTTTCAATGAGTGTTTATTACCTGAGGTAGATGAGAATGTTCATTAAGCAGATTTGTGGTTTTGTGTTTTAAGTATATGACAATTATGATGAGACAAAACATTTGATTACCAGTTACCAGTTTTGTGGATATTCCTATATGTGTTTTCTAATATTTTTAAATAGAAATATTTTACAAACTAATTTCTTTAAAGGGAAGAATAATCAAAGCATATTGATAGAAACAAGTTTCAGTATAAATTACATAGGAAGAATTTAAAAAACTAGTCTTCAATAATATTTGGATGATATCTAGGGAAAGACATCCTGGAACAATTTCCAGAAAGTTGTTTTTATTTCTTGACAATATTAAAGTTCATTTTCATTGATACAGGGAAACTATAAAAAAGAAAAATATGAAAAGTTTAAGACACTTAAGAAGGTACACCCATCACCTACGTTTGTAACTAAGACATTACTAATATAGATAGATTTATCACATTCTTCTGTCTTCTCACTCCTCCCAACCAATAATGGTGATTATCATTACTTTTCTTCATGCGTTTACTATCTATACATTATATCTATAAGTATGCCTTAGATTTCTTAAACTTTTATTCATGTGGTATCATACACTGACTTCTTCAGTCTTCTCCAGTTTTTGCTTAAGGTGTTTTGGAGACTACCCCATGTTGATTGCAATGTACAAGGTTATAGATCATTGTTTCACTAGTACTGTTTCCCCCAGTTTCACCTCAGAGACATTTATCAAACATCTACTTTGTGTCAGGCATTGTGCTGCCTGCTAAGGATACATAGGTAGACTTCCCTGAAAAAAAAAGAGGAAGGTTTGTAATCACTTAGGGGAATGTCTGTGAACTGGACTATCTATAGAGGAATTCAGAAGCAGTGCAAGGTGATCCAGAAAAGTATCCATTGCCCTCAAAACGAGGCTGGATGACTACTTCTTCAAAAAAATTATTTATTTATTTATTTATTTATTTATTTATTTATTTATCCATTCATAGAGAGAGAGAGAGAGGCAGAGACACAGGCAGAGGGAGAAGCAGGCACCATGCAGAGAGCCTGACGTGGGACTCATCCAGGGTCTCCAGGATCACGCCCCTGGCTGAAGGCGGCGCTAAACTACTGCACCACCAGGGCTGCCCCCGGATGACTACTTTTTGATGGAGCTCATATTTTGATTTAGAAATTTAAAAAATCTTTTGGAATTTGGAATAATAATTTATAATGTCTGTCTAAAATAGTACTTATGGAACAATGACTACCCCTTTCCACCACCGCCACCACCACAAACTATTCTCTTTTGGTAAACTGAATCAGTGCTTGGAGATTCTGTTTTAGCTTAACTTTTTGAGATATTTAACAACCATGAACACAACAAAATGATAGATTTATCTCCTCAGGTAATACATGAAAAGTTTATAGGAGCCCTGTTTGAGGGATTTGTGGGTTGAAAAAAATGTGACTTGTAGTTCACCTAAGTAAAATCTTGGTGTTTATTTAAAAACATTGAGTAAGTTTCCCTTATTCACTGATAATTGTGTTCTTTACAGTATGAAGAGCTTTCTTCTCTACTGTAACTTTGGATCTTTATTAAGAATTGTTGTTAATCACAATAATGTTGCTTCTTTGTGACTTTGTGCTTTAACAATGAATTTTTTTTTATAGGATTTCTATAATTGGCCTGATGAATCTTTTGATGAAATGGACAGTACACTGGCTGTTCAGCAGGTAATAACAGTAGTTTCTTTCTTTTTTTTTTTTTTTATTTATGATAGTCACACAGAGAGAGAGAGAGGCATAGACACAGGCAGAGGGAGAAGCAGGCTCCATGCACCGGGAGCCCGACGTGGGATTCGATCCCGGGTCTCCAGGATCGCGCCCTGGGCCAAAGGCAGGCTCCAAACCGCTGCGCCACCCAGGGATCCCCAGTAGTTTCTTTTGAACTCAATAACCTAAGAATTTAACCTGCCTGGCATAGATATTCCTGTATCTTTAACTCAAGTCGGAATCCATGGAAATAACAGAATGCCTGTTTAAAGCTTTTATCAACCTCCATTTTAAGATAGTATAGTAAACTATAATGAAGTTTAAGTACATTTTAATATCTTTACCAAAATAGGGTACCAAATTTGATTTTAGAATGAATTTAATTCAAAGTTAATTGAATGCTAAATTAGAATAACATAATTAGGAAAAAAGTGTACTTAGTTGGTGACTGAACACTTGAGAACATGTATCTAAATTTACTAAAAGTTACCATTAGTTCTTAATATTTGTGCCTCTCTAATATATTTGAGGGCTAAGATGTCTCCCTTTAGGTTGTTGCCACTGTCAAGTAGCTCCTAAGGCAATGGTTTATCAAGGGGGTGGGCTTCTAATAGCACATTTGGTTTGAAAAGCCCCTGAAGAGATTCTTGAGCATTCTTATTTGAGAATCAAACATTATATACTCATTGGGTTTTGGTATTTTTTTCAAAAGGTTTTATCTATTTGAGAGAGAGAGGGAGGGCAAGCAAGCACAAGCAGGGTGGAGGGGCAGAGGGAAAAGGAGAAGCAGACTCCCTGTTGAGCAGGAACCCCCCCCCCCATGGAGCTCTGTCCCAGGACCCTCAGATCATGACCGGAGCTGAAGGCGGATGCTTAACTTGCTGAGTCACCCAGGAGCCCCACTCAATTAGATTTTTTAAAAAATGTAGCAATTCTTCCAAAAGGAATAAAATTTATAATCTGAGGAAAAATAGTTTCTATAGCTAATTATAAAAAGTTACCTTAAGAGGCATATGGGTGATAGTCCATTAAATGTCTGCCTTGGGCTCAGGTCATGATCCCAGGGCCCTGGGACTGAACAGGCTCCCTACTCAGTGGGGAGCCTGCTTCTCCCTCTCCTACTCCACCTGCTTGTGTGTGCACGCTCCTCTCTCTCTCTCTTTCTCTCTCTCTCTGTCAAAAATAATAAATAAAATCTTGGGATCCTTGGTGGTTCAGTGGTTTAGTGCCTGCCTTTGGTCCAGGGCATGATCCTGGAATCCTGGGATTGAGTCCCACATCAGGCATCCTGCCTGGAGCCTGCTTCTCCCTCTGCCTGTGTCTCTGTATCTCTCATGAATAAATAAAATTAAAAATAAAATAAAATCTTTATAAAAAAGGTTGTTTTGAGGGATTAGAAGGATGACTTAAAATTAGGGTAGACTAGTATGTTGGACTAGGCATTGATTACCATATTTAAAGAAAAAATATGCAAGAAAGAGTGGCTTTTTGGCTTTATCTTGATGGCTAAGATAATAGATGTAGAGAGCTATTTGGATTTATTGTGTTGTTTGGAGACCCTGGGAAATGAAATAGAAATACAGTTGAATTCTTTGACAATAAAAAACAATTCATGATATTAACAAATACCTTTAGAATGGACTCAGTATAATATTTAGATACTTAGCACAGGAAATGGAAGAGCATTCATGTATGAATGGCTGTTTGTTCTTTGCCTTTCAAGAATGTATTGTTCAATCAGGAGATATTTATTGGGCAATGAGATAGGCCTTATTGAGGATACAAAAATATAAACCTAGAGCTTTATGCCTGCAAATTGGGAAAAATGTACAGATACTCCTTTTAAACGTAGAGGTTGGGGACGCCTGGTGGTTCAGTGGTTGAGCAGCTGACTTTGGCTCAGGGCGCGGACCCAGAGTCCCTGGATGGAGTCCCACATCGGCCTCCCTGCATGGAGCCTGCGTCTCCCTCTGCCTGTGTCTCTGCTTCTCTCTGTGTGTGTGTCTCTCATGAATAAATAAATAAAATCTTAAAAAAAAAAAAAGTAGAGGTTGTGTGCTGGTACTTTGTTGAATTTATTAGTTCAAACAGTTTTTTTGTGGACTCTTGAGAGTTTTCTACATTATTGAGAGCATGTCCTCTACAAACAGGTAATTTTACTCTTTCATTTCTAATCTGAATGCCTTTTATTCTATTTCTTACCTAATTCTTTGGCTAGAACTTCCAGTATTACTTTGAACAGAAGTAGCAAGAAGAGGCATCTTAACTTGTTCTTGATCTGAGAGGAAAGCTTTCAGTCTTTCACACTGAATATGAGATGCATTGGGGATTTTTCATATATGACCTTTGTTGAGTTATTATGTTACTGGTTTCCTTCTATTTCTAGTTTGTTGACTATTTTTATCTTAAAAAGCTGATGAATTTTGTCAAATGCACCAGTTGAGATGAACATGTGGGTTCCCCCTTTCATTTTGTTAATGTGATGTATTGATAATTTTCCCATGTTGAACCATCTTTGCATTCAAGGAAAAAATCCCACTTGATTGTAGTGTATAATGTTTTTAATTTGCTGATGAATTCAACTTGCTAGGATTTTTGTATCCATGTTTGTAAGGAGTATTGGTTTCTAGTTTTCCTCAAGTGTCTTTCTTTGGCTTTGGTATCAGGCAATGCTGGCATCATAGAATGAGTTAGGAAGTATGCCCTCTTCTTTGAGTTTTTGCAAGAGTTTGAGGATTGGTGTCCTTCAGATGTTTGGTAAAATTCACCAGTGAAGCCATTGGGTCCAGGACTTTTCTTTGGTTGCACATTATGAATGTAATTAATGGCACTAAACTGTACACTTAAAAATGGTTAAAATGACTATCCCATTGAATGATTTTGGCACCCTGATAAAAAATTATTTGACTATATGTTTATCTCTAGGTGCTCATTCAATCCCATTGGTCTATATGTCTGTCCTTATACTGATACTGCACTGTTTTGATTACTGGAGATTTGTAGTGAATTTTGAAATTGAGAAGTAGGAGTCCTTCAACTTTGAATTTTATGATTTTCAAGATTAGTTTGGCTACTTGGTACCTCCACAATTCCATATAAATTTGAGAATAGGCTTTTCCATTTATGCAAAAAGACTGTTGGAATTTTGATAGAGAGTGCTAGAATCTATAGATGGTTTTGAGTGGTATTGACATCTTAATATTGTCTTCCTGCCTGTGACACAAGATGTTTTTTTTGTCTTTTCTAATTACTTTTACCAACACTTTGAATTTTGTAGTTTTCAGTATTTAACCTCCTTAAATTTATTCCTAGGTATTCTATTTTTTCAAATACTGTTGTAGATGGAAATCTTTTTTTTTTTTTTTAAGATTTTATCCTTTTTTTTTTTTTTTTTTTCTCTTTTTGAGAGAAAGAACATGAGCAGAAGGAGAGGCAGTCCCTTCTGAGTGGGGAGTTAGTCGTAGGGCTTGCTCCCAGGACCCTGAGATCATCACTTGAGCCAAAGTCAGATGCTTAACTGACTGAGCCACCCAGGCATTCCTAGAATTGCTTTTCTTTTTTTTCTTTTAAGATTTTATTTATTCATGAGAGACACACACACACGCAGAGGCAGAGGCAGAGACACAGGCAGAGGGAGAAGGAGGCTTCATGCAGGGAGCCTGATGTGGGAGTTGATCCTAGGACTCTGGGATCATGCCCTGAGTCAAAGGCAGATGCTTAACCGCTGAGCCACCCAGGTATCCCTAGAATTGCTTTCTTAATTTCCTTTTTGGCTTATTCATTGAGGGTGTATAGAAACACAACTGATTTTAAATTTTTTATTCATTTAACTTTTAAAAATACTTGATTTATTTATTCATGAGAGACAGAGAGAGAAAGAGAGGCAGAGATAAAGGCCGAAGGAGAAGCAGACTCCCTGCAAGGAGCCTGATGTGGGACTCCATCCCAGATACCAGGATCACACCCTTGGCCAAAGGCAGATGCTCAACTGCTGAGCCACCCAGGCATCCCACAACTGATTTTTTAATATTGATCTTGTATCCTACTACTTTACTAAGTTTCTTTATTAGCTTCATTAGCTTTCCTGTGGATTCTTTGATATTTATATATATAGGATTATGTCATCTGCAAATATAGTCTTTTTTTTTTTTTAAGATTTTATTTAAGAGAGAGTGCACAAGTGGGGGCAGGAGAAGAGCAACAGAGGGAGAAGGAGAAGCAGGCTCCCCGTGGGGAGCCCAATATGGGACTTGATCCCAGCACCCCAGGATCATGCCCTGAGCCACTGAGCCAGCCACCCAAGTGCCCCAATATTTTTGTTTTAGCAGGCATTTGACCTAGTTAGATATAGGCTGCAAGTTCCAAACCGATTGAGGTTCCAGTGTTGGCTCAGTTTTCAAAGCTTTTGTGCTACTCCTTGAATATGTTCTGTGTGTACCAACTCATGGTCAGCCTGGATGGAGGTATATCATTAGCTCAGTTCTCAGTCTGTCATATGCTATTTATGATCAGATTGATGCATGTAGGCATGCAGAGATTAGGGTTGAGCCCAGGAGTTCATAAGCACCTTTATGGGGTCACTTTTCTGAGCTTTACTCTGTCTAATATCTGATACGTTTTGATTCCCTGGGGCTCACCTTTCTGGTCCTCCAGCCAGAAACCACCTAGTAGAATTGTGCTACAGTTGTGGGAAGGTGAAGAGAGAAAAAGAAATAAGGTTTGATCCCACCACTATAGAATGGAAAAGTTCTCTTCCTGATAATTTTGTCTCTTGCATTTTTCTGTTGCCAGCTGCTTTTACTGCCACTGAAATGGTCTCAGATATAGACTATGAAAATGGAGAAAAAGCAGAGGGCAAATCCCGGGAGCTTTCTTCCACTCTTTTTCAGTTTTAGGAGTGCTGTTTTCCACTCCTTGAGACAGAACTATGTAATTTTTCCTGTATCTGTCAGCACCAGCAGTGCTCATTTTTGGGTTTTATCCTGCATTGAGTTTAGGCTAGAGGATACCAGAGGGGAGAAGAAACACAACAAACTCCCTGCCGGTTCAGTGATACTTTGAATTCTGGTGTTTTTTTCCGCTCCTCTTTCTGGTACTTGCTTTTCAGAGGCCTCAAATTGCTGCACTGTGAGTTCTGTCCAGATTTTGTGGTATTGTTCAGTGGGAGAGGAAAGTTGATATGTGTTTACTCCATCTTACACAGAAATGGAAGCAATAAAATGCTTTTCCATGGTAATTTACTCTTCCCAAATGATTTCTAAAAACTGCTTTGGGGGAAAAAAGTTTTATGTAAAATACAATAACAGATCATTGTAATTATTAATAATAATAGCCCACAGGAAAAAATCACTAGAAAAATATATTTGTCTTTTTCATAACAAATGGAAGAAGAATTTCACGTTTTCTTTTTGACTTAAAGATTTTATTCATGAGAGACACAAAAAGAGGCAGAGACACAAAGAAAGAGAGACAGACAGAGGGGCAGAGACACTACACTCTATCTGTTTTGAGTGCCTGCTGTGTGCCAGTTGCTGGTTATACAGTGGTGAAGGACTCCTACAGTCTACTCACATCAGGCAGAGAGAGAAGCAGGTTCCACACAGGGAGCCCGATGTGGTACTTGATCCCAGGACCCCAGGATCACGCCCTGAGCTGAAGGCAGACGCTCAACTGCTGTGCCAGCCAGGCATCCCTTTTTGACTTTGTTTAAAATCTGGTATAGTATATTCCTGTACTGAAGAGACTTGAAAGGCTTGGGAAGTGAGTATATACTGAGAGCATCTGAAATGCTAGTGAGCTTGATCAAGGGGACAGTATCACATAGAAGTGGTTAAGCCTTTGGAAGTTAACTGAGAAAGATTCTTTTCAAGAAATTGTAGTAAGGATTTTAAAGTTCTTATAGGCATAAAGAACATATTTTTTTGTAGATTTGCTTAACAATCACAAAGTTAGTTTTTAAAATAATAGCTGTAGAGTTTACTCAGTTTCAAAAACTATTAGCATTAAAATTCAGAAGAAGTTTTAAGTAGTAATGGTAAATGCTCTTCCGTTTAGCTGAATTATTAAACAACATAATGTTGAAAAGGTACTAAAAAATATTCCAGCTTTTCATGATAGAGTTAATTCTTTTTTTCCTATTTTGTTTGTCTATCTTGTGATGCACATGAAAAAATTAATCCTAGTTTAGATTTACATCACATTATGATATGTGACAGGATAGAGAAACATGTTACAGTTTGTAAATCCTTCGTTTTCAGATGTTTTAGAGGGTGATAAAAATAATTTTCCAGAATAAACAGAAATTTCTGATATTACTAACTCAGAAACAACGTAAAGAGTTTCCTAAGGTAAAAGTTAAATTCTGTGAACGTTAAGACAGTTAATTTTCTTAGGTCATTTTAATATTTATTTATTTTTAATTTTTATTTATTTATGATAGTCACAGAGAGAGAGAGAGGCAGAGACATAGGCAGAGGGAGAAGCAGGCTCCATGCACCTGGAGCCCGATGTGGGATTCGATCCCGGGTCTCCAGGATCGCGCCCTGGGCCAAAGGCAGGCGCCAAACCGCTGCGCCACCCAGGGATTCCTCTTAGGTCATTTTAAAGGATAGCTGTCTCTATTTGCATAAAAGTATGGAGGATTCACTTGAGAAAACAATGACATTTTTGCTTTCTTTCAAAGTTAAGGATTTTTTCTGTTCTTTTAAATGTTTTATGTAAATCATCATTAATAAAAGAATTCCAGATTCCCTAAAGATGACAGCTTTTAAATCTACTTAAAATATAATTATAAGTAAATCCAATTATTAAATATGTGATTAAAAAATTAATATTGATTATGGACAAATCATATTGCAGAGAATATATTTTTGTGTGCCTAACTAATAAACTTTTTGGGGTCACCAAAGAATACTAAAGAATCAGGGTCTATACTCCATTTTTGGTAAATTTTTTCATTCCTTTTTTTTTTTTTTTTTTTTAATTTTTTATTTATTTATGATAGTCACACAGAGAGAGAGAGAGAGAGGCAGAGACATAGGTAGAGGGAGAAGCAGGCTCCATGCCGGGAGCCTGACGTGGGATTCGATTCTGGGTCTCCAGGATCGCGCCCTGGTCCAAAGGCAGGCGCCAAACCGCTGCTCCACCCAGGGATCCCAATTTTTTCATTCCTAATCCATGGCTTCAGGTAATTACATATTTTTATCCTTGACTTCAAGTAATATAGTTTAGGAAAAGACAGTAAAAATTTGTTTAAAACCTCATGTACCAGATGCTAATAAAATTTAAAATAAAGCTAAGTCTCCGCATTTTTATCTGAGGGAGACACTTGAAAATAAGTAAGTGGTATTTATTAAATAAGTGCTTGTAAGGGTTCTTTTTTTGGGGGGGGATGGGGGGAAGCCTGGGTGGCTCAGCGGTTGAGTATGTCTTCGGCATTCTGTCTTCTTGATCCCAGAATCCCAGGGTCGAGTCCCACATCGGGCTCCTTGCGTGGAGCCTGCTTCTCCTTCTGCCTGTTTCTGCCTCTCTCTTTCTCTCTCTCTCTGTGTGTGTCTCTCATGAAGAAATAAATAAAATCTTGTAAGAGTTCTATAGGAGGTATAATGGGAGCAGGAAAAGTAAGAGTGCATAGACAAATTGCTAATTGAGACTATATAGAGATAAATGTAGGAAATCAGAGGGAGTTCTGTGAGTACTAGAATAATAAGGAAAGATTTTGAGTGTGCTGGAGGAGAGGGAACTTGGAAAGGATTGTATGGAATTTGAGGTGGCCAGTGGAAAGGTAAAGAATTTGGTTCTATCTGCTTGAGGAGATAGAGAATCAGTTTCATGCAGAACTTTGGAACTTAGGATGGGGTTAGAAAATCAGGAAGAGTGATTTTTAAATAGGCTATAGGGAGTCATTGAAATCTTTTGAGCAAGCTTTTTTTTTTTTTAATTTTATTTATTTATGATAGTCACACAGAGAGAGAGAGAGAGAGAGGCAGAGACACAGGCAGAGGGAGAAGCAGGCTCCATGCACCGGGAGCCCGACGTGGGACTCGATCCCGGGTCTCCAGGATTGCACCCTGGGCCAAAGGCAGGCGCCAAACCGCTGCGCCACCCAGGGATCCTTGAGCAAGCTTTTGACATGAGAGTAATAGTCAAGAAATGTTGACTGAAAAATGGACATAATAGGTAGGTGTAACAAGGCCCTGTAGTTATTTGGTTTCTGTAATCAGGCATTTAAGTGTAATTTAGCCAATTCAAATTTCAGAGTATTTAAATCAGAGATTGAATAAAACATTAGATCTGAAATTTAAAGTTTTATTTTGTTTTTATTTTTTAAAGATTTTATTTATTTGACAGAGAGAGTGTGTATAGGGAGAAGCAGGCTCCCCTGAGCAGAGAGCCCAATGCAGGACTTGATCCCAGAACCCTGGGATCATGATCTAAGTGGAAGGCAGATGCCCAACCGTCCTACTGACTGAGCCACCCAGGCGCCCGTACTTTATTTTACATAAATTAAAAGTGAATGTTCATGCCTTTTTTCTCTTAACTTAGTTTTTCCTGCTAGTCATTTTTTAAAAACTTTATTGGCCACCACATATTGTATAAATCAACCATTTAAAATATACATATGTGGTTTTTAATATATTCACAGGGTTATACACCATGACCACAATCTAATTTTAAAACATCTTTTTATTCCCCACCCGAAGGATATCTCATTCACATTAATTAGCTACCTCTCTTCTCCTTTATCTCCTCTTCTTTCTCTAGTCCTAAACAACTACTATTTTTTTTGTCTCTATAGATTTGCCTGTTTTAGATAATTCATATTAATGGAATCCTATATTATATATACCATGGTTGTATTTATATTGTCTAGATTTTATGTTCTTATGAAAATTACAGTTTACTGTTTTGATCCCACATCCAGGCCTGGTAAGTACCACATTTGCGTTTATGTGGTAGATCTTATCCCAAAGAAGTTGAATTGGAGAAAGCATAGGTAAGGGTTGCCTCCTTTCTTCTGTATTAGTGACAATGATTTTGTACTTGGTTTCCTATTTTGTGTATAACCCAAAAAAGTTGAAACATAACAGCAGTCATGTATTCAAGTGTAATTAACTATGAGAACTTTTTTTTTATATAGTATATTCAGCAAAATATAAGAGCAGATTGTTCCAATATTGACAAAATTCTTGAACCACCTGAAGGCCAAGATGAAGGTGTATGGAAATACGAACATTTAAGGTAAATCTTCATGATACATCAAAATAATTATAGTAGTTCCATTTGTAAAAATAACCTTTAATATTTATGATTGTGATTACGTAATGATTCATAGACTGAAAAATCACATTTTAAAGCTTTTGTGTTTTCAGTGTTATAAAGTTTTATTTATATATTTTTTAAAGATTGTCTTTATTCATGGGAGACACACAGAGAGAGGCAGAGACACAGGCACGAGGGAGAAGCAGGCTCCTTGCAGGGAGCTGGATGTGAGACTGAATCCCAGGACCCTGGGATTATGCCCCAAGCCAAAGACAAGACAGATGCTCAACCACTGAGCCACTCAGGCGTCCCTTAACTTTGTTATTTACTGATTATTTTCTTCATTTATGGATATAGGCATTATTACCTATTTATACAGCTTTTCATTCATTCGTTTTTTTCTCTCCCTTTCCCTTTTCTCCCCTCCACCTCCCACTTTCTCCTTCCCTCCCTCCTTTCCTTTCTCTCTCTTAAAAATATAATCTTAAAAAAACAAAATCAAAACCCCTAGATCAAGTTGTCAAGTGATTTGTCCAAGAAACTGGCAGAGTACAAAGATGCCTTAGCATCCTGATATTGCTGAACTGTTATGACAGGATAGTTTGATAGAGCATTCGAGTGAGTGGATGGATGAGCGTAGGAGGGAGGGCAGACTGAGAAGCCCATCTCTACACCTAATGTGGGCCTTGAACTTAAAACCCAGGATCAAGATTTGTACACTCGGGTAGCCCAGGTGGCTCAGCGGTTTAGTGCTTCCTTCAGCCCAGGGCGTGATCCTGGAGACCCGGGATCGAGTACCATGTCGGGCTACCTACATGGAGCTTGCTTCTCCCTCTGCCTGTGTCTCTGCCTCTCTCTCTCTCTCTCTCTCTCTCTCTCTCTCTGTCTCTCATGAATAAATAAATAAAATCTTAAAAAAAAAAAAAAAAGATTTATACGCTCTATGTACTGAGCCAGCCAGGCACCTGTATGTAGTTTTTCTTAACCACAAATGAATTATTTGTTTGTCCCCTCAATAAACTTTATTCCTCTGTAGAGGATCACAAGAAGGTCCTAGTCTAGGCTTCATATTTGATGACGCCTCTGTGAATCTCTAGGCATCCCTGTGGTAAATATTAATTATAATTCTGGGGGGCCTGGGGGGCTCAGTAGGTTAAGCATCTGACTCTTGATTTTTGCTGAAGTCAGGATCTTGGGGTCATAAAATTAAGCACCCCTTCCCCCAGGCTCTGTGCTCAGTGGGTAGTCCCCTGAAGGTTCTCTCTGTCCTGCCCCTCCCCCTGGTTTGTAAGTGTATGTGTGCACGCTAGCACTCTCAAATCTTAAATCTTTAAAGATTGTAATTCTCAAGTAAGGAGTTTGGGCACTTTTCATGATGCTCTTTGAATGAGGGAATTGATTGGTAAATGACTAGAGTTAACTTTAAAAGCAGCTAGATCCTGGGGTACCCAGGTGGCTCAGTGGTTTAAGTGACTGCCTTTGGCTGGGGTGATGATCCGGGGGTCCTGGGATTGAGTCCCACATCAGACTCCCTGCTAGCAGGAAGCTGGCTTCTCTCTCTGCCCCTCCCTCTTGTTCATCCACTCACTGGCATGCTCTCTCTCTCTCACTTACTATCAAAATAAATAAAATATGTAAAAAAAAAAAAAAAAAAAAAAACAGCTTAAATCCTGACGTTACTAAGTTGTTTTTTGAATTTACAAACTTCCTACTATAAATGGGAGCGGAGATAAGTTAATAGGTAAATATAAAGAATGTAGCATGAGATACATATTTATCACAGTGTGTTATTTTTGAGTTGATTTTTAAGTAGTAAGTGGGGTAGAAATAGGACTTTCCCTAAATAAATTAGACCACATTTCCTGCTAGACATTGCTAAGACATAATGTCATAACAGTTCAGCAATATCAGGATGCTGAGACTTCTTTGTACTCTGCCAGTTTCTTGGACAAATCACTTGACAACTTGATCTAGGGTTTTTGTTTTGGTTTTTTGTTTTTTTAAGATTTTATTTTTAAGTAATCTCTGTAACCCAACCTGGGGCTCAAATACACAACTCCCATATTAACAATTGAGCCAGCCAGTCACCCCTGATTTATTTAAAAAAAAATTATTTATTTTGAGAGACATAGAGAGAGAGGCAGAGACATAGGCAGAGGGGAAGCAGACTCCCTGTGGGGAGCCCGATGCATTACTTCATCCGAGGACCCCGGGATCACGACCTGAGCCAAAGGCAGATGCTCAACCACTGAGCCACCCAGGTGCCCCTGATTTAGTTTTTTAAAACCACTTCTCAAAAAAAAATAAAACCACTTCTCAATGCATGATAATTGAAAGTATGAATATGTAGATATTTTCTCATTTTTAAAAATAGAGATAGCACTTTAGTGTTTATTCTCTGCCTTACTCTCATCAGCTTTGAAAATGACTTCTTACTTACCTGTTGGGATTAATGATAAAAATAAATGAGGAGGGGATCCCTGGGTGGCTCAGCGGTTTAGCTGCCTGCCTTTGGCCCAGGGCATGATCCTGGAGTCCCAGGATCGAGTCCCGCATTGGGCTCCGTGCATGGCGCCTGCTTCTCCCTCTGCCTGTGTCTCTGCCTCTCTCTCTCTGTGCCTCTCATGAATAAATAAATAAAATCTTAAAAAAATAAATAAATAAATAATAAATGAGGATTTTTTTTCCAACTAAAAGCATAATTCCAAACAAGTAAGGGCTGACTTGAGAGTTCACAAAATTTTTTTCTTTTTCTTTGTAAAACTCTATGCCCAATGTGGGGATTGAAATTGAACTCATGACCCTGATATTGAGAGTCACATGCTTTACAGACTGAGCCAGATAGTTACCCCCAAGGGCTGATTTTAGTTATATAGGATCTTTTTTTTTTTTTTTAAGATTTTTATTTATTCATGAGAGAGACAGAGAGAGAGGCAGAGACACAAGCAGAGGGAGAAGCAGGCTCCATGCAGGAAGCCCAACGTGGGTCTTGATCCTGGGTCTCCAGGATCAGGCCCCAGACTGAAGGCAGATGCTCAACTGCTGAGCCACCCAAGCGTCCCTGTTACATAGGATCTTAATATCAGATCTAAAAAAACTCTTTTCCTCCCTATTTAACTTATACTATAAAATATGCAATATACAAAACTTAAAAAAATTTTTTTCCTATTCCTCTGTCCTCATGCTGTTTACTTTTTTTTCCCTGAATAATAGCCACTTTTATTTTGGTTTTGTATTTGTTTTATGCATCACATTTTTCTATATATTCTTTTGTGTCTCTATCATAGTGTATACATCTTTATAGTTCACCAAAAAGAGTTTCAAAAGTAGCTTTTTGTTTTTTTACATGTACTTGGTATAAGTGGTTTGAGGCTTAATACTTGCTCTCATTGTTTAATATAGTTGATAATATTAAGATGTTAATGGGCCTTATTTCAAGTCTCCCACTAGCCCATATAGAATCTTTGTAATTAGGAAAAGATCCGCCTTCTTTGGAGCGAGTGCAGTCCTATGCCAGGATGCATGATTTAGAGATGATGGTGTAGGCTGGATTGCAGCTCCAGCCTCTCTAGCTGCACAACTATATCTGTTAGCCTTATACTGAGATTAACTTGAAGCTGTTATATTTGCACTATTTGTCACAAACTGTACTCGTAACACTGCCAAATCAGTTAGCTTAATTTTGCTATGGGCTATAAGTGAGTTAAACTAGGTAAGTCACTTATTTTTCACCACATGTCTTTATTACCACTTAGTGGGAAAAAAAACTCAAAACTTATAACATGCAGCCTACAGATATGTGGCAATAGAGGGTAATGTGGTAATTCAGAAATAAAGGTGCCCCTAGTCTTTTTTCCTCTCTCTATATATACATGTGTATATGTATGTTTGTGTGTATATATGTATATACACACATAATTTTTTATATAACGAATCTTTTTTTTTTTTTTTCAAAGATTTCATTTATTTATTCATGAGAGAGATAGAGACAGAGAGAGAGAGAGGCAGAGACACAGGCAGGGGGAGAAGCAGGCTCCATGCAGGGAAGCCCGACATGGGACTCGATCCCAGGTCTCCAGGATCACGCCCTGGGCTGAAGGTGGCACTAAACCACTGAGCCACCCAGGCTGCCCGAATAACTGGAATATTTTTTTTTTAAGATTTTTAAAATTTATTCATGAGAGACACAAATAGAGACAGAGAGAGGCAGAGACATAGGCAGAGGGAGAAGCAGGCTCCATGCAGGGAGCCCGACGTGGGACTTGATCCCGGGTCTCCAGGATCACGCTCTGGGCTGAAGGTGGCACTAAACCGCTGAGCCACCTGGGCTGCTCCAATAACTGGACTCTTATTGTGAATATAGACACATATCCTTTATTTATGTTTTTACCAAACATTTTACTACCTGCAATTGCTGATTATTTGGCATGTCTCAAAAAAAATTTTTTTTTTTTAAAGATTTTATTTATTTATTCATGAGAGAGAGAGACAGAGACACAGGCAGAGGGAGACGCAGGCTTCATGCAGGAAGCCCGATGCAGGACTCGATCCCAGGTCTCTGGGATCATGCCCGGGGCCAAGGCAGATGCTCAACCGCTGAGCCACCCAGGCGTCCCTCAAAAAAATTTTTATGTGTATTTTCTGTGAATGTCTTTGTACATATATCTGCATGGAACTCTGATTATTTTATCAGAATAGATTCTTAGAAGAATGACTTAGTAAAAAAATATACATTCCCTAAGGGTCTTAGTAAATATTTCCAGTTACTTCTCAGAAAAATTGTGTGAATTTCCAGTGTACAAGTATGATCAATTCACTGAACTGAATAATGATACTGAACATTATTAGGGTTGTTAGTTTTGGGTTTTGCTTACTAATCTCTATGTCTTTGTAAGAAATGTGCCATGTAAATTTAGATGATATTGAGAATTGTGATGAGAGAGGAAGGATGATACTAATGGGATTCTGTTTTTATAATTAATATTCTAAAAATAATATGGAACATGGATAAGACTTTTCATTTATATATTTGCATTTTTAGGCAATTCTGTCTTGAACTAAATGGACTTGCTGTCAAACTTCAGGTAATATTTTCTTTAAGTTAAAGCTATAATTGGAAGTTGTGATTTTTTTCTGTTTTTGTAACTTAAGGTGTTTACAAAGACTTATCCAATATTTCTTATTATTTTAGAATTTTACATGGTAATGTAGTAACCCAAAGGATAAACTTCTTCATTGTTTTCCATATTAAGAAATATAACTCTTTTCTAACAGAGTGAATGCCATCCAGATACATGCACTCAGATGACAGCAACTGAACAATGGATTTTTCTTTGTGCAGCTCATAAAACTCCAAAAGAGGTACAAAATTATGAAATAGAATGACTAATAAAATCATCATCAACCTAAATCTTTCCAAGAGAGTGGTAGATAAGTTTTTTTAGTATTTAAGTTCACTGTTTATTTTGCCATTTGGTTTAGAGATCTTTGTTGCAAGTTTATTGCCATAGTGCTATTTTAGTTTTTTTTATGATGAGTATCATTTTTGTAACTGGGCAGTATTGGGTTAGAACTCACTTAATGATTCACTGGTTATCACAGAATAGCATCTATCGTATCATGCTGATACCTAATGTATAATGGATGAGATACACATGTTCAGTTTTTTGGTTCAGTCATCATTTTTTTTTTTTAGTCATAATTTCTTTTGATAGGAGTAACTGTTGGTGATTACTAGTTGATGCTTAATCTGTTAATGAAATGTTGCTTTTGAGCTTTTTAACTTTATAGGTCAAAACTTTTTACTCTACATTTTATTAATAGTTCTTGCTATTTGAAACCCACCATAATGATTTTCTTCTCCATAATTGGTCCTACATTGAAAAGTTATTCATGTTTTTTCCTCCTTTAGTTTTTGTCGAGGTGAGAGTATAGGAAGTAGCAATTGTTCATGGAACATTTTTAGTTACAAATAATTCCTTCTTATTATCTAATAGGCAGTACATAATTCAGTTTTCCTTAGTTATCTAAACAATTACAGCTTGTTTGTTTAAATTATGCATTGCATTTCTCTTGATCTGCATTCCCTTTTAATCTGTAGTACTTTTTACTTGACACTTAAACTTACTAAAAATATATTTAGGTTAGGACAGTTTGATAGAATTATAGACCTTTAGATGATCATTTTATTGCTAAAAGTCTAAGGCTTGAAGACAGGTGACTTTCCAGTTGAAAAATGAACATCTGATGTTCTTTTATTTGAGAATGTAAATTCTCCAAAATAGAGTGTCTGGTACCTGTCTAAGCAAATAGTACTTATTTGGAAGAATGATTTCATTCAGGGTGTTACTTTTTTTGTGTTAGTTAATGGAAGCAGTGTTAAGATTGTGTATCATTTTACATCTGGGAAAATCCATATAGCAGTTTATTGATAATTTACTGAAATTTGGCTGCATAGTATCATGAATTATGTGATAATTGCAATTAAGAAACTGAATCAAGAAGTCTAGTTTCATTTTGACAAATAGTATACCTTATTCTCATATGCAGAGTAGAAAAGATACCCAATTTGTGATGTGTTGTGAAATTTATATATACTCTTATTGTCACATCTGCTTTTTTCTTGCTTAATATTAAATGTAAGATAGGATGATCATCAGAATTAGGTCTTGTGAATGAGTCTCAAAATTGCAACATTGTCTGCTGAAGACCAACTCCACTGGATTGTCCATGTGTCAAGGAAGGATGATGGTAAAATTCTCAAGTGATAGTTGTCTGGAAAGAGATTTTTGTAAAAATACAAACAAAAAATCATGAAAGGACATTTTCTGAAGACTTGGAATAATTGTGCAGGCAGGAAGTAATAGCAACTATAGATTAGTAGCTAAGAAAATTGCTCTTATGATTAAAAGAATGGGGAAGATTCTGAAGTGGAAGAGTCAGGGTCCTCCACACCAGTAATGATTTTTACTCAATGTTCTTTTTTTTTTTTTTTTTTTAGAATAACAAAAAATATTTTAGTAAAACATAAGATTTACAGAAGTTTCCAGACAAGCCATACAAAAAGATCACAAGCTTTTTCTTGAAGGAAGGATTCTACACTTGACAGCAAAGTCACAATGTTATTAGTGAGGGCTCTGATGTTTGTTTAATGTTTCCATTTTGGTTCAAACAATCAAGCTTGTCTATCTACAGTGTCTAGACTTGGCTAGAGAGCATATTCTAAAGAACTGGTTAGCTGCTTTTAACCAATGCAATTAGATCACCATACAAAGGGGGAAAGGAGCCCATAAAATTAAAATAAAACTACTTCTCCCCATCAAAAATAATAATAAAGAAAAACACCCACACCTCTGCAGCTAACGCTGACAACTATCTTCATTCACAGTGCTTTATACTTAAACCATGATGGGGGAAATGAATAAAAGCAGAGAGGGGCCACTGCTTTTAAACGTTTCACAACAATCCAGATGGTACTTCTAGCCTCTGTTCATGCTTTACAACAGTGAATCAGGACACGACATAGATTTGCTGATGTGCATTTAATCACTAAAGGACTGAAGATGTCTGGGCTTTTATTCTGTAATGTTTCTTAAGTCTGTGTCCGTTAAATGCAAACAAAAGAAGAAGTCCTGGCAGAACAGGAGAAGTGATCACACTTGATGATCAGATTGATTTTAAATATTATTCATGGCATATAGCCTAGTCCATGCTCTAGCTGTTTCTATGGCTTGGGCTTCGTTGGTCTGCTGCTGCTCCGCTACATCATTTGCTAACAGATCATCTGGATTGGGAGCACTTAACAAAGCCTGGATCGATAGCAGAACTGTGCAGATCTGCAGTGCTGGGGACCACTTATCTTTCAAAATATCTAAACATAATCTTCCCAACTTGTCTACATTAGGATGATAAATTTCGGTCATGAAACGTACTTTAGGGGCTACCATCGGGTATTCTTTTGAAAGGAATAGTTCAAGTTTAAAAGTTCCTCCCTCAAAGGGGGGGGGGGGAATCCATTGCAGAGCCAGCAATGACCACATGAAAATAACGGGTGTTGCTCTCATCTGGTTCTGCTTTAATGCCAGGAACTGGTTCTGCCAGCAAACACTGGGTTTCCTTGATAGTCCTGCGGGGCAGCCCAGCCATCTTGTCAGATCCCGAGTTCAGCCTCTGTTCTCGACACTGGCCACTCAGTGTTCTTAAGAACTAAAGAGACTCATTGGGATCCCTGGGTGGCGCAGCGGTTTAGCGCCTGCCTTTGGCCCAGGGCGCGATCCTGGAGACCCGGGATCGAATCCCATATCGGGCTCCCGGTGCATGGAGCCTGCTTCTCCCTCTGCCTATGTCTCTGCCTCTCTCTCTCTCTCTGTCTATCATAAATAAATAAAAAATTAAAAAAAAAAAAAAACTAAAGAGACTCATTGCAGCAAAGAGTGTTAATTGTACACAGTGATAAGTGACACTTATTGTAAGTGACAGAGGTTGTCACTTGTTATCATCTGGTAGCCCTTTCAGTCATATGCATACTGCAGTAGCATTATACATATATACTTGGCAAAACAATTTATAAAAGCTTATGAACACATTACCATTTTGTAACCTGTATTTTGCCAACTTTTTGCTGTTAAAAATGATACAAAGTAGGAGAGTTAACTGAGAATTAATTGGGGAGAAGTGGAGGGAAGCAGCTAAAACAAGGTAAAACTTTTACCCCCGCTCCAAAAAATTTTTTTTCAGAAACCAATTGATTTAAAGTTATGCTGATATGGGACATCTGAGTGGCTCAGCGGTTGAACGTCTGCCTTTAACTCAGGACGTGATCCCAGAGTTCCGGGATCAAGTCCCACATTGGGCTCCCTGCATGGAGACTGCTTCTCCCTCTGCTTGTGTGTCTGCCTCTCTCTCTGTGTCTCTCATGAATAAATAAATAAAATCTTTAAAAAAAATAATAAAGTTATGTTGGTGCAACAATAGCCATGAACCACATGTGGCTACGTAGCATTTAATGCTGGTAGTCCAAACTGAGATGTGCTCTAAGTGTAAAATAAAGTACTAATTTTGAAGACTTAGTACAAATTTGGCCCTGAATCAAGGCCAACAGTTTGCCGAAGCTGTTGGTTTCAAGCAGGAGCCTAAAGAAATGTCTTTCTATGGTCTGTTGGCCATTTCAGAACTTTGGAAATGTAATGGTCAATTCATTAGAAAGAAACATCTGTGTCATTAGAGATAGGGGTGGGCTAATATTTACTTGTAGTAGATTAATACTGGGATTCCAAAATATAGAGATCCCTGATAGAACTTGTTCATTGGACATGCAATACTGTTAAATCCAGTTATCACACACACACAAATTACTATGGGTTTCCCACCAAAAAACAATAGGTTCTGAACTGACCTTTCTTTGACAATTATCCTTTGTATGGTTAGAGCCCTAATTTGTATATTTAGACTTTATTCAAATCGGAAACTTACTATTTCCAAAAACAGAATGATTCCATTTCCCACCCTCCCAGTTAGTTTGCCTTTAAACCATCATAGTGTCTCTTGATTCTGCTATCAGACTACATTTATTGTCAGGTAATAAGACTTTCTGAGTTGTTAAAAAAAAATAATTCGTATAAAAAGATCATGTCAAATATCTCATTAGGAGATAACTGGATATCTGCATACAAAAAATTGAAGTTAGACGTTTACCTCCCATCTTATACAAAAATTAGCTCAAAATGGATCAAAGACCCAAATAATAACAACTAGACTTAAAATTTAACTCTTAGAAAAAAACGTGTAAATATTCGTGACCTTGGACTAGGCACTGATTTATTAGATAGGATGCCAAAAGCACAAAGAATAGAAGAAAATATAGATCAGGTTTTATCAAAATTAAAAATATTTTTGACTCAGGATCCCTGGGTGGCTCAGCGGTTTGGCGCCTGCCTTTGGCCCAGGGTGCGATCCTGGAGTCCCGGGATCGAGTCCTGCATCAGGCTCCTGGCATGGAGCCTGCCTCTCCCTCTGCCTGTGTCTCTGCCTCTCTCTCTCTCTCTCTCTCTCTCTCTCTCTCTCTCTATCAGGAATAAATAAGTAAAACCTTAAAAAAAATTTTTTTTGACTCCAAAGACACTGTCAAGAAAGTGAGAAAACAATCTACAGAATGGGAAAAAATATTTTTATAGGGACGCCTGAATGGCTCAGGGTGTGACTCTGGGATACAGGATTGAGTCCCTCATTGGGCTTCCTGTGGGGAGATACACCCATAATGACATACACTTCATCCACTAGAATGATTAAAATACATAAGATAATTAAAAATGTTGGCCAGGATGTCAAGAGAGTAGATACTGTTCATGATACCCAGACATAGAAACAACTAAGTTCAGTAACTGATGGTGAGTAAACAAAATGTAGTATATGCACACAGTGGAATATTATTCAGCTATAAAAGGAATGAAGTCTATAAGGGATTACAGCATTTTTGTGTATATTAAAAACATTAAAGTCTAAAGCAATTTTGAATAAAAGAAAAAGTAATGAAGTACTCATTCATGCTTCAGTATGGACTGAACATTCTAAGTGACACCAAAGGCCACATACACATACTTTTTTTTTTTGAGAGAGTGCATGAGTGTGGGTGTGCAAGGGTGGGGAAGGGGGAGGGCAGAAAGAGAGGGAGTGAGAATCTTAAAGCAAAATTCACATCCAGCAGAGAGCCCAATGCAAGCTCAACCTCACAACAGATCATGACCTGAGCCAAAATCAGGAGCCTGACACTTCACTGACTGAACCACCCAGGCATCCCCGTATTCCATTTTTAGGAAATACCTAGAATAGGCAATCTATGGCAGACAGAAAGATTCTTGCTTCAAGTTAGGGGGAGGAGAGAATGAGAAGTGACTGCTAATTTTTTTCTTTTTTAAGATTATATTATTCATGAGAGAGACAGAGAAGCAGGCTCCATGCAGGGAGCCTGACGTGGGACTTGATCCGTGGTCTCTCCAGGGTCACGCCCTGGGCTCAAGGCAGTACTAAACCGGCTGAGCCATTGGGGCTGCCCAGCTACTGGGTTTCTTTTGGGGGTGATTAAAATGTTCAGGAATGTAGTTGGTGATTTTTGCATAAATTTGTAAATATACTGAGTTGTACATTTTAAGGGACGTGTTATGGTATGTGAATTACATCTTACGTTTTAGATACTACAGAGAAGCTCATTGACAATTTTTATATACATTATATGTTGACATAATTTTGGCTATATAGAATTAAAATATATCGTTAAAATTAATTTCACCTGTTTTTTACTTTTTTAATATGTTGTAACTGAATTTTACATTCATTCTGATATTGTAAGAGAACTTTTTTCAAACATGCTCAGGTTTTTGGAATAAGACAAGTATATAATAAACAGACCTCACGTAAGAGGTATGACACATGTTTTATATCCTTTCTTTTATAGTGTCCTGCAATAGACTATACTAGACATACACTTGACGGTGCTGCATGTCTTCTGAATAGCAATAAATATTTTCCCAGCAGGTAAATAAAACTTAAGTGTTAAACTTTTTGGATTTAATTAAAGATTGATATTTGTATTGAAACAAACTGGATTGCCGTTAATCCATTATATTCTTTGAACTTTTTTTTTTAAGCTGTTGTATATTTAGCTAGTTTAAAATTACTCAAATTTCAAAATTAGGGTTTGTAGTTAAACTAAAAGCAGCAGGACTTGGCTCCCAAAGCTCACAAGCCAGTTTAGTCAAAGGTAGGCCCTGCTGCTGTGTGTCATTCTCCAGGGCTCTCATGCGTTAGAGTCCACACTTACTTGGATCTCTGTGATAAAGCTAATCTCCTTTTACACAGCATGGCTGAAGAGCAGAATTTCCTAAGTTGGACTGCTTCTTTTGGGAGGATTCTTTATCTTTGCCTACAGGTTTTTAAGATTTGGGAAGAAGTTTCTATATATAATTGGCAAGATTTGTTGACTGGCCTTTTATCGTATTATCTGGTGGATAGATTTGGAGATTTCCCCCCTCACATTAGCTCCAAAGAGAGATAAAATATGTTTAAAAATATTATTTTTTTGCTTCAGTGTCCTCCATACCTTCTTTTAAAAATATATTATTTTTTTAGTGATCTCTATATCTGACACGGGCTTGAACTCACAAACCCGAGATCAACAGTCACATGCTCCACCAACTGAGCCAGTCACCCCCATTTTTTTTTATTGTTGAATATATTTAGGCATTTATTTTTAAAAAATCAAGTTGTATAGGATAAAACAGTAAATTCCCTTTAGTAGTTTTAATTATCTGTAGTGGACATAGTGTTGTCAATATTAGTTTTAGTAAATTTTGATTTTTTAATTGCATTGAACTTTAACAAAGTTTCAAAACTTGTAATGCTGAATTTCTTAGGCACTGTGATTAGATAGAAAGAGCGCTGGCCCAAGAGTAGAGAACAGGGGTCCTAGCCCCGTTCTTGCCACCTGCTAGCACTGTGACCTTGCAGTGGTCACTTTTTTTTCTCTAGCTGTAAGTTTCTACCTTTGTGAATTGAAGATTAGACTATATTGTTCCTAAGATCTGTCCAGCTCTATGAATCTGATTTCTTTCCTATTTCTAGGGTTAGCATAAAGGAATCATCTGTAGCAAAACTAGGCTCAGTATGCCGTAGGATTTACAGAATATTTTCACATGCTTATTTTCATCATCGGCAAATATTTGATGAATATGAAGTAAGTATATTTCACTAATCTGATGTATTCTTATCAGAATGACAATAATACATGTTGATGTTATGTCTAGTTTTTTTGGTTTTGAGTAGTAAATTAAAATAATTTTTTTTTCTTCCTCTCTATAGAATGAAACATTTTTGTGTCACCGGTTTACTAAATTTGTGATGAAATACAATTTGATGTCCAAGGATAACCTGATTGTACCAATTTTAGAAGAGGAAGTTCAGAATTCAGTTTCTGGAGAAAGTGAAGCATGAAGGGAATCATCTAGAAAAAATGTACTGATCACATAATTAACAATGATTATGTACTGTATATATATCATTTTAGACACATCAATCATGTATTCATATTATAGCTTCTTTGTTTAGTATAGGTTTTTGTATGCTGAGTGTTACCTTTTAAAATGGGAAATACTTTTTAAGTTATTCATGAGCTGTATATGCACCAGTGTGGCACTCATGGTTTTTAAATAAGATTAGTATTATCTGTTTATAATGCCTGTTAATAAAAGAATTTACAGTTTGGTAAAATTGCTGCTAAACAATCATTGGATCACAATCCTCATCAAATAAACCCATCTATAAAAAGATGAGTGAGCTTGAGGTTTCACACAAGCCATTTACTAAAGAAATAGTAATGTTTTCCTTTGGTTTTACCCCTTGTTTAGATATTCTAGAAAATTCTGTAGTACATAATTCAGTCTTACTGTTAACTTTTCAAAAATGAGATGAAAATGTTTTAAAATTCCATTCATAGTTTTTGATACACGATTATGTGTATAATCCAAATATAAATGCAAATGAGGTATTAGTAAGTACTAAAATAATCGTACTGTGCTCCATAAAGTGTATTCTAGACCAGCATACTTCGAAAGGACTTACCTTTCTGCAACAGTGGACTGTTACATGCAAGATGATAATAAGGCATGTAAATGATGTTCCTACTGGAAACCTACCCTGTCCTCCTCTTCTCATTTATCTCCCTACCCAGACTACAGTAGCTGAGAAGCTTTTCACCAGACTATGATTTAGTGTGGCTTATACCTATTTATATTTGCATTAATTGCTTACAGATTATACCTCATATTAGCAATTACATTACACTACAGGAAATACGTATTGGCATAGGCTCTTGCTTATATCTTTTTTTTGCAAAATTGTTCTAATTACTTGGAAAGCACTCTTTAGTTTGATTCTTCCTGTTGGTAGTAGTAATCTTTTCATCTAAGCATCTGAGCAACATTTAAGTAGAGTTGAAAAATATTGTAGTATTTATTTTACATCCCTTCCCCACAAAGTTTATGTTTGAATTATATGCACAAGTGAGGGTTTTTTTTGCAATAATTCACAGGTTCCAAGTGTGTTGAATGATACATTTTTTGGACTTTGTTATTATTCAGCGTCTTAAAGATTCAACTGCAGATTTTACAACCTTATAATCTACTGAATGCAATTTTCAACAAAGCACTGGAGGTCTTATTGCTAAACTGGTTGTAATGAGGCACTAAGATAGGGTAAAAAGAATTATACATGTAGTGAAGAAAATATTTAAATCCATCTCGAACAGAGTTAACAGTTCTCTTTCATTTAAAACGGTTATTTTGAAATGAAGATGAAAATGTATTCATCTTGATTTTTTTTTCCACATTTGAAGAAATAGTTTATACCATCTTATACCACAAGGATGTATAGCAGAAATGTGGGATATGGTAGCAGAGTATGTGTATATATTTTTGCCTTTCCAAGCCTGCCAGTGTATCTGGCCTTGAATAGTGCTATCCCAGCGGTCAGTCATTACTGTAACCCACAACTATCTTTTTAAGTTTTATGTTCATAGTGAAAGGAATGTTGACTTTGAAATTATGCATTTATATTAATGTCACTATAAACCAATGGGAATAGTAATTTTTACACAAACTTGCTAAATATTGAGAGACTAAACTACTAAGTTAATAAATTATATATAGCAATGTAGCTGTTCTCTGTAGATGGTGTCTCACAATGGATTTCTGTTGCTTGATTATTTTCTTAGTGAACATTTGAACTAAGGCAGTGGCTGGGATTGGTGATCTGGCTAAGTATTTTGAAACACATTCTGAATAATATGACTGGTGTTAACGGGGAAATAAAATATGTTTTTTCTTACTCTTTCCATTTTCCCTGTACTGTGTTTGGAACTGATCATAAAACAAACAAAAAACCAAAAAGAAAAAATCAGTTTGTAGGCTTGCTTTTGTGTTCATACTGACATCTCATTCATAGTCATTATACTATGAAATTGGTTCACTGTCTGAGGAAAGGCCTAAATGAAACAGTTATTCCTTAATACTGTGTACAGAATTTAGAAGATACACATGTATGTACCTAAGTGTTATTTTAAAAAATTAGCCTAGCAAAGGATTGATTTAGATAATCTTCTAAGAGGAGTATAGAAAACTCAGTTTTGTGCAATAAGGAAGTTAGGCTGCACTTTTGATTATCTGACAGATCCAAAAGTTAAAACTTTATTTCCATAAATTATTTTGATCCTGTAGTCAACTCACTGTTTGACCTATCATTTCTGGAAAAGTAGCTAACTTTTAATATTTTGTTTTTGTTGATATCTTTGTTCTTTTGTGTATCTACATTTTCTAAAGTTGCATTTCTCAGTTAATGAGTTAACGCTTTTTAATATCAAATTAGAAATCCATGATTACATTGTTAGCAAGGACCATGTTACAGTTTTGTTTTTATTCATTAATTTTTAAAAGATTTTATTCATGAGAGACACAGGCAGAGGGAGAAGCAGGCTCCATGCTGGGAACCTGACATGGGACTCGATCCTGGGTCTCCAGGATCTCACACCCTGGGATGAAGGCGCCGCTACACCGCAGAGCCACTGGGGCTGCCCGAAAATGTTTATTTTCTTAAATGCCTTCTACAGGGATCCCTGGGTGGCTCAGTGATTCAGCACCTGTCTTCGGCCCAGGGCGTGATCCCAGAATCCCGGGATCAAGTCCCTCATCGGGCTCCCGGCATGGAGGAAAAAAAAAAAAGTAAGAGCTCTTAGCACAACTGAGGGACTCATTGTGCTGGTATTAGCAAATCCCCAGGAAAAAGATAAAATATATTTAGAGCCAGAAAAGACCCTTAGGAATTAGTGAGTTAAGTCCCCCTTGTCTTCTCGTGTCACAGATTTAAAAACAACAAAAACCCCTACAACACACTAAGGCTGCGATGCCTGAGTGGCCCAGCGGTTTAGTGCCGCCTTTGGCTCAGGGCGTGACCTGGGGTCCCGGGGTCCTGGGATCGAGTCCTGTGTTGGGTTCCCTGCGTGGAGCCTGCTTCTCCCTCTGCCTGTGTCTCTGCCTCTGTGTGTGTGTGTGTGTCTCATGAGTAAAATCTTTTAAAAAACCAAAAACAAAACACCAAGGCCACAGAATGAAAAGCTGGTCCAGGATTTCTACAGATAGAGATGGGACGTCCCCCTGCAGATGCGGAGGCCTCCTCTCACAGCTTATATTACTGTCCTATCACCTCTAGTTAAAGGGGTGAGGCCTTGGCAACAACCTTGTTACGATATCCTGTTTGCTCACTCTCATTAATAGGAAGTTTTTTCTAAGCTTTACTTATACTCTGTCCATTTACCAATCCGTTTTCTTTGGTAGTGTGTCTCTGTGTGCTTATTTTGAACATCTGATCATAGTTAAATGTGTTAATACAACAGGATCTAAAACAGTGATGATTTAGGGGAATTAGGAGGAGGGAGTTTTTTGTGTTTTGTTTTTTAAAGATTTGTATTTCTTCATTCATGAGAGACAGAGAGAGGGGCAGAGACACAGGCAGAGGGAGAAGCAGGCGCCTCAAGGGGACCCCAGGACCACGGCCTGAGCTGAAGGCAGCCCCCCTGAGCCACCCAGGCATCTGTCCCAAGAAGAGGGAGCGTTCAAGCATTGCTCGGGGCAAGGGAAATAGTTGGGTGTGTGGCAAAATGAGCTCGGTGGTGGTGGTGAGAGCGATTTGGCTGGAATGAATGAGGTTTGCTATTTTTGAATAAAATGTCAATTTTTAGGGCAGGGGTAGAGATCAAGTTTTTGTTTTTATAATGCAATACCAGTTCCAGATGTAGAGCTGTCGCCATGAGAAGAACCCAGCAGGAGAGCACCTCCAAGGGGTCCTTCTGGCGGTCACGGGCCTCCCCACACCCCAGGGCGCCATGGCCTGGCCCCCCACACTCCTCGCTGGCGCCGGCCAAGGCCTTACCAGTGCCCAGAGCTCATTGTACACTTACTCGGAATAAAAGGCCTCACTTAGCTCGCATCAGAACGGAGTAGGAAAAGCAGCCGCAGACTGGCCTGGGAACGAAGTGGTGACGGCGGTGGGAGGCGGGTGGAGGGTGACAGGTCTAGTCCTCTGGACTCCACGTCCTTTCAAACTACGGAGAAGTTCCATCCTGCAAATCCCGAGTGTCTCCTCTCTCCTAGGGCTTGTGACGTCCTGCTTCTATTGCTAAGGACTCAGCCTGGGGCGCCTGGGTGATCAGAAGGTGAAGCATCTCCTTGGCTCAGGTTATGATTTCCCGGTCCTGGGGTCGAGCCCCGTGCCAGGCTCCCTGCTCAGCAGACACCCTGCTGCTCCTCCCTCCCATCGCTGCTTTCTCTCGCTCAAATAAATAAATAATTTTTTTTAAAAAAGGACCCATCTGTACCCCCTCATCCCAGTCCTGACACAGCCATTTGCTGCTTCGCATGGTCTGAGATCCTGTGCTGCCTAAGACCTTAAAGTCCCACAATTTTAAGAGTTTTGTAAGTAAGACATTTTGCCCTACACGAGACCAAATATATTAAACTTTAACCCCATTTCACATGAAATGTAACTTCTATATTTAAAAATATAAATTTGAGGGATGCCTGGGTGGCTCAGTGGTTGGGCACCTGCCTTTGGCTCAGGGTGTGGCCCCGGGGTCCCGGGATCGAGTCCCGCATGGGGCTCCCCTCATGGAGCCTGCTTCTCCCCCTGCCTGTGTCTCTGCCTCTCTCTCTCTCTTTCTCTGCATCTCTTATGAATAAATAAATCTTAAAAAAAATAGATATTTGGTCATATATTATTTTGGTATTCTTATAGTTGGTTTTTTTTTTACGTTTAACTTGTTTATAGTTTTGTTTTTTATGTTTTTAACTTGGGTCTGTGGTAGTAGCTCTTTACATAAATATGTGGGAAGAAACGAAGAGACATACATAGACGGCAGTTTTATCATAAAGCTGGACATTTTATTTTAAAGATTTTATTTATTCATGAGAGACACAGAGGGAGAGGCAGGCTCCATGCAAGGAGCCCAACATGGGACTCGATCCTGGGACTCCAGAATCACACTCTGGGCCAAAGGCAGGTGCTAAGCCGCTCAGCCACCCAGGGATCCCTAAAGCTGGACATTTTAAAAAACGGACTCAACTAATACTTTTGGAGTGGATTAAAAAATAAAAATTTCAAGAAACACAGTTTCCCAGAAGAACAAATTCAAAAGAATGGTATGTGGTTAAGGAACTAATGTTTTCAGAAAAAACACTGAAACTGAAATGTTAAACCCATTTTTTTCGACTGTGTAGTATAAACATTAAACTATTGCTTCTAGGGATGGCTGGGTGGCTCATGGTTGGGCGTCTGCCTTCAGCTCAAGTCGCAATCCTGGGGTCCTGGGATCGAGTCTCCCATCCGGCTCCCTGCATGGAGCCTGCTTCTCCCTCTGTGTCTCTGCCTCTCTGTGTGTCTCTCATGAATAAGTAAATAAAATTCTAAAAAAAAAAAAACCAACAAACCCAACTATGCCTCTAGTCTGGGAAAGAAAAAGGAAATGTAAATAAAATACCCAAACGTGTGTTTCAGTTTTATATTAATTACTGAAATTAAAAGACATACTTGAAGACTGTACTACTTGTATTACAGTGATGTGAATTGTTTTCTCTCTTTTAGAAAATTTAACATGTTGAAAACAATTCATCCCTAAAGATTAGCATGCCCGTTAAATTACATGTATTTATAGTCTTTTGTGTAACCAACAAAAAAAATTCTTACATTAGAAAGCCTGGACTTCAGATTTCCACATGTCTATTTGGGTGGTTTCGGCCAGCCCAAGCCAGGGAGCCAAGTCTACTGGCTCCGGGACAGCAATGATTAACTAGAAGGGCACAGTGAACGCTAAATGGAAACTCGTTGATCCGTTCAAAAATTCTTTCCATGGAGGCAAGTCTTCTAAGTTCCCTTGCTCTTTCATTTAGTAATCCCACTTTTGATGAGAAAATAAGAATAACTTGATTTACACTTCTTATTGGTTTGCTTCATTGATCTTTTATGCCTTAGCACATGCCTTGGAATTTTTTCAGCAACTGAGACACTGTTTTGCAGGGAAAGGACTCAGTAGGTGATGGAAGTGAAAAAAAAATAAAATAAACCACCCAGACTTGTTCTCTGTATTACTAGAGCTGATTTTCTTTTGGAGCTGCTTTCTGGATATAACAACGCAGTGTGGCAGCTGCTGTGTTTGGCTCTCCTCAGTACTGCCCAATGAAATCAATACTACATCCTCGTTTTATAGATAAAATCTTAGAGACATTAAACAACTTGTCCAAATACAGTTGGCAGATAAATAGTATCTTGTCTACATCACTTCTCAACTATGTTCCTGGGTGGTGACCTCCTTTTTAATTTGTTCCTATGTTTTTCTCCCCTTTCATATAGTAGGTTTCTTTTCATTCCTTTTTCTTTTACTGCTAGGGAATGACCAATCACCAATGTTCTTCTTGAGTTTCCTCCTAATCAGTCAAAAGTATTGAGTGAATTTTCCACTAAGTGTCTTGCCATCTTGGCCGACTCACCATGGTTTGTGAGGGCACTGGAAGGGTTAGACATGAAGGGAACTTTCTGAGTTTGGGTCTCTGTTAACACTGATTTGTAGATAGTTTAGTAGTGGCAAGGAAAGCTGTCATGGGGTACCTGGCTGGCTCAGTCAGTGGAGCCTGAGACTCTTGATTTTGGGGTTGTGAGTTTGAGCCCCATGAAGAATATAGAATTTACTTAAAAAAAAAAAAAAAAAAAGAGGGCAGCCCAGGTGGCCCACGATTTAGCGCCGCCTTCAGCCCAGGGCCTGATCCTGGAGACCTGGGATCAAGTTCCACATCAGGCTCCCTGCATGGAGCCTGCTTCTCCTTCTGCCTGTGTCTCTGCCTCTGTGTGTGTGTGTGTGTGTCTCTCATGAGTAAATAAATAAAATCTTAAAAAAAAAGAAATTTAACATTGATACAATATTATAATCTAATAAGCTAAGTTATGTTATATAACTTCCTATTGACACACCAGCCACCACTCCTCTCCATCTAGGATGCAGTCCAGGGTCATATATTGCAATTACTTGTCAACAGTTCCTTTTTGTTTGTTTGTTTGTTTGTCAACAGTTCCTATTGTCTTTCATGACCTGGACATTTTTAAAACTATGTAGACCAGTTGCTTTTATAGAATGTTTGGGTTCATCTAGCACTTCCTAATGATTTCATGCAGGTTGTGGACTTTTTGCCAAGAGTACCACAGAAATGATATTGTGTCCTCAGCATATATTAGGAATAACAGGATGTTGGTTTGTTCCATTATTGGTGGTGTTAACCTTTGATCATTTGTTTAAGGTCCAATCAAAGTTTGACTTGGCACCACAAATAAACACGTGTGCTGTGTTTGGGGTATCTTGAACCTGATGAGCGCCACCTACAGTATTCATGTTCTGAGTCAGGGGAGGAAGAAGGTTGAACAAAGGGCATTTTTGCTGAAACATTTGGGTTTGGGGGCAGCAAGAGCCTAAAAAAAAGTTGCAGCTGTGAACTGGACAGCTGGATTCCTGGCAGCGGCACTTGGTGCAACAGGCTTGTCCTCTTGTGCAGGTTTGCACTTTGTCCTGGAAGTTTAGCATTGAGCTTGGTTCTCTAGTCCTGACAACTCTGTAAATTCTCCAATCAGTATTTTTTTTTTTTTAAGATTTTATTTTTTTATTTGAGAGACACACAGAGTGAGCAGGGAGGAGGAGCAGAGAGAGAGAGAGAGAGAGAGAGAGAGAGAGAGAGAAGCAGACTGACTACCTGCTGAGCAGGGAAACCAACACAGGGCTTGATCCCAGGACCCAGGGATCATGACCTGAGCCGAAGGCAGATGTTTAACTGAGCCCCTCAGTATTTCTTCACTAAGACATAATTTACACGTAGTAAATGTACCTATCTTAAGTATATAGTTCAAGGAGTTTTGACAATTGTGTACACTGTGTTACTTACAAACAAATAAAGATATAGAACATTTCTGTCACCCCAGAAAGTTCCCCTGTGTGTCTTTATAGTTCCTATATATTGAATGTCTGTGTCCCCTCAAAGTTCAAATGCTGAAATCCTTATCACCAGTGTGAAGGTGTTGAGAGGTGGGCCTTTGGTAAGTGATTAAGTTATGAGGGTAGAGTCCTTATGAATGGGCTTTATGCCCATACAAAAGAGAGCCCTGAGATCTCCCTTGCCTTTCTACCATGTGAAGTTATGGCAAGAAGACGGCCATCTGCTGTTGTTCAATATAGTACTGGAAGTCCAAGCCTCAGCAATCAGACAACAAAAAGAAATAAAAGGCATCCAAATAAGCAAAGAAGAAGTCAAACTCTCACTCTTCCTAGGTGACATAATACTCTATGTTGAAAACTGAAAAGACTCTACCCCCAAATTGCTAGAACTCATACAGAATTCAGCAAAGTGGCAGGATATAAAATCAATGCACAGAAGTCAGTTGCATTTTCTACATACTAATAATGAGATAGAAGAAAGAGAAATCAATTACAATTGGTGTAAACTGCACCAAATGGTGTAAATTGCACCAAAAGCCAAAGATACCTATGAGAGGTAGAGTCTGTACTCTGAAAACTATAGAACACTCATGAAAGAAACTGAGGAAGACACAAAGAAATAGAAAAACATTCCATGCTCATGGATTGGAAAAATAAATATTGTGAAAATGTCTGTGCTAACTAGAGCAACCTATACATTCAGTGCAATCTCCATTAAAAAAAATCATCAACATTGTTCACAGAACTAGGACAAACAATCCTAAAATCTGTATGGAACCAGAAAAGACCTTGAATAGCCAAAGAAATGTTGAAAAAGAAAAACAAAGCTGGAGGCATTACAATTCCAGACTTCAGGCTGTATTACAAAGCTGTGATCATCAAGACAGCATGGTACTGGCACAAAAACAGACACACAGATCAATGGAAAGAATAGAGAACCCAGAAATGGACCCTCAACTCTATGGTCAACTAATCTTTGACAGAGTAGGAAAGACTATCCAATGGAAAAAAGACAGTCTCTTTAACAAATGGTGCTGGGAAAATTGGACAGCTACATGCAGAAGAATGAAACTGGACCACTTTCTTACATCATACACAACAATAAATTCAAAATGGATGAAGACTTAAATGTGAGACAGGAATTCATCAAAATCCTACAGGAGAAGACAAGCAACAACCTCTTTCACCTTGGCTGCAGCAACTTCTTGCTAGACATGTCTCCAAAAGCAAAGGAAACAAAAGGAAAAATGAACTATTGAGACTTCATCAAGATAAAAAACTTTTGCACAGCAAAGGAAATGGTCAAAAAAACTAAAAGGCAACCTACGGAATGGGAAAAGATATTTGCAAATGTCTTGGATAGTATACAAGATCTATAAAGAAATTATCAAACTCAACACCCACAATTAAAAAATCCAGTCAAGGGATCCCTGGGTGGCGCAGTGGTTTAGCGCCTGCCTTTGGCCCAGGGCGTGATCCTGGAGAACTGGGATCGAGTCCCACGTCAGGCTCCCGGTGCACGGAGCCTGCTTCTCCCTCTGCCTGTGTCTCTGCCTCTCTCTCTCTCTCTGTGTGTGACTATCATAAATAAATAAAAATAAAAAAAAAATCCAGTCAAGAAATGGGCAGAAAATGTACAAATGGGACATGAACAACAGATACATGAAAAAGTGCTCAACATCACTCAGTATCAGGAAAATACAAATCAAAACCACGATGAGATACCACCTCGCACCAATCAGGATGACTAAATACCCCAAGAAACAACAGACGTTGGTGAGGATGTGGATAAAGGGGAACCCTCTCACACTGTTGGTGGGAATGCAAACCAAACTGGTGTGGCCACTCTGGAAAACAGTATGGAGCTTTCTCAAAAATTTAAAAATACAACTACCAGGTATTTATACGAAGGATACAAAGATAGTGATTCGAAGGGGCACATACGCCCTGATGTTTATAGCAGCATTGTCCACAATAACCAAAATATGGAAAAAGCCCAGATGTCCATCGACAGAGGAATGAATAAAAAAGATCCCTCTCTCTCTCTCTCTCTCTCTCACACACACACACACACACACACACACACTGAAATATTATTCAGCCATCAAAAAAGAATGAAATCTTGCAATTTGCAACAACATGGATGGCACTAGAGGGTATTATGCTAAGCAAAATAAGTCTGCCAGAGAAATCAGATGATTTCATTCATGCGGAATTTAAAAATAAAAGATGAACATAGGGGAAGGGAAGGAAAAAATAAATAAGATGAAACCAGAGAGGAGACAAACCATAAGAGAATCTTAACTATGGGAAACAAACTGAGGGTTGCTGGAGGGGAAGAGGGGGAATGAAGTAATTGGGTGACGAGCATAAACGAGAGCACTGTTGTAAAGAGCACTGGGTGTTATACATAATCAATGAATCACTAAATTCTACCTCTGAAACTAAAAATACACTATATGTTAATAAAATTGAATTTAAATACTTTTTTTTTTTTAAAAAAAGAAGACAATCATCCATCAACAAGGGAGCAGGCATCTTGATCTTGGACTTTGAGCCACCAGAACTGTGAAAAGTAAATTTTTTTTTAAAGATTTTATTTATTCATGAAAGATACAGAGAGAGAGGCAGAGACACAGGCAGAGGGAGAAGCAGGCTCCATGCAGGGAGCCCGACGTGGGACTTGATCTCGGGTCTCCAGGATAACGCTCTGGGCCAAAGGCAGGCACCAAACCACTGAGCCACCCAGGGATCCCCGAGAAATAAATTTCTATTGTTTGAACAGAAGTTTTAAATTTTGAAGAAGTCCGATTCTATGTATCTCTTGAAATAAACTCCTTTAATGCTAAATGTGCCAAGGTTAACTGCTGTTGCTTGCAACCAAGAATGCTGGTTGATATAAGCCTACAAAGAATCATCTTGATACTTATACATACAATGATATTAATGCTCAAAACATTTTTGGAATCATCTCCACAAAAAGTTTATGACCATAGCAGAAACCAGGCTCATTACGTTAGAGTTTTACCTAATTTTCCACCTCAAACACCATCTTAGAACTAAATCATCTGTCAGAACTGGCTCTATAAACTTTAGGTAATTGCACAGATAAATTTCATTCTCAAGGTATGATAAATCACAACAAATATTATTTAAATGGATGTGCTCTAAATTCTGATGGTTTGCATTTAGCTAGCTTTCACAAACCCACCAGTCAATTGATTTAACATGTTCAGTGACAGACACTCTCCATTGTTAGCACCTATTCCATTTGGGTTCTTACTTGATTAGTCTCTCCATACAAGGATGTTTTGGGGCCCTGAGTCATTGCGAGAAGGAAATCTTTTTTAGCCCAGAAAGGAGAGTGGTGAGGAATCAAGGTAGTAAGGAAAGGCTAGAAAATGAGACAGCACCTCAGCTCTTCCAGAATGAAAATGCATCTGGTACAAATATAAAGCAAATATATAAACACTTGCTCCTGATAAATGATTTGGAGATAGTTGTGATTTGGACTGACTATAGCTCTGTCTCCTGCTTTAAGGTGTCTGAAGATTCCTGAAGGCTCATTTATCTTTTTCATTTATTTTATATCAAAGGGAATTGTGCCATTGATAGAGCTGCTCATCAGCTCAGAGGTGATTTTTCTGGGGAGTAGGAATTAAATGTTGCCCATGAAAGATAACAGGGTGACATTCAATCCAAATGGGAAGGAACTAATGGGTGGTCATTGAGACCTGAGACAGAGTCCTGGAGCTACTGCACCAAGGAAAATGGCAAAGCTCTACACTCACATCTATGATCATAATACCTTTTTTTATTATAATTTATTGGTATTAGTAATTCATATGCCAGGGCCCCTAGATTATATAGTGGTATGAAAAGAACTAAATATATAGTTGGCAGAAAATGGTTAGTCACATTTAACTCCTTAGGCACATTGACTCCAAGTATTATTACTTTTTTTTTCAAAGAATAGACTCAGAGCTACTTATATACATTTAAAATGCTCTAGAACCACTTGGTTATTATTTATTCATTGTAATACAGATTTGCCACATAACTTAAGGGCAGTTGTTGGAGTAAATGCTTATAAAATAGGTTTTGAGGATATGACTAAGTTTTTGTAAGAAGTTTTTTTTTCAACAAGAAGAAATAACACTTAAAAGCAAATTGTAAAAGAAGGGATGCTTAGCACAAATATTAAAAATTAGGTGATTGACATATTCCTGAGTTTTCCTTTAAATTAGAAATATAAATTCCTATGTCTGTTTTTAGTACTTCAAATCCCCTCTGCATACTGACAGAATGACACAGGGGTCTCTACCCCTCATAGACCCTGGCATCAGAATAACTGACCTGGGAACATTCCCTGTGTTTCATAACTTGTGGCATTTTGTGGCCTCCAGAAGTAATGCTCGTTTCTACCCAAAATTCACCAACCCTTGGATATGGAAGTCAGGTTCATCTGAAAATCAAAACATAAAAACAATTCTGCAAATATTGTTGATAGCTATTTCCGTGGAATAACACTAAGCAAAATATTCTTCAGTTCCTTTATACTTACAAAGGTGATGCTTCTGCCTTGTAGAAGTGGAATAATTCCATGTTGCTCTTACCAACAATTCATGGAGATTGTCCCGGCTTAGTTACACTATATATTTGATCACATGTAATACATTATCTATCACGTGTACAAAACATATTATGATCATTTGTGTCAAAAAAAACGATAGCCCAATAACAAATGACATTTTATTATTCAAATGATATAATATCAACACCAATGCTAATAAAAATAGAGGCTGAATTCATCAATGGCAAAGTCAGTTGTATTTCACTTGAAGATACCCACATTTCGAAGTAAGCCTTTTGTAGATAGATGAAAATCCTCTATTATGTAGAGTTTTAATCTTTACCTATTAAAGGCTGGGCAAGGCAAAGGCATCCCTACTAGCAAAGCAAGAAAAGCAGAGATGGAACCGGTGTGTCTCCATACACTTGGAGCTATGAATACTTTTCTGTCTTGCAGTTTAAGATGAAGAAAATTCTTTTTCTCTACTAAGGTCTTTAAATGTTGAGATTCTGGGTTCTTTTCATATTGAGTTTTACGGGATGCTGCTTTGCTCTATTTCTAGGCTATTAGAAGCAATAACGTTTAAGTTCAAAGAATCAGTATGGGGCTGGTAACATGGTGACCCTTCCCTTAAAAGCAGAGACATACAAAAAGGAAGTTTTTGAAGAATATTTTAACAAATGGGAGCTTGCTTTGTATATACATGTCATCATTAAAGACAAAATTTGGACTGTTATATTCAGGAAACAGGTATTTCATTAATTAGCCCTTTACATGTATGTGAAAGAGAGAGAGGGATTTAGAGAGAGAGAGAGAGATTGCTTTTTACCTTCAGTAAGATTCTGACTTCCTGAGGACTTTCTACTTAGGTGAAATAGCGGTTGATATATTTAGTCTTCTCACCAGGAACTGAAAGAAAAGTAGATCTTGTATATTCATGAGAAACTGAAGTAGATTATTGGTTAATAACCTAAGAGAACACCTGCTTAAACAGATGTTTAGTTGGGAGAAGCGTAAACACGATTCTAAATTTACAGTTCTGCTGGTTATTCTTCTTTGTCTGGGAGGTTGAGCCAAAGTTTATGCAGATAAGAGGAAAGCCTGAGTCTGGAAAAATTCAGAGTATTACAGAAATGCAGGGAAAGCAATACAACGAAGTCAGTTGGCGATTATTTTAATAACTATTTACAGGGTCTTGGGTTGGCTTCACTTCATTGCTCACATACAAGTGACCTGAGTTACTCCGTCCTCCTGGTCAAACTGTCCGTCGTCGAATTCCCGCAGGACGCTGTCCCCGCTGCTGAACCCCGAGAAGCCGCTGTAGGGGCCCGGCCTCCTCTCCTTGGTCCAGCACTCTCTGGAGCGGGCCGGGAGGCGCTCCTCGGGCAGGCTGCTGCTCTCTGCGGGCTGTGATGTGGCCGTGTCCAATCCAATGCTCCTGCTGGAGACTTTGCTCCTGTCCTCCCCTCTGACGAGCCGGCTGGCTTTCCTCTGAAACACACGAGGTTGGCCTTTGTGACCAGGGGTTACGAAGATGGGCCCTGCCTGTGCCCCAGGAGCAGCTCCCTCTGTTGCACAGCCCGCAGAGCTTCCTGGCACAACCTTATCTTCACTGACAGGTGGTTGTGTACCTCTCTGGGCCCTGGAGGATGTCTCTGGGGAGAGAAACCTGTTGGGATCTTACTTTGGGGAACAAAGGGGGGCAGAAATACATTAGAGGTTCCATTTCCTATCTGGTGTTAGTTGGGATCCAGACAGCAGAAAAAGTGCTTCAGCGGCCACCTTACACCCATTTCACATAGGGGCCGGCTATACAGAGGAGTCACAAATAATTCTGACCATATTTATATTGAAAGAATGGGGATCCCTGGGTGGCGCAGTGGTTTGGCGCCTGCCTTTGGCCCAGAGCGCGATCCTGGAGACCCGGGATCGAATCCCACGTCGGGCTCCCGGTGCATGGAGCCTGCTTCTCCCTCTGCCTGTGTCTCTGCCTCTCTCTCTCTCTCTCTCTCTGTGTGACTATTATAAATAAATAAAAAAAACTTATTAAAAAATTAAAAAAAAAAAAAGAATGGCTGGAGTGTCCCCCTGGATCAAGCAGGCCACCCTCCTTGTCCTGCCACGACCGCCTCTGCCTGACGCAGTAGGAATGCTCAGCAACTGGACCAGCTCACTCTGCAGACTGTCTGATAAACGGTGGATGTTTTCACTGAGAAATATTTACGGAGGGCTCAAAATGTCCTTGGTGCAGTTTAGAGTAAAGATGACATGGTCTTTGCCAAGGTAACAAGTCAAAATAAGGTCTATAAGTCAATAAAAGGAATCCTCGGGGAGAAAACTGTAGCAACTGAACAGGTGGATGTTCGGACTCCTGATGAGATTTCCTTATAAGCGTGTTTTTAATACTGGTAACGTGAGATATTAGAATATGATCACATACTTTTAGGTACAAAAATCTGAGCAAGGATAAACAAAAAAAGATAAAGAGAGGGGCACCTGGGTGGCTCAGTGGTTGAGTGTCTGCCTTTGGCTCAGGTCCTGATCCCAGGGTCCTGGGATCCAGTCCCATGTCGGGCTCCCTGCAGGGAGCCTGCTTCTCCCTCTGCCTGTGTCTCTGCCTCTCTCTCTCTGTGTCTCTCATGAATAAATAAATAAAATCTTAAAAAAAAAAAAAGCACAATCATTTCCCAACTCACAGAGTGTTTATTTCTTGGAAGTTCATTTATATGTTAGTTAGGAACTAGGATCACATTTTCTTAAATGCAAGAGCTACAATTATAAAAACTTAGGGGAAAAACTGTAGAAGCCAGATGCCCAAGCCAGTCTTATAAAAGCTTGTTAACTCAGGTTTGTTGAAATACAAAATACAAAATACAAAAGTATTTTCTACTGGTTCTCATGGCAAATACACAAAGCAAACAAAAGCCTTAATTAAATTAGACTGAGTATGCTACCATGGAATGTAATCACCATTTATGATATTGTTTGTATAGGAAGAGCAGCCCTCAGCATGTTGCTTAGAAAGGCATGTGTTGGCCGGTCTTTTTCTTGGCTGAGTTACTGGAGTTCTTGGGCAAGTGTAAGGAGACAAGTAGTTCCTGCTTCAACGAGGCTGGGGTGGTGACATTTCCATTGGCCCCTTGGAGTCACCAAATGCAGATGTCAGATCTCAAATCCTTTTCTTTTTTATTCTCATTGTCCAGAAGTATTGAATTTAATACAAGCCGTGGAACCTGACAGGTTTTCTCTTCAGGTATTGGATTTGAGAATGGAACATTCTCTCTGGCACTGGGATTCTGGTCCGTGAGGATATGGCCTTGTGGCTGTAGGAAGGGCTGACAGGTACCATCGGACCGGGCTCCTTTCTCAAGCCTGACTACTGGCTCCCTCTCCCACAGGCATAAAGAGTGCGTTCACTCTTGAATGACCCTTCAATGTTGACTGAGAGAAAAATAGGAAGGCAGAGATGCCTGGGAGCACTTGACTGCCTGGAACTTTCCTTACTCACCAGCAACAGGGCCAAATGTAAATTTTGCAATAAATTCCTTATTGTAGTAATAAGAGATATTTGTAGTTATTTACTTTTAGATAAATATTGATGAGTGAACAGCCACCAAATGTAAATTTCAAATATTAGAAGGTGACACAATAACTAGTAAAAACGATTACAGACTGTAATCTGTAAAAAAGATTTCAGAACAAACACTTTTCTTTTTTTACCATAGGATTTAATAAATACATCTTCAGCAACACTATTGCCTCCCTCCCTCTGCTCTCCACCTGAACTAA